>NC_089806.1:37271383-37981383 GCF_029633855.1 Hoplias malabaricus | reverse complement strand
TTCTCTTGATGACCTCTAACCAAAAGGACCGAACGTTTCATCCACTCACCAGTATCCTGTCCTCTGATTTGCCATTTTTGGTTTCAAGCTTGATGCTGCGAATAAATTTGATTGTGGATTTATCAACGAATTTCCTGACGCTGTCTGTTAAAAGGAAAACATAACAGTCACAATAAATACATGCTATTTTAATATTTCATATCACAGAAAAACAGAAAACTAAACACAGTAAACACACAGCTGTTTATTACCGGCTCTGGAGTAAAACTAACACAAACCATAGAGAGAGAGGCGGATAGAGGAGAGGTGGACAGACAGACAAAGGCTGGTGGACGTAAAGATGGATGGATAGTGGCTGAGTGGATGGACGTTTGAGAAAGTTAAGGGTGTGTGTGTGTGTGTGTGTGTGTGTGTGTGTGTGTGTTTTGCAGGTGAACAGAACTGATGCGCAGTGACTTCTCAACATTAATTATCACAGTCATAGGGAGTCATTAAGGAGCGTGGAGCTCATGTGTGAAAAGTGCGTGCGATTCCGCGCGTGTGCTCGCTTTAACCTCTCGCTATCCCGCGCGCGCGCAGACATACAGGACACGGAGAAACCCACCCGTGTGCTAAATTGAATTTTCTCATCCGGGCATTAAAGGAAAGCGCGGTGAAAGCCGTTAAGCGCGGCATTATTCGCCTTAAACCGCGATTATGGCCTCGGGGGGTGGGGGTTGTTTATTATTTATTTATTTACCTATCCCCCTGCCTTTAATCCCGCAGGCTATAAAGCCACCTTAAACACACACACACACACACACACACACATAACGCTCGTCTACCTTAAAATAATCCCGTCTGAAAACACGGACACAGTTCAGGCTCCACGGCTTCTCTGAAGTTCTCATTCGAACATTCCCTTCCACCTTAAATGCCCCAGGCGCCTGAATGGAACTGCTGCACCATTTAAGGCGGACCGGAAATTTCGAAAACGAAGCAGGGCGAAGCCAACTACTTCAGCCTCGTCGCATCCACACACTCGGCGATGCTAGCGCCCGTGCAGAGCTAATGCCCAGTGTGTGTGTGTGTTGTTGTTGTTGTTGTGGCTCTCCTCACCTGTGAGGTCTCTGGACACGGGGACGAAGCCTGAAGCGTTCATCTCTCTGGAAGCCATTTCAGCATTTCAGTGCTTCAGTCAGTTCATCAGGCGCGCGCTGACTCAAGTCTCGCGTGCGCATTCCGCTGTAGTACAAACCTGCTCTATCCCACCCAGAGAGAGAGAGAGAGAGAGAGAGGGGAGGGGGAAAGATGGTGTGCCTGAGAGAGAGACAGGGAGTAAGATGGGAGGGAGAAAGATGATGTGTCTCAGAGAGAGAGAGAGAGAGAAAGATGGAAGGGAGTAAGATGCTATGTTTCAGGGAGGGAGAGGGAGAGAAAGAAAGATGGGATAGAGAGAGAGATAATGTGTGTCACGGGGAGAGAGAGTGGAAGAGAGAGGTGGAAGTGGTCGAGAGAGAAATGGTAAGGATGAGAAGAAAGGAGAGATTGAAAGAGCAATGGGGAAAAGAGAGAGAGAATGAGGAGAGTGAAATATGAGAGGGATGGAGGGAGGGAGATATGTGAGAAAAAAGAGAGACTAAGATGAAGCAGTGGATAAGGAAAAGAGAAATGAGAAAGAGAGTTGGGAGGGAGCCAAAAAAGGAGTGAAGGAGAGAGATGGAAGAGAGGAAGAGAGAGAGAAGAGGGATGTAAAGGGATGTGTGTAATACAAGAGAGAAGAGAGAGATGGGAGGAAAGGGGAGTGAGAGCAATGAGAATGAGAGGATGTGTGAGAGATGAGGAAGAGGGAGATGTGAATGGGCAATAGTAAAGGCAGATGGAAAAAGCAAGGGGAGGAAGAAAAAAAGAAGGAGAGACAGATGGAAATTTGCAAGAAGAGGAAAGAAAACAGAAGGGAGTGAGAGCAGAGAGGTGAGAAGGAAGGAGGAAGACAGAGGTAAAGAAAGGTGAATGAAAGAGATGAGAATAAGGAGAGGTAGGAAACAGTAAGGGAGGGAGAGGTGAGGAGAGGAAGAGAGAGCTGCGAGTGAGAGAGATGATAAACTGATACAAGTTTAATGACATATGTGTGTGAAGCCTGTATTCACAACCTTAACCAGCAGGGTCAGTATCATGAATGTTGTTCATGTTCTCTCTCTCTCTCTCTCTCTCTCTCTCTCTCTCTCTCTCTCTCTCTCTCTATCCACACACTCCTACGTGCTCTGCAGCATTAATTATACAGTACCTCACACAGACGCGCACTAACAGCTCTACTTTCATGAATGAATACACACACACACTCACACACACAGCACCAGCGCAAGTGTGTTGCATGTTGTCAGTGTGATGTCACGTTTAATTCCGCAAATCCATTAATTATATTTAGTTTCTGTTTGTTTGCTAAACCTCTTAAACCCCTATAGGGTATTTGTCAAAAGTAATATGCAAACATTCTGACATCTGTTTATTAAATGGTTAATTATTAGTATATAACCACCTTAAAAGTCATTAATAATATATATTTTTAACACAGAGTCAGAAAGGGCAACACAATCATTCTGTTTGCCATAACTTCCTGAAAATGTCAAGATAAAGAGTAAGTTAAGACTAGGTAGTGTGGCAGTCACACAGCTCCAGGGACCTGGAGGTTGTGGATTCGAGTCCCGCTCTGGGTGACTGTCTGTGAGGAGTGTGGTGTGTTCTCCCTTTGTCTGCGTGGGTTTCCCCCGGGTGACTGTCTGTGAGGAGTGTGGTGTGTTCTCCCTGTGTCTGTGTGGGTTTCCTCCGGGTGACTGTCTGTGAGGAGTGTGGTGTGTTCTCCCTGTGTCTGCATGGGTTTCCTCTGGGTGACTGAGGAGTTTAGTGTGTTCGCCCTGTGTCTGCGTGGATTTCCTCCGGGTGACTCTCTGTGAGGAGTGTGGTGTGTTCTCCCTGTGTCTGCATGGGTTTCCTCTGGGTGACTGTGAGGAGTTTGGTGTGTTCGCCCTGTGTCTGCGTGGGTTTCCTCCGGGTGACTGTCTGTGAGGAGTGTGGTGTGTTCTCCCTGTGTCTGCGTGGGTTTCCCCCGGGTGACTGTCTGTGAGGAGTGTGGTGTGTTCTCCCTGTGTCTACATGGGTTTCCTCTGGGTGACTGTGAGGAGTTTGGTGTGTTCGCCCTGTGTCTGCGTGGGTTTCCTCCAGGTGACTCTCTGTGAGGAGTGTGGTGTGTTCGCCCTGTGTCTGCGTGGGTTTCCTCCAGGTGACTCTCTGTGAGGAGTGTGGAGTGTTCTCCCTGTGTCTGCGTGGGTTTATACGTTAGAGTATACCACATTATAATTAATGTATTAACAAAACACTCTGTTGGAGGTTAATTTATTAAACTTGGTGGTTAAATGGTTAAAAGTATTAACAAATATGTGCTAAAGCTGACAGGCTTAATGTTGACTGAAATTAGGAGCAAAATAAGGTAAATATTTGGCAGAATCTGAAGTTGAACTGTGTTGGTGGTTGTGGGTTCACTATTTGGAAAAGAGCAGGTCACTCTTACGCTTTCTGTCTACGTGAATTTGAATGATTAGGTGTTTACAACTTAGTTAATGACCAATAAGTGTAGTCTCTGTAAAGTGGTGCCAAATTGAGACACAAATAAGCTACTATTTGCACCATGCTGCAAGTCATAGTGCTCTTTCCCTCAAGAGAACACAGTTCCACTGCTCCACAGTGTTGGGTGCCTCTAGCGAATGCTAGCTGATTAGGTTCATGTGCATTGTTCCATTTAATTTAATTGTTGCCTATGTACATTACACACTCTGTAAGTTCACACTGAATACCTAATTCACTTTTACTGAGTTTTCCTGAAATAAGGAGTGGGAGGAGGGACAGCGGTGTGTTTTCCGACCCTCTTCCAAAAGTTACATATTATATTTTGACTGCCTCAGAGGGAGCTGCAGAATGTTCTAATGCTCCACTGCCTCTAAGTAAGATTCTGAAGAAGTACTTTCCTGCACATTCCTGTCTGTGAAAGAGCTACAGAATATTATACAATAAGGCTCTGCTTCCTCTGAGGCAAAGGCTAAAACAAAGTGGAATAGAACATGATTGATTTTGAAATGACTGCAGAGCATTTTTGTATAACATTCTTTACTTCCTTCAGAGGCCACAATCATAAATCAAATATGAAAATGTACTTCTTTACAGTCCGCCTCAGAGGCAGCAGTATATTGTGTAACATTCTGCAGCTTCCTCTGAGGCAGCTGTCGTAACACAAACGTGCAGGAAAGTACTTCTTCAAAATCTGCCTCAGAGGCAGCTGAGAATAAGAACAATCTGCTGCTTCCTGATTCTTACCTGATCCTCTATTCAAGCATAACAATATACTATAATTTTTGCAACACTTTTAATAAATTATGATACAGAACTAGGGGCAGTCACACAGCTCCAGGGACCGGGAAGTTGTGGGTTTTAGTCCCGCTCCGGGTGACTGTCTGTGAGGAGTGTGGTGTGTTCTCCCTGTGTCTGTGTGGGTTTCCTCCGGGTGACTGTCTGTGAGGAGTGTGGTGTGTTCTCCCTGTGTCTGCGTGGGTTTCCTCCGGGTGACTGTCTGTGAGGAGTGTGGTGTGTTCTCCCTGTGTCTGTGTGGGTTTCCTCCGGGTGACTGTCTGTGAGGAGTGTGGTGTGTTCTCCCTGTGTCTGCGTGGGTTTCCTCCGGGTGACTGTCTGTGAGGAGTGTGGTGTGTTCTCCCTGTGTCTGTGTGGGTTTCCTCCGGGTGACTGTCTGTGAGGAGTGTGGTGTGTTCTCTCTGTGTCTGCGTGGGTTTCCTCCGGGTGCTCTGGTTTCCTCCCACAGTCCAAAAACACATGTTGGTAGGTGGATTGGCAACTCAAAAGTGTCCATAGGTGTGAGTGTGAGTGTTGCCCTGTGAAGGACTGGCGCCCCCTCCAGGGTGTGTTCCTTCCTTGCACCCAATGATTCCAGGTAGACTCTGGACCCACCGCGACCCTGAACTGGATAAGGGTTACAGATAATGAATGAATTAATGAATATTGCACAATATATGCAATATATTTTTTCGCGAGAAGGGAAACCACAAGAGAAGGGAAATCACAAGGATCTAGAAATGATTTACTGGTTTATTGGAATTACTATTTGAAAATCACAGCTCAGCGTGTGAACCAATCACATTCATCCAGTTGGTAACCCGTTACATTTATACAGCCTCAAGGGCAGTACTGCCCTCAGAACAATTTTGTGAAGTGATTTCACGTTCTGATATACACATACTTTAAGAGAGATTCAGATTTGGTGTGTGTGTGTGTGTGTGTGTGTTAGGAAACTGTAAGGCTCAATACGCTCTTTATTGCCATCACAAAACTGTGTTACATACATTTGCAATTATCCTTAGGCTTAGTGCAGTGAGCCACATAAAGCCAGATATAAAATATGCCAGAATTTTCATAAAGCAAAGTAAGGCAACAATTGTAAGTAGAATATCTAGATGGTTCCTGAACTTCAAGAACTGTAGGATCATCAGTCTTATATCAACCACAGACCTTAATGTGTCAGAGGTATTTAACATCTGTCTTGCACTCTGCCTGCAGAACATCCATTAAAGGTGCAAAGATGTTTCGATCTGGACACTGCGGAGGCTACACGAGGTGTATGACTTCATCCAAGTGTTTATGAAACCACTTTTGAATTTTGTCTAGCACTGGTGCATTATCATCTTGCAATATGAGAATATTACAGGGGAACAGTTTTGCACCATAGGGTGCACACAGTCCTGAAAATGGCCTCATATTCCTTGGCCATTACACAGCCATGCAGAGCAAACATTGGACTAAATGGCACTCACGAGATTGCTGCCCATATCATTGTGGATCTGCCACCAGGTTTAATAAGCAGTAACACACAGTGGTTGGAAGGCCTCGTTTGACTTTTTCCTGGCAGCATGTACGTCTGAATAGGTGAAAGACGATTTTCAGACTCTATTATGTTTCGCTATTACTCAGGGTTCTTTGAGCTTTGATTTGGATTTAAAGCAGTTTTCACAAAAACATCCTGACATGAATTCACGCTCTGTGAAGGCCACGCCATGTCACTTTTTTGAAAGTGGGCCACAGAGACGGTGATTCAATTTACTGGCAATTGTGTAATCCATGGTTTATTTGGGTTTAGCCTCTATTCTTGTTAAGAGTTCATCTGTGCTCAGTGGAGAACTTTAAACTGTGAGCACTATTGCTTCATTCCAAACTAGTTTGCTCATGTTAGTTTACTTATGGCGCATTAAATCATTTTTGTATCTGATGCACCTGCAAATCTGGCACAACCGATTTGGACTATTTAGAGCTCCATTAGATGCATCATGCTGTTCAAAACTCACGTCTGACATCTGCAAGAGCAGACGGAATCCAAATATGAATCCTGAGGATATTTCAGCAGCTATGACTGATGGGGGAAGTTAATATCTTTGATATTTGAAGTCAGTCAAATTCACTCCTCCAAGCAAATGGTGAAAAGTAAATTAAAGAAAAATGGGCAAACTTAGTCATTCATTCATTCATTATCTGTAACCCTTATCCAGTTCAGGGTCGCAGTGGGTCCAGAGCCTACCTGGAATCATTGGACGCAAGGCGGGAATACACCCTGGAGGGGGCGCCAGTCATTCACAGGCCAACACAGACACACACACACATTCACTCACACCTACGGACACTCTTGAGTTGCCAATCCACCTACCAACGTGTGTTTTTGGACTGTGGGAGGAAACCGGAGCACCCGGAGGAAACCCACGCAGACACAGAGAGAACACAACACACTCCTCACAGACAGTCACCCGGAGGAAACCCACGCAGACACAGGGAGAACACACCACACTCCTCACAGACTTAGTCAGTCAGGTTTTTTTTAATTATTATTTTGGTTCACAGAGAAAGGAAGAAGAAACAGCTTCTAAATTGAATTGCGTAGTAGTTTATTGGCGTATCCAGATGAGCATAGAGATGGGATTTGAGTCAGTGACTTGGACTTGAGTCACAAACAGACTGCCTTGTTTCTTCCTGGAAAAAAAAAAAGAATAAAAGCAGTAAGTGTAAGTTTGTTGTTTCATTATGTCTCTGCGTAGTCATGGCATTCTCCTGTTTCTAACAAAGAGGCAACCTATCTAAGGAACTTTAATCTAAAAGATAAAATGAATGCTACTTGTGGTAAATGTGGTGCTTTTAGGTAAACAGCTAGATAGCTGCATGTACTGTTGATAACAAGTATGCTAGCTACTGGACTAGCCAGTATAGCTGAAGTCGTGAGCTAACGTTGTTGAAGTTTTCGTAAATTAAAGAACATTTCTTGCTTTAAATATACTTTAAAACTTTACTTTTAACTAACCAACTGTTTCAAGTTGTTCCACCTCTTCCCTGTATACATCACATACGGTGTGTGTAGCTTAGCTACCTGTGTAGTACACTTTGTCTTTAGCCTCAGTATTTGAAGCCATGACAAACCAAGTTTTGGGCAGTGGCTTACTTTTGTAAAAGCAGTGGTTGCAGCCAGTAAGCAGACTACACTGAAATTCTCTGAAGACTGGACTCCAGCCTGGACCCCGGAGGTTTGGGATTCTACTCAGACTCAAATTAATTGACTTGCAAACATATCTGGTATCCAGAGACCTTCGAGACAAGAAAAAGAAGACAACAGCATAAGAAATAAGTGGAGGGGGACCCACAGGGATTTCAAGGCCTTCAAGGAGGGCCTAATGATTTCTGGGAACTAAAAAATATATAAACACATGTCTGTATTTTTTGTTCATTTTTATTTAACAGCATCATCTTCATGATTGTATTTACATTCTGTACGTCCTGCTCTAATGTCATTTCCATTATTGACAGTCTGGAGAAAAAAGAAAAAGAATAACTACCTCTCCATCGGTTGTATACATTCCTTGCATAATTTTAAAGATTATGCGACAAATATCTCAGATTGTGTTGCAGTTCCTAAATGTGAGTGTGTGAGTGTGAGTGAGTGAATTACAGATCAGTTCCATGAGGTGCTTTGCATCTAAATATTACATAACAGATATTGAGAAAATATCTGAAGCGTGATTCTTTCTGAGCCTGAATGATGAAATTGGCCGATACCTTATTGCACTGTGTTGGTTTAGTCCTCATCCAATCCATTGCAATACCATAGAGCAACAATATGTAATGCACCTTCTAATACATCGTAATATTTGTTTATTATATATGTATTTATTGTATATATACAATGTATGTATATATGTATTATTTATATATATGTTATAATTTATTCTATTCATTGGCATTAGATATTTATTACTTTATTTACTTTTTAAATAAAGCATAATGAAGTACATAAACATATTGATGTGGAATTCTAAGGAACTGTTTTCTGTGCCTTAACATTAGTAAATATTATGTAGACTGTAACTAAGTATATGTTCCTATATTAAATATATTCCCTAAATTCTATCTCATGAAAGCTTTAAACAACATGATATCAATACTTTTCATTTGAGGATCAATGCTCTAAAGGAAACATTAAGCTCAGAAATATAGATTCTTCAGTATTGATTTGCTCACCCATAGAAAAAAGATTATGCCTGTTGTTTGAAGTAATAGCTGCTTTTATATTTGGCTCCAAGTTGTCTGTCCGAGTCTCAGAGCATCTCCTGAAGTGGAGTGAGTGATGACATAGCTTATGAATTTACACATAATTTAGATTCACACTACACAGTAAACCCAACACACATTAAGGTTAAAGTATCTCAAGGTCACAATTAGGTGTTGATAAATACCTATGAAAATAATAAACCTTTCCTTTTCATTTGTCTATTTTCACCAAAACGTTTCATTTGCACTTAGAGTAGTGATGAATGTTTGTGTATTTGAGTGTTAGCTGTGTATTTGTCAGTTGGGAACTACTAAGTAGTGACGGCTAGCTAGAACAATAGCTAAATCATTTGTCTTCTTTGGGCTTCTAATTTAATGTAAGCATTCATTCATTCATTATCTGTAACCCTTATCCAGTTCAGGGTTGCGGTGGGTCCAGAGCCTACCTGGAATCATTGGGCGCAAGGCGGGAACACACCCTGGAGGGGGCGCCAGTCCTTCACAGGGTGACACAGACACACCTAGGGACAGTTTTAAGACACCAATACACTTACCAATGTGTGTTTTTGGACTGTGGGAGGACATGGGGAGAACACACCACACTCCTCACCCAGAGGAAACCCACACGGACACAGGGAGAACACACCAACTCCTCACAGACAGTCACCCGGAGGAAACCCACGCAGACACTGGGAGAACACACCAACTCCTCACAGACAGTCACCCGGAGGAAACCCACGCAGACACAGGGAGAACACACCACACTCCTCACAGACAGTCACCCGGAGGAAACCCACGCAGACACTGGGAGAACACACCAACTCCTCACAGACAGTCAGGAGCGGGAACCAGGCCCCGGAGCTGTGTGACTGCGACACTAACCTGCTGCGCCACCGTGCCGCCCTTAATTTAAGCATTGAAATTTGATTACATTTTCAATACGTCCTCAACCAGCAGAAATAGGATTAGATCCTAAATATCATTGTACTAAGACAGAACTAGATACAAGAGTCAGTATAAAGAACCCTAATCAAAAGTACACATTAAACATAAATGCAAAAGGAAGCCATGATCAGAGTAAATTTGCAATCGCAGGTTTATTAATAATCTACAATGTCACTCTCCTGAAATTACAGTTATAAATTATAGTTATGTGACTGTCCAAGTGTCAAGTGGTGCTTTTTGAACCCTGTAAATAGGGTGCAGTTTGTTTGTAACTGGGGAAGAGCATAATCGTTGCTCCGGCTCACTGCTCCTGGATATTAGATTTGAAATGAAACAATTACAGAGAGGTTAAAGTGTGCAACAGCTCTAATTTAAGGATATTGGGAGTATATTAGGAGAACATTTAATGAATTACAGTCCTTTGAATGTGTCTAACATGGCTGCTGCCTGGATGTCTTGCTGTTGATACTGTCTCATTAGTCCATATCACAAGGCAAGTTTTGCTTTGAAGGTGCTGGGAACCAGTTACATAATACTGTTCCAAAGACACAGAGAGCTTGTCTGCTAGTAATTAGCTGTTAGCAATATTGTAGCCAGAAATATATATATAATTGAAGATGTTTACACAATTGTACTGATTATAAAACCAATTGTATGTGATTTTATATATTTTACATGAGTTTTGAATGTAACATTAGCCTTCCGTATGTTCAGTAATTGAAGTTATGCAATAACATAAGTTTGGGTGTAGGACCACGCCCAAACCCCTCCTCTCAGCCCTATATATAACCCGCAAATTCATGTCATTTCCGCGTCAGACAAACTCGCTTCATTTAGTTCAGGAGACAAATCTCGATTTGACTGCTTCATTACGTCAGCTCGTTCCTCCGGCCTGGGTCATTCCTGCTGATCCCCACATATTCTGAGCCATGTTCGGCCATTATCAAACCCACCAAGCCTCCTGTTTAAAAAACTTGCTCCCACCTCCAACCCTTTTCTCAAATTCATTTATCCAATGGGGGTCCAGCTTCATACACATTCATAAGTGACCCTGAACTCCTCCCCAAAGACTTCTGAGTTCACCTCCCTGTTTCAGCCTTTGCCGGCGTGGTCTGTACTAGCAAGTGCATTTATAATAGCTAATTGCTATTAAAATTGCTAGTTTAATTGAAAGGACTCAAGCTCTATTAAAGAATGAAGTGTCTCACAAAATTATTAATTACCAGACACTAAACTTCACAGAAGTAAACTTAGGGTCAAAAATCTCCAGTATTTATCTTTCTTAATCTGCTAGACTGTCATAGCACTATGCTAGGTTTTTTGGGGGCATTAGCTAAATGAGCTAACAGACACAGCGAACCACAACAAATATTTAGGTTAAAAATATTATTCTGCTGGTTGTTATAAATGTCAACACTTGTTCCAAACGCAAACTAGTCTTTTACCAACACAGTGCTGGTGCTGTTTTTCTTTCTGAAAATTTCTGTGCCAACACTGGATTATAGGAAATGCAAGACAATAAATACATACATTCTGAGCTTAAAAAAAATAATAATTAAAACCAGCCAGATGGATGTACCTCAGCAGGAACCGTTTCTTACAGACATCCAATTTGGATGTGACTGAATGCATTCGTGTCTTCCAATACTGTCTGTGTAGGCAGCATTTGTTGCATTTTGAAGACAGCCCACAACTACCTGAAGTCTGTGACCCATAAACACGATTAAACACTGTTGATCAAGGCCCAGCATGCATGCCCTCATTGGCCCACTGCAGGCCCATTTTGGGCAGGGAGGGCTTGGATGAACACTCACTGAACCCCCACTGGTCTTGGGAAGGCTTGCCCACACTGAGCCCACATCAAGTGTCTGGCCCACTGAGGGCTGCATGTGGGCAAAGTGAACCTGGGCAAACTCATACAGGCCCACCTCAGTTACCTGTTGTGATTCAGCAATCAAGCCCTAATTAGACCTGGGCGGGGACAGCACAGGCTTGATTGTTGGGGACAAGGAATCCAGCTGTGTGGTTTACAAGACCAGTCAGTAAAAAGTTACAATATATATATATATTGTTACTCAGCATTTTACCCATGTATAATCACTGGGTTAAATTTAATTTTGTTTTGTTGGTGAACAGCTTTTTGAAAAGCTGCTTTGCTGTGAAACTAATAGCAAGCTAAGCGCTAATCATTTGCTTGCTCTCTGTGTGATGGCTAAATGCAACTTTGAAGCACATAGCAGGTATAGTGAAATGAAAAGTGTTTCATATACGGTCATTAAAAAAGCAACTAACAACTTTCCAATAAACAAACAACTTTTTAAAAGGCATATGAACGAGTGTCTCTATGCTGTGGGCCGCTGTGGTGTTAAGTGTATTGGTCTTTTGAGAGAAACTCTGCCTCCCTCTAGTGGACATTCGGTGTAAGTACATAAATCAAATCGCTGTACCAGGGCCACTTTGTTCAATATAAACACTCAAGTAGGGTGACCAGATCTGAGAAGTTGAAAAAGAGGACGTTTCCGGGAGGGAGCTCTCGCCCCTCGCTGCCGCTGTATGCTTAGCTGAACCTATGTGTGCTTTTAGGTCCTTTACAAGTTTATTTGCTACACAAAACATGGGAATTTCTTTTTTAATTCATCCGAGAACTTACATTTACGTTTCGGCATAGCTGCTCGAGATGAGGGTAGGTACATGAGCTTTGCCTGACGTAAACAAGGACTACTGACGTGTAGACTGACCAATTAAATGTTTACAGAGAAGGTTATCGACCAATAACTGTAGCTCTACAGTCAGACCGTCGAATCAGAAGATTTTAGGCTACTTCACCACACCCCCTTCTCACTCAAGCGAACCAATCGGAGGAGGGGAGGGCGGGACTAGTTTGAGAAACTTCTCGAAGTTCTATGTAAGTTCTAGAAAAACAAACGTTTGTGAAATTCCGCCCGGACATATTTTTAAGTCTAAAAAAGAGGACATGTCCGGGTAAAAGAGTACGTCTGGTCACACTATACAACACATTACATAGATTAGCATGTACTTAACACAAAAAACAATATTACAACACCGTGGCACACAACAAACTTCATTTTCATTCTCATTTTTTTGTTTCCTACTACATTACGGGGTCTACGCAGGTCTGATACATCTGAACCTTGTTGAAAGGTAGCCTCCAGTATGTGCCTTTCTGGCTACTTCACACTCCCTCTGTTCATCCAGGAACCAAAGATGTCTTAATGTTGTTGTTGGTGGTCGGTTTTATTTATTTGTAGGTTTTTTATACTGCAAAAGTAGCAGCCCAAATAATAACACAGTCAGTTGTTGGCGATGTTTGTATATGTGTCTTCTAGGAAATCCCACTCTACGAGACACGGGAAAATCAATCATTTTGAGGTCGATTTGCTGAAAATCGCAATAAATTTAAGGGTTATTGTAAATTATGAGCTTCCCAGATTCTCTTGTACTGTGCAAAGTCCATAATCCTAATTCCCCACACTTCAGCGGGTTCTTCGTGGCCTTATACATTTAAAAAATAATTATTGGAAATGTTAAAGACAGTTTCTCCAGTTTTGCAGTACCTTGGAACCTCCAAATATTGACAAAAGTGAACTGTGAATTGTTCAAACTCTAATACGTCCCTCAGATCCCAAAGTGTGCATTATTCTCTTTTACTGGGAACTCAGCTCCATTAAGGTGTCCCCATAGAAGATGTGCACCACAGCTTTTATAATCGAATTAGAGAGGCATCATCAATAGAAGTTTAACAGCTGCACATGAGCTCAAAGCCCCCGTGCTCAATGGTGAGTGTGAGCTAGAGGTGAATAAAACACCAGCTGTGTGTCAGGAACTCCAGCCAATATTACTCTCAGCTGATTTTGAGCCAAAACTATTTATGTGAACTCACTGGAATGTGTGTGGCTGAATGCCATCAAAGCCTCAGAGCAATGTTCTCACCCTCCTGATACAGACGATGTCGTTACTGAAGTAAAAGTGACACATGTGGAAGTGTGAGATAAGGACCAACTCCTTCACACAATAACAACAATAGTTATGATTTTGTTAATAATATTTAAAGAAGTAATAATCATTTGTTTTTCTTAAGACCAGTGCAGTACTTACAAATCGTTTAAATAATAAAGAAATAAATACATGGATATGAAATATATTGGATATTAAAACACACCAAAACTAAATAAACACTGGGCAAAAAAGGTATTTTAGATACTACTCTTAATGTATTCTATAAAACCAGAAAAGTTCAGACACTTTTTTTTTTTTTGACTCCTCACAGACAGTCACCCAGAGGAAACCCACACAGACACAGGGAGAACACACCACACTCCTCACAGACAGTCACCCGGAGGAAACCCACGCAGACACAGGGAGAACACAGCACACTCCTCACAGACAGTCACCTGGAGGAAACCCACGCAGACACAGGGAGAACACAGCACACTCCTCACAGACAGTCACCCGGAGGAAACCCACGCAGACACAGGGAGAACACAGCACACTCCTCACAGACAGTCACCCAGAGGAAACCCACACAGACACAGGGAGAACACACCACACTCCTCACAGACAGTCACCCGGAGGAAACCCACGCAGACACAGGGAGAACACAGCACACTCCTCACAGACAGTCACCCGGAGGAAACCCACGCAGACACAGGGAGAACACAGCACACTCCTCACAGACAGTCACCCAGAGGAAACCCACACAGACACAGGGAGAACACACCACACTCCTCACAGACAGTCACCCGGAGGAAACCCACGCAGACACAGGGAGAACACAGCACACTCCTCACAGACAGTCACCCGGAGGAAACCCACGCAGACACAGGGAGAACACACCAAACTCCTCACAGACAGTTACCCGGAGGAAACCCCACGCAGACACAGGGAGAACACACCAAACTCCTCACAGACAGTTACCCGGAGGAAACCCCATGCAGACACAGGGAGAACACACCACAATCCTCACAGACAGTCACCCGGAGGAAACCCACGCAGACACAGGGAGAACACACCACACTCCTCACAGACAGTCACCCGGAGGAAACCCACGCGGACACAGGGAGAACACACCACACTCTTCACAGACAGTCACCCGGAGCGGGACTCAAACCCACAACCTCCAGGTCCCTGGAGCTGTGTGACTGCGACACCTACCTGCTGCGCCACTGTGCCACCCCATTTACAATATTACAAATTAAATATAGGGTTTATATGGTTTGCACATCATTGCATTTTGTGTTTATTTACATTTTGAACAATGTCCACCAATCTTTTTTGGAAATGGGGTTGTACCTGCACTGTGCCTTTAAACTTGAGAAATGAAAAAGAAATATTTCCAGCTGGAATAGGCTCTTTCTGAATCAGTCCTTGTACGAGAACTGTATTTTTTTGCTTTTAAAAGAGAGGAAAGTTTACATCACAACAATCCAGTAAATGCAGCACTGAAATATTACACTCAAAACAGGTGCGGAGATATATTTATAGGCAATATATTTTCACAGACAATAGCCAAAAGATGTGATAATGACAAAAGGAAATATCGCACAGACGCAGGACTCTGGAAACACGAACGTGGACAAGATTTCAGGATTTTATCTGCCACCATCTGGACTTTTGGATCAACAGAAGGATCCGCTAACTAAAAGTCCCCATAGAAGGTGCTCCTTAATTCAGATACCAGAGCACTCACAAGTCCTGTGGCAGCAGCTGGTGAGTTGCCATCGATCACAGGAGCTTCCACACTTTCAGATCTCGTCCTGTGACTTGTTTTCATTCAATGACATAGCAATCCTTAAAGGAACACTACGCAATATTTTTACCTTAAAATTCTAGTATCGAATTACTGTGATGATTCACTGAGCTACCAGGGGGAACAGAGCCTCTATTGTTGTTACTCCAGGCTCAGCACTGCAGAAGCTGTACTATGTAACTTTTGAAGGTGGGTAGGAAACCACAACCCCTCCCTAACCTTTCCCATTGATTTCAGTACAGTGCTGTAAATATGAATTACACTAGGGGGAGCCCCAGGAGCAAAAAAAGGTCTCGTCTATAAGGATGTGGCACACTATTTTAGATGTTCCATCAAGAAATCTTGAACAATAAGTGAAATCAATGGGTTAAAGATAATACTCTCCTAAATGACTTCACTCTGAAGGCCAGCAGAGCTCAGGAGCTCCAGTTGCTCCAGCGCAGAGGGCCGTTCACTGAGGATTGAATTAGAAACCCTTGCTGATTGCCTCAGTGACTGAGTGGAAGTCTCTGACCTAATGTTGTCATCCATGGCCTGGAGGGAGTTATACAGTGCCAGTTTGAAACCACAAGTCCACAATGTCCTTTGAAGTTCCTTCTAAGCTGATGTCCACCATGGACTGAAAAATAGCCTCCACCACCCTTGTTGTTACTGTGGGCAGCGTAGCATCCAGCTCATCGAGTTCACCAGAGCCACCAGAGGCCCTCAGGCAGGTGCCGAACTGCAAAAACTGCTGTGTCTTCTTTCCAGCTGTTAGCAGCAAGTTTCTGCCATGGCTTATGACACCGTCCATAGCAGAGTTGTCCCTGGGCTCGGGGGTGATGATCGAGGCCCGTGAGGGGAGAGTTCATCTAGTGAATCCAAACACAAGTCAAGAACAGTCACATGAGGTTCAGTGACATTACCTTCAATCATTTAAAGTCATATGATAAAGCAGCATCAGAGGTATTCTCTCATAAACAGTATAGTACAGTATAGTTTAGGTAGGGGTGCTGACATTTTGAGCAGAAACTGTTGCGGTGGGTCCTGAGCAGTGGCGGATGCTGGTCTTTTAAGGAGGGGAAGCTCAATTTCGGCCTACATCATAAAATGTGTCGGTTTATTTATACATAAATTCTACCCGCCGTTCCTTTTCAAGAAAATGATCTGTGACCCTGTCGTACCAACAAGGCGTCTTTTCCAGGGACTTGACTAGTGTCCTCTCAATGGCCAGCAGAGCTAGGCTGCTTAAACGGCCTTGGCCCATGTGAAGTGTGTCCGCCTGTGAGTGCTTTGTGACGTTGGAGGTGATAGAAGACTTGCGATAGAAGTCAGAAAGAGTGATAGAAGTCAGTCTCCAAACACAAGCAGCTACAAAAAAAAAAACACCAGAAATAGAAGCTCGATTTGTCGCTAGTCGTTTTTAACAAAGAAAATGCTGCTAATAGAATTAAGAAAGTCTCCGGTTCAACTCAGAACAGAATGAAAATGTAATGCTCCCACGGATCTTTACACCAAAGGGTCGCTGATTCGCTCATTTCGCTGTCAATCAACAGATTTAGCCTCAGACAGATCATCCAATCATCATGAAGAAGCTGAGCGTCCGGGCCAGCCGAGGCCAGCCCACTGCCCCATAGACCCCCAGAGACGCTGAGCGTCCGATGGGCGGGACAAAGCCCAGCATTTATCCAATGACTCGGCTCGTTTCGCTGCCCTTCACTGCTTCGCTATTGAACTCTGTGGACGCTCAGCATCTACACTGTTTAAAGCACTGTGAATCTGCAGGAATGATTGAGAGGAAAGCCGCGTCTTTACCAGTGATAAGAAGCTGATTCTGAACAAAAGTTGAGCGCGTTGTAGTGTATATTTATTCAATGACATGTACACACAACAGTATATATTTGATCACTTATTTTTTGACATTTTAGGAGAAGCTGAGCTTCCCTTGCAGTCTTAGAGCAATCGCCTCTGGTCCAGAGCCTACCTGAAATCATTGGATGCAAGGCAGGAATACACCCTGGAGGGGGCGCCAGTCCTTCACAGGGCAACACACACACTCACACACACACACAGACACACACTGACACTTTTGAGTTGCCAATCCACCTACTGACGTGTGTTTTTGGACCTTGGGAGGAAACAGGAGCACCCGGAGGAAACACACTTGGACATGGGAAGAAAACACCACACTCCTCACAGATAGTCACACGCAGGAAACCCACACAGACACAGGGAGAACACACCACACTCCTCACAGACAGTCACCCAGAGGAAACCCACACAGACACAGGGAGAACACACCACACTCCTCACAGACAGTCACCCGGAGGAAACCCACGCAGACACAGGGAGAACACAGCACACTCCTCACAGACAGTCACCCGGAGGAAACCCACGCAGACACAGGGAGAACACAGCACACTCCTCACAGACAGTCACCCGGAGGAAACCCACGCAGACACAGAGAGAACACACCACACTCCTCACAGACAGTCACCCGGAGGAAACCCACACAGACACAGGGAGAACACACCACACTCCTCACAGACAGTCACATGCAGGAAACCCACGCAGACACAGGGAGAACACACCACACTCCTCACAGACAGTCACCCGGAGGAAACCCACGCAAACACAGGGAGAACACAGCACACTCCTCACAGACAGTCACCCGGAGGAAACCCACGCAGACACAGGGAGAACACAGCACACTCCTCACAGACAGTCACCCGGAGGAAACCCACGCAGACACAGGGAGAACACAGCACACTCCTCACAGACAGTCACCCGGAGTGGGACTTGAACCCACAACTTCCAGGTCCCTGGAGCTGTGTGACTGCGACACTACTTGCAAAATTTAAGGATAGCTTTTATTCTTAAAGAAACTCAGCAATGAAAGCCTGATTTGAAATATTTGTGTACACCCACTCCTCCAACTTCTGAAATTAATGACATTAATAAATTGCTCATATTCTTATGAGATGGTGTTAGATTTGATGTGGGAACAAATCAACGTTTAACTTTTCTGTAAGTGTTTATTCACTGTTTGAATTAGCACAGAAACTCATTTATAACTCGAGTCGTTTAGTTTTGTAGCACCTTCAGCGATGCAGTTATCCATCTCCCAAATTTGTAGGTATTTCCACCTTAAGTAAAAAAATACCTTAAAATACCTTTAAAAGATTCAAAATACAAAAAAACAAAAATAAGTCAATATTACCCACTTACACTTTCAGAAATGTTGTCATTGTGGTGGTACCCTCAAGGGTACATATACTGTACTTTTAATTGGGGAATATAACTGTACCTTATTTTATTATAATTGTGTTGATTTCATACGGGGGCGGCACAGTGGCACAGCAGGTAGTGTCGCAGTCACACAGCTCCAGGGACCTGGAGGGTGTGGGTTCGATTCCCGCTCCAGGTGACTGTCTATGAGGAGTGTGGTGTGTTCTCCCTGTGTCTGCGTGGGTTTCCTCCGGGTGACTGTCTGTGAGGAGTGTGGTGTGTTCTCTCTGTGTCTGCGTGGTTTCCTCCAGGTGACTGTCTGTGAGGAGTGTGGTGTGTTCTCCCTGTGTCTGCGTGGGTTTCCTCCGGGTGACTGTCTGTGAGGAGTGTGGTGTGTTCTCCCTGTGTCTGTGTGGGTTTCCTCCGGGTGCTCCGGTTTCCTCCCACAGTCAAAAAACACACGTTGGTAGGTGGATTGGCGACTCAAAAGTGTCTGTAGGTGTGAGTGTGTGAGTGAATGTGTGTGTGTGTCTGTGTTGCCCTGTGAAGGATTGGCACCCCCTCCAGGGTGTGTTCCCGCCTTGCGCCCAGTGATTCCAGGTAGGCTCTGGACCCACCGCGACCCTGAACTGGAAAAAGTGGTTACATATAGTGAATGAATGATTTTATAAGCCCAGTTTCATCTCCAGGACTTTTATTATGTTTTTTTTTTATATAACACAGTTCTACAATGAAAGATTAAAAATATGTATCTTGTAAGGGTTGCTGAGGGGTGCGGACTGAAGGAGGGCGGACGCAAACGCTTAGAACACAGACTTTATTGAACAAAACAAACACAAACGAACTAGAACAGGAAGCGAGCATGAAACGGGCGTGAAACGAACCAGAGAAACGAACACGAGAGACGAGCAAGAGACACGAAGAACACTAAGAACATACAAAGAGCAATCTAAAGAACTATGAACACGAAACAAGTAACAATGTACACCGCGAACGAAACATGGAACAAGGTACAATGAACCACAAGAGGAAGTGAGACGAGAGGGCTTAAATACAATAACAAACGAGAAACACCTGAAGACCATAACGAGGGTGACGTAAAAGAGGCGGAGACGAAGGTAGAGACAAAGGCGGGGCATGAACATAAACAAAACAAAGCCATGTGCTGAGAACAGGAAAACACGAGACGAGACGAGACGTAAGTGTGACAGATGCCCCCTCCTGAACGCGCAACTCCGGGGGCGCGTAACCTAGACCCCCCAGAAGCTGGTGCAGGAGGGAGCACGGAAAACAAGACAGACTAGAAAAACAAGGAACTGTAGGAGACGGGACTCAGGACAGGACGGGAACAGACAAGGGAAATGGAGCTGTGAACAAGGGACTAGACAGTAATGGACGCTGGCCAGAACTAGAAACAGGGGACGGGAATCGTGAGAGGACAGGAGACAAGGCAGGAGCAAACACAGGTGACTGAACAGGGTGCTGGACATGATTAACAGGGGACTGAACATGAGACAGGACAGGTGACTGGACTGGGGTTGGGTGCTGGGAACGAACAGGAGCAAGGACTGGTGACCAAACAGGGGACATAACTGGGGACTGGACAGGACTAGAGACAGAAGATTGGACAGGACTTGGCAAGGGAACAGGTACTAAGACATTTACAGGGACAGAGACAAACACGGTAACAGGGACAGGAATCGAAATGAAAGCAGACAAGGGTACAGGGACAAGCACAGAGACAGGAATCAAGACAGGGACAGATACAGGAATCAAAATAACATGGGGGTGCCCAGGACTGGTGAATGTCTGTGGGGCAGTCCGAGGAACCAACCTGGGCACAGTTCTGGGGATCGGCCCCGAAGTCCGTGGGGCCGTTCTACGGGTACGACCGGAAGCGGCCGTATCTACAGTCACCAGGGCAGACACGGCCGTAGCAACAGTCTCGGGGGCAGAAACAGCCGTTGAAGCCGCTTTCACGAGCAGAGGAGCGGCTGGCTGGGCCGCTTTCACGAGCGGAGGAGCGGCTGAGGGAGCCGCACCCATGGAGACAGGGGAACCTGCGACGATGTCCACGGAGACAGGGGAACCTGCAGTGATGTCCACGGAAGCGGAGGGAACTGTGACGACGTCCACGGAGGCAGGGGAACCTGCAGCGACGACGTCCACGGAGGCAGGGGCCCCTGCAGCGACGCCGTCCACGGAGGCAGGGGGACCTGCAACGACGCCGTCCACGGAGGCAGGGGGACCTGCAACGACGACGTCCACGGAGGCAGGGGGACCTGCAACGACGACGTCCACGGAGGCAGGGGGACCTGCAGCGACGACGTCCACGGAGGCAGGGGAACCTGCGACGTTGTCCACGGAGGCAGGAGAAACTGCGACGACGTCCACGGAGGCAGGAGAAACTGCGACGACGTCCACGGAGGCAGAGGAATCTGCGACGTCGTCCACGGAGGCAGGAGAGGCGGACGCCGCACTCACGAAGAGAGGAGCGGCTGGCTGCGCCGCTTTCACGAAGAGAGGAGCGGCTGGCTGCGCCGCGTTCACGCTGAGGGGAGCGGCTGGCTGCGCCGCGTTCACGCTGAGGGGAGCGGCTGGCTGCGCCGCGTTCACGCTGAGGGGAGCGGCTGGCTGCGCCGTGTTCACGCTGAGGGGGGTTTGTGCTGCTCGCCGGGCTCGCGCTGGAGCTTTAAAGGGTTTAGGGGGTTTAACGGGCGCACTCACGAGATCCCCTAGAGGTGCGCCCCTATTAGCCTCTCCTCCATCGTCCTGAGGCTGAAGGCTAACAGCCCCTACCCTTAACCCCCCCCAAAAAATTTCCCCGGACTTGAGGGGGCAGAGGGTCCTGCGGAGATGTCCTCGAGAGTCGATCGGGAGAATCTGGCTCTTAATAGTTCACTGAAGGTCTCCACTGTAATATGCAGGGTTCTCTCTCCCAGCACACGATCAGCCCACTGCAATGCTATCCCTTTGAGAAGGGATCTCATGAACATTACCTTAACGAATTCATGTGGTGCAGGGACCGTCAGGTAATTAAAATACAGGTGGCACTGGAGCAGGAAACCCTCAACGTTTGAAGTCCTCTCAAACTCGGAGGGAACTCCCATAAAGGACGGCAGGGCAGTAGGTTGATCCCCCACCTTCACCGTCAGAGACTCCTGGACTTTCCTGAACGTCTCTTCGAAAAAATAGTCCGTGCTTGCTGCGTCCTCTTTAGGGTCGTTCATTCTGTAAGGGTTGCTGAGGGGTGCGGACTGAAGGAGGGCGGACGCAAACGCTTAGAACACAGACTTTATTGAACAAAACAAACACAAACGAACTAGAACAGGAAGCGAGCATGAAACAGGCGTGAAACGAACCAGAGAAACGAACACGAGAGACGAGCAAGAGACACGAAGAACACTAAGAACATACAAAGAGCAATCTAAAGAACTATGAACACGAAACAAGTAACAATGTACACCGCGAACGAAACATGGAACAAGGTACAATGAACCACAAGAGGAAGTGAGACGAGAGGGCTTAAATACAATAACAAACGAGAAACACCTGAAGACCATAACGAGGGTGACGTAAAAGAGGCGGAGACGAAGGTAGAGACAAAGGCGGAGCATGAACATAAACAAAACAAAGCCATGTGCTGAGAACAGGAAAACACGAGACGAGACGAGACGTAAGTGTTACAGATCTCTCCTAATGGACAAGAGAATGTAATGTACCTTTAAGGAACAAAACTTTTAAGTAAAACACTGTTGTACTTTTGAAGGTACATTTACTCAGTTTGTACCTTTAGTGACCAGTAATATACCTCTACTGTACCTTTTTTCTGAGAGTGTATAGAGCAACATCCTCATCTCGGTTTGGAGTTCCTCGTTTTTATCTAAAAATATTTAAGATGCTTCTGCCATGAGGAGAGAGAGAGAGAGAGAGAGAGTGAGAGAGAGAGAGAGAGTGCCTAGCATACCAAACAGATTGTAAAGCCACAAATGGTGAGGAAGCATGTTCTGAATTTTATAAAAGTGTGTTTTGATCACAATCATGAACATCACTTTTAACTGGTTCACTTTACCATAGCTGTGTATTTTGTGTAATGATTTGTCACTCTTCTATTAATGAACCCATGAGTCATCCCTGTCAACATTTACATCATGTGATCTCTATAAAGATCTTGACCACATCCTCACCTTCGTTTTGGTTGTGCATTCTCAGAGTTTCCTCTTCAGTCCGTAGTCCAGCTTCTCGCTGAGGGACGTTGGTGTGTGTATTAGACCATGCCACAAGCACTCATGCAACCCCATACCATCAGTGATGCAGGCTTCAGAACGGAGCGTTGATAACAACTTGGGTTATCCTTGTCCTCTCTGGTCCGGATGACATGGCGTCCCAGTGTTCCATAAATAACTTCAAATCGTGACTCATCTGACCACAGAACAGTCTTCCATTTTGCCACACTCCATTTTAAAAGACCCCTGGCCCAGTGCAAACGTCTGAGCTTGTGGAGCTTGCTTAGAAATGGCTTCCTCTTTGTACTGTAGGGTTTCAGCTGGCGACGGCGGATGGCACAGTGGATTGTGTTCACTGACAAGGCTTTCTGGAAGTATTCCTGAGCCCATTCTGTTATTTCCTTGACAGTGGCATTCCTGTTTGAGGTCCAGTGACGTTTAAGGGCCCGGAGATCACGAGCATCCAGTAGATGATGATGATAACTTAAAAGTCTTTGCTATTTATCCGCTGGGTAACACCATTCTGGTATTGCTGCACTATCTTTCTGCGCAACAATGGTGGAATTGGTGATCCTCTTACCATCTTGGCTTCAGAGAGACACTGACACTCTGAGAAGCTCTTTTTATACCCAATCATGTTGTCAATTGACCTAATTAGTGTTAATTGGTCTTCCAGCTATTCGTTATATGCTCAATTTCCTTTTTCCAGCCACTTATTGCTACTTGTCCCAACTTTTTTGGGATTTGTTGACACTGTAAAATTTTGAATCAACATTTTCTTCCTTTAAAATGTTCCATTTACTCAGATTAAACTTTTGATCTGTCATCTATGTTCAATTAGGAATGAAATATTGACATTTGCCATCTCCACATCATTGCATTCAGATTTTATTCACAGTTTGTTTAGTGTCCCAACTTTTTTGGAATCTGGTTTGTATGTAGTACACTGTCTCTAAAGGTGAAGTGCTGATTACTGTTAAATGTTTTATTTCTGCAGTTTGTGATCTAGTGAAGGGTGAACATCCAGAAGTGACAGGTTTCTCAGGAGAGTCTGTCGTCCTGCGCTGCTCCTGCACTGACCCACAGACCAAACCAGACACTATTAGATGGAAATTTAAATCAAAGACATCTGCAAACAGTAGCTTTGAGGAAATACACCCTGCACAGACTGGACAGCACAGAGACAGAGTGAGACTGACCAATCAGAACTCAGGAGACCTCTCTCTGCTCATATCACACCTGACTGAAGAGGATCAGGGAGACTACAGGTGTGAGGTTCAGGGAGATACCAAAGATTTCAAACTTTATATTAAAGGTAATGTTTGTTTGCTGTAATGACTCTGAGAGACATGAATAAACACATTTACTCCACAGTTAGAGTTTGTGGTTGTAACATAAATATAACGTTAGCACAAAGTGTTGTAAAGTGTCTGTGTTGATGTGTTTGGGTGTTATTTATTTCTGCAGTGAGAGAAATCATCAGACCCAGCACAACTCCAACAGACTCAACAACACATCCACCCCTAGAGTTTACAACTATAACAACCTCCTCTTCACCGGAGCCTCCCACTGGAGGAGATCAAACAACATTCAGCATCCATCAGGGTCTGAGCACTGTCCATTTTACTCAGCACTAAGAGAAATGACTCTCTTTCTGCTTTCTACTGAACTGCTGTGTGTGTGTTTTACAGGTGTTCATATCCTCATGGTTGTGCTGCTGCTGTTATTCGGGGCAGTGGCGATCACCTGTAGTGGATGGAGAGGTAACAAACACGTACACATTCTCCGGATAAGCCTTAAATCTGGACTGTTCACCGTTTGGAGCGACGAAGATTCCTCGTTGGATCGGGAGCAGCTGTCCGGCCCGAGTGGACTGGGCAGCAGCCGCGGATTTGGTGAGTTATATTTATATTTATGTCTGTATCTCAATATTGAAACAAAAATATGCTATTACTTAGGACTGGTGCCCCCTCCAGGGTGTATTCCCGCCTTGCGCCCAATGATTCCAGGTAGGCTCTGGACCCACCGCGACCCTGAACTGGATAAGGGTTACAGATAATGAATGAATGAATGAATGAATGCTATTACTTTTGATTCTGCATGAATTCAATTCATGAATCCTATGAATGTTTTGAACTGGCTTTAGCTGGTGTTGTTCTGATGCGCTGGTCACCAAGGACACTCTTTCTGTGTAGCCAGCAGACCAGGGTCCAAAACAGTACACTGTACATGTCTTTTCAGAAGGAGAAAACATTCATCATTTAAAATATAAATAAATGTACAACGTTTTTGTTCAAAGCAATTTTAGTCCATTTCTATTGATCTGTTCATCGTTAAAATCAATGTAAAGGGCAGCTGGCATTTTTAATTAGTGCCAAAACATTACAAACAGTGGCAGTACCCTATGGAGAGAGATTAGTCTCAAAATACTTTACAAATGCGTAAATGTTAATCCACAAATTAAACACAAGTCACAGATATGTTTCACTGTTCACAAATGAACACATCACACTCTGTGTCTCACAGTCTGCAGTTTGTACAAATACAGTTACATTCATAAACACATGTGTTTGGGTTTCATAGATATATCACAATTTTATGGGAAAATAAACACATTTGTTTCAATTTACACTGAATATATTTGTAAAGTCTAAGTCTCGAATTTAAAATTTATTTGTAAATTGTTGAATCTGCGTTTGTGAATCGAGTCACTCACGTGTTTTTCGTGACGTGCATTTGTCGCGGGTTTTTGGATTTTGAGACTTTCCTCTCGCATTTCACCCGCTACAAATACAAACGGAGCCTGATCCACAAATGTGGCCAGCAGACGAACAAGACACCGCTAGGGGGCGCTGTTGTTTTAGGACGTGGGTGCCAACTTAAATGGAGACCTATTTGCGCAATATTTAATGTGGAAGTTCGAACAAAATGCCGCCAAGCCGCTGAATTCAGCTTCATATCACAGACAGTTAGGAGGGGGATCACGGGGGAACGCTTTTGAAGGTGCCCTAAATTTAACAAAATTAAAGTCCAACGGAACTTCCCTAATTTCACTGCAGAACAGGGTTGTCAAATAAAATATGTTAAAATCATTCCGTATTTGGACACTAAAAGCGGTGTTGTGTATTGGACTGATACGGGACGCGGTGTGTTTCATATTTTTGCAATTGGACTGTTAAAACTAGTGATTTGTTTCAGACAGACCCCCTCAGCCAGAGGGAGGGGCAGATATCCCACGGCTCCTAAACAGAATATGCACTTCTCATTGGTCATCACTTTAATTTAGCCAATCCGCAGCCAGAGTTATCTGTCTATCATTTACTGCGGCAGCCAATGGAGCCATTTGTGAATCAGGCTGCGTTTGTAATTGGACTGTGGGAGGAAACTGCAGCAGCCGGAGGAAACCCACGCGCACACTGGGAGAACACATCAACTCCTCACAGACTGTCACCCGGAGGAAATCCACGTAGACACAGGGAGAACACACCACACTCCTCACAGGCACCTGGAGCAGGAATCGAACCCACAACCTCCAGGTCCCTGGAGCTGTGTGACTGCGACACCTACCTGCTGCCGCTCCATTTGTGAACAGTGAAACATATCTGTGACTTGTGTTTAATTTGTGGATTAACATTTACGCATTTGTAAAGTATTTTGAGACTAATCTCTCTCCATAGTACCCTATCTACTGAATGTTGCAATGCATCCAATGTTATAAAGGGCTCCTCAGATTAACCTATGTGAACTTTACAGGTCTGTTCCACCATCAGCAGATCCACCACGACGGAGCATCATCATATGCGCCATTCCATCTGCAGACCCACCCCCGTCTGCAAAGTGAGAATGAAGACCTTCGGCGAGGGATTTCCGACGAGATCTATGAAGGACATCATGGAACGGAGGATGAGGGTGAAGATCACGAAGATGAAGACCAGGAGTCTAGCGATCAGGAAGACGGCGATAATCACTACGACGGAGATGATGAAGATAAGGACAGCGATGACGAAGATGAAGACAGCGACGGACAGTCCGAGGATGAGGAGACTGACAGTTTGTCAGTGAGGAGTCTGTCTCCTTGGCGGATGTTGCCGTCCGTACCCAGAGAGGGAGTAGAGTCCATCGCTCAACAGCACCAGAGCATGAGGAGACGACGGAGGAGGGATGAGGTTGTGGAGGAAGAAGAGGACGTGGAGACGGACCGCGATGTGGAGGAACCTCCTCAAAGAAGGATCCGGACCGAGTCCGATGAGGAGAGGCGTTTTGGAGAGCCGACGCCAGGCCCGGACGGGGTGATAGATGTGCCTGATTCTCTCCGTCAGGCACTGAACGGCATCACTGTGGTTCTGGATCTGGCCAGAGCTCTAATGCCTTTCACTAAGGAGCTTTAAACTGGCCTCGTCTCTTTCTATATTATTCATAATAGTTTTATAGTATACTTAACTGTTACTATTTTAACTTTCCTCATTATTATTATTATTATTATTATTATTATTATTATTAATGAGTTTATTTTATTTTCAGGTCATGGTGGGGCCAGAGCTTACCTGGAAGCATTGGACACAAGACGCAAACACACTTTGGACAGGACACCATTCATCACAGGGCGACATACACACACTCCATAACTCTCACACACACACACACACACACGTGTGGAGAGTTTCACACATTCACCCTGTCACTCACACACACAGCTGTGCACAGTTTCACACACTCACCCTGTCACTCACACACACACCTGTGGATCATTTCTCACCACCAGTTCACTAAGAATAAGTGTTTTTTTTATTGCAGGAGGAACCCAGAGCACCCAGAGGAAACCCACGCAGACACAGGGAGAAGACCCCACACCCGTCATGGGGAGTGACCCGAGGTGTGGACTGAACCCAGGACCCTGGAGCTGTGTGACAGCGATAACTGCTACGACACCATGCCGCCACATTATTATTTTATTTTATTTTTTTATCTTGTTTTTCTCTTCTTATTAGTTTTAGATATTTTGCAGTGAATTAATTTGGTTTTTATTATTTTATTATAAATATTATTAGAATTAGCCGCAGTAGTTTTATTAAATTTCTTTAGTTTTCTGTTTTTATTCATGTTTTTTAATGAGACAATGATTTTTTTGTCTTATTTTGTTTCACCTTCATTAGTTTTATTATATTGTTTTGTTAGTATTTTATGTGTCATATTCATTTCTTTCTTTCTTTATTAATTTGGACGTTGGTGTGTTCTGCTGTGGATTTAAGACACACACGTCATCAATGGAATTTACTGTTATATATTCATTAATTTAATGTTATTGTTATTAATATGATTTTTAATACTTACATTTTTCTTTTTTAAAGGTCATTGACGTCGTTTAATCCTCAAACTATTATTTTGTCAGTTTTCTGTTGCTATTTTATCTCATGTCCACTTTTTTTTCTTTATTTTAACCACTTGTATCTACTGTTTTACATTTAAGACAATTGTATGATTTATTATTATTATTATTATCAATAAATCAGTGTTTTATTATTGTTATTACTGTGTGAAGATCTTGGTCCTTATCTCACACTTCCTCTGAAATTAAGGTCCTATGGTATAAGTGACCACTAACCAACACAGTCCCCCCCAGTCCTAGAACCCCTGCAATAACGCTGTTGCACCTGCAGAGGGAGCTGTCCACTTCTCACACAGTAACGCTATATTCCTCAGCATGATTCAGCGCATCAGATACAGTGCAAATGCAATAAGTAAAATAAAATAAGTGATGCACAACAGGTGGAGTCGCTGTCTCACAGCTGCAGGGTTCTGGGGTTGTGGGTTCAATCCCTGTGAGGAGTTTGGTGTGTTCTCCATGTGTCTGTGTGGGTTTCCTCCCCGGTCCAAAAAGACACGTTGATAGGAGTCTGAAATCGTCCTCAGGTGTGTGAGTGACCGGAGGAGTGTGTGAATATCTGGGTACATGATTTACATGAAACTTTATTTCAATTGATGGTACCCTGATTACCTCGTATCTGGCTGCTGCACTCTGCATATTAAATACCCCTACACCTTCCACTGTGTATGCACATGTTCATGTTTACGTGTGTGTGTGTGTGTGTGAGAGACAGAACTCAGGTTGGGAGGTCTACATTACTGTGTAACTTACAACACACTCATTGTTTGTATAAAGCCTGTCTCCGATGATCTGCATTTAATACTAACTTGAGTAAAGTACATATTTATATAAGACACACCAAATAAAGAGCACCGCTGTCAACAGGCCTGTGGGTAATGAGTGTAAATGCATTTGAAACGTTCAGCAATTGGGCTCAGAAAACACACTGAAACCTGCTGAAAAATATGAAATTTGCAGAGTGTTGATTTATTTTCAGTTTGACAATCAGCAAAATGAGAAACGGTCCAAACAGTTTGCACACAGCTGTACCTGAACTGGTGGAACTACAGAGAACACACTATGTAAATAATAGCTGTTGGACTTCATCTTCATTCATTCATTATCTGTAACCCTTATCCAGTTCAGGGTCGTGGTGGGTCCAGAGCCTACGTGGAATCATTGGGCGAAAGGCGGGAATACACCCTGGAGGGGGCACCAGTCCTTCACAGGGCAACACACACTCACACATTCACACCTATGGACACTTTTGAGTCGCCAATCCACCTACCAACGTGTGTTTTTGGACTGTGGGAGGAAAAGTAATGGAGTAGTAGTGATGGGGAAAAAAAACGCCGAACTTAAATTATCCACTGGCAGCAAACAAAAATGCTGTCCTCTCTCTGCGTGCAGTCAGCTGTCAAAAAGTTCAAGAAACCGCACACTGACGGGTGTCGCACATTAGAAGTTGTGACGTGTATTAAGAGCGACAAAATATTTTAAATATTTAAATATTTTAGATGTTACAAGATCGCCATAATCTTCATAGAATTACATTTTGAAAATGAAAGCACTAAAATAAATACATTTTAAGTAAATACTTATTTATTATCTTCAAAAGCTGAGCCGCATCAGAGGGATGAGGTCACGCCCCTCGCTGCCGTTGTGTGCTTAGCTGAACCTATGTGTGCTTTTAGGTCCTTTACACTTATTTTTACTACACAAAACATGGGAATTTCTTTTTTAATTCACGCGAGAACTTACATTTACGTTTCGGCATAGCTGCTCAAGATGAGGGTAGGTGCATGAGCTTTGTCTGACATAAACAAGGACTACTGACGTGCAGACTGACCAATTAAATGTTTACAGAGAAGGTTATCGACCAATAACGGTAGGGCTACAGTCAGACCGTCCAATCAGAAGATTCTAGGCTCCTTCTCACTCAAGCGAACCAATCGGAGCAGGGGAGGGCGGGACTAGTTTGTGAAGGAAACTTCTCGAAATTCTATGTAAGCGCTAGAAAAACAAAAGCTATTTTGTAAAAAGGCCAGTAAGAAGGTGACGAATGAACTAATGTCAAGTTTGGGACAGTTTCTTATTATTATAAAAAATAGTTGAAGAAAATGTTAAATCAGTTAAATGTTTGTTGACAGTTGTGGTTCTTTTAATCACTACCGCTGAATTGCACTTTGCAGAGTATTTGTTTATTTTATTACCCAGAAATGGATGATTATTTAATTTAATAAGCTATTTTGTAATACCTACCTTTTGGGTTCCATTGGCTATATTTCAGAGTTTACAAGTGATTTTTTATGAAGGTGTTTAAATAAAAATCCAGTTATTTATACAATTGAACGTGTGCAATCAGTGAGTTATTACAAGACAGCCATAAAAACAAATGGCCATTGCAACGCTCTATTTTTAATATTAAACAACAATATTTTGTCCATACAGTGATGTAAAATGTAGGTAATATTGTTCTGTACCAGTGGAAATAAGTGGTAAAACAAAGAGTCGTTTAGGAGCCGAAAAAGAGCCGAAATTCCCATGACTAGGACCATTTATTTAGTTATTCTATAGTCTATAAGTTCATTTCTAGTTATTTAACACATTTATAATCTCAATATAACACATACCTTCCTTCTTTATTTATATACCTTTTAAATTCATAACTCTCAGGTCACCACAGCCATTACACTCTGTCCCTTCAAGTTAAAGTATATGGACACTTTGTGATCATTAAATGATACTCATTTATTTATAGCAACAGTCCTTTGTTGGGGGAAAAGCAATTATATGTTTCACTGAATATAAATGTATTATTGTGTAATTTTTCTGTGGTAGAAATGACCATAATTACTAATATATGTGGGATATTTTTAACCACGTTTATTTTTATTTCAGTTTATTTCATGATGACCTAGATTTGTTGTAGTTTTTTAGAAAGATCTTGTCTACCATTTTTAAGAGAATCCAGCTGTTATTTTAACCAGGATCCACCAGGGGGTGCCAAAAACCTATAAAAAATAAAATTACCATCACCATAAAAGAAGAGACTACACTCGAAGCAGTAGAGTGAACTATATTTAGCAGAATCGCATACCATATTAAAATCTACACTTACTTTTTAAAAAGTATTTGGCAGATGCTCCTTTCCAGAGCCACTTGAAACATATCAGTTTAAAAATGTAGTCAAATCCAAGTCAAGTCAAATTAATTTGTATAACGCTTTTTACAACTGATGTCACAAAGCAGCTTCTCCCCTGACAACAAGGAGACGGCGGACCATTTTTAGTATAATCATTTTATATCAGGCTTATACTCATTATTATATCTCTCATAGTTGTTGGTAATATTTGTATTAGTTTGTTTTCCAGAATAAAAGTCTCTGTGAATTTAAAATCTGTTTGAGGAGATTATAAATGAGTTATATCCTGTACAGGACAGTAATCTGAGTGGTCCGATGGTGGACCAGCAGTGGTCTACAGTCAGTGGTCTACAGTCAGTGGTGTGACAGCCGTTTTATGCCAGTGGACCGATATATGCTCGCTGTCTAAGACAGAATTCCATTAAAGACAGAAGCTTTAACATGAAATGTAAAAGCCCCCAGGAGAGCAAGCCAGTGGCGACAGTGGCAAGGAAAATCTCTCTCAGAGTTGAAGAAGGGACCAAGGCTCACAAGGGGAGGACCTATCCTCCTCTGGTCAATCTACCTAGAAATTATTGACTAAAATAAAAGGACCCTATACATCACATAGGTCTGTTGTTATGTTCATGTGTACTGATACAATCATTCATTCATTATCTGTAAGCACTTCTACAGTTCAGGGTTGCAGTGGGTCTGGAGCCTACCCAGAATCATTCGGCGCAAGGTGGGAATACACCCTGGAGGGGGTGCCAGTCCTTCACAGGGTAACACACACACACACTTTTGAGTCACCAATCCACCTACCAACGTGTGTTTTTGGATCTTAGGAGGTAACTGGAGCAGCTGGAGAAAACCCACACAGACACAAGGAGAACACACCACACTCCTCACAGACAGTCACTTGGAGCGGGACTCAAACCCACAAACTCCAGGTCTCTGGAGCTGTGTGACTGCGACACCTACCTGCTGCACCACCGTGCCACCCGCGCCAGTTCTTCACAGGGCTAAATAAACTTTAATTAGACTAAATTAAAGGATAGCTTTTATTCTTAAAGAGACTCAGCAATAAAAGCCTGATTTGAAATGTTGGTGTACACCCACTCATCCAACTCCTGAAATCAATGACATTAATAAGTTCCTCATATTCTTATGAGACGGTGTTAGATTTGATGTCGGAACAAATCTACGTTTAACTTTTCTGTACGTTTTTATTCACTGTTTGAATTAGCACAGAAACTCATTTGTAACTCGAGTCGTTTAGTTTTGTAGCACCTTCAGCGATGCAGTTATCCATCTCCCAAATTTGTAGGTATTTCCACCTTAAGTAAAAAAACGTAAGCAAAAATAAGTCAATATTACCCACCTACACGGTCAGAAATGTTGTCTCTGTGGTGGTACCCTCAAGGGTACATATAAAGTACCTTTAATTAAGGAATATAACTGTACTTTATTTTATTATAATTGTGTTGATTTCATATGCCCCGTTTCTTCTCCAGGACTTTTATTATGTTTTTTTTATACAACACAGTTCTATAATGAAGGATTACAAACATGTATCTCTCCTAATGGAGAAGAGAATGTAATGTACCTTTAAGGAACAAAACTGGACTTTTAAACACTGTTGTACCTTTAATGACCAGTAATATACCTCTACTGTACCTTTCTTTCTGAGAGTGTATAGAGCAACTTCTGGTTTGTGCTCAGTTTGGAGTTTTTTTTATCTAAAAATATTCAAGATGCCTCTGCCATGAGGAGAGAGAGAGAGAGAGAGAGAGAGAGAGAGAGAGAGACTAGCATACTAAACAGATTTTAAAGCAAGAAATGGTGAGGAAACATGTTCTGAATTTTTGTGTGTTTTTTTATTACAATCATGAACGTCACTTTTAACTGGTTCACTTTACCATAGCTGTGTATTTTCTGTAATGATTTGTCACACGTCTATTAATGAACCCATGAGTCATCTGTATTTACATCATCTGAACTCTGTAAAGATCTTTACCACATCCTCACCTTGGTTTTGGGTGTGAGTTAGTTCTAAGCATTTAAGAAAACTGCTGTTTTTTCTCCGAGTCTTTTCTTGTTCTACTTCTTCAGAGTTTCCTCATCAGTCCTTATTCCAGTTTCTCGTTGGTGTGTGTAGAGGAGTCTGTGATGATGGAGTGTGTGTATCTTCTGTTTGTTCTGCTTCACTTTTCTGCAGGTGAGAGCAGTTATTTAAAATCTTCTTTCAGAGTTTTCCCCTCATTTTTAATAAGATCTGAGCTGTTGTGTTGTGTGTTGTGCAGGCTGCACTCCCTCAAGGATCATTGAAATCTTTGTAAACAAGGGTGGGTCTGTACTGCTGCCCTGCTCCTGCACTGACCCAGAGACCAAACCTCAGACATTCACCTGGAAGTTTACTAGAAACAGAGAAAACTGGATTGATGTTTTCAGTGATGGTCAGTTCACAGCCAGATTTCAGAGGTTTAATGAGAATTCTCCTGCTAATCTCTCTCTGCTCATATCTCACCTGAGAGAAGAAGATCAGGGGACCTACAGGTGTCAGACTGAGAAGGAAACTAAAGATGTTCGTCTCTATGTAAAAGGTGAATCATATTTAATGCACAGGATTAGTTACTCTTCATTATTCAAAGTCAGGGCAAATATTTGAAGCTGACTTTTAATAACGTCCATGTTTAGATTCATTTAACATGTAGATGTTGTCTTTAAACTTCAGTAACTTTAAAAACATTAAAGTATTACAACAGAGTGAATGTGAGCAACCACTGGACACCCTTTAGAAAGTGGCTCTGCAAAGTTTCTTTCATTTGGCAAGTGGTTATTTACAGAACCATGAGAAATCAAAAACACATTTGGACACATTACATAGTTATTGTTCCTGGTGAATGGCTTCTTTACTTCAATGAAAACCTGTTTCATCTGGTTCTTCAGAGATAAAAGATGAAGGTTATATCACCTAAAGTGTTCTGCTGTTGTTACAAGTCGTGTAAAACCTGTATAAACTTATGTAGTACACTGTCTCTAAAGGTGAAGTGATGATTACTGTTAAATGTTTTATTTCTGCAGTTTGTGATCTAGTGAAGGGTGAACATACAGAGGAAGTGACAGGTTTCTCAGGAGAGTCTGTCGTCCTGCGCTGCTCCTGCACTGACCCACAGACCAAACCAGACACTGTTAGATGGATGTTTAAATCAAAGACATCTGCAAACAGTAACTTTGAAGAAATATACCCTGCACAGACTGGAAAGCACAGAGACAGAGTGAGACTGACCAATCAGAACTCAGGAAACCTCTCTCTGCTCATATCACACCTGACTGAAGAGGATCAGGGAGAATACAGGTGTGAGGTTCAGGGAGATCACAAAGATTTCAGACTTCATATTAAAGGTAATGTTTGTTTGCTGTAATGACTCTGAGAAACATGAATAAACACATTTACTCCACTGTTAGAGTTTGTGGTTGTAACATAAATATAACATTAGCACAAAGTGTTGTAAAGTGTTTGTGTTGATGTGTTTGGGTGTTATTTATTTCTGCAGTGAGAGAAATCATCAGACCCAGAACAACTCCAACAGACTCAACAACACATCCACCCCTAGAGTTTACAACTATAACAACCTCCTCTTCACCAGAGCCTCCCACTGGAGGAGATCAAACAACATTCAGCATCCATCAGGGTCTGAGCACTGTCCATTTTACTCAGCACTAAGAGAAATGACTCTCTTTCTGCTTTCTACTGAACTGCTGTGTGTGTGTTTTACAGGTGTTCATATCCTCATGGTTGTGCTGCTGCTGTTATTCGGGGCAGTGGCGATCACCTGTAGTGGATGGAGAGGTAACAAACATGTACACATTCTCTGGATGAGCCTTAAACCTGGACTGTTCACCGCTTTAGAGCAGATCAACAGAGTTCAATAGCACTGTTTACTATTGGCACAAACATACATAGTCCCCTTCAGCTTTTTAAACGTGGTTCTGTGTGTTATTGAGAGTTCAGTGATGGTCTTGTTCCTTTAGGAAGGAGAGGTGGACAGAACTCTGACTGCTGCAGGACATCTGGGTCTTAACAGAAAGCAGGAGAATCAGGTCGATGCCTCAAGGTCTCATCTGCTTTTCCATTTAAACTCTCTTAGACTGATCTGATTCTTAGTACAGTGCTATGTACTCTCTCTCTCTCTCTCTCTCTCTCTCTGATGTAATGCACTCTACTAAAGAGTAGTTCAGTTCTTGCTTCGTTGTTCATTGATAAAAATGACCTACAACTTAAAACATGTCTCAGATCATGGCTTTGTTTATTTCACTGTACTCTCTTTCTCTAATAAACAGCAGAGTTTGGTTGTTGTTGAATGTAGTGACTCTGTGTGTGTTGAGGGATGTGAAAGTCTGTTCACTGTTGTGTGTGAAGTCTCAGCTCAGATTAAAAGCTGAATAAACCATATGGTAAATATACATGTGTAGACTGCATGTCAGTAATATTCTTCACTGAATATAAATGTATTATTGTGTATTTTTTCTGTGGTAGAAATGACCATAATTACTAATATATGTGGGATATTTTTAACCACGTTTAATTTTATTTCAGTTTATTTTATTATGACCAAGATTTGTTGTAGTTTATTAGAAAGATCTTGTCTACCATTTTTTAGAGAATCCAGCTGTGAGTTCAACCAGCATCCACGAGGGGGCGCCAAAAACATTTAAAAAATAATACTACCATCACCACAAAAGAAGAGACAACACTCGAAGCAGTAGAGTGAACTATCTTTAGCAGAATCGTGTACCATATTAAAATCCACACTTACTTTATAAATAGTATTTGGCAGATGTTCTTTTCCAGAGCCACTTGAAATATATCAGTTTAAAAATGTAGTCAAGTCAAATTAATTTGTATAACGCTTTTTACAACTGATGTCACAAAGCAGCTTCTCCCCTGACAACAAGGAGACGGTGGACCACTGTTGTCCCACTGAGGGCAAAGTTGGAGGTCCACTAGTGTTTTACACAGCGTTTTCTGGGCGGACCACTGGTGATTAAACAGAATTTTAGAAAAAATGCCACATTTTAGCACTTTTCCATTCAGTCTTTTTCTTCATTCGGTTATTTTCTTATTCTTTACAAATAAGATTAGTAAATAATTTTAATCCAGTACAGTGTCAACATTTTTAGTATAATCATTTTATATCAGGCTTATACTCATTATTATATCTCTCATAGTTGTTGGTCATATTTGTATTAGTTTGTTTTCCAGAATAAAAGTCCCTGTGAATTTAAAATCTGCTTGAGGAGATTATAAATGAGTTATATCCTGTACAGGACAGTAATCTGAGTGGTCCGATGGTGGACCAGCAGTGGTCTACAGTCAGTGGTGTGCCAGCCTTTTTATGTCAGTGGACCGATATATGCTCGCTGTCTGGGACAGAATTCCATTAAAGACAGAAGCTTTAACATGAAATGTAAAAACCCCCAGGAGAGCAAGCCAGTGGTGACAGTGGCAAGGAAAATCTCTCTCAGAGTTGAGGAAGGGACCAAGGCTCACAAGGGGGGGACCTATCCTCCTCTGGTCAATCTACCTAGAAGTTATTGACTAAAATAAAATGACGCTATACATCACATAGGTCTGTTGTTATGGGTCGCGGTGGGAATGGAGCCTACCCGGAATCACTGGGCACAAGGTGGGAATACACCCTGGAGGGGGCGCCAGTCCTTCACAGGGGGATGATACAATCATAGTATATGTAATGTAAGCAATGATGATGATATTGTTATTAATATTAATAATTATTATTACAATGTAACTGAATAAAAAGTGGCGGCATGGTAGCGCAGCAGGTAGTGTCGCAGTCACACAGCTCCAGGGGCCTGGAAGTTGTGGGTTCGAGTCCCGCTCCGGGTGACTGTCTGTGAGGAGTTAGTGTGCTCCGGTTTCCTCCCACAGTCCAAAAACACACGTTGCTAGGTGGATTGGCGACTCAAAAATTGTCCGTAGGTGTGAGTGTGTGAGTGAATGTGTGTGTGTGTCTGTGTTGCCCTGTGAAGGACTGGCGCCCCCTCCAGAGTGTATTCCCGTCTTGTGCCCAATGATTCCAGGTAGGCTCTGGACCCACCGCGACCCTGAACTGGATAAGGGTTACAGATGATGAATGAATGAATGAATAAAGAGTGTGAAATCCTGCCCAGTTACTGGTCCAGGGTGGTGCTGCTCAAACTGAGAAATGAACCCCAGTCTTCTGCACGTCTCAAATGTCTCTCCTGGTGTGTTTTGTCTCGTGATGTAGGATCTCACCCTGAGGGAGACCCCTGTCAGGCCCTTGCACTTTTATTAATAAACCTATGAGTTACATTGCACACAAAATAGAAACTTATTTCCTGTGAGTTCAGAGTTGTCTTTATCAACGTTTACATCATTTGATCTGTAGTTCCTGATCTCTTCCTCACGGAGGTTTGAGTGATGACTATGTTCTCACCATTTAAAACGCCTCTCTGGTCGTCAACCACTTCTTCAGTGTCTGAGTGTCCTCTTCAGTCCTTAGTCCAGCTTCTCGCTGAGGGACGTTGGTGTGTGTAGAGGAGTCTGTGATGATGGAGTGTGTGTATCTTCTGTTTGTTCTGCTTCACTTTTCTGCAGGTGAGAGCAGTTATTTAAAATCTTCTTTCAGAGTTACTTTTTTCCCCTCATTTTTAATAAGATCTGAGCTGTTGTGTTGTGTGTTGTGCAGGCTGCAATCTCTCAAACATCAGTGATGTCTCTGTAAACAAGGGTGGGTCTGTACTGCTGCCCTGCTCCTGCACTGACCCAAAGACCAAATCTCAGACATTCACCTGGAAGTTTATTAGAAACGGAGGACACTGGACTTATGTTTTCAGTGATGGTCAGTTCACAGGCAGATTTCAGACGTTTAATGAGAATTCTCCTGCTAATCTCTCTCTGCTCATATCTCACCTGAGAGAAGAAGATCAGGGGACCTACAGGTGTCAGGCTGAGAAGGAAATGAAAGATGTTCAGCTCTACGTAAAAGGTGAATCATATTTAATGCACAGGATTAGTTTCTCTTCATTATTCAAAGACAGGGCAAACATTTGAAGCTGACTTTTAATAGCGTCCATGTTTAGATTCATTTAAGATGTATATGTTGTCTTTAAACTTCAGTAACTTTAAAAACATTAATGTATTACAAGTCGTGTAAAACCTGTATAAACTTATGTAGTACACTGTCTCTAAAGGTGAAGTGCTGATTACTGTTAAATGTTTTATTTCTGCAGCTTGTGATCTAGTGAAGGGTGAACCTTTACAGGAAGTGACAGGTTTCTCAGGAGAGTCTGTCGTCCTGCGCTGCTCCTGCACTGACCCACAGACCAAACCAAACACTGTTAGATGGACATTTAAATCAAAGACATCTGCAAACAGTAACTTTGAAGAAATATACCCTGCACAGACTGGAAAGCACAGAGACAGAGTGAGACTGACCAATCAGAACTCAGGAGACCTCTCTCTGCTCATATCACACCTGACTGAAGAGGATCAGGGAGAATACAGGTGTGAGGTTCAGGGAGATACCAAAGATTTCAGACTTCATATTAAAGGTAATGTTTGTTTGCTGTAATGACTCTGAGAAACATGAATAAACACATTTACTCCACTGTTAGAGTTTGTGGTTGTAACATAAATATAACATTAGCACAAAGTGTTGTAAAGTGTCTGTGTTGATGTGTTTGGGTGTTATTTATTTCTGCAGTGAGAGACGTCATCAGACCCAGCACAACTCCAACAGACTCAACAACACATCCACCCCTAGAGTTTACAACTATAACAACCTCCTCTTCACCAGAGCCTTCCACTGGAGAAGATCAAACAACATCCAGCATCCATCAGGGTCTGAGCACTGTCCATTTTACTCAGCACTAAGAGAAATGACACTCTTTCTGCTTTCTACTGAACTGCTGTGTGTGTGTTTTACAGGTGTTCATATCCTCATGGTTGTGCTGCTGCTGTTATTCGGGGCAGTGGCGATCACCTGTAGTGGATGGAGAGGTAACAAACACGTACACATTCTCTGGATAAGCCTTAAACCTGGACTGTTCACCGCTTTAGAGCATCAGCCTTACTTTTATCACAAGTTGTCTGACTGTAATTGGTACAACAAAGCTATTCCCAGCCTTTCAAAGCAGATTATTAATTAATTCATTATCTGTAACCCTTATCCAATTCAGGGTCGCGGTGAGTCTAGAGCCTACCCGGAATCATTGGGCGCAAGGCAGGAATACACCCTAGAGGGGCGCCAGTCCTTCACAGGGCAACACAGACACACACACACACACCTGCAGACACTTTTGAGTCACTAATCCACCTACTAATGTGTGTTTTTTGGACTGTGGGAGGAAACCGGAGCACCCGGAGGAAACCCACGCAGACACGGGGAGAACACACCAACTCCTCACAGACAGTCACGCGGGAATCTAACCCTCCAGGCCCCTGGAGCTGTGTGACTGTGACACTACCTGCTGTGCCACCGTGCGACCCTGAAAGTAGATCAACAGAGTTCAATAGCACTGTTTACTATCAGCACAAACATACATAGTCCCCTTCAGCTTTTTAAACTTGGTTCTGTGTGTTATTGAGAGTTCAGTGATGGTCTTGCTCCTTTAGGAAGGAGAGGTGGACAGAACTCTGACTGCTGCAGGACATCTGGGTCTTAACAGAAAGCAGGAGAATCAGGTCGATACCTCACAATCTCATCTGCTTTTCAATTTAAACTGTCTTAGACTGATCTGATTCTTAGTACAGTGCTATGTTCTCTCTCTCTCTCTCTCTCTCTCTGTAGGCGGCTGTTTGTGATGATGTGATGTACTGTACCATAGCCCACAGTGACAAAGCAGCACAGGTCCAGATCAACACTGCAGAGCAAACTGTATACGCCCGTATCAAAACTAAATAGACCAATGTCAATCAACAAAGACCTACACTCAGATATAGAGTAGTGCAGTGTCCTTATCTTGTACTTTCTTGCTTTGTTGCTCTTAATATGAGGTTCCTCTTGCCGTTTAATTTAGACTTAGATATTTACAGTTAAGTTACAGAAATGTCTTACGCCACGGCAGAATGTTTCAAGTCATGCTTTTGTTTATTTCGCTGTATTCTCTTTCACTAATAAACAGCTGAGTTTGTCAGTTGTTGACTGCAGTGTCTGTGTGTGTGTTGAGGGGTGTGGGACAGTCGTGTCACTGCTGTGTGTGAAGTGTCGGCTCGTATGTAATCGTAATTAAACCACGTGTTTGAGAAGTGTAGGTTACACATCATTGGTGCACTGAAGCTCAGGAACACTGGAAGTGGTTGGAAGGTTGTGTTAACACATGCAGTGCGGTCACTCAGAAACCGTGGACGTCTCACAGCGCTTTATAATTTTCCCACGAATGTGTGAATTAATCTATAATCATTATAACATTTAAATTATTATAAACATCAAAGTTAAAAAAAATGTTAATATATTAAAATTATGAACACCTCTTTGTTTCTACAATGTCCACTCTCTCAGATCCACTCAACACACAGGAGAACATTTCTGTTCTACATTTACAAACTGAAGTCCACGTGTTGCTCTGCATACTTTGTTTGCCCCCTTACAAAAGAATGAATACATGAATCTCGGTTGAAAATACATGAAAATACGGTTACAAAGAATGAATACATGAATCTCTCAGTCCTTTTGCTGGTGAATGACATGTTTCTACAAATTTAAAACTATAACTTATGAGCATGACTTAGATTAAAAAAAAGACTAAATAAGATCCAAAATGAGATTGTTGGGCTCAAAATACAGTGGATGTCCGATAAAAACACCATTCCAGTTTGATGATGAATGGGATATTTTTTGGCAAAGCATCACAGTTTGGACCCTTTCCTTAAAACTAGCGTCACTTAATCAATTGAGATCCTCTGCCCAGTTTCCTAAGTGCTGTGTGGGTGTTTTACTACACCATGTGGGTATTTTCCTCCTAGACGTGGCAGAGAAGCATCACTACAGCATCCAGTTAAATTTGTTGATTTTTCTCTTGCTTTGTGTTCATGGTTTGAAATAAGGCCTGATTAAATAACTCTATGATAGATAGATGATGACTGGACAGAAAGTTGGAACAGGGTTTGACAACAGTAACAGTTCATCCAAAGCTTAAACAAGAATAAGGAAGCAATGAAGAATTGTATAAAATGCATAAAGAGATGATAATTTGTGAATATTTTAATGTTCAATAGTTGAAGACACAAAAAGTAATGTCTCATGTGCCTTCTCAGAGGCCTTGCAGTCTTCACTGTCTTTCTCATATTTCAGAAATCCTCCCCCAATATTAGCACTATTTCTAGCCCAGTTCATTTATCGACTATAAGTTCTGTACTTACCAGAGTTTCTATTTCAGCGTCAGTTTGAACTGATCCAATCTAAAAGCTAGGCCTGATATCAGTTAACACTGTATGTTGCTTATTTCCTGTGAAAAAAAGAGATTGTTACTGAGAAGCTGCACTGTGGTTTTGTGAATTAGTTTAACTAAACCACGTTTAGAAAGCACCAAAATAATTTATATTTTAAAAAGTCTTTTAAAAACCTTTTACTTGTGTATTTATTACCTTTACTTCCAAGGATATTCTAAAATAGCATAAATACGCTCCTAAATCTTAATACTTATTAATAATTCTAAAATGACTAACTGTGCATGTCTGTTTTAATTATACACCACCTCTGCCCCTAATTTCTAAACCTGACCCTGGTATGTTAAAGTCATTCTGTAAATTTGTATTAAATTCTGGCTTCTTGGTCAACAGTTTCATATAATAAATAAATAAATAAATACATAAATAAATAAAAAATATTTGCACAGTAAATGGGATTTTTGAAGTGAGAACGTCTTACCATTTTCCACGTTTAAAGAGGAAATGTTTCTATAAAAATATTGCTTTACAAGTTAGGGTAGTATAAACTTAACATGTTTTATTTATTTATTTGGTCACAAAACATAATAAATATTCTGTATATTGGGTAGTGTTGCTCTCACACAGCTCCTATATTATCTATATTCACACACCCACTCTGTACAAAGTACATATCTCTGCAGGCCGGAGGCCCGCAAGTGGGCGGAAACCAGCAATTGGGAGGGGCGTACGCAGCAAGTGGGGGATCTAGATGTTTTGTGGGAAGGTGAATGTAGGAAATGCAGCCTTTGTGATTTGAAAAAAGGGCATAGTTTATGTCCAACAGAACTAGGTACCCTCTACTAGTTATAGTTTAAAATATTACGTTTCAGTGAAAACGAATGTAGTGGAGTATGGATCAAATCAAATGAAGAAATAAAGAAATGGAAAGTTCTGAATAAAGGCTCTCCACTCTGAATAAGGATTTCTTGGGAGAGGACCCCACATTCCACAGACTGCGTGTGTGCAAAGACCCTGCAGTCCCCCCCACACACACACACACACCTAAGGCCTACATCAAAGGACGCCTGGCCACGGCCCCTTCCTCTCTTCAGAAACGGGAAGATAACAAGCCATTATATGCTTTTAGACCAAAAGAAGAACAAACAAGGTGGTGAAAACCGGAGTTAAAAGGACTCTTTATGGCTGTGGCGCCTAAACGGCGAAACGTTATCTCGTGTGAAAATCAACAGATGGCAACGCTGACTTAACTCGAGTTGACCTCCTGGTAACCCATCCGCACAGAACGAACAGCATGGACCAACAGCGACCCCAAGTGGACGTTTGCGAAATCGTTCGCCCTACTGACTCCTAAAATGCACACCGAGCGCAACGAGTGTTCAGGAACATTGTTTTATGCAAATATGTATTAATGTCAGCCCCTTTTGTTGTCCTCAGATGGACGTCTACCAACCAATGAAGTGATGTGTATTACTGTTTCAATCACGAAAGAAAGTTTCTGTCTCTAATTGAGAAAACGAATTAATTTCTTCTAACATAATATTGTAGTGGGATGTAATCATAAAGTACCCAAGATATACACGTAGATGTTTGATATTAATAATCCAGGACACACATTATGCGATACCACAAGTATGTATAGGTAATTTTTATGTTATTCAATTTTGTGTATACGTGTATCTTTCCTCTCTCTCTCTGAAACGTGAAACAAGTCACGTGAGCCTCAGACCCAGGATCCAATCAAAGGAAGGATACCTCCCAGTTGGACGTGACCGCGCCACCTCTGAAAAGAGTGTGCCCGGATCATGCCGCTCTCTTCTCTCTTTTTTTTTCTCTCTGCTTTTGCTCTGACTCTACGCTCGACTCTTTGCTTTACCCTCTCTTACGCTCTCAACTCCAACTTCCGAACTTTCTTCAAGCGAAGTTCTTCCTCTTCCTTACGTCGACGAAACAAAGACTCTAAAAGGACCTCACTCAGCTTCCCAGGAGACGTCTTGCGCCAGCTAGAGTGTGAAAGAAAAATGACCAGTAACGTCGAGTAACTCCGAATAATCCTTTGTTCTTTTTATTGTGTTTATGTTTTATCGCCTAATCTAAGTTTAATCTCACGACTTATCAAAGCAGGTGAAACTTATTCGTAGCCAGAATAAGATATCACCCCTAAGATTAGTTGATAGCGGATACATTAGCGTTATAAGCCGAGTTCTGAGGGCACCGCTTCTGAAACTCGAGTAAAGGACGGAACAACTCTGAGACGCCCCCCCCACTCAGGGGAAAGACCAGCCAGGCCTGCAGCCCGCCGTGAAGGGAACTCCCGACTGACGTCACCCCGTCTAAGACCAAGAGTGTCTGACTCAACCTGGAAGGAATCCCCTTTCCAGCGAGCCTACCTTCAACGACGCGGGGAGGACAAGAAGCAAAAACCCGGAGCACGGAGGTTAAAACAGCGGGACCCGACGGCTCTGTGAAAACGGCAAAAGTAAGCAAGCAAACTTTCCAGAAGCTGGTGCCTAATTAAGTCTCTTGATAAATTTATACATTAATTAAAACCTCAGTTAGTAACACATTAGTCACAAGTCCTAGCGCCTAGCTTATCTTTAAATTTGAATCGGCTTCACCTGCATTGATGCCGTGAGATTTTGAGATTATGCTGTTGAGTACATATTCTTTTGTTAATAAATGTTTCCATTATTTGAAATCACAGTGTGTGGAGTCTGTTCATTAAAAGTCTGAAGATCCTGAAGAACTCACGTAGCTTGGCCATTATTCATTCTCAAACTACTTGTTAATGTTTTAATTACTTAAGTCAATTATAAAATTTTAATTATTATCATTAGTCAAATATCGGTAATCATAAGAGTTTGAATAAGGTCAACGCTACAAACACAATATATAAATATATATAATATATATATTTATATATATCACGGTGTATACACAACATACACTACACGAAATACATAGCACTTCTGATATTTTAATGATATATTTTTGGTAATCTGATAATGGGGTGAACTGCAAACTTATGAAATCCATTAGGTCTCTCATGTCTACAATCATTATTTTAATTTGCTTACAGAACTATAAGACTGTATTATTTGTTTTGTACTCAGCACAGTATTGGATTATAATCAGTTTAAATGTGTAAACCCTTAAGTAACACTTATGGCCCACTATTCAAATAAATATTTAAAGCAGCTCCTTTCCATTAATGGACATGAGAGAAATGGTGCTAATAATTTGCAAATAATCATAATATTCAGCAAACCTACCATGACCACTCAGTCATAGTGGGTGTATATGACAGTATAGTCAGTGCATGTAGCTACAAGTTAGGTGAACTTAATAAGATGGAAATTCACTGTAATATAGTTATAGTTAATTTAATGAATTCCAAGATAGTGGTGCAACCTTTCAGGAAATTTGGCTCAATTAAGAATATAAACAGACATTCAGAGAAGTTCACTGTACTTCATCTAGTTCCTTTGCGTGGTTTTAAATGATTCTTTATAGAAGTATGTCCTTGTTGTAGAGTATTATGTATTACTCTTTGTATTATGTATTATATATTACTCTATTATGTAATACTCTTATCACATATGCTTTGATTTGGCATCAGAACCTGGTCCTGGAACATCCTACTCACAAAATGAGTTGAATCAAGTTTGTTTGAACAGGTAGAATAAGGTCAGAATTGGATAACACTGGCTTAGACTGTCAGAAAGCCTCCCTTTATTATTACCTGGATTGTGCATGTGGATTTGTAGGAGTATCATTCATTCATTCATTGTCTGAAACTGCTTATCTAATTCAACTCCTCACAGACCGTCACATGGAGTGTGGCTCAAACCCACAACCTGGAGCTGTGTGACTGCATCACTACCTCCCGCACCACCGTGCCTGTCACGCCCTCGTCCTGTCAGGTCTGTTTTCCCCGCCATGTGCTTTATCTGCACATGGCTTTGTCTGTTATTGTCCTTGTCTCCGCCCTAGTCCCGCCTTTGTTCCGCCTCCTCGTTTGTCTCATATGTTACCCTGCCCCCTCGTTATCTGTCTCAGGTGCGTCTCGTCTGTGTTTTGTATTTAAGTCCCCTTCCTTCTCTTCCTCTTATCGGTCATTTGTTGTTTTACTCTTTCCTGGTCTAGTCAAGTCGTTTCGTTTCCCAGTCATGTCGTGTTGTTTAAATTCCTACTCTTGTTGTTTCCTCACTTCGTGTTTGCCCTTTGTTTTGTTTCTTTGTTGTGATATATATTAAATCACTGTGTTCTAGCAAGTGCGTCCGTCCCGCGATTCCTGACATAATGACCGATCATTATAAGGACGCAGCTAATACAGACTATCCTTTTGCGAGATGTGCAATTCCGTGTGCAACTCCATTCCGTACAGGCCCTAAAGATCCTGTGGAGGAGGCTTTAAAAGCGGCCTCGGAATGGAGTCGCCGGCACCAGCTCATGCCTGGCGCGGTCTCTTTCCCATACCAGAGGAGTCGACTCATGAATCGAGTAATTGCGCCAGCGCGAGTAGAACGAGTAGGCGTAAGAAGCGTGCTGGAGTCACCCCCCTCGATGGTGGATTACCCCCTCAGGTCCGGGGAAATTTTTGGGGGGGGGGCTGTTAGCCTCCGACTTCAGGACAAAGGAAGTGAGGCTAACAGGGGCGCACCTCTGGGGGATGTTAGTTCTGTGTGTGAGTGTAAAAGAGGTTGGGGTTCCGGAACACAGGTTTCCTGAAAAAGGAAAAAAAATTGATTAATCTCCAGCTGCTGTTTTTTTTTTTTTTTTTTTTTTGCTGCTGCGTCTGCGAAAGCATTTCCTCGTGCCACTTCTGAAGTGTCTTTTGTGTGAGCCTGGCATTTAATCACAGCAACAGCTTTGGGCAAAGAATTGCTTTCAGTAAAGCCACCAGTAAATTATGATCAATGTGTTTACCTGTGAATGTAAGAAACCTCCTTTATTACCACATCATTCAAAAAATCATGAACACAGGAATAAGCCAAAAATTTGCACTCTCACCCTCAGCCAGTGTAGCAGTCCCTCAGACTCAAGAAAAGACGGAGAGCTTCGACGGGTGCAGTAGATTCACGTTTACTTCTTGCAGTCAAATATTACAGTGCACCAAATACACCGTGAAAACTAAAGGAAAACAAAATACATTTACTGAGGAGCATTTGACACAGAACATGAATACACTGCATAAAGAGAGGGGGTTGGATCTCTCCGTGGCGACTGGCGAGTGGAAATGGCGAGTTGAATGGCGACAGAGCTCGCCAGTTTTATTAGTGGCGTACACTTCGCCAGCGGTTCTTCGCCAGTTTTATCAGTGGTCTCAACTGCATCAGCGGCTCTCGCCAGTTTTATTAGTGATCTCAACTGAACCAGCGGCTCTCCGCCAGTTCCTCGCCAGTTTTATCAGAGAGCTCTCGCCAGTTTTATCAGTGATTTCTGGCCAGTTTTATTAATTACGTCAACTTCACCACATCCCTTGTCTCGTCAGTGCAACGCAAACTATCTGTAATAATTTCATTTTAAATATCTATAAAGCAATCAATAATACGAGTTATTGATAAAAAAAATCGGCGGAGCTTGTAGCCTGAAAATATGTCACAGCCTCAGCATTCATCTGGAGAAATTGTATTCATAGATATTTATTAAATATTTTTATTATTAATAATTATTGTTAAATAATCTATAAAAGATATCTTGATCTACTTACTATGATAAATGTATTCCTGCCAGCGCATTTGTAAGTTATAAATTTCTAATGTTTAATATTATTTTTAATCTAAAATTCGTGTACTGTTTTAACCTTGTAACAATATTAAGTTCTTTAGTTGAAAACTGCTCGGCCACCAAACTTTGGTGCAGGGGAAACAAGATCAGAAGCCTCTTTTTTTATGGTCAGCTCCGGTTATGAAGGTGATGGGAGATGTAATATATAATTATAAAAATACATTGTAAAAAAAACAGAATTGGCATAAAATATTTTATTATAGTTCTCAAGGAGTTTTCTCAATTGAAAAATAAAAAAAAGGAGAGGAGGGGGGGTGTTGTACAAATTTACTTCAAGTATCCTTTCGTTACAAAGGCCATTTTTGATTGGAACCTGTGGAAACCCTCAGTCTTTTTTAGGATTGCGATGGTTACCTTTAAATGGAACAAAATGTGTGTATATGGAATCAGATTTGTGCCAAAAAGAATCGCACAAAAAATTAATCTCAAACGTAAAACTTATAATTTTCAAACAAAATATCTAGCTCTGACCTTTGTGCTCCATGGTTTTAGTGCGTGAGCTCTGAGTTCTGTGCGTGCTCTCTAAGTTTTGTGCGCCTGATCCCTGAGTTTTGCCAGCAGATTTGGCATAAAGCTCTCGCTTGGGCGGGACTTCTCAGTGGTGCCTTCCTATTGGCTAATGACTTTTTGAGTGACAACTCAGTGCCCTGAACGTTGTTCACGACTCTGAGTGCAGGAAGCGTGTGTATTCTATGGCGTTATTTTTGTGCCACAATTCTGCGCGCGCGAGCAGATATTTCGAACGAGCAAGAAGGGTTCTGCGCGCGCGCGCGGATATTTTTGAGGGAGCAAGAAGGTTACTGGTCTCCGGCCTGTATATCCTTCCCACTTGGCGGTCAAACCATCCAATCAGAAATTACCTTTGTCAGTTGACGTTTCTGATTGGCTGAATCTGAGGCACTTTGTAATGGCTGTAAGTGTGTAGCGAGCGCGCAGGTCAGAGACCTCGCGTGCGCAGAAACCTTCTTGCTCACCCAAAAATATCCGCGTGCGCGCAGAAACCTTCTTGCTCGTTCGAAATATCCGCGCGCGTGCGTGCAGGATTGTGGCACAAAACAAAAAAAACGCCATAGTCACATTGCTGAACAATAAAAGAAAGCAATTTTTAATGTTTTTAATTTTTACAGAAATGGCAATTTCAATATAATTGTATTTAAACAGCGGAGAGTCGCTGCTTCAGTTGAGATCACTAATAAAACGGGCGAGAGATCACTTATAAAACTGGCGAGCTCTGTCGCCATTCAACTCGCCATTTCCGCTCGCCAGTCGCCACGGAGAGATCCAACTCCTACTGTGCATAAAGTGCAAACTTCGTGAACTAATACAGCTCCAAACATGTACCTCGCCCCGCTGTCTAAGGGCTGCAAAGTGTTCACATTAAAGTCCGTGCTGTGCTGCTAGGAGTCCTCACGAGCCGCGCTCTGACAAACGTGCGCTACCTGTCTGTTTCACAAAGATGAAGCGCGTTCTTCTCTCCCAATTGTCTGTGGCACAGTCCAGCTCTGAGTAGCGACTGCCAAGAAATGCGCCAAAAACTTCCCTAACTCTTGTTTAATGTTTCAGTGAAAGCACAGCTCATTACAACTAGACTGCAGCACCCTCTACTGTGCGATACATGTAACAGCATGGATTCAACCCAAAAAAAACCATAACGGACATTTACAGCCAGTCTACAGGCCTCTGTTAGAGCCACTGATTCAACTGCTTGAGCTGAGAATGACCCTGACAACCTGCCAGAACACAAACACTCATGCAGAGACACAACAGTCAAACCAGCGTGCAGCTGACACATGACATGGATCCTGTTCTGACAAAAATCATTAACACCTCATATTGAACAACATCAAATTTATTTATTTTTTAAACACCATGATATCTCTAGAAGTTAGGATCACCAGTTTTGCTGGAGAAATATACACCTGTGCAGTTATAATGACATGAGAACACAACAATCCAACATTATCTTCATGACATGCAACAAATAATCTACGTACTGAAGACGTGCACTGCCTCCTGAAAAATAAATCCTCAAATCAGTCTTAAGAGCTGCATTAAAAATGATCAGTGATTCTACATAACCCTGAGGCAATCGGGTCCACAATTTACCCTTAAATAAAAATGCCAACCAGTACTGGATTTCTGGGTGCACCGAAATGCTGAAAAACGCATTCACTAAATTAATCACAAAAAAGTGCTGTTAACAGGTTTAACAGGTACCAGGGATAAGACTATGTGCTGATTTGGAACTTCTGGAGAGGGTGGATGAATCTCAGGATTAATCCCAGAATTTACTGCCTGCAGGTCTTCCACAAATCTCCACTCTCCAGATTCCCCTGAAGGGTATGAACCGCTGATTTAGGGCGGAGAACAATCACACCAGCAGCGACGAGCGAATTGAACACTGATGTGATGCCCTCAATAGTGACGCGCTTGAGCGGCTTTTTCGGTTGATAGTCACTTTTAGGATTAACTACTACAGGTTGGGCGCATATCATCATCCCCAACTTTATATTTGCACTTTGCACATCAGCGTCTGGGACTGCAGCCAGATCCTCAGGAGGAACTGAAACCCATACACAGCTCTGGTTTGTGTGTGTTCATGTCAACTGAGAAACAGAAACCACAGCTGTGTATTAGATGCGGAACACTTCAGAATTTTTCACCTTTTTTCTTTTTTTCTCACACCTCCTCCATGATCCCGCCAATCATTCAAGGAGGTGCACTTGCACTGCCGTGGACCCAGATCTTTCCACCCATCCTCAGGATGTTTAGACAGTGATATATGAGGCTCAGAATTCAAAAATAGACTTCTCTTTTGAACAAACAGTTTAAACAATTGCTTTTGTGAGGGTGAGAGGATGATCTGAGCCACGGAGTGACAATTTTTCCCACTAGAGATAAACAAGCTTTGGCTTTTCACTTAAAACCCGTTAAATTCCTTTATCAAAAAAATCTTCATCAGGCCCTTCATGCATGTGCACAGTGCAATGAAGGTCCTCTACTTTACAACACCCGCAACAGCTAAGCTGAATGTTCTGTCTGAGTTTCTACATAATCTAGTAAGATTTAATCAAGATTAATTAATACAATTACTCCATGAAAATATATTGTGTATATAATATTAATCATTAGTTATCATTAACCATTACTTATTGGTGTTAATCTGCATTTCCCCATCACACCAAACACTGTTAGATTTAAGTTTAAATCAACGACATCTGCAAACAGTAACTTTGAAGAAATATACCCTGCACAGACTGGACAGCACCTGACTGAAGAGGATCAGGGAGACTACAGGTGTGAGGTTCAGGGAGATACCAAAGATTTCAGACTTCATATTAAAGGTAATGTTTGTTTGCTGAAATGACTCTGAGAAACATGAATAAACACATTTACTCCACTGTTAGAGTTTGTGGTTGTAACATAAAAATAACATTAGCACAAAGTGTTGTAAAGTGTTTGTGTTGATGTGTTTGGGTGTTATTTATTTCTGCAGTGAGAGACGTCATCAGACCCAGCACAACTCCAACAGACTCAACAACACATCCACCCCTAGAGTTTACAACTATAACAACCTCCTCTTCACCAGAGCCTCCCACTGGAGAAGATCAAACAACATTCAGCATCCATCAGGGTCTGAGCACTGTCCATTTTACTCAGCACTAAGAGAAATGACTCTCTTTCTGCTTTCTACTGAACTGCTGTGTGTGTGTTTTACAGGTGTTCATATCCTCATGGTTGTGCTGCTGCTGTTATTCGGGGCAGTGGCGATCACCTGTAGTGGATGGAGAGGTAACAAACACATAAACATTCTCTGGATGAGCCTTAAACCTGGACTGTTCACCGCTTTAGAGCATCAGCATTACTTTTATCACAAGTTGTCTGACGTTAATTGGTACAACAAAGCTATTCCCAGCCTTTCAAAGCAGATCAACAAAGTTCAATAGCACTGTTTACTATCGGCACAAACATACATAGTCCCCTTCAGCTTTTTAAACGTGGTTCTGTGTGTTATTGAGAGTTCAGTGATGGTCTTGTTCCTTTAGGAAGGAGAGGTGGACAGAACTCTGACTGCTGCAGGACATCTGGGTCTTAACAGAAAGCAGGAGAATCAGGTCGATGCCTCAAGATCTCATCTGCTTTTCAATTTAAACTCTCTTAGACTGATCTGATTCTTAGTACAGTGCTATGTACTCTCTCTCTCTCTCTCTCTCTCTCTCTCTCCCTCTCTCTTTCTCTCTGATGTAATGCACTCTACTAAAGGGTAGTTCAGTTCTTACTTTGTACTTTACTTCGTTTTTCATTGATAATAATGACCTACGCCTTAAAACATCATGGCTTTGTTTATTTCACTGTACTCTCTTTCTCTAATAAACAGTAGAGTTTAGTTGTTGTTGAATGTAGTGACTCTGTGTGTGTTGAGGGATGTGAAAGTCTGTTCACTGTTGTGTGTGAAGTCTCAGCTCAGATTAAAATCTGAATAAAGAACATGGTAAACATACATGTGTCGATTGCATGTCATGTGTGTGGCGATGTTATGAGAAACAGGAAGTGGTCAGCTGTGCTAACACACACCGAGTGGTTACTCAGAGACAGTGGACGTCTCACAGTTGTATTTTGGCCAGAGTTATAGAGTATAACATTTATTTAGTTATTCTATAGTCTATAAGTTCATTTCTAGTTATTAAACACATTTATAATCTCAATATAACACACACCTTCCTTCTTTATTTATATACCTTTTAAATTTATGACTCTCAGGTCACCACAGCCATTACACTCTGTCCTTTCAAGTTTAAGTATATGGACACTTTGTGATCATTAAATGATACTCATTTATTTATAGCAACAGTCCTTTGTTGAGGGAAAAGCAGTAATATTCTTCACTGAATATAAATGTATTATTGTGTATTTTTTCTGTGGTAGAAATGACCATAATTACTAATATATGTGGGATATTTTTAACCACGTCTAATTTTATTACAGTTTATTTTATTATGACCAAGGTTTTTTGTAGTTTTTTAGAAAGATCTTGTCTACCATTTTTTAGAGAATCCAGCTTTGAATTCAACCAGCATCCACGAGGGGGCGCCAAAAACTTATAAAAAAATAATACTACCATCACCACAAAAGAAGAGACAACACTCGAAGCAGTAGAGTGAACTATCTTTAGCAGAATTGAGTACCATATTAACATCCACGCTTACTTTATAAATAGTATTTGGCAGATGTTCTTTTCCAGAGCCACTTGAAATATATCAGTTTAAAAATGTAGTCAAGTCAAATTAATTTGTATAACGCTTTTTACAACTGATGTCACAAAGCAGCTTCTCCCCTGACAACAAGGAGACGGTGGACCACTGTTGTCCCACTGAGGGCAAAGTTGGAGGTCCACTAGTGTTTTACACAGCGTTTTCTGGGCGGACCACTGGTGATTAAACAGAATTTTAGACAAAATGCCACATTTTAGCACTTTTACATTCACAGTCTTTTTCTTCGTTCGGTTATTTTCTTATTCTTTACAAATAAGATTAGTAAATAATTTGAATCCAGTACAGTGTCAACATTTTTAGTATAATCATTTTATATCAGGCTTATACTCATTATTATATCTCTCATAGTTGTTGGTCACATTTGTATTAATTTGTTTTCCAGAATAAAAGTCTCTGTGAATGTAAAATCTGCTTGAACAGATTAAAATTTAGTTATATCCTGTACAGGACAGTAATCTGAGTGGTCCGATGGTGGACCAGCAGTGGTCTACAGTCAGTGGTGTGACAGCCTTTTTATGCCAGTGGACCGATATATGCTCACTATCTGGGACAGAATTCCATTAAAGACAGAAGCTTTAACATGAAATGTAAAAACCCCCAGGAGAGCAAGCCAGTGGTGACAGTGGCAAGGAAAATCTCTCTCAGAGTTGAGGAAGGGACCAAGGCTCACAAGGGGGGGACTTATCCTCCTCTGGTCAATCCACCTAGAAATTATTGACAAAAATAAAATGACGCTATACATCACATAGGTCTGTTGTTATGGGTCGCGGTGGGAATGGAGCCTACCCGGAATCACCGGGCACAAGGTGGGAATACACCCTGGAGGGGGCGCCAGTCCTTCACAGGGGGATGATGCAATCATAGTATATGTAATGTAAGCAATGATGATGATATTGTTATTAATATTAATAATTATTATTACAATGTAACTGAAAAAAAAAGTGGCGGCACGGTAGCGCAGCAGGTAGTGTCGCAGTCACACAGCTCCAGGGGCCTGGAAGTTGTGGGTTCGAGTCCCGCTCCGGGTGACTGTCTGTGAGGAGTTAGTGTGCTCCGGTTTCCTCCCACAGTCCAAAAACACACGTTGGCAGGTGGATTGGCGACTCAAAAATTGTCTGTAGGTGTGAGTGTGTCAGTGAATGTGTGTGTGTGTGTCTGTGTTGCCCTGTGAAGGACTGGCGCCCCCTCCAGAGTGTATTCCCGCCTTGTGCCCAATGATTCCAGGTAGGCTCTGGACCCACCGCGACCCTGAACTGATAAGGGTTACAGATAATGAATGAATGAATGAATGAATAAAGAGTGTGAAATCCTGCCCAGTTACTGGTCCAGGCTGGTGCTGCTCAAACTGAAAAATGAACCCCATTCTTCTGTGTGGAAGGGAGTTTTACCCATTACACTATTCCAACACATGAGACACTTGTTCAGATACTGAGACACTGCATGTCTTTTTCTGCACGTCTCAAATGTCTCTCCTGGTGTGTTTTGTCTCGTGATGTAGGATCTCACCCTGAGGGGGGCCCCTGTCAGGCCCTTGCACTTTTATTAATAAACCTATGAGTTACATTTCACACAAAATAGAAACTTATTTCCTGTGAGTTCAGAGCTGTCTCTATAAACGTTTATATCATTTGATCTGTAGTTCCTGATCTCTTCCTCACGATGGTTTGAGTGATGACTGTGTTCTCGCCATTTTAAACGCCTCTCTGGTCGTCAACCACTTCTTCAGTGTCTGAGTGTCCTCTTCAGTCCTTAGTCCAGCTTCTCGCTGAGGGACGTTGGTGTGTGTAGAGGAGTCTGTGATGATGGAGTGCGTGTATCTTCTGTTTGTTCTGTCTCACTTTTCTGCAGGTGAGAGCAGTTATTTAAAATCTTCTTTCAGAGTTACTTTTTTCCCCTTGATTTTTAATAAGATCTGAGCTGTTGTGTTGTGTGTTGTGCAGGCTGCACTCTCTCAAACATCAGTGATGTCTCTGTAAACAAGGGTGGGTCTGTACTGCTGCCCTGCTCCTGCACTGACCCAGAGACCAAACCTCAGACATTCACCTGGATATTTATTAGAACCAGAGGAAACTGGACTGATGTTTTCAGTGGTGGTCAGTTCACAGGCAGATTTCAGAGGTTTAATGAGAATTCTCCTGCTAATCTCTCTCTGCTCATATCTCACCTGAGAGAAGAAGATCAGGGGACCTACAGGTGTCAGACTGAGAAGGAAACTAAAGATGTTAAGCTCTATGTAAAAGGTGAATCATATTTAATGCACAGGATTAGTTACTCTTCATTATTCAAAGTCAGGGCAAACATTTGAAGCTGACTTTTAATAACGTCCATGTTTAGATTCATTTAACATGTATATGTTGTCTTTAAACTTCAGTAACTTTAAAAACATTAATGTATTACAACAGAGTGAATGTGAGCAACCACTGGACACCCTTTAGAAAGTGGCTCTGCAAAGTTTCTTTCATTTGGCAAGTGGTTATTTACAGAACCATGAGAAATCAAAAACACACAGGGTGAACATTCAGAGGAAGTGACAGGTTTCTCAGGAGAGTCTGTCGTCCTGCGCTGCTCCTGCACTGACCCACAGACCAAACCAGACACTGTTAGATGGATGTTTAAATCAAAGACATCTGCAAACAGTAGCTTTGAAGAAATATACCCTGCACAGACTGGACAGCACAGAGACAGAGTGAGACTGACCAATCAGAACTCAGGAGACCTCTCTCTGCTCATATCACACCTGACTGAAGAGGATCAAGGAGACTACAGGTGTGATGTTCAGGGAGATACCAAAGATTTCAAACTTCATATTAAAGGTAATCTTTGTTTGCTGTAATAAATATGAGAAACATTAATAAACACATTTACACACTTAGGCTCTTCTTACACAGAGCAAAGGAGTTTGACCATGAGCTCATCTGGCGTTCAGCAGCAGATTTATGGAATCATCACTGACAACCGAAGAGGCAGTGTTTTCTTATTATGTCCCAAACTCTGGAATAAACTTCCAGAATATCTAGAGCACTAAATGATTAAGGCTTTTTAAAATTAGACAAAAACTCTTCTCTTTAGCTTTAGTGGTGAAACCAACCCGGCGCGTGGAGCTGGTGCTGATCACAGCGCATAAATGAGCCACTGCTTATAGGTATCAGTGTGTAAAGGCCACTTTACTGGAAAATAAGCCCAAACACATTAAACATTACATGGACGACGAACTACACACAATTGGACCAACGGATCATCGCTGGTGACTGTGGCGTGACCCAGTGAAACCACGGCTGAGTGGCTCTTGTGTCGGAACAGTATTGGTATTACCAACAGAGTGGAGACAGACATACCTCATTAGAACGAGATACGTATCTCATAATTACGACATGCTGAGGATTTATTTTTTCGTGTTTGGCAGCAATACGCTTCCATTCTTAAATATGACATTAGCCACTGTTAGAGTTTGTGGTTGTAACATAAATATAACATTAGCACAAAGTGTTGTAAAGTGTTTGTGTTGATGTGTTTGGGTGTTATTTATTTCTGCAGTGAGAGAAATCATCAGACCCAGCACAACTCCAACAGACTCAACAACACATCCACCCCTAGAGTTTACAACTATAACAACCTCCTCTTCACTGGAGCCTCCCACTGGAGAAGATCAATCACCATTCAGCATCCATCAGGGTCTGAGCACTGTCTGTTTAAATCAGCACTGAGTGGAAGAGCAAATATTAATGTTTCTTGACATTTGTATGTGTTTTTATTAACTGAACAGGTGTCTGGATTGTGATACTGGTGTTGGTACTTGGAGCAGTGGTGTTTATCTGGAGATTCAGAGATACCATTCATGTACTTACACACACACACACACACACACACACACACTATGTTGTGGTGTCCACAGAAACCCTCTGTAGCTCTAACATATGAGAAATCTTATTACTTGATTTGTTTGATAAAGTAGCCCCTGATGATAATTCCATGTTAAAATCTTGGAGGTCCTCAGTATGACACTCTACTGCCAGTGTTTGTCTGTGAAGACTGTATAACTTTATGCATCCGTTAGCAGTGTGTGTGCCCTAAAAAAGTCCTCTCTAGTCATAATTCATCTAGTGTAGTGAACTGGTGATTTTTCTCATTTGATTGTGAAACCAACATCAAAATTACTTCATTAATTAATAATGTAACAACATTCATACTTTGAATCACACTGAGAATCCATACTTTTTAAAACTCATTAAGTTATTTTCTAAATATAACGATAAAAACTGACAGAAATTAGGACATTCATGTGTCCACCAAACATCATTCATTCATTATCTGTAACCGCTTATCCAATACAGGGTCACGGTGGGTCCAGAGCCTACCTGGAATCATTGGGCGCAAGGCGGGAATACACCCTGGAGGGGGCGCCAGTCCTTCACAGGGCAGCACAGACACACACACACACACACACATTCGGACACTTTTGAGTCGCCAATCCACCTACCAACGTTTGTTTTTGGACTGTGGGAGGAAACCTGAGCACCTGGAGGAAACCCACGCAGACACAGGGAGAACACACCAAACTCCTCACAGACAGTCACCCAGAGCAGGAATCGAACCCACAACCTCCAGGTCCCTAGAGCTGTGTGACTGCGACACTACCTGCTGAGCCTAAAAATAGTTACTGTTTGACCCAATGTAGCCCAGAAAGATCGATTTTTTCAGACGATTCACCATCTTGTTACAATTTCAGATGTAGAGGGATGTCTTTTTTTAGCCGTCTTTTCACCTTTCAGTTTCAGCGTTGTTTATATTAGTTTTTTCTTCAGCTTTTAAATCTGAGTAATGAATATTGAATAGAGATGTTATGAAAACATATGTTTATCTTTTTGGTGAAAAAATATTGTCTAAGATTTGCTTCGGAATAAACGTTAATCCGTGTACTGTTCAAAATAATAAATAAAGTCACCTGTGATTGGTTCTGTGGCAGACACATAAGACAAATTTAGTCCTGCCCAGCACCAGTCCGACAGAAGAAAAGTCTGATAAATCACTAAAACAATCTCTCAAAAGACAAAAGCATTCATCATTTTCTCTGAACCACTTCAGAGCACATTCATCATAATTGAAATAAATAAAGGATAGAAAAAAAGTGTGAAAATTGGGTGTGGGCAGTTGCTTTAAAAATGAAATGGCCACTAATTTTCTCCTTAGGAAGAAGTGGACAGAATGTGGCCACTGCTGGACACTCAGTTCCTAACACACAGCAGGAAAATCCAGTGAGAAACACATACAGAAATGTACTCAAATGTCTGGGAGGTATTTTTAAAAAGTTTTATCACAGTCCAACTGAAATGTAGATTTTCTGAAATCTTCTGAAACTAATGAAATTCAACACGGGCATACTCACTTATTCTCTCTCTCTCTCTCTCTCTCTCTCTCTCTCGGCGGCTGTTTGTGATGATGTGATGTACTCTACCATAGCCCACAGTGACAAAGCAGCACAGGTCCAGATCAACACTGCAGAGCAAACTGTATACGCCCGTATCAAAACTAAATAGACCAAGGTCAATCAACAAAGACCTACACTCAGATATAGAGTAGTGCAGTGTCCTTATCTTGTACTTTCTTGCTTTGTTGCTCTTAATATGAGCTTCCTCTTACCGTTTAATTTAGACTTAGATATTTACAGTTAAGTTGCAGAAATGTCTTACGCCACGGCAGAATGTTTCAAGTCATGCTTTTGTTTATTTCGCTGTATTCTCTTTCGCTAATAAACAGTCGAGTTTGTCTGTTGTTGACTGCAGTGTCTGTGTGTGTGTTGAGGGGTGTGGGACAGTCATGTCACTGCTGTGTGTGAAGTGTCGGCTCGTATGTAATCGTAATTAAACCACGTGTTTGAGAAGTGTAGGTTACACATCATTGGTGCACTGAAGCTTAGGGACACTGGAAGTGGCAGTGCGGTCACTCAGAGACCGTGGACGTCTCACAACACTTTATAATTTCTCCACGAATGTGTGAATTGATCTACAATCATTATAACATTTAAATCATTATTGTAGTGGGTATGCTCTAGGGCTACTATGCACCCACTGTAGAATAAAAATAAGAGCTGTTACCACATACAATATCCACGACTGCCACATCCTGGCCCTATCTTGTTTGTTTTCCCTTGCCATGTGGCTCTGTCTGTCTGTTACTGTCCATGTCTCCGCCTTTGTTCTGCCTCCTTGTCATTTTCCCTCGTTATCTGTGTCAGGTGTGTCTCGTTTGTTGATGTATTTAAGTTCCGTTGTTGTCACTTCCTGTTATCGGTCATTTGTTTGTTTTGTTGGTTTTGTGTCATTTCTCTTGCTCGTTTCATGCCCGTTTCATGCCCCAGTCCTGTAGTGTTGTTCGTGCTCTTTTGCTATGTTCCTAGTCGTGTTATTTCGTGTTTACCCTCAAGTTCGTTTGTGTTTGGTTTGTTATTTTGTTCTATAGTAAATTATCTGTGTTGTAACGAGTGCGTCTGCCTCCATTAGTCCGCCCTTCACGTCCCCGTGACATAATGACCGATCAACAAATGGACGCAGCTAACACAGTTACAGACAGTCCGTTTGCGAGGTGTGCAATTCGCTGGACTCCATTTCGCACAGGCCCTAAAGATCCTGTGGAGGAAGCTTTATGAGCGGCCTCGGAATGGAATCATCGGCTCCAGCACGTACACGCCAGAGCGGCTCAGCGGCGATTCAGGAATCGTGTGATTGCTCCAGCGGGAATTGTAGGAGCCGCCGAAAGAAGCGGGCTGGAGTCTCCCCCTCACTGGTGGATTACCCCCTCAGGTCCGGGGTTTTTTTTTTTTGGGGGGGGGGGGTTAAGGGTAGGGGCTGTTAGCCTCCAACCTCAGGACAACAGAGGTGAGGCTAACAGGGGCGCACCTCTGGGGGATCCAGGGTTGAAGAAATCCCCCAAGAGTGCGCCCATCAGACCCCCTAAACCCTTAACAGCTCCAGTCCATGACATCGTCGCAGGGCTCCCTGCCTCCGTGGACGTCGCTGCTTGTCCTTGTGAAAGCGGCGCCTCCAGCCGCTCCTGTCCTTGTGAAAGCGGTGCCTCCAGCCGCTCCTGTCCTTGTGAAAGCGGCGCCTCCAGCCGCTCCTGTCCTTGTGAAAGCGGCGCCTCCAGCCGCTTCTGTTCTCGTGAAAGCGGCGCCTCCAGCCGCTCCTGTCCTTGTGAAAGCGGCGCCTCCAGCCGCTTCTGTTCTCCTGAAAGCGGCGCCTCCAGCCGCTTCTGTTCTCCTGAAAGCGGCGCCTCCGGCCGCACCGGCTCCATCGGAGGCAGCTTCCTCAGCTGCTTCTGTCCCAGCGAAGGAGGCTTCCTCAGCCGCTTCTGAGTCCGTGACTGTGGCTCCGGCCGCTTCTGAATCCGTGACTGTGGCTCTGGCCGCTTCTGAACCCGTGACTGTGGCCCCGGCCACTCCAGGTTGTGTCCATAGGTCGGCCCCAAGGACTTCGGGGCCGATCCCCAGAACTGTGCCCAGGCTGGTACCTCAGGTTTCCCAACAGACTTTACCAGTCCTGGGTACCCTCATATTGTGTTAATTCCCATGTCTGTCCCTGTCATAGTTCCTGTTTCTGTTATCGTCCATGTACCTGTGTCTGCTTTTGTTTCAGTTCCTGTCCCTGTCACGGTGTTCGTGTCTGTCCCGGTAAACGTCATGGTCCCTGTTCCCCTGCCTAGTCCAGTACAGTCCCCTGTTAGTCCTGTCCAGTCACCATTTAAACCCTCTGTCCGGTTTCATTTTCAGTCTCCTGTTCACTCCCAGTATCGAACCTCAGTCTCAGCACCTGTCCAGTCTATGTTTCAGTCCCCTGTCTCTGCTCCTGTCTTGTCCCAAGTCCAGTCTCATGTCTCTGCTCCTGTTCTGTCTCAGTCCCCGTTCAGTGTCCAGTCTAAGTTCCAGCACCCTGTCTTGTCATGAGTCCCATCTCCTGTTTCTAATTTTGTCCTGTATCCATTACGGTCTAGTCCCTTGTTCCCAGCTCCATTTCCTGTCTTTGCCTGAGTATTGTGGTTTCATTTTTGTTTTGTTTCTCCTGACCCCTCCTGCGCCAGCTCCTGGGGAGTCTAGTTTTTCATCTGCAAACAGTAACTTTGAAGAAATATACCCTGCACAGACTGGACAGCACAGAGACAGAGTGAGACTGACCAATCAGAACTCAGGAGACCTCTCTCTGCTCATATCACACCTGACTGGAGAGGATCAAGGATGGTACAGGTGTGAGGTTCACGGAGATACCAAAGGTTTCAGTCTTCATATTAATTAATTAATTATTTTTTTTATTTATTTACAATTAATTTTATTATTATTTATTAAGGTAATGTTTGTTTGCTGTAATGACTCAGAGGAACATGAATAAACACATTTACTCCACTGTTAGAGTTTGTGGTTGTAACATAAATATAACATTAGCACAAAGTGTTGTAAAGTGTTTGTGTTGATGTGTTTGGGTGTTATTTATTTCTGCAGTGAGAGAAATCATCAGACCCAGAACAACTCCAACAGACTCAACAACACATCCACCCCTAGAGTTTACAACTATAACAACCTCCTCTTCACCAGAGCCTCCCACTGGAGAAGATCAAACAATATTCAGCATCCATCAGGGTCTGAGCACTGTCCATTTTACTCAGCACTAAGAGAAATGACTCTCCTTCTGCTTTCTACTGAACTGCTGTGTGTGTGTTTTACAGGTGTTCATATCCTCATGGTTGTGCTGCAGGGCAATCACCTGTAGTGGATGGAGAGGTAACAAACACGTACACATTCTCTGGATAAGCCTTAAACCTGGACTTTACACCACCTTAGAGCATTGTCTGACTCTATTTACAAAGACTATACAAAAAAGCTATTCCCAGCCTTTCAAAGCAGATAAACATGAAGTTTAATAGCACTGTTTACTGTCAGCACAAACATACATAGTCCCCTTCAGGTTCTGTGTGTTATTGAGAGTTCAGTGATGGTCTTGTTCCTTTAGGAAGGAGAGGTGTACAGAACTCTGACTGCTGCAGGACATCTGGGTCTTAACAGAAAGCAGGAGAATCAGGTCGATGCCTCAAGATCTCATCTGCTTTTCCATTTAAACTCTCTTAGACCGAACTGATTCTTAGTACAGTGCTATGTACACTCTCTCCCTCTTTCTCTCTCTCTCTCTCTGATGTAATGCACTCTACTAAAGAATAGGTCAGTTCTTATTTGTGTAGTATGATATGATGAATGTGTATTAATTCCTAATATGAAATTTGACTTTCTGAGGGTTTTATTTTAAATACCCAAACTTCAGCAGAACTTGCTGCAGTCAAAGATGAACTCCAATTGTCTCAGCACCTGCGGTATCCTGAGGTATCCCAAACACAGCTGAACATAGGTTCTCTCAGTTTAGCTATGTGCCCCCAGCACATTACCAGACTCCCTCCTACAGGGACCTGGACAGAATTGTGCACTACATAACGCGCTTCGAGCCAAAGCCGGATGGCTCAAATGAAATCTATTCATACCTAAGGGATATAGATTTCTTTTTGCAAAGGTTCTCCGGAGCCACGGTAGATGACAGAATCTACCTGATCAGAATGACATCCAGCAGGGAAGTCAGCAGTTTCATTGAACGGCAACCTAACTATATCAGGAGACAATATGATGTGTTCTGTGATGCTTTGTAGAAGGAGTTCTCCAATCAGCTGTCACTGGCAGGACTGATGACAGCACTGCAAGTTAAACAACAAAGGCAGGAGTCACCCCATCAGTACTATCACCGCCTTAGATGAGCTTATTTTGGGCCCCGAAATGAACCAGGAGTGGAAGAAGAGTTGAATTTCAAAACACTGTTTGTCTTAAATCTCCCAACACTAGTTATTGGCTAGGGGTTGTAGCATGTCCACGCACTCTGTCTCAACTCAACTTTATTTATAGAGCACTTTAAAAAACACCAACAGTTAAAACAAAGTGCTGTACAAAAGATGTTTATAAAACAAACTAAAACAAAATAAAATAACCAATAATGAAAAATAAATAACTTAAATAAAAACAACACTAATAAAATTAATAAAAGAAAACAAACGTCTCATGCTGAGTTGAAAGCCAAGGAATAAAAATGGGTTTTAAGATAAGTTTTAAAAACCGAAAGTGAAGAAGCCTGCCTAATCTGTAATGGTAGGCTATTCCACAGTTTCGGCGCAGCAATTGAAAAAGCTCTATCTCCTCTGAGCTTACGTTTTGACCTCGGCACCTCCAGGAGCAGCTGATCAGCTGACCTGAGGCACCGAGCAGAGACGTGGGGGTGTAGCAGCTCAGTGAGGTAAGGTGGGGCGAGTCCATTTAAAGATTTGAAAACAAATAAAAGAATCTTAAAATGTACTCTAAAATGCACAGGCAACCAGTGGAGAGAGGCCAGAATGGGAGTGATATGTTCCCTCTTACGTGATCCCGTTAAGAGTCGGGCAGCAGCATTTTGCACCAATTGGAGATGTCTGAGGGAGGACTGGCTGACTCCAAAATACAGTGCATTGCAGTAATCCAATCGGGATGTGATGAAGGCATGGATTACTGTTTGAAAGTGCTCGTAAGAGAGAATTGGCTTCACCTTTGCCAGCTGCCTCAGGTGGAAAAAGCTGGACCTAACTACTGTGCCTATTTGGCGGTCCAATTTAAAATCACTGTCCATCTTAAAACCCAAATTTAAGATAGTTGGCTTCACATACAAAGTCAAGGGGCCCAAATCAACTGGAGGGGCTTCACAGGGACCACTGGGACCAAACACCATCACTTCTGTTTTGTTTTCGTTAAAATGTAAAAAATTTAAAGCCATCCAGTCTTTAATGTCATTGAGACATAACAACAGTGGTTTAATTGAGAAAGCATCTTTCTTCTTTAAAGGGACATATATCTGGCTGTCGTCAGCGTAACAGTGAAATGCAATGCCATGTTTTCTCAAGATAGAGCCCAATGGGAGCAGATAAAGTGAGAAAAGGAGGGGTCCTAAGATTGAGCCCTGTGGAACTCCATATGATAGGGGAGCTGAGGAGGATTCTGAGCCAGCAAAACTCACACACAAAGTTCTGTCCGTCAGATAGGACCTAAACCAGTCCAAAGCACTACCACAAATGCCGACTAGATGCTGCAAGCGGGAAACTAAAATGTTGTGATCCACTGTGTCAAAAGCAGCAGTTAGATCCAGCAGGACAAGAATTGCATGGTCCCCAGAATCATTGGCCAGGAGAATGTCATTAAAAACCCTGAGCAACGCTGACTCTGTACTATGCAAGGTTTTAAAACCAGACTGAAAAACCTCCAGAATATTATGCTCATCCAAAAATAATTTCAGTTGAGCATAAACAACTTTCTCCAAGATCTTTGAAATAAAAGGCAGCTTGGAAATAGGCCTATAATTAGCCAATACTGTATGGTCGAGGCTAGGTTTCTTGAGCAGGGGTTGTACTACAGCATGTTTAAAACTCACAGGAACAACACCAGAAGACAGGCTGCTGTTAATAATGGCCAGAACCTGCTGCCCTAGAGTATGAAAAATCTCTTTAAGAAAGTGAGGAGGCAAAACATCACAAGGAGAACCTGAGGGCTTTAAATGGCCCACCACATCCTCCAAGTGCGACAGAGTCACCGGCTCAAACCTATCAAACACAGCCAAGCAAGGGGCAGAGTCAGAGGGGTCAACAGCAGGAGCTGTGATAAGAGCTCTTGCAGTAACAATCTTATCAATAAAAAAGTGCAGAAAGTCATTACACATGTCAGGAGATGCTTCCAAACAGACAGGCTGAGGGGCCTTAAGAACAGAGTCAATGGTTTTAAATAACACACGTGGCTTATGACAATTTGCCATAATAATATTTGACAAGTGTTCTCTCTTAGCCTCTTTGATGGTGCTCTGGTAAGAACGCCAGCAGTCTTTTAACATTTGAAATGAAACCTGCAGCTTATCCTTTTTCCATCGGCGTTCAGCTCTGCGACACTTCTGCTTTGCTGCACGCGCTTGGTCATTGAACCAGGGCTCAGGTTTAACTTTGGGCTGTTTAGTTCTTAATGGAGCCACTGAGTCCAGTATGGTTCGGCAGGAGGAGTGAAACCAGGAGCTGAGCTCCTCCGTATTAACAGAGGCTGAGTCAGGAGGAGGACAAAGCTGGTCGAAAGCGCAGGTGAACTGTCCGGCAGTGAAAGAGTTAAAACTCCGACCAAGCCGAGCAGGAGCGCAAGGTTTAAAAGCAGCACAGGAGAAAACAACATCAAATAAAACAGGCATGTGATCAGAAAACCCACCATCATGGATCTCTAAATTTAACACAGACAACCCATAAGACAGAACAAGGTCTAAGGTATGTCCATGTTCATGTGTGGGCCCGGACACATACTGCACTAAATTAAAAGAGTCAATGATGTTAACAAAGTCCTTCACCAGCGGTTTATCTGGACAGCACACGTGAATGTTAAAGTCCCCGACGATAAGGATGCGATCATATTTCGGCATATGTCCCGCCAAAAAATCAGAAAAATCATTTATGAAATCCTTATTGTATTTAGGGGGTCGATAGATGACAGCACACAGCACTGGGTCAGAGCGGCCCACCTCAAATAAAGTGACTTCAAAACTGGAAAATGAGGGTGATACAGTGCGCTGTTTACATTTAAAATTATTTTTAAAAACAGTCGCCGTTCCTCCTCCCCGGCCTGACGTCCGCGGGGTATTGAAATAACCACAGCCAGCCGGCAGAAGTTCAACGAGAGCACTGTACTCACCAGCACCAATCCAAGTCTCTGTCACAAAAAGAAAATCCAGGCTTTGAGAAGAGAAGAAGTCCCTCAGGATAAAAGTTTTATTTGCCAGTGATCTGGCGTTCACAAGGCCGATCCTGGCAGGAGCTGAGGCCTGTGCTTTAGACAGATTAGGAGCACGAAGCGGCGTCCTCAGGTTGCGGGGATTCACCCCACGCTCGCGGAGCCGGGAAAAGCAGGGGCGGCGGGGACAGGATCCCTCATCCAGGCCGATGACAGGTACCAGGGAGATGCTGATGGGCTCCAGAAAACGCCAGGACACCACGAATTGGGGGGATAATCCACGTCGTGGCCGGGAACTGGATGACGATTGTGAGAGGTAGACCTTTAGTTTCACTAGCCGACCGCCACGTTTACCGCGGCGGCGGCGACGCTTTCGCTGAATTGTTTGGGCCGAGGCCCGGCGCAGGTGATTCGGAATACCCGATAGGTGCGGGGGCAGAGGATTCTGTCCACTATGATTAAAAACACCTACATCACAGGTATTATATCTAAGATCCAGGAGAAACTGGCGATCATACACCAGTAGAGACTTCACATGTGAAGTGCCAAAGCTTAGCAACACTAACAACACAAGGCAAAGTGAGAGCAGCAGACGGCCAGCCACACACACCGGCGCCATCTTGATCCAAGATCTTGAAGCTCAAATCCACGGAGCTGTGTGACACGGTCTAGCAAACAGCTGCGTGGCTTAGCACTCAAAGGCTTTGTAAAAGACCAGCAAACTTTAAATCAACAGCCAGAAATGCCACACAATTTTAGCTATTACACTCAGCCTTCCCCTATGGAGCTAGAGGAAGCCTCTAGGGCTGAATCATGGTATCCAAAAACCGCTCCATCTCACAGGCTTACAGAAAATCAGAACAATAATAAAACTTTACACTCCAACAGGAGTTCTCCTGACTCCAGTCCTCACTGGTCAGGTGAAACCCAACATCACTCAAACCCCTGTGTTAATCAGTTAATGTCAGGGCACCCTCAGAATAAATTCCCAGCCAGTAGGCATGAGAGTCCAGCACCCAAGGGAAATGTGTTGGACCACAGATGGCCCCAAAACTCTCACACACATGACGAAACCCTAGACAAAAGCCCCTGTCCTAACTCGACTAACGAGAACAGGGATGAGAACTGGCACCAGTGAGAAAGCTCAGATGATGCGAATGAGTCTAAAGTATCTGGAATTAGCACAGAAATTTCAGTAACCGCTGAACAGGTGTTTTCGCACCTGTGTAAAGAGGAGCATCAGACAGCTGACCTCTTCTCAGACATCTCAGATGAAACTGAGCATGTCCCAAGGACCCCTGCAATTCAGACTTGCACGTCTGACCAATATAATAAGGGGGGTGAAAATCAGACTCCTCTTAAAGTCACGGTTGTTCAAGGTGATCCACCTGCACCACAGTTCCTGGACCATTTAACAGAAAAGGGGAGTGCTTGTAGATTAAACTTGACCACAATCCTGGAAAAGAAGCTTGTACAAAAAGTTCTCTTGGACCCTGCATCAGACATCGCTCTGATGTCATCCACACTCTTTGATGAAGTGTGGGCTGCGGCAGACTACGCCCCATGAAGATTACAGTTACAAAACTGTTCCCTCCAAATTGTGCCTTATTCATACACTGGTATCAAAATAAAGTCTGTGGCAAGAGTGCTCATAACAATAGGACCCATAAGTCTGGTTCACCCTGTAAATGTGTCTCCTATTGAAAGCATTCCCTTCCTTATTGGCAAGGACCTGCTCAACAGGCTTGGGCCACTGATTGAAGTGTTTGAAGATCTGGGCCCAGGTTCACAAACCCCTGCCCATCTCACACTCACATCACCTTGAAGCTCAGTCCTGTCACCAAAACCCCAGGTCCGCAGAGACTAGTAACACCTTTCACACTCCAACAATGACAAAGGATGCCATGAGCCAGAGAATCTCAACTCATGGTGAACAAATGATTGTCCACACAATAACAGTCCCTTTTGCTAACACCCATTCGGATCCCAAATGACTTCCAGAAAGAGATAAATTAAAAGACCTGACAAACCAGGGTAACCACAAAAACACCCAATGTGATTTTGATCCCATTCAATTCCCAAGTGCAGGACAAAAAGGGATTAAAGTAAAACATCACATAGTCCAGCAAAACACATACAACTCACAACAGGATAGGGACAGCTTGCAAAACTCCTTAGAGCCGCATTTGCAGTCAACCAGCAGAGACTGGAAAAGAGCAAAATGGGGATGCAAAAATGGTTATGACCAAAATGTGTTCCGTGAAAGGCTGAAAAGGGGGGACATGTTGCAAAACTACAACTCAGTTAAACTGGCCCAAAAGTCCATGAAAAGTGAGAAACAGGCTCATAAGCTCCTGCCACATGGGTCAGACCCACACAAGGTCCTAAATCTTTCCCCCACCATTTATCCTCTGTTCAGGAATGTGAATAAAGATCAGCAAAGCACTGACTTCAAATGGGTTCCTCACAACTAGATGGAACCTCACCAAATCACCATGAGACTTGTATGGAACAATAAAAGGGCAGCAGACACCCAGAATGCCTTTAATGGTATTAATCATCAGCTTGCACAACCAAATATAAAAAAAAAACAAACAAACAAACTTTCATCTGTACTTACGTTGCGTCCGCCTGATGAATACATTGTATTCCATTCTAACTCCTGTATCGCTGTCTGTCGCTATGCACAGCTAATTCATTAAGCCACGACAAACTATTCAAAAGGGGGGAGACGCAGTCAGCACACAGTACTGTTTTAAATTTTTTCTTCTGGAAAGCTTCTTTTTCTTTGTTTCTTCAGCAATCTAAAGTGGCAACGCTCACATTAAATGCTTAACAGGCTTATGCCCACTGGTCATGATAAATCAGAGTTCTTAGTAGTTAGCTTAACTATAGAGGAACACCCTGCTTATCCAGTAATTATCACTAAAGCAAAGATTTGTTTTTAAGTATTTGTCTGAATAACTACCCTTGAAAATGTCCCTTGATAACAATATTTCCTAGATAACAGACACTTTTAAAGTAAGGTGAACGCTTATACCAGCATATTGGATCAAGTCCAATAAAGGTTTATTCCCATATTAAATGATCCCAGAAAGATATCAATCCTGAGTGTATGAATGAATGATCCAACTGACCTTGCTGTTCACAATTATCTCTGCATTATCAGCTCAATGCTTCTAGAAAGAAAGCATGAAAGGGGGCTCTGTAGTATGATATGAATGTGTATTAATTCCTAATATGAAATTTGACTTTCTGAGAGTTTTATTTTAAATACCCAAACTTCAGCTCGTCTCAGAGACATCTCCTCCACACAAGCCAGATGGAATTTCAGATAACAGAGAGCAGGCTCGTAAACCTCTCAAAGGACCCTTTTTTTATCACCCCAGGACCCCCAAGGTCAAGAAAATAATCTTTGCAAAATGCAGAGACACACAGACCCACCTTTATTCCATGCCCTCTTACACCTTTTTAAAGACTGTTAACCCAAAAAGACTCAAACATCCCAAAGTTCTTATATGGTGTAGTGGAGTATGGACCAGATCAAGAAATGAAAAGTTTAAGACTCTCCACTCTGATAAGGATTTTTGGAACAGAACCCCACAATCCACAGAATGTGTGTGTGCTGAAAGACTGCACCCTCCCACACACGCACAAACTCACGCACACACATATGTCTTCAACCCAAGGACTAAGCAGAACACACTCCAGTGACCCCAGGATGAATGAATCACCACCTTCAACCCAGATGACTATTCCCCTCTTCATAAGGAATGTAAAGAAAAGGAGAACCCAGTTTATGACGCTATTAAGCCGAGGAGATCAAACAAAGTTTTGGAGACCAGGATTAAAGAACCCCAGTTATAGCCATGGGCGCCTAGATAGCAATGATTATCTTCTGCAAAATCAACAGATGGCCCCCAGAATTGACCTTGTAGTGAACTCTCGCAACCCTAGTTCAAACCAGACAAACAGTATGGACCAACAGTGCCCCCAAGTGGACATTTGCAAAATCACGTTTTGCCCTGCCGCGTCGCTGTTTATAAACATGTTTTATGCAATATGTATTAATGTTACCCTCTGTATTCTCAGGTGAATGTCTACTAACTAATGAAGGTATGTGTATTACTGTTTCAACCATGAAGGAAAAATTCTGTCTCTGTTTAGGAAAACGAATTAGTTTCTAACATCTAGAATAGTTGGTAATGCACTCAAGATATATACATACATATATATTTGATAAAAATAATCCAGTACACTCATTATGCTATACCCAAGTATGTATAAGTATTTTATTTTATCCAGTAGTATATTTTATCCAGTATTTTTGTAAGAAAAAAAAAGTGACTTCTCTCTATCTCTGAAACGTGAACAAAGTCACTTGAGCCTCAGACCCAGGATCCAATCAAAGAAAGGAGACCTCCCAAATGGGCGTGACCGCGCCACATCTGAAAAGGAGTCGCCCAGCTCTAAGCAGCTCTCTTCGCTCTTCTCTTCTTTTCGCGCTCGCTTCCGAGCTCTGGTTTCCAGGCTCTTCTTCCTCTCACCTTTTTCTGAATCTTCTCGTACAGCTACCGTACGTTTTCAGTTCCTTTGTCTCCTCTCTAAGCCGACAAGCCGACTCTCAAAGAACTCTAAGAAAAGGACCTCACACAACTCCCAAGGGACGCCTTGTGCCAGTTAGGGACTGGCCCTTGAGCATGTAGGTTAAGTGGTTCTCTATCCACTTGGCCACCATGTGGTCACAACTGACCTGTGAGGCTTTCTGCACTGTTTCTGCGAGTCCAGGCATCACATCACTGGTGAGGCTGCTCAGAACAGAGAATGCCTCATCCCACAAGCTATCTACATATACTTCCGGGGGAGAAGTCCCTTCTTCCATGTTAGCTGTGTCTAACTGTGAGGTGTACCTTAATTCTATTTAATTAGGATTAATTCCGTTAATCCTTTTTAAATTAAACTGAATTAAAATTCACCTGTACCGAGTGCTCTAAGAATAACTGCTATTCTGCATGGTGTTTGAGTTCACTTGTGAATCTCTAAAGGAAGCCTGTTAGTAGTAGAGTGTGGAGTGAAAGTTGCTATACGCAAGTGAGCGGGAAAGAATTTTTTTTTTTCAATAATTAAAGAATTATTAAAAATAAAAAAATTTGAATTAAAGAATAAAAAATTTAATTAAAGAATAAAAAAAACATCAAATTAAAAATTATTAAACTTAATAAAAATTTCAAATTAAAGAATTATGAAAACAAAAGAAATTTTCCAAATTAAGGAATTATTAAAAATAACAAAAATTAAAAAAACTTTCCCTTTTAACTGCGTTTACGAGCTGGTATCAAGTTAAAATGCCAATCTCTAATTATTGCGCACTGTATACTATAGCTGTATCAGCTTACTGTGTTTCCAAGTCTTTAATCGTAGTTATTTGGATATGTAGCGTTAAGAGACAGCCACTAGAACTGTAATACCAGATCTTGTTAGTGGGAACTGATCAAACAATTTCAATTGCGATAACAAGTTTCTCCACTAGAGGGCACTGAAAGTAAATCTGAATGCCAAGAGCAAGCTTCAGTATTAGAGTTGAACTTAAATTGTAATACCAGACCGGGGCACCAGAGGGTGACAAGCAAGTTTATAATGCCATAGCAGCAATGAACACCACTTGGCGCTGGTGGGAGTTCTAATAAACACGGCACGAGGAGACACAATGTATCACAAATGGGAGTTTCCACTGTAGCGGGAAGTTTTAACACTAGAGGGCGTTATCAAAAATTTAAATCTAAAATGGGAACAAAGATTTCAAACAGGTACATTAAAAGGTTTTCATTTGTAATGACAGCTTTTAAGCACCAGAGGGCTGCTAAACACTTAAGGTTGCCTCGGCGGACAACCTCCCAACTACTAGAGGGTGTACGGGAATCAAACGTCAAGGGTAGCACCACACTTGACCACAAGGAGGAGCACGGGAGGACACGCTTCAATAGACGCTAGTTATGAAGTGATTTCCCTGCAATCACACACTTTAACCACAAGAGGGAATTAGGCTTCCTCTGTTTTGTGGGTGTTTTGAATTTCCCTCCTTAGTTTTAGCTCTGCCCCTTCAAAGGGGTCGTTCCTTTCCTGAATTCGCGTTCAGTTCGCCAGGAAGAGCTGAGCAGAGCAGACCGCTCTCTACACAAGCTGTATTTTTGGCTGTGTTCTTTTAGTAACCTCCAATCGCCTAGCGCGCGATTCGTTATTAACGCTGGGAGCGACCCAGTTTTAAAACGAGTGGAGGAATTCGGTTCAGTGGTCCTTCGCGCCGGATTCCGCAGCCGAGGGTCGAACCGGAGGCCTTTACACAGTTTTATGCATGCAAAATGGCGCACTTCAAAAACAACCAAGCTTATTTTTTCAACGGTATATACCACAGATCAGATTTTCAACAGTAACACACACAACACAAAATTGACAAATCAAGCTTTGAATCTCAATTGTTATTCAGCAACATAAACAGCGGAAAGGATTTCTATAACCCAAGCTGAGATTATTTATCAGTGTTTGCAGTTGGTTCATTAGAGACTTTCTCCTGCCCCACGTTGGGCGCCAAAAGTTAATAAACGATGAATATATCTATGTAGCGGAGTGACTTTATTCGAACTAGTTATGCTTAATAGTGATTTAACTAATGATAATAATAATAATAATTTTTATTATCAGCAGCTGAGAAAACTGCCAAAGTACCAAAATATTTTTTTATTTTTTGAGATTGTTGCCCTGAACTAAACTCCTGAAAGTCTGTGCCTGCTGTGACTCTCAGAGCTTTATCAGTCAACATAGTTCACACTATCACCCATCCCCCCCGTTTTAGCACCTAGTAGTGGCTTAATGTACATAACAAAAGATGGCCTAGTGGGATGCAAATTACCCCAGCACTGCCATTTGGAAACCTCTGGTAGAAAAAGGGTTCATATGAAAATCCTGGTAGTTCTAGTGTTAAGGAACTACGTAGTTTCTTAGGAGTATGCAACTACTCATGCCAGTTCATACAAATCTATGCGGACCTAGCCCGTCCACTTTATGACCTACTGAAAAAGGATACTCCATTCACCTGGGGCAAAGCCCAGGAACAAGCCATGCAGAAACTGAAATCGAAACTGCCTACCCTGATAGTAGCAAAGAATTCTACCTAGAAGTAGGGTTCTCTGACCACTGTCTAAGCTCTGGTCTGTATCAATTATATGACAGAGACAAACGTGTCATAGCCTATGCTAGTAAAACTATGCTGGCTGCTGAACACAAATATAGTGACTGCGAAAAAGCACTACTAGCAACAGTGTGGGCAGTCAAACATTTCTCCAACTACCTAGGTGGTCAGAAGGTGATTGTTGAAACTCATCATCAACCAGTCACGTTCCTTAACAGCCAACAAATTCGAGAGGGTGTAGTAACTAACGCTCGAGTAGCCTCCTGGCTAATGGCTCTCCAAAGCTTTGATTTGGAGGTACGTTACGCACAAAACTTCAAAAGCCCTCTAGGCACAGGCCTTGCTTCCTGCTCCAGACTCCAGAAACCCTCTTACCCACCGTGGCTAACCACCACTATTTTGACCCTAACACATGCAAAGACCTTGTCACCGCATATGTAGATGGTTGTTCGTTCCGCCGAGAACACACCCTAATGGCAGGGGTGGGTATTGTCGGAATAAACGGGTGGCCTCACGAACCCCTAATGTTCAAATTGGGTGCTCAGTCCTCCCAATATGCTGAAATAGCAGGAATCCTCATCACAATTCAGTCTGCGGTCATAGACTCCAACTATGCGCGCCTAAGCTTCACATGCCACTTGAAACTGTGGAAAACCTACAACTACACCACATCAAACAAAAAGCTAGTCAAACACAAAGAGCTTTTCGTGGCGTGTGAACACTTGGTAGACATACATGACCTGCAGATCTACTGGAAGAAAGTGAGGGGTCACTCCCGAGTCCTGGGAGATGACAAAGAATTCAATGACCAGGCAGATAGCTTAGCCAAACAAGGGGCCCGCGAAGGCACATCATGGACATTCGATCCCTCCCTTTATCCAAACCCGCCTGACATCGAAGTCCTAGATATTACACAGTCTCAATCTGTAGCAGCAGCGTCACCTGACAATGCTAAAACTACCTTTGTCTCTATTAACCCTGCTTTTTCTGACACTGACTTAATCTCCAAGCTCAGGACCCATCCATTTCTAAAATGCTTAGCCATGTCTCTGACCCATCTACATGTCCCATCTCAGCTCAAGATCTTGACATCATACTAGGCCTTAAAGACCTATACGGCACCAGAGCGTCCCTCCAAGTCATCAAAGGCTTGCTTGTTCATGCCACTGACTCGCACACTTCACCTGCGTTCGTGGTTCCTCAGTGCCACAGGGGGGTGATGCTGATGCACGCCCATGACTCCCCATCTGCGGGACACAAAGGGGTCAAAGCAACACACCATGCGCTCCGGCAGGTGGCATATTGGCCCCACATGGTAAAAGATGTCGCTGATTACATTAAAGGCTGTCTGGTATGTTGCCAATTTCAACCCTCAAATCCTCTTCATAGAGCCCCCTTGCAAAAGAAAGGGTTATCCTACCCTTGGTCAAACCTCCAGATAGACTGGGTTGGACCACTCACCTGAACAGTAAGAGGTAACAAGTACTTCCTCACAGTCACATGTGCATTCACTAAATGGGTAGAATGCCTCCACACCGAATGACACAGCGCTAACCACTGCCTACTTACTGATGAACCACGTCTTCTCACGGTTTGGCCTACCCAGCCGTATCGACTCTGACAGAGGGACACATTTCACAGCAGAGGTCATGCAGCAGCTCTGGCAACTCTTAGGAGTAAAAGCCAGCCTTCACATTAGCTACCATCCTCAAAGCTCAGGTCAGGTAGAGCGAGCCAACCGAACTGTTGTTAGCATACTGAAAAAGTACGTAGCAGCAAACCAGCGAGACTGGGATGTCAAGTTACCCCTTGTACTGGCCATACGTGCGACCCCACATGATGTGGTCGGGGTCTCACCCTTTGAGTTGATGACAGGGAGACAGATGACTCTGCCTCTACATCTGCTGTATCAGCCAGGTGAAGCTAGCATAGCAGTAGCCTACACCACTCAGTATATGGAGGACCTGCAGAAACACCTCAAAGCCACTTTCGCCTTCGCCCAGCAGAAACTGGAAAACAGTGCAGAAGGTCGCAAAGCATACTATGATCACAAGGCATCCCATAACGAACTCCAAATAGGGGACAAGGTATGGTACTACATCTTTGTCCAACCTGTTGGAAGGTCGCGGAAAACGGGGAAATCTGGCCTTCAAATTCCTACCCCGATGGTCCGGTCCCTATAAGATCACAGACAAACTGTCCCCCGTTGTGTACCGGATCAAGATAAACAAAGTTCGGGGCAGTACTGAGCTCAAGTAGGTCCACCGCAACCAAATCAGACCACACACAACCCCCATGGGACTTGTAGGGGATACTAACGCATGTGTTAGGTCATAAACAATAGAACCAAAGGCAAGAAGGGAAAGTTTATCCTAGAAAAATTTTTAACAAAAGGGGGGTATAGTGGAAAATGTTATAATTTGTCTAAAAATGACTTGCCGTAAATACCCTAAATCTAACCATGAGGATGGCCCTGCTGCTCATTCTCCTGATCGTCGGCTCCCTAGGAACTGCCATGCTCCCTGAAGTGATTGAACCGGGTCCTGACTTTGGAATAATACTGAAAGACCAGCCAGGACTGCTAATCACTAATTGTTGCCTCCATACCCAGAGAGTATTCGTACGGGTGAATCCCACCGAAGCGTGTAGTAAAAACCTACCGATAACCACCTTACAAACTGGCCGGAATGGAGTTAGATGGACTGAGGAAGCTATCAGCCATGCCGAAGCTGATGTAACTCATATGCTCCACCAGCTACAAATGTACAAATGTGGTTTCAACAAACGGTCTAAACGTTTCATAGGGGGATTGCTAATGGAAGCTGCAACTGTGGGATCACTACTGAGCCTCGGACCGTCCGCCGTCAACACCGTCAATGTAGCCACTGTCAAACGTCAAATAGGAGAATTGCAGGCTGAAATTCCAAACATTAAAACCCAATTAAACAAGCAGCAGCAACACCTGCAAACAATTGGGCAAACCCTACGTGGCACCGTCGTAGTATTCAATGCTCACAGTGTCGCTTTGAACAAAACGCTCCAGATGGTTAACTCTATGCTTTCAGTAGTGCAACTTGACCTTGCCCACATTCAGCTTGTGAATATGCTATTGTTTGATATGCTACAAGAAATCAGCTCCTCTCTGGATAGCCTAGCCATGGGGAGAATTCCTCCCTATCTGGTGCCTCTATCCTTAGTACAGGAGATTTTGTCTACAGCAACTCAAGAAGTAGTTACTGATCTCCAGGCCCACCTAGCCTATACCTTAGGTCGTGCCATCCCAATTTATGTCAATCCACAAGACAGAGAATTAGCATTCATCATTAACCTTCCCATAATGGTGCCTGAAAACATCTACCATTTGAAAGATGTTGTCATTGTTCGCTTTTGGCAAGATTCTGCCTATGTTCGTGTAAAGACAACATCTCTTGTAGCATACCAAGACGATAACCCTGATCTATACTTGGTACCCAACTTGCTTATGTGCACACTCACTAAAGACATCCACTACTTGTGCCCTAGCAAACCTTTTATTTGTGACAGCGCAAATGAGATTTGTGGCCTTAAGCCTATGATGAGTAATACTCAATGTCCGGTGGTCATCACACCCTGACGTTTGGTAGCCAGTACCCAAGCTGAGATTGTTGGAAACCGTTGGTTGTTAACACCCCCTTTAGAGAGGCCCTACTAACCTATGATCAACATGACACCTCAGAAAGGGTACCCCTTCCTAGCCAGACTTTCTCGGTAGACGTCCCCATAAATGCAATCCTACATGTAGGAGACCTGGCTCTGTATCACTTGAACCCTGACAAATATGAGAGCAACATAGAAATATCAGGGTTCTTCTCCAAACACACCATTGAGCTAGATACTAAAACACTAACTCACCTAGAATATGAGGGAACCCAAGTCATTGACCTAACCTCTATCGATAACACTCTTAGAGAACTGTTGTCTCAACCCCTCTGGCCAGTACAGCCTGTCACCTATGCATGGTTCACTCCAGACACATTACTAGTTACACTGGTAAGATTAGGATATCTTTTGACCTTTGGTATAGCTTGGTTCTATTTCAAACGCACTCGAGCCCTACAGAGCAGGTTAGAAACTTGGTCTAATAAAATGGTTAAGTTCGTTAGACATAAGAGAGCCTAGAGAGGTGAAACCCCAAGTTTTAGATATGAAGCCGAAGGCCATGTCGAAGAACCAGCTCTCGAGGTTGCGCTTGAACAAGACCTACCCCTAAGTAATTAGAATCCCTTCAGCATGCAAACATCAACACTCCATATGCACCCATACACAGATAGGAAGACAGCAGCTCTGGAAATGTGTTTGAATATGCTTGCTGATCTCACCTTCCTCCACAGAAAAAGTTCTTTTCAGCTCCATGCTCCCTGCCGGACCATAAAACTGAAAAAAGGGGGAATGTATGGAAGTATGGACCAGATCAAGAAATGAAAAGTTTAAGACTCTCCACTCTGATAAGGATTTTTGGAACAGAACCCCACATTCCACAGAAAGTGTGTGTGCTGAAAGACTCTGGAATCACGAAATCACGTTTCGCCCTGCCGCCCTCTAAATACATAACAGACGCATCGGGCGTCGCTGTTTATAAACATGTTTTATGCAATATGTATTAATGTTACCCTCTGTATTCTCAGGTGAATGTCTACTAACTAATGAAGTGATGTGTATTACTGTTTCAATCATGAAGGAAAGTTTCTGTCTCTGTTTAGGAAAACGAATTAGTTTCTAACATCTAGAATAGTTGGTAATGCACTCAAGATATATACATACAGATATATTTGATAAAAATAATCCAGTACACTCAGTATGCTATACCCAAGTATGTATAATATTTTATTTTATCCAGTATTCTATTTTATCCAGTATTTTTGTAAGAAAAAAAATGTGACTTCTCTCTCTCTCTCTGAAACGTGAAGAAAGTGAGCCTCAGACCCAGGATCCAATCAAAGAAAGGAGACCTCCCAAATGGGCGTGACCGCGCCACATCTGAAAAGGAGTCACCCAGCTCTAAGCAGCTCTCTTCGTCTCTTCGCTCTTCTCTTCTTTTCGCGCTCGCTTCCGAGCTCTGGTTTCCAGGCTCTTCTTCCGCTCACCTTTTTCTGAATCTTCTCGTACAGCTACCGTACGTTTTCCGTTCCTTTGTCTCCTCTCTAAGCCGACAAGCTGACTCTCAAAGAACTCTAAGAAAAGGACCTCACGCAACTCCCAAGGGACGCCTTGTGCCAGTTAGCAGTGCGATACAGAAACTACAGAGTAACGTTGAGTAATTGTCAGTAATCTTTTCTTTGTTTATTTGTGTTCGTGTTTGTAGCCCAATCCAAGTTTAAATTTTCCGACTGATCAAAGCAGGTGAAACTTATTTGTGGCCAGAATAAAAGACACCGCTAAGACAGAGGAAAATCGTAAAATAAGTATGAGCTAAATAATTCAATATTGGTTCTGGAGATCGGAGGAAAAACAGCAGACTTTCATCTTGAAGCCCCTTCTATCGGGAAGGATAAAATCCAGCCAAGCCAGCAGCTCTCTGTGAAGGGAATCCCCGGCTGACGTCACACCGTCCGAAGGACATCGAAAAGTGGCTGACTCATCCGGGAGGGAATCTCCCCACTGATCAGCCTAACTTCAGCCGTGACAAGTCAAGCCCCAGAGAAACAACAGAGCGAAGATCTGCGGCTGTGATCATAAAACCCAACAAAGAAAAATCTGCAGAAAAGTGAGCTAAAATTCCTCATATCCAGAGCTGAAATTGAATTAAATCTCTTGGTAAAATAATCTCTTAATCAGATCATATCAACGCCTCATTTCCAAGTCATATTGCCTAGCCTATCTCTAAATTCGAACCGGTTTCACCTGCATTGATTCCGTGAGATTTTGATGACTGTGCTATGTTTATCAAATATTATCTTTCCTCTTAATAAAGTATTTCCATTATTTGAAATAACAGTGTGTGGTGTTTGTACATTAAGAGTCTGAAAATCCTGAAGAACTCACATAGTGGTGACAGTATTCACTCTCTAATTAATTGTTAATGTTTTTGTCATTTAAGTCAATAATTATAATAATAATTATCATTAGTTAAATCACTATTAAGCATAACTAGTTCGAATAAGGTCACTCCGCTACAATGGAAAACAAGTGTATATGGGCACGAATGTTTGACATTAATTCCATTTAGACAATTAAACTGGGTGGGATTAATTTACATGTGTTTAAAGTCATTTTTGTTTATATGAATTAATGTAGAACCAAGGTAGCTATAGTAAACATACTATGTGTGTAGTTGGTTAATGATTATGTAGATCATGGTTGTCTTAATGATATTACTTTGTATTAGCATCTAATCTTTTATATTGCAAAAGCATGATTCAGAATTCTGGGATGGTCAGGAATTGTCTTCAAGTTTTGTCTTGTCAAGGGTTATAAATTCTATGTGATTACACTACCAAGGTACAGGAAACCGTCAATCAGGAGCAAGAAATGCTCCAGTTCTCCCTCACTGAGGATGAATCATATATTCGGGCGGGTTTTCTAAACTCTGGTTAAAAACCTGTGGCGCCAAACGACACGCGCTTCTTCTCCGGCTTCTTCCCCCTTTCTCTGCTGCTCGACTCTTCACTTCAAGGCTCCAGACATTTGGGGCATTTTCATTTTCAGGAAAATGAATCGATTATTTAAATGACTCTGCAGGCTCTTCTGCAGTCGTCAGACTCATGGCTTTCTTAAACAGTCTCGGGCCCTTAATGCGTGGTCCAGATAGAAACTACAGATTAAGAAAAGCTATAGTTTAACAGTAGTGAAATTTCAACACAACACCCACAGCCTGAAGGAAACTAGACCTCTGACACCTCAAAAGGACGACAATGCCTCCGGAACAGCAACAACGAAGTTAGCCACACGCACCCTCAGAATGACCATCTGAAATCAGGAGAAACCTGCCCAGGAGAGACCTGCATGCACGTGTCTCTCTCTCACAAGGTGGCAGATCAGCGACGACGAAGAATCCCTACAGAGACCTTAAGAATGCCACCAGCTCTGGAGCCACTTGAAATATATCAGTTTAAAAATGTAGTCAAGTCAAATTAATTTGTATAGCGCTTTTTACAACTGATGTCACAAAGCAGCTTCTCCCCTGACAACAAGGAGATGGCAGACCACTGTTGTCCCACTGAGGGCAAAGTTGGAGGTCCACTAGTGTTTTACACAGCGTTTTCTGGGCGGACCACTGGTGATTAAACAGAAGTTTAGACAAATTGCCACATTTGAGCACTTTTCCATTCACAGTCCAGTTTACATTTTTTTCCTTCATTAGGTTCCTTTTGTACCGCGACCCTGAAATGGAGAAGCGGAGAAGAAAATGATGATGATGATGATGAGGTTCCTTTTGTTATTCTTTATAAATAAGATTAGTAAATCATTTTAATCCAGCACAGTGTCAACATTTTTAGTATAATCATTTTATATCAGGCTTATACTCATTATTATATCTCTCATAGTTGTTGGTAATGTTTGTATTAGTTTGTTTTCCAGAATAAAAGTCTCTGTGAATTTAAAATCTGTTTGAGGAGATTATAAATGAGTTATATCCTGTACTGGACAGTAATCTGAGTGGTCCGATGGTGGACCAGCAGTGGTCTACAGTCAGTGGTGTGCCAGCCTTTTTATGCCAGTGGACCGATATATGCTTGCTGTCTGGGACAGAATTGCATTAAAGACAGAAGCTTTAACATGAAATGTAAAAGCCCCCAGGAGAGCAAACCAGTGGCAACAGTGGCAAGGAAAATCTCCCTCAGAGTTGAAGAAGGGACCAAGGCTCACAAGGGGGGGACTTATCCTCCTCTGGTCAATCTGCCTAGAAATTACTGACAAAAATAAAAGGACCCTATACATCACATAGATCTGTTGTTATGCTCATGTGTACTGATACAATCATTCATTCATTCATTATCTGTAACCGCTTCTCCAGTTCAGGGTCATGGTGGGTCTGGAGCCTACCCGGAATCACTGGGTGCAAGGTGGGAATACACCATGGAGGGGGCACCAGTCCTTCACAGGGTGATGATAAAATCATAGTATATGTAATGTAAGCAATTATGATGATATTATTATTATTATTATTATTATTATTATTATTATTATTAATAATAATATTAATAATTCTTATTACAATGTAGTTGAAAAAAGAGTGTGAAATCCTGCCCAGTTACTGGTCCAGGGTGGTGCTGCTCAAACTGAGAACTGAACCCCAGTCTTCTGTGTGGAAGGAGGTCTTACTCATTACACTATTCCAACACATGAGACACTTGTTCAGATACTGAGACACTGCATGTCTTTTTCTGCACGTCTCAAATGAGTTACATTTCACACAAAATAGAAACTTATTTCCTGTGAGTTCAGAGTTGTCTTTATCAACGTTTACATCATTTGATCTGTAGTTCCTGATCTCTTCCTCACGGTGGTTTAAGTGATGACTGTGTTCTCGCCATTTTAAACGTCTCTCTGGTCGTCAACCACTTCTTCAGTGTCTGAGTTTCCTCTTCAGTCCTTAGTCCAGCTCCTTGCTGAGGGACGTTGGTGTGTGTAGAGGACTCTGTGATGATGGAGTGCGTGTATCTTCTGTTTGTTCTTCTTCACTTTTCTGCAGGTGAGAGCAGTTATTTAAAATCTTCTTTCAGAGTTACTTTTTCCCCCTCATTTTTAATAAGATCTGAGCTGTCGTGTGGTGTGGTTTGCAGGCTGCACTCTCTCAAGCATCAGTGATGTCTCTGTAAAGAAGTGTGGGTCTGTACTGCTGCCCTGCTCCTGCACTGACCCAGAGACCAAACCTCAGACATTCACCTGGATGTTTATTAGAAACGGAGGAAATTGGACTGATGTCTTCAGTGGTGGTCAGTTCACAGCCAGATTTCAGAGGTTTAATGAGAATTCTCCTGCTAATCTCTCTCTGCTCATATCTCACCTGAGAGAAGAAGATCAGGGGACCTACAGGTGTCAGACTGAGAAGGACATTAAAGATGTTCGTCTCTATGTAAAAGGTGAATCATATTTAATGCACAGGATTAGTTACTCTTCATTATTCAAAGTCAGAGCAAACATTTGAAGCTGACTTTTAATAACGTCCATGTTTGGATTCATTTAACATGTATATGTTGTCTTTAAACTTCAGTAACTTTAAAAACATTAAAGTATTACAACAGAGTGAATGTGAGCAACCACTGGACACCCTTTAGAAAGTGGCTCTGCAAAGTTTCTTTCATTTGGCAAGTGGTTATTTACAGAACCATGAGAAATCAAAAACACATTTGGACACATTACATAGTTATTGTTCCTGGTGAATGGCTTCTTTACTTCAATGAAAACCTGCTTCATCTGGTTCTTCAGAGATAAAAGATGAATGTCATATCACCTAAAGTGTTCTGCTGTTGTTACAAGTCGTGTAAAACCTGTATAAACTTATGTAGTACACTGTCTCTAAAGGTGAAGTGCTGATTACTGTTAAATGTTTTATTTCTGCAGTTTGTGATCCAGTGAAGGGTGAACATCCAGAGGAAGTGACAGGTTTCTCAGGAGAGTCTGTCGTCCTGCACTGCTCCTGCACTGACCCACAGACCAAACCAAACACTGTTAGATGGATGTTTAAATCAAAGACATCTGCAAACAGTAACTTTGAAGAAATATACCCTGCACAGACTGGACAGCACAGAGACAGAGTGAGACTGACCAATCAGAACTCAGGAGACGTCTCTCTACTCATATCACACCTGACTGAAAAGGATCACGGAATCTACAGGTGCACAGTTCAGGGAGATACCAAAGATTTCAACCTTCATATTAAAGGTAATTTTGTTTGCTGTAATGACTCTGAGAAACATGAATAAACACATTTACACACTTAGGCTCCTCTTACACAAAGTAAAAGAGTTTGACCATGAGCTCATCTGGCGTTCAGCAGCAGATTTATGGAATCATCACTGACAACCAAAGAAGCAGTGTTTTCTTATTATGCCCCAAACTCTGGACTAAACTTCCAGAATATCTCGAGCACTAAATGATTAAGGCTTTTTAAAATTAGACAAAAACTCTTCTCTTTAGCTTTAGTGGTGAAACCAACCCGGCGCGTGGAGCTGGTGCTGATCACAGCGCATAAATGAGCCACTGCTTATAGGTATCAGTGTGTAAAGGCCACTTTACTGGAAAATAAGCCCAAACACATTAAACATTACATGGACGACGAACTACACACAATTGGAGCAACAGTGGCTCTTGTGTCAGAACAGTATTGGTATTACCAACAGAGTGGAGACAGACATACCTCATTAGAACGAGATACGTGTCTCATAATTACGACATGCTGAGGATTTATTTTTTCGTGTTTGGCAGCAATACGCTTCCATTCTTATGTTCATATTCATATGTTAATATGACATTAGCCACTGTTAGAGTTTGGGGTTGTAACACAAATATAACATTAGCACAAAGTGTTGTAAAGTGTTTGTGTTGATGTGTTTGGGTGTTATTTATTTCTGCAGCGAGAGACGTCATCAGACCCAGTACAACTCCAGAACCAGCAAAACACCACACAACTCCAACAGACTCAACAACACATCCACCCCTAGAGTTTACAACTATAACAACCTCCTCTTCACCAGAGCTTCCCACTGGAGGAGATAAAACAACATTCAGCATCCATCAGGGTCTGAGTACTGTCTGTTTAAATCAGCACTGAGTGGAAGAGCAATATGAATGTTTCTTGACATTTGTATGTGTTTTTATTAACTGAACAGGTGTCTGGATTGTGATTCTGGTGTTGGTACTTGGAGCAGTGGTGTTTATGTGTTGGAGATTCAGAGGTACCATTCATGTACTTACACACACATATACGTACATACAAATAAGGTTAAAAACAAGTTTTTAATGTATTGTGGGGACATTACATTGACTTTCATTAATTTCATGGACATTCACCTTAACCATTACTACTACTCGCCTAACCTTTAACCTTAATACTATCCATAACATTATTCTAACTTAAAACACGTGTTCACCACAAACACACACACATACATACACACACACACACACAGATACTCTCTCTCTCTCTCTCTCTCTCACACACACACACACCCAAACAGACACACACACACACAAACACAAACAGACACACACACACACACACACACACACACTAAGCTGTGGTCTCCACATAAACCCTCGGTAGCTCTAACATATGAGAAATCTTATCACTTGATTTGTTTTAAAAGTAGCCTCTGATGATAATGCCATGTTAAAATCTTGGAGGTCCTCAGTATGACACTCTACTGCCAGTGTTTGTCTGTGAAGACTGTATAACTTTATGCATCCGTTAGCAGTGTGTGTGCCCTAAAAAAGTCCTCTCTAGTCATAATTCATCTAGTGTAGTGAACTGGTGATTTTTCTCATTTGATTGTGAAACCAACATCAAAATGTATTCATTAATTAATAATGCAACAACATTCATACTTTGAATCACACTGAGAATCCATACTTTTTAAAACTCATTGAGTTATTTTCTAAATATAACGTTAAAAACAGACAGAAATTAGGACATTCATGTGTCCACCGAACATCAGAAGTCTTATAAATGGTGTTTTTAGGGGGTGGGGGGTGAATCCAGTTGGTCCACCATGGCCTTTCTTTAGCCTAAAAATAGTCACTGTTTGATCCATGTGTTTTTGTCCAAATGTAGCCCAAGAAAAATAGATTTTTTCAGACAATTTAACATTTTTTAAAAATAATTTTTGATGTAGAGGGATGTCTTCTTGTAGCCGTCTTTTCACCTTTCAGTTTCAGCGTTGTTTATATTAGTTTTTTCTGAGCTTTTAAATCTAAGTAATGAATATTGAATAGAGATGTTATGAAAACATATGTTTATCTTTATGGTGAAAAAATATTGTCTAAGATTTGCTTCTGAATAAACATTAATCCGTGTACTGTTCAAAATAATAAATAAAGTCACTTAATAAATGTGATTGGTTCTGTGGCAGACACATGAGACAAATTTAGTCCTGCCCAGCACCAGTCCGACAGAAGAAAAGTCTGATAAATCACTAAAACAATCTCTCAAAAGACAAAAGCATTCATCATTTTCTCTGAACCACTTCAGAGCACATTCATCATAATTCATATAAATAAAGGATAGAAAAAAAGAGTGAAAATTGGGTGTGGGCAGTTGCTTTAAAAATGAAATGGCCACTAATTTTCTCCTTAGGAAGAAGTGGACAGAATGTGGCCACTGCTGGACACTCAGATCCTAACACACAGCAGGAAAATCCGGTGAGAAACACATACAGAAATGTACTCAAATGTCTGGGAGGAATTTTTAACATTTTTGTCACAGTCCAACTGAAATGATGTAGAATTTCTGAAATCTTCTGAAAGTAATGAAATTCAACAGGGGCATACTCACTCATACTCTCTCTCTCTCTCTCTCTCTCTCTCTCTCTCTCTCTCATTCTCTCTCTCTCTCTCATTCTCTCTCTCTCTCTCTCTCTCTCTCTCTCTCTCTCATTCTCTCTCTCTCTCTCATTCTCTCTCTCTCTCTCTCTCTCTCTCTCTCTCTCTCTCATTCTCTCTCTCTCTCTCTCTCTCTCTCTCTCTCTGTAGGCGGCTGTTTGTGATGATGTGATGTACTCTACCATAGCCCACAGTGACAAAGCAGCACAGGTCCAGATCAACACTGCAGAGCAAACTGTATACGCCCGTATCAAAACTAAATAGACCAAGGTCAATCAACAAAGACCTACACTCAGATATAGAGCAGTGCAGTGTCCTTATCTTGTACTTTCTTGCTTTGTTGCTCTTAATATGAGGTTCCTCTTACCGTTTAATTTAGACTTAGATATTTACAGTTAAGTTACAGAAATGTCTTACGCCACGGCAGAATGTTTCAAGTCATGCTTTTGTTTATTTCGCTGTATTCTCTTTCACTAATAAACAGCCGAGTTTGTTTGTTGTTGACTGCAGTGTCTGTGTGTGTGTTGAGGGGTGTGGGACAGTCGTGTCACTGCTGTGTGTGAAGTGTCGGCTCGTATGTAATCGTAATTAAACCATGTGTTTGAGAAGTGTAGGTTACACATCATTGGTGCACTGAAGCTCAGGGACACTGGAAGTGGTTGGAAGGTTGTGTGAACACATGCAGTGGACGTCTCACAGCGCTTTATAATTTTCCCACGAATGTGTGAATTAATCTATAATCATTATAACATTTAAATTATTATAAACATCAAATTTTAAAAAAATGTTTATATATTAAAATTATGAACACCTCTTTGTTTCTACAATGTCCATTCTCTCAGCACCACTTAACACACAGGAAAACATTTTTGCTCTACATTTACAAACGGAAGTCCATGTGTTGCTCTGCATACTTTGTTTGCGACCTTTCACCCTGTTCTTCAATGGTCAGGACCACTACAGAGCAGCTATGATGTGGGTGGTCAATCATACTCTACACTGACACTAATGTGATGGTGATGTGTTAGTGAGTGTTGAGCTGGTACAAATGGATCAGACACAGCAGTGCTACTGGAGTTTTTAAACACTTTGTCCTATCACTGTCTACTCTGTGAGACACACCTACTTTTCTGGCCCCCACCTTGTAGATGTAAAGTCAGAGCAATAGCTCATCCGTGGCCGCACAGTGTGTGTTGGTCATTCATCAGTGGACACAGGATGCTCTGTTGGCTGAATATATTTGATTGGTGGATTATTTACAGTCAACTGAGGGGTTAAAAACTCCAGCAGCACTGCTGTGTCTGATCCATTTATACCATAACCACAGGCACTAACATACCACATCAATCACCGAAGCACTGAGAATGATCCATCACACCTGCTCTGTGGTGGTCATCTGGGGTACCTGACCCTGCTGCCATTCGCTGTTCATCAGTTTCATCTTTTGGCCTCCATCCTGACGAGAATGTCCTGTAATCTGAAATTTTTATGCCACCGCTGGTCAACGCGTATTACCGTACACTTCAATACACACACAATCCAGCTACTTCCTTCACACTGTCATTTGGCACGACAAAATTAAATAATTTCTTCATACCACTTATCAACACAGAGCTCCAGGGTCCTGGGATTGTGGCTATTCAAAAGTGTCCATGGATGTGTGTATGGGTGAATGTGTGAGTGCATGATGCACTAAGATGAACTGGCACCCTGTCCAGGGTGTGTCTCTGTAATGCTCTCAATGGCTCTGGACCAGTGGAGGATGCTGCTCTTTCAAGGAGGGGAAGCTCAATTTCGGCCTACATCATAAAATGTGTCGGTTTATTTATACGTAAATTCTACCCTCCGTTCCTTTTCAAGAAAATGATCTGTGACCCTGTCGTACCAACAAGGCGCCTTTTACAGGGACTTGACTAGTGTCCTCTCAATGGCCAGCGGAGCTAGGCTGCTTAAACGGCCTTGGCCCATGTGAAGTGTGTCCGCCTGTTAGTGCTTTTTGACGGTGAAGGGACTCAGCAGCACCCGCTGGACAGAAACTGGGATAGAAGTCAGAAAGAGTGATAGAAGTCAGTCTCCAAACACAAGCGGCTACAAAAAACCCACCAGAAATAGAAGCTCGATTTGTCACTAGTTGTTTTTAACAAAGAAAATGCCGCTAAGAGGTTTAAGAAAGTCTCCGGTTCAACTCAGAACAGAATGAAAATGTAATGCTCCCACGGATCTCTACACCAAAGGATCGCTGATTCGCTCATTTCGCTGTCAGTCAAAAAGGGATTCAGCCTCAGACAGATCATCCAATTATCATGCAGAAGCTGAGCCAGCCCACTGCCCCATAGACCCCCAGAGACACTGAGCGTCCGATGGGCGGGACAGAGCCCAGCATTTATCCAATGACTCGTCTTGTTTCGCTGTACTTCGCTGCTTCGCTATTGAACTCTGTGGACATCCACACTGTTTAAAGCACCGTGAGGCTGCGGGAATGATTGAGAGGAAAGCCGCATCTTTACCAGTGATAAGAAGCTGATTCTGAACAAAAGTTGAGCTCGTTGTAGTGCATATTTATTCAATGACATGTACCCACAACAGTATATATTTGATCACTTATTTTTGGGGGGTATTTTAGGGGAAGCTGAGCTTCCCTTGCAGTCTTAGAGCAATCGCCTCTGCTCTGGACCCACCGCCACCAGTAACATGTTTCAGCGGTTACAAAGAATGAATACATGAATCTCTCAGTCCTTTTGCTGGTGAATGACATGTTTCTACAAATTTAAAATCATGACTTATATATATAAGTTATATATATGTATAAAGCATGACTAAGATAAAAAAAAGACTAAATAAGATCCAAAATGAGATTGTTGGGCTCTAAATACAGTGGATGTCCAATAAAAACACCATTCCAGTTTGATGATGAATGGGATATTTTTTGGCAAAGCAACACACTTTGGACCCTTTCCTTAAAACTAGCGTCACTTAACCAATTGAGATCTTCTGCCCAGTTTCCTAAGTGCTCTGTGGGTGTTTTACTACACCATGTGGGTATTTTCCTCCTAGACATGGCAGAGAAGCATCACTACAGCATCCAGTTAATTTTGTTGATTTGCTTTGTTTTTTGCTTTGTGTTCATGGTTTGAAATAAGGCTTGATTAAATAACTCTATGATAGATAGATGATGACTGGACAGAAAGTTGGAACAGGGTTTGACAACAGTAACAGTTCATCCAAAGCTTAAACAAGAATAAGGAAGCAATGAAGAATTGTATAAAATGCATAAAGAGATGATAATTTGTAAATATTTTATTGTTCAATAGTTGAAGACACAAAAAGTAATGTCTCATGTGCCTTCTCAGAAGCCTTGCAGTCTTCACTGTCTTTCTCATATTTCAGAAATCCTCCCCCCCAATATTAGCACTATTTCTAGCTCAGTTCATTTATCGACTATAAGTTCTGTCTACTTACCAGAGTTTCTATTTCAGCGTCAGTTTGAACTGATCCAATCTAAAAGCTAGGCCTGACATCAGTTAACAGTGTATGTTGCTTATTTCCTGTGAAAAAAAAAGAGATTGTTACTGAGATGCTGCACTGTGGTTTTGTGAATTAGTTTAACTAAACCACGTTTCGAAAGCACCAAAATAATTTATATTTTAAAAAGCCTTTTATAAATCTTTTACTTCTGTATTTATTACCTTTACTTCCAAGGATATTCTAAAATAGCATAAATACGCTCCTAAATCTTAATACTTATTAACAATTTAAAAATGACTAACTGTGCATGTCTGTTTTAATTATACACCACCTCTGCCCCTAATTTCTAAACCTGCCCCTGGTATGTTAACTAGTGAAACTTTAAAGTCATTCTGTAAATTTGTATTAAATTCTGGCTTCCTGGTCACATAATAAATAAATAAATATTTGCACAATAAATGGGATTTATGACGTGAGAACGTCTTACCATTTTCCACGTTTAAAGAAGAAAGGTTTCTATAAAAATATTGCTTTACAAGTTAGGGTAGTATAAAATTAACACGTTTTATTTATTTATTTGGTCACAAAACATAATAAATATACTGTATATTGGTAGTGTTGCTCTCACACAGCTCCTATATTATCTATATTCACACACCCACTCTGTACCAGCCCGTAACATTTATTGTGACGTCTGATTCATTCTACGGAACCGACTCTTTTTAATAATTCGAGCGAGCTCATTCAAATAAGACTGAACTAACTATTTCTGTAGTTTCATCTAATCATGAATCATCTTTAAAACAATTCGAAAAAAACTCTAGTAAATTAAGCACTTAAATTATGGGTTGCACATTTGAAAAAAACGGATTGGGTAAATTCTGCATATTATATCAGGTTTGAGTGTCAAAAACACTCTGCCTGATAACAGAAACAAGTGAATGCTTAGTAAAGCACAGCATACGCCTGTTCTGCCAATTCTTTTAATGCAGTATTTGAAATGAAATAATGAATATTATTTGAGAATCAAATCAGTGTGTTTCGCTTGAGTCGGTTCAGTCGGTTGCCAAATTAATATGTTGAAAGAATCTGATTGAATGGATCGGTTCTTTTGAATGATTCGAGCTTCACGGCGCTAAGCGGTTGCTAGGAGAATTTTCTCCCCAAACACTGACAGACGAACCTTACTTCTGATTTGGTATTGATAGGCAGCGCAGTCAGCCAATCAATGTAGAGGAGATGGGCGCTTAGCCAATGAGAGAACAGTATCCCTTGATTACGTCACGTTGTCTAGGCCGCATGCTTGAGCTTTTCTAGGGAGAGACAAGAGTAATACGCTGACGGTTTGGTGCAGCCGGAGCCTCTCCCGTTACTGACTGAGAGGTAGATAACATCTATTTCTTTACGTTTTATTTTTGTAAAACCTTCTTAGAACAGGAGCAGGAGTGTAGACTGTACACTGGCTGTTTGGCTTGAACAGTGGGCTTTGCAGAAATGTGCAATAAGCAGCCATTTTTGTGCCCGAGCTGCCAAACATTAGTTAATATGTATGAGAATAATGTCTGGTACTAGATATTTCCACTCTCAGCTTCTGCTTAACCTTTAACCAATGTGCTCTGAGTTTTTTAAGGTATAATATGGAATACATGCTGGTGACATCCCACAAAAAAATAGGGAGTTCGAACGACTTAACTATGCCAGCAAACGGGTTAGTAAGACGTGGCAACGAGATATTACATTATGCATTTTCCCGTGCCCTGTTAGCTAAGTCCTTTCCACGCATTTGAAGTCGCTCTCTCGATTTATTAAATCGCTCCAATGCTCCCACTCGTTATAATCTCCTTCCCACGCCTATTAAGTCGTTCCCACACTTATGCACACCTTCATGGTTTATAATTTATGTCAACTGTAGGAGTTTGCAGTATAAAACTCTTATATTTTATGATGTTGTCAGGCCGTTAGGTCCAGGACAACGAAGTTACACTGAAACTCCTGTCATATTAAAAAACCACTCACTTTTTGTGTATTAGAAGAGTTATAATCACTAAATATTCTTCTCTGCTGTCCACCTATGATAACTGAGCTGCAAAACCTACCTATTTATGTTGATTGTTTGGCTGTCACAAAAGTCACAAGCCTCATTTAGTGCCCATTAATTTGTCATATTGGAACTAAGGAGTATTTCAGTCCTGACTGTGGGCAAATCAAATTGTGCACACTTGGATTCTAAGTCTCAGATCTGGAGAACTATCTCCTGGTGATGGGGCGGATGATTAGATCACTGCTCTACTTGGGAGCCTAGATGTATTAATCTTAAAGGCACAGTAACTAAAGCCTAAATGAGGTTTGGGGATGATCATGTGAAAGTGAATTAGGACTGATTTGAAGCCAAACAAAATAAATGATTTTCAGTGGAAATAAGAAAAATGTAGGGTATAAGCCTACATTTGAGCAGCTCTGTGTGGTGAAAACCTCTCTTCGTATGCGCAGAACCAATGGTTTCATGTAGTCACAGATACATTTTATTAAGGTAAAATCAAATTACTTACAAATTTAATTTGCCTGCCTTTTTTCCCTGCAGGCTGTCCTGAAAAAGATGGTGGCTTGCTGCATCTCTCTCTCTTGCTCTCTCTCTCATTCTCTCTCTCTCATTCTCTCTCTCTCTCTCTCTCTCTCTCTCTCTCTCCCTCCCTCCTTTATAGGTTAGGGGATAAAAGACCATTAGACAGTTCTTTCTGACACATCATCTTTAATTTATCACCCCTCTTACATGGTGCCTGCTTCTATGCTTTTAAAATCTCTGTATTTTTTTTATTTCTTTTACAAACATGATGCTTTTATCAGAGATGGCACATCCATGTTCTCTTTTGCGGATTAAGATTGTGTCTAAAGCTCAGACTGCTCTGGTCCGTGTACACACCAGATGGAAAACATGATGGGGTGCTGCCTAGGAATCTGCAGGGTGTCTTTATTTGACCCTAGACCCTACTGGAGGTATCACTGCCCTTCTGAAGGACAGTCCTCTAGAGAACATAAAGGGGAATTCAATGTATTTTTCAAAAGTCCTTCATAATGTAGAAATGTAGAAAAACGTTATTACATGTAAAATGATTGTAGAGAATATTGCCAATTAAATAATAATAATAACATATTGGTGTTAAGGTATTGGATAATAGCAAACATGGCTTGCATTGTTGATGTCTAATGCCGTATATATGGTAATGCACTGTAAGCTACAGCTGTGGCGGCTTGAGACTGAGGTGAAAGATGCTGTTAAATGTATTCCTTCAGCAGCATGTCTGTCATGCGAACTCACAGTGCATAACTGTTATATTTTATGACTCATTTTTATTGGCAGCCAAAGCATGAGGAATCGATCCAGACATGGATAAATATGAGAAGGTGAAGAAGATTGGGGAGGGATCTTTTGGGAAAGCTATTCTAGTTAAGTCCAGGGAAGATGGCCATCAGTATGTCATCAAGGAGATTGGCATCTCCAGGGTGAGTTGTTTCATGGTTTCCAACTGTGTAGAGTCTGAGAGATATTAAATTGATATTAAACTGTCAGAATGCACCTGGAATGGTAGGATTGTTATAAAGTGTGCATTAGTTTATGACAAAGTTGCCTACACTCACGCTGATGTCTCGCTCCACAGATGTCTAATAAAGAGAGACAGGAGTCACGTAAAGAAGTGGCAGTCCTTGCTAACATGAGCCATCCCAACATTGTGCAGTACAAGGAGTCCTTTGAGGGTAATGTTCTTTATTTGCTACAGTTCAATACAGTACAATTTCCTGTTACAGATTAGTTCTTGTCTCATGTTGAAAAGAATAATTAAAAGATACTTGGTGGTAGAGCCAGCAGCCTTGCTTAGTCTATGATAGGGATTTTATTTATTTAACCTTAACCTTATATAGCACCTTTCTAGAAACTAGTGCTGAGCGATATGAGAAAAAAATCAATATCACGGTTAATTGCACATTTTACCACGATTACGATTAATGAACGATGATTTTGTTTTTGTATTTTTGATCCTCATAGTTGAGTGACGAGGCTTGTGCTGTAAATATGCTCCAGTATTAAAGCTGGGACATTTTTTCTAATGTTGCTGGGAGCTTGTTCCTCTTTTGTTTTTTGAAGCACTGTTTATATTTGGTGTGGTCTGCTCTAGTCAATCAGTCGGCCTCTGAGTTTAGGTTGCTTCCATGTGGCAGGGAGGGGCAGAATCATGTGTCTACAGGTTGGTAGCGTGGTTTAAAAAGGGACAGTATATGAACACACTGTGGGGACATAACAGAATAAAAATAATCAATATAGACAAGATGATGCATTTTCTCTCCATAGAGGGCCCTATCTTTTTTTTGACAGCCAGGCAAAGCTTGATTGATAGAGGAAGCTAAAATGTTTGAATTGAATTGTAGAGAAGATCTGCAGGAGCTAATGCTTTCCTGCTACTCATTAAGCTGTGCAACAACACGAATGAGATGGAGAAGAGAGAAAGAGCTCTGCTGCTAGAGGATGCGATGAGGCAGTACATCATCAGTTACTGACGAAGATGTCTGTAAAAGTCAAAGTGGTGCTTTAACTGTGCAGTGAAGTGGTAACGTTAACAGTTAATTGTAATTTGTCTTCCCCTCCTCCAACCCTTACCCCACTCTTTGAATCTCTGCAGAAGGTGGCTGCTTGTATATTGTAATGGACTACTGTGAAGGAGGTGACCTGTTTAAGAAGATCAATAATCAGAAAGGAGTTTTGTTCTCTGAGGAGCAAGTGAGTAAAAAAAGTCCAAATGAACCCAGTGTAAATTGGTATTGATATTGGGCACAAACACAATAATCTCAGGGTCATTGTGTTAATCACTATGGAACCCATTTTAGAATGCGTAAGTACTTGTAGGCTATTGGCCATTTTGTATATGGGTGTTTCTTTTTTTTAGTTTTGGGGCACCTTTTTCTGAATACAGTGTACATATGACATCAATTTTTTATGTATCATTTGCAATGTTCTTTCTCTCTGTAGATACTTGACTGGTTTGTGCAGATCTGCTTAGCTCTGAAACACGTGCATGATCGCAAGATCTTGCACAGGGATATAAAGTCCCAGGTACTCTTCAGACTGACATAAATACAGTTGATGGCAAATTAGGATCCCTTTCATTCATTTTATATGCATTATCCACAATCATATATTCTCTTTTCTAGAATATTTTTCTAACTAAGGATGGAACGGTACAATTAGGGGACTTTGGGATTGCCAGAGTTTTAAACAGGTAAACTATAACCCTACTGTAAAATGCTTTCTTTCAGTTTGAATTGTGTAGCTTCTTCTTCTATAAGAAAGCTTTCCATGATGGCTTTATGGACAGTACTTGTTGTGATCTTTGTGCAGTACTGTGGAATTGGCCAGGACCTGCATTGGCACGCCTTATTATCTTTCCCCAGAGATCTGTGAAAATAAACCATACAACAACAAAAGGTAGTGTGTCTAACCACTTATAACAGTGCACATATATGTGATGTCATGCTTTTGGATGTTTCGCAGTACTGTGAACGGCACATACTGAGCGCACATGAATTTACCGTGTGCTTAGTCATTTAACTGACTGTGGGGAAAGTAATCGTATCATTTCTGTTCTTGTTGCGGACCATTAGTTCCTTTATTGATTTTTCTCTGAGCTATTTAGTGCTCTGCTCAATGTAACCCAGTCTTCCTGACCCGCAAGTCCCTTCACTGCTATTGATTGCCCGTTGTCTGATCCTCAAGTGGTGCCCTGCGTCGTGTATATTTACAGTGTAATGAATGTTTTCAGTTTCCCAGAGGTGTTGTATTGTTAAAGGAGAATTTCATGGGAACCAGACATCTGAAGTGTTAAATGCTTCTAAAAACTGCCTTGAAATTATTATAATATGATGTATAACATCCCAGGCAAAGCAGAGAATTAAGCTTAGTAGTGAATATATCATTTTTTTCAATTCAAAATGCAGTGTAGTCCAGGACTAGGCTTAATCCCTGTGTGGGAAGCCACACCAAAAAGCCCTGAACGTTCATTGTATACTCCGATATGATCAAACTAATAACTGAATTGCTCTGAAAGTAAATGGTGGTCTCTGTTTAATTTTGTGCTGAACTTTTCCTTGTGTTGTTTGTGTGTGCTGGACCTGCTCCAATGCAGATTTCCCAGAGGTTTTAATCCTGTCTCTGCCAATGTTTTTGCCCTCCCTTCCATGTCTCTCTCTGTCTGTTAGTGATATTTGGGCCTTGGGATGTGTCCTGTATGAAATGTGCACACTTAAGCATGCCGTAAGTACCACATAGCCCTTGTATTTCAGTCCTTGTGCCTGTATGTCTTTGCTGTTGAGAAGTTATGGTGTGGGTTCCTCCTTTGGCTCCAAATCTTTTTATCCTCTTTGGTAGCTCTCACATTTGTATGCCACCTCTTCCCACCTGGATAAGTATCGTTAAGGGTTTCTATAGAAAACAGTTTAATCTTTCAGGATTCCCAGATTAAAGTGGCGTACTGAAGTGCGTCTGACTCATGCTGACAGTAGGAGGATCAAGAGTTCTCACTTGACTGCTCTTAAAGCTTTAGTAATTAATGATGCACTCATGGAGTGTTTCAGACCAAAACAGTAAGAGAGATCAGCACAGAGCTACTGGAAAAGACACCCTTTTTAATTAATCTGCTGTTTTGTTTGAAAAACTTCTACTTTCTTTGGTGGTTGACAAGCGTTCTTGATCCCTGACATGAATGATAATCCTAAACAAGTAGATAGCAGTTGACTGATAACATTATCAACCCCTGAGGGAAATTCACATATTCCAACAACAATAAAAATAAAAGAAACTACTAAAATGTAGACAACACAGAGTAAAAATAGACAAATGAAAATGAAGAATGTAATTAAAGTTTTGAAAATGAAATATGTGATCACATAAATATGTTTATTCTGTTTCCTTGTTGTCTTTTGCCTCTTCTGCACGGGTACAAACAAACCTTGGCTCTCAGTTTGAGGCCGGTAACATGAAGAACCTTGTGTTGAAGATCATCCGTGGTTCCTACCCCCCAGTGTCTGCGCACTACTCCCAGGATCTGCGCTCTCTTCTTGGCCTTCTGTTCAAACGCAACCCCCGTGAGAGACCCTCGGTGTGCGCCATATTGGACAAGCCTTTCCTTGCCCGCAGAATTCACAAGTACCTCTCTCCACAGGTTAGACGCATGCGTTTACAAAAAAGCTACTTCTGTGGTCTTAGTGTTAAGAGTTCTGTGTGTTACTGATAAATATTTAAAAATGTATTGTCGATGTTCAGAGATAAACATGCATCTACATTTTTGTTGATTTTCAGTTTAGTACATCATTGTCCTTCACGTTGTGTGAAAATTTTAATGATGAAAATACAATTTGCAGGCAGTGCTTCAAAATTACTAAATCATTTAGTAAATTCATTTTATGTTGACTTCCATTTAAAGTTGAGGGTTTTTCTTCTTCTGTAAAGTTATTATTTTAAAGATGCATGTTTGTCATATGACAACAAAAATATATAATACTGTTGTAAATAATAATACTACTAATAATACTATTTGCTACTTTGTCAGTCAAGGCAGGTGTCTCCAAACTTTTGAGCGTAGTTTGCAGGCTAGCGTCTTATTCCATACTGAAGCTATGGAGAGTGTAAAGGATGGTACTAATGTATACCATACTTTGTTAATTTCTATGTTTCCTCAGTATTAAAAAAATGATAATCAGACATATTTTTATTTGGGTGTTAGGAAATTATTCTTATGAACTGATGTTTGTGCAAAGGAAAAGGTTATTAGAATGACTCTACATGAGTACTATATTTAAAAGTACATTAATATGACACTGTTGAAAATGTAAGTATGTTTACTGTAAATCAATGTCTTTTTAAAAGTGCCACTTGTTATTTTAATCTGTTTCAGCTCATTGCTCAGGAATTCAGCCAGTCTCTTCTCTTCAAACAACCCAAAATAAGTGTTGCCCAGGGACTGCCAGGTATAGACGCTATACTTTTTTCTTCTTATGTATTTTTATTTATTTTTTCCTACACTATAGCATATTAGTTTTTTTCCTGCATGTTCATGAAAACAGAAATGCTGGTATTTCCCTTCTTCACAAATACTAACAATATTTGGTAGCTCTTATAAATATGGAAGACTATGATGTTTCTTATGTAATAAATAATATAGACGTAATCATAAACTGCAAATACATAAATTGGAAAGTAATTAAACATTAAACATTTTGTATTAAAAGTAAAATGTATAATTTAATTGTTGTTAAACAATAGTATCTTTCAAAATAAAGGCAAGGCAAGTTTATTTATAGAGCACCTTTCATACAGAAGCAATTCAAAGTGCTTTACAGAAAAAGAAATTACATTAAAAGCCAGAGTAAAATCATAAATTCCAATAAGACAATTACATAAAAAGAGTAAAATGATTAAAATGATTAAAACAATTTAAAATGACAATAAATGAAAAGAAATAAAAGAAATAAAATGCCGTTACAGAAAAGTGCAGAATATTTTAAACTGAGCTGTAAGCCTGCTCAAACAAGAGAGTTTTAAGTCTTGATTTAAATGTGTCTAACGTTGGGGCACTTCTAATATTCTCAGACAGCTGGTTCCATTTAAAAGTGGCATAGTAGCTAAATGCTGCCTCTCCATGTTTAGTTTTGACCTGAGGCAGGACTAACTGACTAGTTCCTAAAGATCTGAGATCTCTGCTCGGCTCATATCTCTGTAGCAGATCTGATAAATACGCTGGTCCTACCCCATTGAGACATTTATAAACCAGTAATAACACCTTAAAGTCTATTCTATAACAGACTGGTATCCAGTGTAAGGATTTGAGGATGGGGGTGATATGATCTCTTCTTTTGCTCCGAGTGAGAACTCTGGCAGCTGCATTTTGAATCAGCTGAAGCTGTTTAATGGTCTTTTTTGGAAGTCCAGCTAAGAGACCATTACAGTAATCAATCCTGCTAGAAATAAAAGCATGGATAAGTTTCTCTAGGTCTGGTTTAGTCAGAAAATCTCTAATCTTAAAAGTCACTACTTTTAAATTACAATAATATATAATAATAACATGCTTTGCTAAAACATTCTGATTCCCTGTAAATTGGCAGGATGTTGGGAACTATACAATAAAAATGTAGAAAATGAATGTGCTTTAAATTGATTTAAACAGGAATAACAAGCCGTTACCTAACACTGTTTACCCCTTCCTTTGATGGGCCTAGTTGGAATATTTGCATAAGGTTCCCATAGAAACATGGACTAAATAACTATATCTTAAGATATAAATAAGATTTGGCTGCAATTCTATTAAATAAACATGTTACTCTCAGTCATAAAGAAGTGAACGAATTAATGGTGCTAGCATGAATAACTTGAAACATTAGTCGTGTTTAAATACCTTAATCTGTAAAGACCAAGCGTGTTTTATTACGTTCAAAATTTTCATATGTTTTGATGACGTATGAACCCTACCTCCTCCTCACTAGCTAAGCGTCCTCCTCCTGGTCCAGCCCCTGTCAACCCTACTCAGAAAATCACCAAACCAGCTGCCAAATATGGAGTGCCTTTAACAGTAAAGCAGCCTGCTGATGCTGGCAGGAAGGTGGCTGATGCAAGCAAGAAGCAGGTGGAGCGGAAGGCAGGGATCAAACTTAAGCAGGTAATGCACACTAGTGACTGGTGATAGATTATACATATAGAAGGTTTTCAGCTGTATGCATTTTACACTACATGTCCAAACGTCTGTAGACTCACTTTATATTAGTCCACTAATTCTGGACCTGTTTAAATAACTTACAGATCTTTTTATACTCTACATAGAAAAGCAAATTGGATGCTCTGGAGCAGCCACAAACGAGCCTAAGGATACTGTTGCATTAGGCTGATGAGCTGTGGTCTCCGGAGATGGCGATCCAGCCAATAAATTTGAGATGAGTTAGAGTGGAGTTTGTGATCAAGAATTCATCAGGCATTATTAGTTTCTCACCTCAGTTTCATGGCTTTATTTCATCAGATCACATTTTCTAACACATAGCATTAAGAAATGTAGATGCTGTTACAGTGGCAAAACACAGACACAGACTGTGAGCCGTACCCTTTGTAGTACCGAAGTAAATAGGCAATAGGCAAATAGGCAAAAAGCACTACCACCTTCTTCATATAGCTTTTTATTGTTGATTTTGAGTCTTAGGAGCGTAAGCGCCTGTGTTTCTCAGCATTGTGTGTTTTCCGTAGTGTGTGTCTGTTCTCATCTCGGGTAGGTGGGTGTCACTGAGTGAGAAATCACTGATCCCTCCCAATGTCATGTGTTGTCCAGGCTCCCCTACCAGCAGCAGTTCAAAGGAGAGTGAGTCGAGTGGAGGAGGAGAGGAGGAAGCATGAGGTACACCAGAGAGTGCCCCCTAATGGAAGATCCCCCTGTACTAACACACCCAGCCTCCTCTCCTTACTCCTTACCTATTTGCGTCTATGGAGGATGAAATATGACATAAGCAGATGTACAATAGATGAACAAACAAATGATGTAATACTAAAAAAAATAGACTTGTTTAGACTTATAAAACAAATTTTTGTTTGTTTACAACATCATTTGAACACAGCAGCTGTCCTTCACATTGTGTGAATGGTCCAATAGAAATCCGCCACATTCAGAAGGTTTCCTTCCCCTGTAAATACAGCCACTGTTGTGATATCCCTATCCTGGGATATTTACCCCCACTGGGATATTTACTGGTTTTACTACCTGACCAATCCTGCTTTAGGGTGAGGTTGGACTGCTCATGCGATTAACATATAGATGTAGAAATGTGGTAAATATAGCAATAAATGTAGAAATAAATATATTTTTTATACATAATTAATTTTCATCCTGTGTTCTCCCCGTGTCCCAGTGGGTTTCCTCCAGGTGTTTCGGTTTTCTCCCACGGTCCAAAAATACACATTGGTAGGTGGATTGGCGACTCAAAAGTGTGTGTCACACTGTGAAGGACTTGCGCCCCCTCCAGGGTGTGTTCCTGCCTTGGGCTCAAAGATTCCGGATGGGCTCCGGACCCACCGTGGCCCTGAACTTAATAAGCAGTTACAGACAATGAATGAATAATTTTCATCCTCCATAATCGTCTGCCACAGACCCTTTTTTCCCATCTCAGAGAGTATGCATTCTTGTAATGGCATACCCCCCTTTCTGACAGGATTGTTTCTGAAATCAGGATGTCATTTGAGTTAAGTTGCTTGTACTATACTGCGCTGTGCAAAAGTCAGAGACAGCGTTTACATGATTTACGTTTCAGTCAAAATAGCACTCAAGTACAAATAAATAATTTAAGATAAAATGGAGACCTGATGAAAAATAAAACAGGAAATATGTCATTAGGAGGAAATAAAAAAAACAACAACACTAATTTGTTGATGTATTTAAAGTGTCTAACTTTAGCCTTTGTTTTAGTGTCTATTCATTGTTTGGTTTTTCAAAGAAATCAGTTTTCTTTAAAAAATACTGGAATGTTTACTCACCTCTAAAGCTCAGTTTTAGAAGTTTTCTGCCAAACTTAAAAACATTCAGTGTTCAGTTAGTCCTAAGGATCTTAATGTGGATCTCCTGTCATCTGTGACCCCTGTTTAACCACAGAAAAAAAATCATTTCCTTTTGCCCTACCCTTTGCCCTACTTTTACACATGTTTTATTCTATAGAGCAGCAAAACTTTCTCTTATTACTCACTTTGTGGTGTCCTCCTGCTTCACTCTGTATGCACTCTTCCTAATCACATGGGGTTTCCAAACCTTGTTCTCCTCAAGTCCCTTTCTTTTAATGAACCTTTCAGAGATTTTACCTGTCTGCGTCAGCAGAGAGTGGAAATGTTAAAGATTTGGGATTGTTTTTATATTTGTGTTTACATGTGAATGGTAACTTTGGGGTTATAACTTATACTTCTCCATTAATGTGTTTAAGTGTAATTATAGCCTTTGCATTTATGAACTGATTTATTTAAGTGTATTCCATGTTTAAAAAAAAATCTCTAATGGTTCGCTGCTACCAGGATGGAGTGAGGAAGAAGCGAATGGAGATGATGGAGAGAGAGAGGAAACAGAGAGAACAGGTAGGCTTTTTTGTTCCCTTTAGTTAATCCTGAAATTCAGGCACCCCTATAAAGCATTATTTATGGTATGAATGTGGCTACCATTTATGTTGTCTCTGTAAACATTTTTTTAGGTGTTCCTTCTGAAAGCTGCACAGATGAAACGATTTGAGAGGGAAAAGGTGATTTTATGGTCATAGATATCTGCCGTTATTAAACCTACATTCAGCTCATAAGTGTTCATTTGAAAATAAACTGATAAACTTTTCCTCAGCTGAACCGGATCAATCGTGCACGGGAGCAAGGCTGGAAACACGTTTTGAGCTCCAGTGGTGGAAGCAGCCCAGAGAAGAAGGTACAGAACTTGTTATAATCACTCAACAGAGTATGAAAGAGGTATGAGTAATGAAGGCTAGTCATGAAATCCTTAAAATACTTAATAGGACTAATACTTAATATATATATATATATATATATATATATATATATATATATATATCACTCTCTGTGTCTACCTTTTGTATTTTTAACCTGTTAGTTTTATGGAGGTGGAGGCATGGGAGCACCTGCCCCTGCCCCAGGGCCCTCTGTTCTGCCCGGCCCTGTCCATGTCCCACCTCCACTGCCAGCTCCTGCACCTAAAGAGGGGGCCAAAGTTTCAGGGGACATCAGCCCAGTGAGGTAAGATGAAAGAGGGAGTGAAGGGAACTAGAAAAGTATAAATTACTCAGGCATTGTAGTTTGTGTTTTTGAAGATTTACATTAGATTTATAGATCACTTTGAGTATGTGTTTCTGTGAAAATATTGTGAGGTCTATATGAGCTGACATTTTCATAGGCCACCGTACAGACATTTTGGGCACCAGGGGGGCAGGATGAATTGAACTTTAATTTCCAGCATATGGCATGCACCAGAGAGGCTTACTGTTGTTTTAGCAGTAGGCCAATGTCATGCTTACTTGAGCCTCTCACAATGGCTCATATAGTCAGCCTAATATAATGTAGATATAAGTGTTCCCACTAGAGCCCTTTAAGTTGCTAGTGTTATTTGCAGTTCTGTCTTACAGCTTTAAAAGAAAACTATAATGCTGCAGCTTGTCCTTTTTTAAGAGGTTAACAATAGAGCCGAACTAGGCCTTTACAATGTAAGAATCTTTGGTGCCCTGTGAAGGACTGGCGCCCCCTGCAGGGTGTATTCCTGCTTTGCACCCTATGATTTTTTTGATTATTTTATATTGTTTATTTTATTCTTTTGTACGTACTAATTGCTTTTTCTTTTTTAAAACTTCAACATTGACATTGTACTGGCAATGTTTTACCTTTACCTTTTAATACAGGCCTACAGGAGGCAATGCTCTGTCAAATGGTCATGCCCGTCTCCCAGATCAGAAATCTGTCAAGAAAGAATTGCGAAGGACAAGTCTCCAAAACGAGTCAGTCTCTAAAAACGACTACGCTAACAGGTCGGGTTAATGTCACTTCATATCTGTGCTTCTTAGACACTAATTGGCTTTAGCGTATCAGCACGATGGTGTAAGCCCAAGCTGGGTTTATCATAATGGGTTTTTATTTCCTACCTCTTTAATCCTGGCTCCAGGTTTCGAGCTCAGCTCGTAGCAGGGAGAGCCAAACAGGTGGAGGAGTTCCTGCAGAGGAAGAAAGAAGCCTTGCTGAATAAAGTTCGTGCTGAAGGGCAGCTGGTAAGAACGCTCTCCTTAGCATGTTGAGGACTATTTATTGATTCTGTAATTTGAACCCTGAGTGCTGTAATGTTGCAATATTTGAATTAAATGGCGAACAGGGGGCCCGGCAAAACCAGGCCGCAATCTTTGCGAATTGGACAAATTCTTCCCGATGCAGGAGGCCCAGGGTCAACAAAGAGGAGGAGGTAGGAGGATGATATGACCAAGTGTCCCTCCTCAGTCCGTTTTTTTTTTCCCTTTTTAAAACATCCTCATCACTGCACAGCGTCCACTTCTTTTTGGTTTATTTTTATTTTTCCCCTTGTCCGTCTCGTGCTGTAACCCACAATTCCACTGGATGGTCACTCCATGCCCCTGCACGATGGTGTCAATGTTCCCTTCCCGCCGTAAAAATGCTACTTTATTAACACAACCCTCAGGATGGTATTTATTTTTTGCCACATTCTTTTTAGTTGGTGCAACTGTGCTTTATAACACTTTGTAATTTTTTGGGGCTAAGACAAGCTTAAATATTAATGTGCAGAGGCACATTCTTCTTTGCCCTCTAGCAGTCCATTGCATTGTTGTCGTTGAACCCTAAGCATTTACTGTGTTTTGCCAAGGGACCTGTCTCTTGAAGCTGAATTCTAAGCAGAACTTTAAGCTTCTGAATTTAAGCTGTAATATAAAAAAGATGGATGGAAATGAATAATTATTTAGCCTGGAATATATATACACCGTAAGTACACCTGGGTTAACACAGGGTTGTCTATGAAAGTTACACAGTGGCATTAGTTAGACATGTCGGTTTGAAACTTTCACAGTGAATGTGCTTTGGGAGACGTGCTCCTGTTTTGGTTTATTAACAGTTCTACATTTAAAACACCTTAATTTAAAAGAAAAATCCTATTTTCCCAGCTTTCCCGATTGTTTTACTCACTGTTGTTGCACAAGTGGCTGTTTGTTTGCCTTTTTGTCCCGATGCTCTTGATTAAATCATTCCTCCGCTGTTTTTTGTCATGACATCATTGGTATCGTTTTTCCAAATCCACTGTTTTATGTATGTGTGCCCAGTGAACTGTCTAGATATTATTTATGTCCTTATTTTGTGTGTGTGTTTTGCAGGAGTACTTGGCACGACTGAGACAGATCAGACTGCAGAACTTTAATGAGCGCCAGCAGATCAAAGCTCGTCTCAGAGGAGAGAAGGTACACATGTGCGCGCACAAATAAACAACCTGTCTTTTTGGCATTCACAACCACTGCAGGGGTGGTGGGGTTTATTGAGCTGACCTAAAGAATCTGAGTTCTGTGAAGTCTGTAATTTAAAAATGCCTTGAGATACATAGAATAATATGGATGCAGTAAATGTCCAGCCATTTGTCGGCAGCATTTAAAATAAGTGAATGCGTCTACTTAAAATGACATGGACGTTCAGTTATGAATGCATAGCGTATTCTACTTTGGTTTATAAATGCCATAGAAAACATTGAAATGTAAGGTGGTGATCTGCCGCAGCTGAGTTTAAGGTCGTTGTTCTCAATGCCATGTATCAATTAGAGGGGAATAAAACTTTATAGAGTGGAACTATGTTCTCTGGAGTCATAGAGGAGCTTTAAGGTCTTTTGGAGTGGCTTTTGTTACTCAGAAATAACTATCTGACATTATTATTTTACCTCACTAATGGTCTCATTTCAAAGCAATGTTCAGTTTTTTTTAGTGTAAAGACTTAGTTACTTAGAGGTAGTTACTAGAGCAGACGGGTTAATACCCTTCATTTCAGAACAAATGTGTGTATGGCATTTGGCATCTAGTGTATGACACTATTGTGTGGTTTCTGTATATATTAGTATAACATTTCCCTGCCTGTGTTTCTTTGTGCAGTATGACAGCGAGTGTTCAGACAGTCAGGAGTCCAGCGAGGAGAAGGAGCTCAGGAGGAAAAAGATTGAAGTTATGAAGGTAAAATGATTTTGTAATGTTCATTGTTTGTGGTGATTTGCTCGTTTTTATACCATACTCTGAGTAGTGCTGGGTGATATGAGCACAAATCAATATCACGATCAATTTAGCTCTGAATATATATTTTGATTCATTTTCGATTAATCGTCCAGCCCTATCTCAGAAAATAATTCCACATTTTTTTATTTTTTTATTAATTTATTTATTCTTTAAGAATTTTTCTGTGTTCTATTTTCAATACTAGAGACTATGCCCATGTCCTAAATGTTCATGTTCATGCCAGGCCCAGTCAAAGGCCCGCGCAGCGGTGCTGAAGGAGCAACTAGAAAAGAAAAGGAGAGAAGCTTATGAGAGAGAAAAGAAAGCATGGGAGGACCATGTATGTTAAGATCTATTTCAGCTGTTCTCTTTTCTTTCTCTTTCAATCCCTGTTAATCAGTCAGTCACTACATCCTTTAAGCTTTTAAAACCTTTTACAAGTTTTTCCTTCTAAACATTGACTTAGCTCTTAGAAGAATTAGCTATAAAACGTGAATGATGTTTTGTTATTCAGCTTGTTGCTCGAGGTGTGAAGGTCACCATAGGACCTGCAAGTGCAGCTACACCATCTCCTGCCCCATCTCCTCACCCTGAGCCGACCCCTCCAGAGGTAGTCACTAAAGCCACACCCTCGTGTAGACCCACCACTCCAGCCATCTCCATGACAGCAGCACTGAAGGACGTGGGCGCGGTGAGTCTTCGCAGCTGACAACGATTCAGACACATTTTTTTAGAACAGCTTCTGCATCAGCTGAAAAAAAGCACTATTTTTGTAAACATCTCAAAAGGACTCCCGCTGAGCCAGTGTTTTAAAGGGAGTTTGGCTGCCTTTAAAGTATTTTCAGTCATAGGAACTGTAGTGAGGTCAGGGACTGTGTTGAATGATTAGTTTAAGATCAAAGATGTCACTCCATCTCATCCCAAATGTATTAAAATTGTGCTCCATCACTCCAGAGGACACAGCCCCACTTCTCCTTGCTGAGTGGTTTTATACTCCCTAACCAGTGCTTGGTATTGGCTGTGATTACCTTAATCTCCCATTTTACTGCTCCAGAGCCTTCCATTTCCTTTCATACTTTTCCTAAAGAAGTGATTCAGTTTGTCTGCGCTGTTAAATATCTCCTTCTTCAATGGCTGCACTTTAAAGTAGCTGAATTTACCTCAGTTTTCTACAAAATGTTGTACATATATTAGCAAACACAATAGAGAGTAATTTTTGACTCATTTCATTAAGGAATAAAAGGGTTTTAATGTAGGATCTACATGTTTTTGATGATTAATTAAGTAACATGTATTTTCTTCTGTCTGGCAGATTGCTTCAGTACAGAACTCCACATTGAAGGAAGAGACTCCAAAACCTGAAACAGCAGCTGTCCAGGTGGGGAACACACACACACACACACACACACACACACACATACCAGAGGGAGAGAGCCACCTTGATTGTTTAACAAAAGTTAGTTTAATTTTATTCATTATTTACACTCTTGACTTCTTTCTTGACACAATGAAAGCAGGAGTGTTGTTTATTGTTGTCCAAATGACCCGGCCTTACAAAATGCAAAGCAGGCTTACTGGATGTTCCTCACTGTGTGTTTGCAAAAAACTGCTCAAACTTTTTGATGTTGATGTTTCCAGAGTGAGAGGAAGGACATTTTGCGCAGACTAAACCAGAACCTGAAGGCTCAGACTGAGGAAGAGGATGAGGGAGAGGTGATGACCACAAATGTGCCAGGTTCCACACCTCAAACCAGCCAGCCAATCACAGAGGAGAGGCCGTGCACTAGGGGTGACAGACGAAAGTGGGAGGCTGGAGATGCACCCATACTCTCAGTAGCCCAGCAGACTCTGGAGGATACTTGTAGCACTATGGCAGGTACCAAGGATGCATGGTTTGTTGTAGAATAACTACGGTTTATAACTGATTTATTTATTCTTTTTAGCTGAAAACTGAAATGTAATTTTTGGCCACTGTTGACTAAATATTTTCATCAGCTGATATTTGATTCATTCCTCATGCATTACATCTGTCCTTTACTCCGGCCAGTATCTCAGGACGGTTCTCCAGAGGCAAATGCCCCCCCTGGTGGTGATCGGAAGAAATGGCAGGCTGGAGCTGCTCTACTATCTGTGGCTCAACAGACCCTGCAGGACACCAGCCTTACTACAGCAGGCGAGTTCATACTGATACACCACACCACATTTACACGCATGTACGTGCTTCAGATCTGAAAAATCTACAGATGTTTGGTCACTATCCTCTGCGGTGTGAAAACAACCCAGTGCCTTGGGTCTGAAAGAGTGTGTAGCTGTGAAGAAACTGTTACTTTGAAAAGGAAATGGACAAAAATAGGAAAAAGGGGACATTATAACCAACCACTTTAGATGGAATATGAACCTTTGGTACTAAGAATGGACATATTGAAACCGGGATATATCATGAACAAGCATGAAAAATTAATTTGTTTCTGGAGCCTACCTGCACATACATTATAAAATAAGACACTTTTTTGTAGGCTGCCTATGTCAGAAAACATGGAATAATAAGTCGTTCTGGTTTCGTCCTGCATCCCATGTAGAGTATGGACACTTCAACGTTGTCCTGACTCCTCATCAGAGTCTTTGTGATCACAGCACTGGACTCGTTCTTGTTCATTAAGACCCTAATGAACAGTCATTTCGTGGGAAAGGAGGTATAATTTATTCACTTTAAAACAAAAACTAAACACAAAATTGATTTTTTTAAAAGATTTATCAACATATTTGTTCTCTCTCTATTTGTGGTGCTGGCAAAAACAAAGTCTAGGCAGTTTGAAATGAAAATGAAACACTATTCTAAGTTTAGTTTGAGATGCGGATGGCATGATTTTGTTTTCTTTTTTTTTTCTTTTCAAGTAGCATAAGATTACACAATTTTTCAGTTTGTTTTGTATCCATGGAGTGAGTGCAATGTTCCACAACTGCTGCTACTACAGCATTGGTACAGCATAGCAACCGGGCTGACGAAGCCAAACAGTCACTGAGTGCACTGAATTAAGGTTCTTGATACATAGGTAAGAGCCCCATAGGAATTGGTACTTTTGTTGCTTTTATAGAGAGAGAGGGGAGTATCTTTGTCATATTACTTAAATATGTGATTTGTTATACATGTTTTTGCTTTGTGTTGCAGAACAAACATCAGGTGAAGTAATTCCAATGGAAGGCTGGCAAAGGGAGGGGTTTAGGAAGGCATGGGGGCAGACTCCGGTGTCTGGGGTTTTGAAAATTTTAGAGGAGGCAGAGCTTCAACCCGTCACCCAGCACCTGGAAAACATCAGCATCTCGGACAGTACGCTCATCAGTGAGTTAAACATATATTCAACAGTGCTTCAGAACTTAAGTTGGTTGTATTCTGCTAATTTATGTTCTGCTGCAGCCTCTGCAGAAAGCCTTAAGACTACAGCTGGACCATCAGATGTTACTGATGGAGCCGTACCAGGGCCTTTACCTCAGCAAAGCCATCCAGCCCCTAGCCAGCACCAAGAAAGCAAAGCTGCCATTCAACCGGACCAAGAAAACAAGGCGGCCACTGGCCAAGACCATGAAAACCAAGCTGCCTCTGACTGGGACCAAGATGAAGGAGCTGCTGTTGACAAAAAACAAGAAAAACAAGCTGCCATTGGCCAGGATAAAGAACAGCAAGCAACCACTAGCCAGCAGCCTGAGTCACAGCCTGAATTCCTGGAGACAGCGTCAGATGTCGAGGAGGTCAGAGATGATGAATGTCGGCCAGACTCAGCAGAGGAGACGCTAAAGAATCTTCACGACCAAAAAGAGATTGATGGTGACTATCTTATTTATTTATATATATTATTATTTAATTTTATTTTTTTCCCTTTATTCTCTCGCTCCCTCTCTATCTCTTACATACACCCTGGGCGTAAACCGTCAAATTAAATTTTTCAGGCATATTTTTAAATGCTAATAAACCTTTTGTTCAAAATAGACTCGTATATATTAATTTTAAATTCAGAATACATGTGATTTTTAAATCTAGTTGTTCATTTAAAATATATAAAATGTTATAACCATGGTGGCTTTACAGAGAATACTTTCTTTAACTTTTAGTTTTATTTAATTTGCCATTTATGAAGATGATAATGTTGGAGAAGCTGATCATTTGTATACTTTTGTTTTGTATGATTCTCTTTAGATGTAGATGAGGTAGAGTCTTTGGTGTTGGAGGAGGGTCCACAGCCATCTTCTAAACCTTCAGCTGGAGTAATGCATGCATGGGAACAGGAAACTCCACAGCCTGGGTAATGGATAATGATTGAATCTTTTATATTATTATAAAGATTATATAAGTTATATTAAAGATTATATTATATAGAATGCAGCGTTTAGCTGACAGACTTGTCATTGCCGTTCCAGGCCAGATAGAGGCACTGTAACACAGACGGAGGAACCAAAGGATGAGCCGAGATTAGAATCAGAGGAAGAGAAGCAGACAGAAGTTGCAGGTGCAGTCATGATTTGACATGAAACTGTATAATTAATCAGCTAATTAGAATTTTCTATTGCTGTAGTTGTTGTTGTTTGATGTCCTCTTTTAATTTAACTCTGATGATAAATGTAGTCAGTGTGTGTCTCTCTCTCTCTCTCTCTCTCTCTCTCTCTCACACACACACACACTCACACATACACATCTTTGATTTCTGAGACATTACCTAAAGATAAACAGCGCAGTCCTAAAGATTAATGGTGTCTGTTTCAGTGAGTGAGGAGGCTGCATTTGTAAAGCTGAGCTGCAGTCCTGCACACCGTCGCACAGTGGCGGTATATCTCCTTTCTGCCCAGTCCTCAGTGGAAGACTCTTCATCTTCACTGGCATCCCGCTCACGCTCTGTGTCTCCACTGCGCTCTCGCCGCCATGACGACGCCCTCCTCATCGGCCTCTCCACTGGCCTTTTTGATTCCAACAACCCTAAGGTGAGCATGGCTATAGAAACCTTAGCCTCAAGAAGTAAGAGAAAGCATTTAAATGATTGAATTATCAATATACTGATAAATATGAATAATAACAGTTCAATAAATAAATATATCTTTTTGTTTGCATGAGCATTGAGCCCACTGACCCATTATCTCTAAATGCAGTCCTGGTTTACTCAGCTTTAACCTAAGTTTTGGGAGTGAATGTCACACTGGATTGCTAACGTAGAGGATAAACACCATCAGAAGCAGTATTTTCCTTTTTCTTTGCATTAATGTTTAGCTGATTTTTATTTATTTAGTACATGGTGTGACACGGATACAGACACGGAGTAATTGCAAAGTTCAACCCAAAGGCAGGGTGGCACAGCAGGTAGGTGTCGCAGTCACACAGCTCCAGGGACCTGGAGGTTGTGGGTTCAAGTCCCACTCCGGGTGACTGTCTGTGAGGATTTGGAGTGTTCTCCCTGTGTCTGTGTGGGTTTCCTCCCAAAAACACATGTTGGTAGGTGGATTGGTGACTCAAAAGTGTCCGTAGGTGTGTGTGTGTGTGTTGCCCTGTGAAGGACTGACGCCCCCTCCAGGGTGTGTTCCCGCTTTGCGCCCCTGAACTGGATAAGCGCTTACAGATAATGAATGAATGAATGAATGAATGAAAGGCACAATAATAAGGGTTTTTAATTTTTTGAAGGGGAGGTGGTTGAGGCTGTATATCAATGTAGTAAAATAATCATTAAAACACTTACAAATTATGAAAAGTCTACATTTAGCTTTCATTTTGTTACATTTTTTTTATGCACTAATTTCTTATTGTCCAAAATCCTTCAAGAGATGTTAGCAGCTCCTGGTTTGTTTGTTTAGGTTTGATTTAAAGCCACATTTTAATGGAACAAACAACTAAATAAATTTACTCTGAAGCATTATGTAGACTGGCTACAACATCCAGTTATTGATCAATATGTGTAGACTGAGTACAGTCATCCATTTAAATAATCTCAACTAGACTGTGTATATGTATAAAACTGGACAAACTGCAGAGCTGAGAACAGTAACAGCAGCAGTCCTGGGGGCTTAATTTCTTCCATTTCTATTGAGGACACTTCCTTGAGCAATTATCCAAGTTGTTCCATTTCCCATTCTTATTTCAGAAAGAGTATTAACAGAGCCTTCAACCATTAGCATGCCAGAGAACTCCTTAATTAGTGGCATTTACACAACTGCAGCCTCTCACTTAGTGCCTTTTATTACACTTTTTACTGAGAGTATAGTTCTGCCTTCACCGTTAACAAAAAATGAACAGCCTACAATCTCTGACACACACTGCGAAACAGAACCGTAATTTACATAATATACTGTTAGCATAATGTTGTAGGTTTAGTCATGCCTGATAGAAGCAGTGGAGCAGAACTACTGTAGAGGGAACGAAGTGTGTGTGTAATAGAGAGAGGGGTGAAATGAAGGATAAGAATCACTATTTCAACTGTGTTACACATACAAGGACTTGTTCTTTTGGAGAGTACAGATTTACGGTTTGTAACACACTGAAACCAAGAGTTTAATTGGAAACAATAAACAAAAATATGTAAATAAAAAAGCAGATTTGAGAGAGCCAAAGTAAGATGAATGTGTGCATATGCCCAGGGTCTGAGCAGCATAATGAAGTTTTATTTACAGTATATTTCCCTGGGACATTTACAGTTGTATCAGGTATATTTCAAACAGTGTATTGTATTACTGTGTATTGTTTAGTTCATTTGGGCCATGTGTAAAAATGCACTTGTAGTGTAAGTGTGTGTTTGAATGGAAGTATGTATTGCCTGTTTGAGGCTCACTGCGTAACTTCGAGAGCAGCACTGTATGAAAAGGGTCCACTGAGTGTGCATGCTCAGGGGCTTTGTGTGTGAGAAATGTTGTGGGTTTCAGGCTTGGTGTATGAGTGAACACTCAGTGACAGTGTTGTGTGTGTGTGTGTGTGTGTGTGCCTGCTCTGGGGAAGAGTTATGTTAGAAGCTCTGCTGTGTATTGGACTCTGGAGTGAAGCGTTATTAATGTGATTCTTCCACATCCCTGATGTGTCAACATACCAAAGGCCTGTCTGCCAGCTTGCGCCCCCCACTCACACTCAGCTAATCTCTCACACTCAACTATGGTAAACCTCCTGTTCACATACTTGCGCACAGAAACACTCACTCCCTCACTTTCACACACCAAGCAAGTATCAGGCATGCAAACATCTGTTACGCTCAGAATGATAGCCTCCGAGTTCACACATTTATCACACAATCCAAAAAAAGCTGGCTTTCGTATCATTTTTAATAAAGTCCCTTCAGTTAGTTTGGATTTGAGACCACATTTTGGACTAAAACTTGTTCTCATACTTAACAGCAATTCACACAGAGGCCTCTGCAGCTATTTATAACATAATACACCACCTTTGAACTTGGTTGCGATGGACAGAGCTCTGGAGCTCTTTTTTTCTCAGAACTTCAGCAGCTCTTGTTTGATTAGCATATTTGTTACTTTTACTTGCCCTTCCTCAGTCATGGCATATTTACAGCTCTAAATTCCTTTAGATTCATATCATTGTTTGTCTTCTCAGAGTAGAAGGGTGGAGAGAAACACTTGTGGATATTTTATTTCCCTCAGTTCAGAAGCACCTTTGACAGTTATAAGAAATATGCCTAGCTTTAGGAAAATTAATAATTCAAAAATAATACTTCAATGACTATTATCTAAAATGACGTTTAGAAAATATTTTTATTGTCGTAATGTTGTGTAAGTCATGCTCGATCATTGTTGGTGGCATCTGTGTCTCTTAAATGACATTCTCTGTAATGATAACATGTGTGTGTTCTGGTCTTAGATGCTAAGGACGTGCTCTCTGCCAGACCTCGGAAAGCTCTTCAGTGGCTCTACAGAACCTGATGGTGCTGCCACCCATGACAACAATCTAGAGATAGAAGATCTGGAGGACAAAGAGGATGAACAGTCTGAAACTGAAGAGTGAGAAACATTAGTGTTTTAAGTAGAGACAGTTATACATATAGTGAAGGTCTTTCATATCCGCTATCTGTATAACAGGGTTAGACCAATCACAGGCAGCCGAACACTGCAGTCTGGCGCTCTACCATCAGCATTCAGAATTAAAGACAGAACATGGTGTTCTTGGCTTGAACCTTAATCTATAAAAGAAAAAAAATTGCAACTTAAATAAGATTAAATTTAAACTTAGCAGATCATTTTATTGTTCTGTATAAAACTTCTTTTCTTTAACATTCTCTGTGTGTTTCTCAGTGTATATGAGGATGAGGACCTGAGAGAGCTTAGAGCTTCAATGGAGAGACTTCTCCAGCAGCAGCGCAGCGATGAAGAAGACCATGATGAGGATGATGGCTCTAATGGCAGCCCTCCTGATGAAGATGGGCCTGCTGTACAGCACAAGCCTAATTCCGGCGTGGAAGGCTCCAATGGCATCGCACCCGAGGAAGAGGATGTTGATGAAGAGGAGGATGATAGCGCTGATGTCAGTCATGAGGATGAGGCAGGAGGACTGATCAGTAATGGACTTGACATAGTGGATGATGAAGAGCAGAGCAGCGAGAAGCAGCTTAATGAGGAGTGGCATTCAGGTAAGAATAGCATAGATAACATAGATCATGTTCTTTTGTTAGGAATGTTTTTCCGTCTGTAAAATGATTTAATTTCTCTCAGTTTCTTTTCTAACAGCCAGGATATTGTTTGGGTTGATATTACAAACAAAATGACTGACTTTGTCAGGGAAGGTTTTTTAAACTATTAATATTATCCTAAGATGTATTCAAGTTTTTCATTCATTCATTATCTGTAAGACACGGCGAGAACACACCACACTCCTCACAGACAGTCACCCGGAGGAAACCCACGCAGACACAGGGAGAACACACCACACTCCTCAGACAGTCACCCGGAGGAAACCCACGCAGACACAGGGATAACACAACAAACTCCTCAGACAGTCACCCGGAGGAAACCCACGCAGACACAGGGATAACACAACAAACTCCTCAGACAGTCACCCGGAGGAAACCCACGCAGACACAGAGAGAACACTCCTCACAGACAGTCACCCGGAGTGAGACTCGAACCCACAACCTCCAGGTCCCTGGAGCTGTGTGACTGTGACACCTACCTGCTGCACCACCGTGCCAAGCTCTTAATAACTGATTAAATAATAGTTTGTTTTTATTATTAATAAAAATTAATCATAATTTGATTAAAACAGTGAAGTATATTAATAAAATATCATTCATATTATCATTCCCACTGCAAAATAACAAATTGCTGCGTCTGTAGTAACCTATAATACTCTTTCTTTAAAACGTCCTGTTATTTAAAGTGCTTGTTTCCTCTCTTTGTGTGTTGGAGTAGATGATAGTGAGGAAGAGGAGGAGAGTGATTTGGAGCAGCAGGACAGTATCTTCAGTCGCTTGGAAGAGCTGCGTTTCCATTTGGAGCAGGCAATGGGCTTCGAACACTTCATCCAGGCCTACAATAAGATCAAGGTCTGAATGCGCTGATCAGCCAGGCTGAACATCTGTGATTGATTTTTAAAGCAGCCAGGCCTGCAAGGTCATGGTTTTAACCCTGGTAATAGTGACACAAGATCAATCAAACCAAGCACATAAAGCTGATCTGACCACCACACACCAATCATGTTTTGGCTGTTGGTTCTACTTTTTTGCCTGCTATAGAGGCTGGAAATGTATTAAGACACAACCGATATATTGGTTGACTGATAAAATCAGCTGATATTGATGAACCATTATTTTATTGATATCTTCGAAACTAACAATTAAATTGCAAATTGCCTGAATATAGCAAATCTTTTTTGAAACGAATAAGAATAAGATGTATAACTTCATGAATATTAAAACTGTCCATGTCTAATTAATGAGTGTTGTGTGTGGTAGGCCATCCATGAAGATGAAGATGAGAACATTGATGCAGGCTCCAGCATGGTGCAAAGCATTCTGGGAACTGAACACCAGCACCTTTATCCCAAGATCCTCCACTTGGTGATGGCAGATGGAGCGTACCAAGAAGGTATGCAGAAGTGCCTCTGGTAAAACTGTTCTGTTGTCAGACTGTTTTGTGAACAGTGTTCTTCTCATATAAATGCGTATTTACCCATAATGGGGAAAACGCATAATGTGGCTTTTGCAAAATAACACAAAATGTTGTATTTTATTTCTTCCATGTAGAGGATGTGCCGCTTCTTCACTTAGAATTTCAGCAGGACATCCTTTTAAATAGGGGTTCAAACTTGGGCATTTCCACAGTATAGGGAACAGAGTATGCTGTTTAGATCAAGTCCCTTCTGCAGGCACAGTACCATCTGCAGTGAATGAAGGTGTACAAACATTAGAGCCACAAATGGATTTGTAAAATCATTTTGGAGTGCAAGTAATTTATGGTGCTTTTTGAAGATTAAAGATCATTTAGATGTAATAATCCATTCAAAGTCATTTTAATGTAAAACATCAAAGGCTTTGAGTGCACTGTTTGTAAACAGTGATTGTGGTTCTTTATATAGCAATGACAGAAGTATGTCTTTCATCAGACGCTTTAGAAACCACATTATAAACGTCCCTGCTTCTAGAACTTTCAGCATTTAACATGCAGCACCTTTCTCTCCCATTTCTCTTTCCTCTCCCTTTTTTTCATTCTTCTCTTTCTCTTTCTGTCCCTGCAGATAATGATGAATGAGGTAGTCCTCCGGGCCGCCGTCTGCCTCAGACAATCTGCTGGCAGACTGAAGTCTTCCCATAATGCTGTGCATGAAGCAGAGAGAGGGTGCTGTGTGCAGGGAAAGGATGGACTGGGGCCCACTCACGCATGGCCAGCTTGAAGTTCACGGATGACTGTTCTTCTTCCATGACCAGCATCTAAAGCACTACTGTGTAAAATAAATGTATGTGAATGAAGGTAATGTATATATTTAACCAAAGCCTAACTGTTTGTGAGAGAGAGAGAGAGAGAGAGAGCGCGTGTGGTGTAGGCGTATGTATGTTTCTAACTGTTGACAGATCAAATGATCATATGCAAGAAATTCTCACTACTCAGTATTTCCTAACAGCTGAAGCCATGCGAGAACTGGGTGGCCTGTGACAAAGGGTAGGGGTCAGTTGTCCATCCAACAACAGGTGCTTACTTATGATACGAGGCAGACCTCAGCTTCTTAACAAACCGCATTCATGTTGTACAACCTCTTCTTTTTTTTCTACTTTTTACAAGGTGCATGCTCTTCTGCTCCACAGTTTTGTTACCCAAAGGATTTGTCCCAAATCTGTTTTCAAGGAATGTAGGCAAGTGTGCACTTCATAAAGGGCCTCAGGGCTTAGGTTATGAATTAAGTCAAGGCCAGCGAGTTGGTTTAAGCTGATTCTGCACTACATACAAAGAGATATGTTGACGCAATGACTGTGTTTCCTTATGTGTTTACTGAACGTTCATAAATACCCTGTGCATGAATTATACACACCTTGTTGCACTTCTGTTGTGATGTTATAGAATGATGTCATGTTCCCTACAACTCTGATGTGGTCCAAATGATGTACATAATATTGTCTAAAGGATTAGAGCAATGGAAGGGGGATATACTTTTAAGTACTGTTTCTGTATGGACACAGAGTGTTTATCTTTGTATTGAAAAAAAATAAATGCTTACTTTTTACATTATTTTGTTGGTGACCGAGTTATACCCTGTGTGTTCAAAGGTTAAGGGACCAACTGCTCAGCTGGCGTTTCTTCTGAAATGAAGGATATTAGTAGGTCTTTCCACCCCCTTTGCTCCAGAAACAGCTTCAAATTCTTCTTGACTGGATATTGGAACGTTTCTAACGGCAGGCTAAGATGACTCTACTTGGCACTGAAGTTGAACCATCAGCCTAACCTCTAATCTGTTGCCAGGGTCTATTTCCAGCATCCAGATTGGTTGGGAGTCTTTTTTTTCCCGTATATGAAACATGACTGGACCTGTGTCCAGTCTCTCTGTCCCGTCAGAAAACAGGTGTGCGAGTTGTCACACAAATGTCCCACTTGGAGCAGAATCAGGATTTCCCCTGAATTCAAACAGACAGACGCACATTCTCAGACAGCCACAAAGCATAAGAGCGTGTGTGTGTGTTGTTTGTGTATGTCTGAGTTTTCCTTTTGTTTCAAACGCACAACTTTTTCTATCCCACACGTCTTCTTTTATGAGGTGTTCTCAGCTCAGGCCTTTTTAATGTTATGTTTTGGGTTTGGAACGTTTTGTCCTTCAGATCTGCTTCAAAACCACAATTTCACTAACTTGTTGGAACCATTTAATTACTAGCAAATGCTAATTTTGGTAGAATGATACGCTTTGCATGTGGGTTGGATGATGGGTTCTGCTTAAGCCTATTGTTCGAACACAACACTAACTTGTGCTTCAGAAATTGAATCTTTTTTTGGTCTTATTTTTAAAAAGAATCATGCTAACTACATTTGGAGTCTAGAGATGAAACGAAAACTAAACATGCCTAGTTTAGCTTATGGCAGTTTGTCATTGCCCCATTCACTGAATAAGACATGTTTCAGCATGGACTGCTTTTTGAATGAGGCACACTCAGGACATGAACCTTCTGCTTGGGTCTGTTCTAAAAACAGCCTGAAATGTTAATGTAAAAATGAACACACCTGAATACAACTAAGGGCATGTCGCTCTGAAACAGCTCGAGGGTCCTGGGGTTGTGGGTCCTATCCTCACCTTGGGCCGCAGTGTATGAGAAGTTTGTGTTCTCCTTGTGTCTGTTTTTCCCAAAGGTTCTCCACATTTCTTTCCACAAACCGAAATCACATGTTAGTAGGTGGATTGGCTCTGAGTGACTGGGTGAGTGTGTGAAATTGTCCACAGGTGTGAGTGTGTGCAATTGTCCACCAGTGTGAGTCACTGGATGAACGTGTGAAATTGTCCCCAGATGTGACTGGGTGAGTGTGTGAAATTGTTCACATGTGTACCCTGTCCATAAAAGAGTGGTTACAGAAGATGAATGAATGCAATTACACCCTGGAAATTTAAAAACTCTAAAACATTATAAATCTTAAAGCATGAGACGCTCTATTTTGGGACATCTTTTCATCTAACAATTTTACTTGAAATTGAAGTGTTAGAAGATACCTGCTGTAGGAGCTTCTCCATATTTCTGAGAAGGCTTTAGACAGTGAGAACATTTGCTGTGAGCCACAAAGGCATTAGTGTGATCCAGGAACTGATTACAGACACCACCTCGTCCCAAAGGTAACGAAAGGTGCTTCGTCACTCCTGAGAAGTTCCAGTTCTCCGTAGTTCAGTGTTAAAGGGCTATAGCCCAAGCTTCCACTGTGAGCTCATATGCAACTGCTCCAGAGCGCCTCCATTTTGCTTCATGCTTTTCTATAGGGAATATACAAGTTGCATATCTGAATGTCTAGGTCCATGATGGGTGCACTTTTTAAAGCAGCTGAATTGTCTATAAACCTTTTAGCCGTTTCCTATATAAAATACCCAGAACACATAGGATCTTGGCCCTTTAGGTTATTTATAAAATGTTAATATCAATCTTCATGTTTTGCTTTGCTTCCAGTTCATTTACCAGCACTAGTTTTGCTTTTCCACACTTAACGCTCCTCAACTGGTTATTCTTTCATTCCCATCTCTCCCATATTCTCTTTCCCATCTATTCACTTCCACTTTTTCAAAATTAACACACAGGGACAGCGCTTTCCATATCAATTTCTCTCTAATTTCATTTCTCCCTTCACTTCCCTCTCAGTGGTTTCTCCATTTTTGGCCATTAGTTCCACTGCTACCTGTTCAGGGTGGAATCAATCACACTGAAATGGAGCCGGGGACAGATGGAGACGTGTTGCACTCCCTTCGCCGATGTTCTTTTTATTATTGCCTAATTTTAACAATGGAATGGCTATATTTATGTTTTCGTAAAGGGTAAAATGCATCCAGGATGATGGAAAGAGGGCGGCACGGTGGTGAAGCAGGTAGTGTCGCAGGGTTCGATTCTCGCTCCGGGTGACTGTCTGTGAGGAGTGTGGTGTGTTCTACCTGTGTCTGCGTGGGTTTCCTCCGGGTGACTGTCTGTGAGGAGTTGGTGTGTTCTCCATGTGTCTGCGTGGGTTTCCTCTGGGTGCTCCGGTTTCCTTCCACAGTCCAAAAACACACGTTGGTAGGTGGATTGAAGGACTGGTGCCCCCTCCAGGGTGAGTTTATGCCTTGCACCCAATGATTCCGTGTAGGCTCTGGACCCACCTCGACCCTGAAGTGGGTAAGTGGTTACAGATAATGAATGAAAGAATCATGGAAAGCATCAACGTTTTGTGTTAAAGGGACGTTTGGTTGGCTCCTATAAGGAATAATGCTGCTTTGTAATAAATAAATACAGTCCAGATGTGCTGAGTTTAAACATGCTAGAGTTAGATGTGTTGGATATGGCCAAGGGATGGGTTCCCACACTTGATGCTTGACCCTAAATTGAACCCTGTTTTTTAATTATTATTATTCTCAAGGACATTTGTAAAAAGCATCTCATATGAATTGTGGCTCTTGTTTTCCTCATTCACCTAAAGTGAGCTGCATAGAGTGTTTTCAAGGCCACATACTTATTTATTTAGCATTTAATATTATTTAAATATCTATTTAATACATAAAAAAGTGTTTAATAAACTAACAGTAAAATGCTGTTATATAAAACATAATTTGCACATCTACAAATTTAGAGCAAATTAGAGGCGCGTCATTTGTAAGTTAACTGACCTGACATTGGGGTCTCAGCCCCTAGTTGGTTTTAGTAATATATACTTTCCACTGTTCTACACAACGTCAACAGGTTTAAATGTGGTCTAACAGAGCTGGTTGTGTTTTAGCCACATGGGGCGGGGTTTAGATTGTGGGTGTGACTCGAGTCCTTGGACCCGCAGGAACTGGACAGCAGGATGGATCATGTGCTGTAGAAAAGCTGTTATCTTTTTCCTGCTGCCTTTTCTTCCACAATCACTCCACAAAATCACCCCATTCATCAGCTCCCAGGAGCAAGGCTCTAATAATCCACTGTCTGGGTCTGACTCGAGGCAGCAGCGTGTAGGACAATGGAGTCCTACTTTGTCCTCGGTAGTATAATAGCCTAAAGTCAGGGAAAATAAACTGTCTACACAATTGGTACTCAGATCTTTTTATGATAGTTTTTAGATTAATCCCTTTCCTCTTGCTCTATTTAATTTCACATTTAAGTTGGATCACAATTCCACAGCCAGGAGAAAGGGTTAGGTTCAGATCGTACTCAGAAACTTCAGCCTGTAGTTCCATCTCTGTGGTTGATTCATTTCTGTTGGTTATTTAGGCCATTGTCTTCTCTGGCAGTTCTGTGCAAAAGTCCAGTCAAAATGGCCCTACAAAAGTTACAAGAAGCTTTTTTGTTTTTTTCCTCTCAGTGAAGCATTGCACTGACTTTGAAGCTCTCATTTTAATTTAAATTTGAGTAGAAACAATGAATAAAAATGATTAAATGTTAAAATGAAAATAGGACCCCTAACAACAATTACAAGGCCTGGTAGCCCATTATTATTATTATTATTATTATTATTATTATAGTGTTGCCCACAGTTTTAATGTTTAATAAAAATAACGATAATAAAAATCAAGACATGCACACAAAAAAAGTAAAGGTCTATCCAACCCCGAGACCAGACCTCAACATCACTGAATGGACCTGGATCTTTAGGGACTGAACTTTTGGAGGTATGCAAAGCTGTCCCTGCAGATTTCGGCGATTCCCCCAAAAAAGGAAGCTATAATAAATGCAATGGGTGGCTGCACTAAAGCAAGTTTGCAAAGGCATCAATGCCGTTTTCTGCTTTATTCCCTAACACTGAAAAAATGTATTTAATGACTGCTTTGACTGATGAATAAAATAATTAATGGGTGGTCTCTGATATTGTGTGTTGCTGTTTGATGTAAAGATTGTTCCTATAGGAAATAAAGCCAGCATTGATGTCTAAATGAGTGATTTGTTTTTTTATGTTTTTTGATGTAACAGTAAAAGGGGGAGCTGTTGTCTTTATCATTTAAAAGAGATGTTTTTGAAGCATTATTTATTTAATTAGATTAAACTGTGCTGAAAATGTGTTGCTATTTGTCACCAGTCATAACTAGTGCTTGTGTAACCTTTCACTCCATTGCATTCATTTTACAACACTCTGCCTATCCTTCCTTTAAACCAAGAAAATCAGACCGATGGGTGTCTTCTATGTTTGCTCTCTCATGGCTATGTTTATTAAATCAAGTGGTATGCTGTTTTGATCAGCGGGTCCCGGCGTGAATGAACAGCTTGTAAAAGTGGGTTCGTTTGCCTTCTGCACCCGACACCCTCAGTACACGGTCCCGTCTTAAATCCAGAATCTGTTCTGTGGTTTATATGGCTGTATAGTTGTCATGGCCACGCAGTGAGGAGGTGTATGAGCTGTAAAGGATCACCGAATCCATTATTCTGCTTGTCAGGGTTTGCTGATGTTTGTAGAACAGTGCAATCGTTCTTTCTCTCTTTCGTTTTACAACCAGTAACACAGCTGTCATGCCAATAATGAGTAAGTATTGTGTGTACCCAGAAGTGAGGGAAAACACGTTTTAATAAAATGTGTGTGTTGGGAGGAAGTGGGAGATGAAAGTCATGTGACAGGGACCTTCCAGTACACAACCCTAGGGGCTTTTCTAAACATCTTTTTTTATTTTTTTTGGAGAAGGCCCACACATCCTAAACACCTTCTAGAATTGACTGAAAACATACACAAAATGCCCTACAGGGCACTAGACGGCCACTAGACCCGCTCACTATTGGGTCAACCGTTCAGGCCTGTGAAGGATATGGTATAGGGTAATACATCTGGCCCCACCACGTTATGTAACAACCATTACACCGACCCTCAGTGACCTGGATGTATCAAAGATTCTGTTCCAAACGTATTCTGTAAATGACCGTACCCATCAGGGAAGCACAAACTGGTTCATTCAAAGACTTCACCACAAACTTGACTCGTCATGTCATGTGAGTTGCATATAATAAATAAACCCTTTCATAAATGTTGGTTCCTTTTCGGTGGTAAAGATAGCATGCACCTTTAAGTAGGGCTATGTAAGCAGGTGTGTGTATAATAACCCCACCTTAGTTATTACATGGCACCTGCACTGTTCATTAAGCTCTAAAAATAATCCCAAGTCCTGATTCAGCTGCGATTAGGCCGGTGATACATCAAGGAGGGACACTGTCTGGGGGTCATCCAGGAAGCTACAGCACCCACCAGGCCTTATGGTCCCTGCCCCTCTCTCTACCTCAGGAGGGGTGCGGTAAATGTCTCCTAGCAACAGTGAAATATGACCCGAGGCTCCAGCCAGGTCCAGCGGGACCCAGCATGACAGCCAAGGGCCAAGGTGTCATAAATCAGCCTCTTTTATTACCCACAACACCCCTCTCCCTCTTCTCATTTCTCTCTCTCTCTCTCTCTCTCTCTCTCTCTCTCTCTATGACCCTCCCAGAATGCAGTGTCCTCAACCATAGTGCGATCAATGTAAATCACTCCATTTTTATTGTTTTCTTCCCCCCGCCCTTACCTTCCCCACCCTAGTCTGCCTGTTTTACTGCAGTATTCTGCAATGGGTTGGCACTCTGGGCAGAACAGAGTGACAAGGACATCCACAGAATTGTTTTCACATGTGCTCCAACTCAAATAGGAACATGTGTGAGCTGTTTAAACCGTAGGCACAGTACTCATTTTATTATTAAACGTCTATTATTGTACTCCCTATATATTAATCCTATGCAACTACTGTGTATGTCTTGCAGTGATTGCTGTGAGGAGTTGATCTATCCATTCTCTGCCCACAAATGTGTGTTTTCATAGCAGCCGCACTGAGGCTGAGGTTAGACAAGCTTTGGAGACCACTGTCAAAAGCAACTCAACCAAATAAGAAGCCTTAAATCACATTCAATCTCCACTATACAATGCCGGATTCCCCAGCTTTAGCCCACTAACTACAGTCAATGGCTTTATACCAGGCTAAGTCCCTACTGCCATTCTTTATAAATGGGAACTACTCAGTCGGCTCTGTCACTTGGAACAGAATGCGGCGGCTAGGATTTTAAGAGGAATAAGAAAAGGAAAGCATTACACCTGTTTTGGTGTCTCTTCACTGGTTACTAGTGAAACACAGGATTAAAGACTTGATTAATGGGTTTTAAAGCTCTGAAATGGTGACTCTCCCACATACATCTCTCTGACATTTTGAGCCTCAGTTTAGATCCTTAGATCAGTTGCTATTGGCCAATCCTCATTCTCCATTAAAATCTGAAGGTTTCAGAGCTTTTTATGTAACTGCCCCATAACTGTGGAATGGCCTACCGCTCTGTATAAGGATGTTACCCATAGTTAAGGTTTTTCAGTCAAACCTGAAAACCTATTTATATTCTCAGGCTTTTTCCACTTAAATTAATTATAGTTTTAGATCTATGTCCAGGAATTAAATTAGTTTTATTCATTCATTATCTGTAAGCCCTTATCCAGTTCAGGGTCGCAGTGGGTCCAGAGCCTACCTGGAATCATTGGGCGCAAGGTGGGAACACACCCTGGAGGGGGCGCCAGTCCTTCACAGGGCAACACACGGACACTTTGAGTCGCCAATCCACCTACCAACGTGTGTTTTTGGACTGTGGGAGGAAACCGGAGCACCTGGAGGAAACGCACGCAGACACAGGGAGAACACACCAGCTCCTCACAGACAGTCACCCAGAGGAAACCCACGCAGACACAGAGAGAACACACCACACTCCTCACAGACAGTCACCCGGAGTAAACCCACGCAGACACAGGGAGAACACACCAAACTCCTCACAGACAGTCACCCGGAGGAAACCCACGCAGACACAGGGAGAACACACCAAACTCCTCACAGACAGTCACCCGGAGTAAACCCACGCAGACACAGGGAGAACACACCACACTCCTCACAGACAGTCACCCGGAGCGGGACTAGAACCCACCACCTCCTTGTCCCTGCAGCTGTGTAACTGCAACACTACCTGCTGCGCCACCATGCTGCCCATACATTTGTTTTAGTTTTATTTATTGTAAATAGTACAGCATATTGGCAGGCTTCTGTGGTCTTTTTAAAGCTCCTTTAGAAATAAAGATGGACTTGGCTGGACTTGACTTGTGCTGCATGATTAACCTGCTCAGGGGCTGGTCAATTTTGGGATTACAGATCAGACAGACAGTTTTTGGACCAATTAAGACAAACTTCTGACCAATTATTAAGAAATATGAAGGCATTAACCTTGTGAAAATGTCACTTTTAGCACTGGAAATATATATATATCAAGAATATGAAATCAATATCTTCCCCTTCTACTTGAGTCTTTGAAGGCTAAGGGGTTAAGAATCCTTTTATCGAATTCACATTCACACAGGCACTATTATGCTCTCCAGGTTAGAACTCTTACAGTGAGTATTTGAAAGGCACAGCCTTATGCTGTTGAGCTCCACTGCAGAAACTGTGTTATTTGATTTTTTTTCTAGACATATTCAGCAATCTCTTTCAGCCTCCGATGTAATAACCTCAGCATTTCCAGCCCTTATGAGTTCTGCAATGATGTCTAAATCCAGTGTCATATCCCTGCACTTCCAGAAGAGCAGACCTGATTGGTTGCCCCATAATAATGCAAATGAGGAAGGCAGTAAATCCCTCCTCCTCCTCAGATCACTTGCTGACTGTAATTGAAACTTGTGCTGCATGCAGCATCAAAAAATGAATAAAAGCTGATAGAGATGTGAAGCAAATTATATTTCATTTCTTCTTATGGTAATATTCTGGTGTGGAGTGTTCATAAACAAACCAGGCAGAACAAGAGCCATGTATGTGCTTCCTGTTCTTCCTGTTCTGATTTTTAGAAAGGGAAGCACCGTCACATTTTGGCTTCAGCTGTGCATATACACCTCTACAACACATGGATCGACCAGGATGCAGTTTCATAAAACACAATATTATGGTCTTATCTTGTTAGAGAGAGCTTAATGTGATGCTTGCCTTACTATTTGGCTGTGATTTTAATATTATAATGTCTCTAAGAACCTCAGACATTACACTGTTCATGCTTCCGGTTCCTATGAACTCCACTGTGAACATTTCTGACTTGGTAAACTCTTCCAAACTTCTCTTACTATGACTATGTTTAAAACCATTTGATTTATTTATGCAGGAACTGTGATAAATCAGTGAAATTGAACAGACTTCTATCAGAGGTCTAATCTTTCCCTAATTTGTGACTATGACATGATGTAACTATGACGTTTACATTTTAAATATGGTATTTAAAGGAACACTAGGTAGTATTTTTACTCTTAAACTACAGCTTTGAAATCATTGAGATGCTCCACTGAGCAGTGATAGGGAGAATAGAGCCTCTGTTGTCTCTACTCTGGGCTCAGCACTGCAGAACCAACACTGTGTAACTTCTGGAGGAGGGTAGGGAATCCCCCTTGAATCCCTGATCCCTCACCCACTTCCCTTGATTTCAGGACATTGTTGTAAAAATCAATTGCAATCAGCAACTGTAGGTGGAGCCAAGGAGCACAAAAACAACAACAACAACAACAACAAAACCCTAATGTTGCTTTAAGCTCAGACAGTTGTCTTGGTTCTGGTTAGAGTCGCAACAAAACCTGCATATCTCCAAAATATATGGTAATGTTATAGAAGGAAAAAACATGTGTAACTTTAATGGAGGAATCATGAGAAATCGTTTATTTTAAAATCACTCTACAGCATTTTGATTTTGAATTCTGAGACAGATTAAACAGCAACTGGATTTTTTTTGTGTTAGCAACTATTTGTGTAATAAAAATGAAAAACAACAAATGTGGAAATGCCAGTTTTAGACCAGACAGTGGTGATATAAAACCTGTGTATTTTGGTAGACCAGTCTCTGTTGTTTAAAATCCTCATACACTTGTCATTGTCATACTGGAGGTAACCAAGCTATGGCTCCAGTCCCAAAATTTTTTCAAGGCAGGGCTTGGGTTATGGGGATGAAACCTGCCTTTGTTCTGAGAGAACAGAGAGAAATTCAGACAAGAGTGCTTCAGGGGAATATGTGCTTCCTGCTGTTATGTATTATATAAATCACATTGTGTGTGTGTGTGTGTGTTTGTGCTTAAATTCCAGATCAAGAGTACAGGCTACAAGACAAGCTTAAGTGGCATAATTATATCTGGCAGACTTTAAGCAGCAATAGGGCAGTGATGTAATGGACAGGTTTACCTGTGTGTGTGTGTGTGTGTGTGTGTGTGTGTGTGTGTGTACTCATGCTCGCTTGTGTGTGTGGGCTGTCTGGCAGGCTGCTGGGAATCTGACCTTTGAGCAGCCAGGTGGAAGACCTGTTGAAATGCTTTGATGAACAAAGCTGTGGGACCACAACATCCAACCAGAGCTACAATGCCCTGTGCATAATTAAACTGTATATCTGCATTTCTATATGCTTTATTCCATTCAGTTTGATAAACAGAAGTGAGTGAGTGATAGGCTAGTTCTCTAAGGTGCTTGCATTTATGAACCTAATTTGTAGGTTATAGGGTGGCATGGTGGCACAGCAGATAGTGTTGCAGTTACACAGCTCCAGAGACCTGGAGGTTGTGGGTTCAAGTCCTGCTCCGGGTGACTGTTTTTGAGGATTTTGGTGTGTTCTCCCTGTGTCTGTGTGGGTTTCCTCCAGGTGACTGTCTGTGAGGAGTGTGGTGTGTTCTCCCTGTGTCAGTGTGGGTTTCCTCCAGTTTCCTCCCGTAGTCCAATTACCGTAGGGGTGAGTGTGTGTCACCCTGTGAAAGACTGGCACCCCCCTCCGGGGTGTGTTCCTGCCTTGTGCCCAGTGGCTATGGGTGGGTTCTGGACCTGCCATGACCTTGAACTGGACAAGTTGTTACAGACAATGAATGAATTTGTAGGCTATATTAATTCTTTCAGAGTTTTACTTTCATCTTCTGTTTGACTTCTCTGTGATGCCCTTTACACCCTTATATTGTTTACGCTGTATGCCCTAAATTGTATCTGTAACTGATTTAATCTAAAATTATGTTGTCACTGTTCTTCACAATTACATATTTAGAAATGACTGACAGAGGTGACCAGTGCCTTAAATTTATGATGTAAGAAACCTTGGCTGTCTGAATCGCCCATTTGAGACAGTCTTTGAAAGATTAAAACAAAAATGCATAGCTATGTTAACTACTTATTTCACGTGAGATACGTTACCTAGCACATAATAAACACCACACAGACGTTGTAACAAGGTAAAATACTTGATTTCCAAAATATTATAGTAAGCAAATTTATTGGCACATACTTTAAAACTAAAAGGAAATACAATTTACATCAAGTTAACTTAAATTTGATATATGTCTACAGATATGATACTTGCTTACCAGTTATTTGCTGAATTTAGCAAATTGGAATAGGATCATACGCTAAATTTATGGAAGAATAGCCTTTTCTTTAAGCATTCACTTTGCAGGTGGACCACTATACACACTTTTTAAACATTATAACACTAAATGTAGTCTTTTCGATGCTAAAATGCGTCTTCTTGCACACTACATTAATCTTAAAACCATGTCTGAACTGCGTGATTTAACAAAAGTCCGTTCTACTCACCAGCGGCTGTTTTCCACTACATACACATCCCATAGGATCAACGTAGTTCATCATAATGGCGCAAGCATTTTGTTCCCACCCGTTTTCCGACAAGTCCCACCTCCTGCCAACTCTGATTGGCTGAATGCGTCCGCCTTCTGTTCACTGTGATTGGGTGACATTCTCCCGCCTTCTGCGCTCGGATTGGTTGAAAGAAAGTGGCTGGGCGGAGCATGTACGAAAACAGGTGGGGAAAAAACAACGCGGGGTCTCGATCCTCCTGCTGGGTTTTTTTTCGTCAGTTGATGAATCTTGCTCCCTGGGATCAGGATCATGGGTTCGAAGAGCAGGAAGATAACCGATTAAACAGCTTTATTTTCGAGTCAGAAGAACATGTAAACTCAGTTTGTGTTTCAAATAAGCTGAAAAGGTTACTGGGTATAGTTTCCAAGCGAGTTTCCTTCAGTTTTGGAGCAGTCGAACTCGGGAATAAAGTGTTTTGTGGGAAGCGGAGCCGAGGCCGTGTTCAAGGTAAACGTTACCGTTAACACTTGCGTTTTTTTAAAAGCCCCCGGGCCAACAACATCACGTTATAATTTTGTGTGTTTAGGTTTTGGTCATTTCACATGAATTGGCTTGTCGTTATCTTGACTTAACTAAAAGATAAAAGGTGTTTAATGTCGTGTTTGGTTCAAGTTAACATTAGATAAAACTGTGGCGAAAGCCCTGAGAAAGACACGAGTTTAGATATAAACCTACATTTGGCATATTTTGCGGATTTGGGGATTTCCCTGACTCTTACTTTAAGCTGGTTTCGTATCACAGGCGGTTAATTAAGTTGCTGTAGAGTGTGAGGCTGGAGTCGGACTTGTTATTTCAGTTATCCGCTCCACCTTAAATGCTCCAGTAGTTGTAGTCTGGCGCCTCAGACTTTAACCTTACTATGTTTTTCTAAGACACTTTACTGAAAGCTGGTTTAAAGGGCACAAATAATAGAACACTGAATTTCCCTCAACGTTTAAAACATTTACTATGTCTTATAACACTCAAAAGCATAGAATGTAACGTTAACAGTTGTCTTCTTAAGGTGGTAAGGAAAGTTCTAGCTTAAGTAGGAAACCAACTTATCTGTATCATACACCGATGAGCCATAACATTAAAACGACCTCCTTGTTTCTACACTCATTGTCCATTTTACCAGCTCCACCGACCGTTTCTGTGAACCTTGTACCTCTGCAATTATAGCTTGGAGTCCATCCGTTGCTCTGCATACTTTGTTAGCCCCCTTTCATTCTCTTCTTCAATGGTCAGGACCACCACAGAACATGTATAATTTGTGTGGAGGATCTTTCTCGGCGCTGCAGTGGTACAGTGAGTGGGTCAGACACAGCAGTACTGCTCGACTTTTTAAAACACTGTGTCCACTCACTGACCACTGACCACCTTGTAAATGTAAAGTCAGAGACAGTAGCTGTTCTGTTGCTACGCAGTGTGTGTTGGTCGTCCTCTAAGTCCTTCATCCATGGTCAGTGGACACTGTCGGCTGGATATTTTTGGTTGGTGGACTATAGTCTTTGTAGTGAAAGTCCCACCTACTAAATACCTGCCCTGTGGTGTTCTTAGGGGGGTCTTGACAGTTCAAGAACACAGTAAAAATGGGTTAGAAAAGTATATTAAGGTGATGACGATGATTAAGAGATGTACAACGTGCACCTGTGCATGAGTGGATCTGATGAAATGGACACTGAATATGTAGAATTAAGGTAATTTTAATGTTATGGCTGATCTGTGTATAAACAAATATAAAATGCACTTTTAGATTATGTAGTTTTCATGGAAACTAAGCTACAGTAACAACCCGTTTTAAATTAGTTGTTTTTTTTGCATGTGTCGTTATCAAAGACACAGCAACATGAACATCCTGTTTAATCCTATGGGATGAAGAGAGTTTGGAAAATGGCCATGTGATAATGAATTATGACTGCTGCAGCTGTAGTAACTGGAAATCTACGGGGGAATAAATTTCAAGAAATGTAGGATGTGGTTCATTTAAAATTGATCCAACTCGTTTGGCGGAAAAGAAATAGATCTGTCACATCCAATAATAGGACTGTGGGAATGTGTATTCTCCAGTTCTACACAAATTAGTAAATGTATTCAAGCAGCGAGTGAGTGGGGAAACACCAAGTTTTCATAACTGCTGCAATTAAACTGTTCTGGTTAGAGGGCTCATATTTTTGAATCCTAATTTAAAATGTTTAATGAGACCTTTTAAAATGAAAGCTGTGCGCCAAACCTTCTCACTCTTCATCTGAGATGTTGCTTTAATAGTTCAGGCACGTAGACACGACTCTTGAACGGAGCAAATGTGAAGATAAAAGCAAAGCCAGCTTGTTTCAGTGTATTCATTTCATTTGAGGAGCCAGAGAGTTAGCGGTCCGCATGTATTTTTGGTTGGTCTGGTGGCTGTGCAAGTTTAGAACACGTTACATTACATGGTTCATTGTCCTTTTGTTGGTGTGTGTTTACAGAGGGGCAGGCTCAGTTGGTTTTCCTTGTTGCGTCTAACCTAAATCCCTGATGTATCACCTCGATGAATCATGTGGAGTCTTCCTAATGTGCTGTGAATTAGGACAAGTCAAAGCCTAACAACCTGATTATCCTGTGTTTCTTAAAAAAGTCACAGGTGTTCATAGGGAGTTTGATCCCCTTTTGCTGCAGTAAGAGCCTTTGCTCCTCTGGGGAGGCTTTACACTAGACCTTGAGATCGTTGCCATTGATGACTTGATTTCTTTCAGTCACACGAGCATTAGTGAAGTAAGGGAATGGTGTTAGAAGATTAGGTCGGCATCACAAACATTGCTGCAGCTCACTCTGGATTCGGTCGTACTCCATCAAGTCCAGTGCGGAGTAGTGGAACTGCTGAAACGATGTGTGCTGGAACTTATTATAGGGCATTGTGACTTTAGCTTATAGTTCATCAGTTCCTTTCACTGAGTTTCTGGATACTTTTTTTGTTTTCCGTATCATGTAGCATCACTGCTTCTCAATTCTGGTCTTGGAGAACATCTGCTCTGCATATTTAGATGTTTTCACAGCTCAAGCACCTAATTAACTCCCTAATCAGCTCATAAACAAGTAAAAAGTTAAAGTTGGTATGTTAATGGAATGTAACTCGGCTGCAACTGTAGCATACTTTAAATTGACCATAGTTTGGCGTCTATCCCTTTACTTACAAAAATAACAGAAAGCACAACATGTTTTTATGTGCGTGTATGGGAGACGCTAAACAATAGAAGTCAATGTGCAGATGCTATAATTTAGTCAGTGGGTTTTCTGTAGTTTTCAGATTGTATAGACAATGCCGGTACTAACTGACCATTAGCTGCAGAAGCAGCAGAAAGTGACAAGGATGAACAATACCGCAAAAATTATTGTAGGCTTGAGCAAACATAAACATATAGAGGAGTCCAAGCCTGGGCACAACTGTTCTAAAAAACTCATTCTGTCATGTTTCTTTGCATTATACTAGGCATCTTCTTTACGTCTAAAAATGACACTGTGCTCTTTTTCTGTTTCCCTGCAGTGGCTGCTGGTAACGTGACCATGAGCGCGGCATGGGAGTGACGTGACAACTGGGGTGGATCTCGGCGCTCTTTCTTTCTGTGTCTCTCTCTCTCACGCACACACAAACACACACATGCACACACACACCATGCCTCTCTCTGCTTCAATAGACAGAACTGAGTGAGTGAGTGAGCGAGAGAGAGCGAGCACGTGGAGGAGTGACAGCCTGGGTGCCAGAATGGACGAGTCTGCTCTCCTGGACCTCCTGGAGTGTCCAGTATGTTTGGAGCGGCTGGATGCCACAGCCAAGGTTCTGCCATGCCAGCACACATTCTGCCGCCGCTGTCTGCTGGGCATTGTGGGCTCGCGTGGGGAGCTGCGATGCCCGGAGTGCCGCACGCTCGTGGAGAGCGGCGTGGACGAGTTGCCTAGCAACATTCTCCTGGTGCGTCTGTTGGACGGCATCAAGCAGCGGCCCCGGCGGGTGGGGACAGGACCGGCGGCAGCGGCGGCTGCTGCTGCTGTAACGGTAGCTGCGGGCTGTACCAACGGCTCGGTGGGTGGGGGAGTGAGGAGCCTGGGGGCCGGAAGCGGGGGACAGAGAGACCAGACCAGCACAGGAGCACAGCCCCAAAGAGTCCAGGCTAAGAGCACCCCAGTGAGGGTGAGCTGCTGTTATTATTTTGTGTTTTACTGACATTTTCAAAAGGTTTCAGGGTGATGATCGTATTAGAATAAGTTTGTGTAAAGTAGCACAGGGCGAATCAGGAATGTCAGCTTTTTATACTTTTCTTTGCTGCCTTTAAAGCAGGTTTAAAACCTGACAATGTGAATAACAGGACTTTAACTTCTGTCACAGGTTTACTCACTTTTATGGTAAAACTTGACTGATTTCGGTACTCTGTTACTACCACACCAACAAGATCATCACATAGGAACTTGAAGTGTGTGTGTGTGTGATATTTAGTTTTAATTTTGGTCAATACAATAGAATTCTGATATTGATACATTTACATTTATGCATTTGGCAGACGCTTTTATCCAAAGCGACTTACAAAAGAGGATCTAACATTCAAAATACTGCACAATTTATACAAAATTGTGCTGTTGATATATTTTATTATATTGATGTAAACAATATAAACTGCCAAGAACAAGCAAGAAACATGATATGACCATCAAACCTAAACCTCTTGGCTTTGTCAATATTAATAATTTAAAAATATATTTAATGCTGTGTGCAATGAACTGATGGAGATGCTGTAAATTATGTATATTGAAAATGTGTTTAAAAATTAATTATTTATTTATGTTTTTATTGAAACATTTTAAATTGTGATGTATATTGATATTGAATTATCGTCCAACCCGACTACACTCCTGTGCAAGCACAAAAATATCAGCCTTTGCGTTCGCGTGTAAGATTCGTATTTATTGCAGCTGGTGTGGCCTGAAACATTTTCTGGAAGTCCGTGTTTTTGTCTGGTTAATATTTAGAAAACTGTGGTTTCCTTTGGTGCAAGTATTAAAGAAGGAAATGGAACAAAACAGTCTGAGCAAACAGTCTGTGTCAGGAGTATGGGACATGATTTTGGTCTAGGATTCAGTTCTCAGGGAGCATAGCATTTTAATTAAGCACACCGTTAATTTATAAGAAGTTGTGCTGTGACTTTAATGTTTAATTTCGTTACTAGTGTAACATTTGAAGTATTTGTTGGGTCTTGCAGTCTGGTAGCTATCTGTGAATTGTTCTTCAGTTTGGAGTGGAGTAGCGGACATTTGCTGTCTGTACAGAGTTTGATGAGTTAGATTGAAGGCTGAGTGTGTGAGGGGAATTTTGTTAGTACAGGGCATTGTGTAGCTCCCAAATTGACTAGCGCAGCTGAGCTAAGCTTTCTTTACTGGCAGCATAACACAGCAACAACTGGCTCTTATCCCTGTTGTGTGCAGTAATCAGACACAAAAGGAAAGTGTATACACAGAGATTCTGATATCTCTGCTGGTACGCAAAAAGTATGTGTTTGTGTGTCTTGCCATTATGAGTTTGAGGCGAGATGTTTTGCTTATGTGGTGATAGTTGTCATAGCAGCAGTTTGTTATGTTTTTGTTTTCTTTCTTCTCCCTCCGTCTGAATCTGGTCTGAAACGCAGGTGTCCTATAATCAATGCTTCCATTCCTGCTCCCATTACCCCGTTTGAGTCATCACCTCTTTTGTTCCGAGCTCATCAAGCAGGTCATATTCAGCTTCTATGTACAGTCTTTTCTTCTTTAACCATCTTTTAGGAGTCAGGTTACAGCTTGGTAGGCCTTTATGCATGTTCTGTGTAGATGGCCAGTTTAAAATACAGTATCAAATTGACAACAAGCTTGGGCATCCTCTTGTTTTTCTTACCTTGAATGCATACTGAGTTTCTGTATCACTGCAGGCTTGTTTGTTTTGAAACAGAAACAAAGGATACATCCAGGAAGCTATAAATTGTTTTCCCGCTGCCTACAGTCAGTAGTGGAGCTGCAAGATCTATAATCAACCCTGTTACTCATTCAGGTTCGTGGTGGGTCTGGAGCATACCTGGAATCATTAGGTGCAAGGCGTGTACACACCCTGGACAGGGCACAAATCATCACGGGGCATTCACATAAACCGTTTTATGGTTTAAGATTAAAGTGTGTAAAAAATATCATCAAATTGTCATTATCTTTCACCTCAACCATAATAATATAGCGCTTCAGTGTGAAAGCCTAAAAATACTGAGGTATCTATTGTGTCATGTTCCTGATACACAGACATATTTATTTTAATTTTTTTACTGAATTACTTCATATTAGACATATACATTGAACACTACCCAGAAAGAAGAAATACAGTGGAACCTCTACCTATGAACTTGATCCGTTCCGTGACCTGGTTCGTAACTAGAAAAGTTCGTTTCTCGAGTCAATTTTCCCCATTTAAAATAACGGAAAATCAATTAATGCGTTTCAGCCCCCCCTCACCCTTTTTGCACTGATATATCTTTACAAAACTCTCAAATTAGTAAAAAAAAATACATGTAGCATTACTAAAAATAAGAAAGAAATATAGTGGTAACAGTAATAAAAAAGAAATAGTTTTAAGTGGTTACACATCGCTACCTTGAAGACGTGACGACTGGCTGGAGGAGTAACACAGGCACTGGCTGTATGACGGGAGGTGGGGGGTGGGTGGAGAGTCGGCGGGTGAATGTGGGCGTAGATACGGCTTAACTTAGCACGAATTTTGATGTCTGCTATTTACACTAATGCTAAATTGCTTAAACTACAATTTGCTAATCTTAAAAGCTCACTCTAGTCTGGGCGCTGGGAGACTCGCCTATTGGGGTCAGTGGTCATTTCCAGCCGCCGGCTCGGCGGAGGCTCGGGTTCGTTTCTAGAGTCGTGGTTCGTTGGTGGAGGCAACTTTTCAAATTATTAATTTCAAATTATTCAAATGCCCAGTTCATATCTTGGAAAGTTCGTTAGTAGAGGTTCCACTGTACACAACTGAGAATGCAACAGAGTATAAAGTGATTGTCAGCTATTTACAAGACTTTCTTCCCCCTTTCATATTTGATCTAGCATTGTCTCCCAGTTCCAGTATTCATCAGTATGTCACCAAACTCAGCACGTAGTGTAACTATTAAAACAATGGTGGCAGTTTTCCTATAATCATGAGTGTCAGCCTTTACTAAGAATAGCACTGTTACTGTTTAACTGTCCACCAGGGTGTCCTCTATCAGTTGACCTTTAGAAATAAAACAAACTCAGGTGAGCACTATGTACTCAGGCTTTCTGCTGTTTCACCTGGATTAAAAATTGTTCTCCGTTCTTTTATTCCAACAGGAGACGAAATGCTTCTCTGCGTGCACAGTCAGCACCACACTGGCACTTTTAAAAATTCCCAGTCTCTTGTTTTCTTCCCCTCAGATCAATTTGAGTGTATCAGCGTGTGGCAAAAAGCCTACTGTCTTTGGAGGCCTGTTTGTATCAGGCCTCTTTGTGAGAGATTCTTTGCCCGTTTAATTCAGCTATGTTCTGGGGTCTTCTTTATACGCAGATGCTTGGTGTTCATTGCTTAATATACTCAGGTGGCAGCAGATATCAGTGATATCAGACCCTAACTCAAAACGTCATGCTCTGATGAGTGAAAAAATTAATGCTGTATTTTAGCTTTTCCCTTTGAAGGAAGGAGGCACCTGTAATAGGTTAAAGAGCTCTCACCTGCCTGCACAGTGTCAAGTTCTGCTGGACAAGTCCAGAGAGATTACAGCATTAGAGCTCATGTGTACCAGCATGTTCTTTGATCTCTTGGCTTTTCATCTGCTCTCAGCTTCTGCCTGTGTACCCCTGCAAACCACCACCATCATTCATCATTTTTTTCTCTCTCTCTCTTTCTCACCCTCTCTCCTTCTAAAGAACAGCATGGTGCAGAGAAGGCATCTTCTGACAGACGAACATAGTGCTAGGCGGTATTAATATTCTGTATCCTGTTATTTTCCACATATCACAGTATCATGTAATTAGATGAAATTTCAGTTGCCAAGTTAATGAGCCAGTGCTTCCTGGGTACAGATTCTCTATCCAACATGATGCCAGTTTGTGGCTCATAGGAGAACCTGCTGGCTTTTTCAGTGGTGCTCCATTGCAAAACGAGAAATACGCACAGCTAAAGGTTCGCGGTGGTCTGTCTACCATCATTTATATGAATATACTCTAAGTTAAGCGAATTAGGGGTAGAATGTATGTCAGGATAAATCACAATATTCCATTCTATTCGACTGTGATGGTTTCAAAATGCATAATGTTTCACAATATTTCAAGACTGGTGCTGCGTTCCAAAGTGTAGGCTGCAGCCTCTCATTCAGAGAGAGTTGGACGATGGTTCTAATGTGTCCTTTGTGTCATGCGCTTAACTATAATTCGCAGCACATGTACATTTATGGGCAAAAACTTGAACATGGTTTAAACCAAGGTCTCCAGATTGGAGTTTGTCTTAAATCTATTAAAGCTTTTATATCGGTCCAGTGAATCAGAGCCTCACCCAGGATGTCAGCCTTGCCTGCGTTTGAGAGAGCTGTCGACTCTCCTGAGGACTTTCCTATTGAAAACACACACGTTTCTGAGGCTGCAGCCACAGCTTTATTAGAAACACAATGCACTGGTGGTTCCCCGTTTAAAAACAGCCATTAAACCTCATGCAATTGTTCAGTGTCTTTTAAGTTTATGATATGTACTGTTACTCCTCTCTCCACCAAATTACACTACAAGGAACGTCCAAACAGAAAGCAGGTTTCCAGACATTTTAGGTATACAGACCAGTTCTTTCAAAACAGCATTAACCCTCAGCAAATTACCTTTTGTTTATTTACACCTCTTAAATTAAAATCAGTAATGTATGCTGCAGATACTGGTATAGATCCAAGGCATTGTTCCTAGCTAAGTGTGCAGCTGACAGGGAGTGGTAACAAGGCAGATGTCACACACGATGGACTGTTCCTCCACACGCAGCTGTCGGCCCCATGAATGACTCGAAGGCATGGGTGGGAGAGGCAGACGTGAAGGGAATAGGAATAGGTGTTGCAGGCAGGGGTAGAATGGGGAAGAGCGCTAGCAAAAGACTGAGGTGTCAGGAACTGAAATGGCTCGAGGACCAAATGTCAGCCTGGCGCTGTGACTTGTCGCAGTTAGAAAAGCCACACTCAGCTGAAACAAGTCAGCAGGAGGATTTTACGCTCACAAGCTTTAAAAGAACTCTGTGTGTGTTCCCGCGCAAGAGACTGATTCATCAAACTTTTCTCAGGAGTCACCTTTTGTTGGTGTGAGAAAAAACTAGTCCTTTAACTTCAGCTATGTGTGTGTGTGTGTGTGTGTGTGTGTGTGTGTGTGTGCGCGCGCGCGCCTGTGTGTGTGTGTGTGTGTGCGCGCGCCTGTGTGTGTGTGTGCTTGCACGTGCGCCTTGTGCACACTTTGACTTTGGTCAGTTGTCTTGAAAGCAACTTCATGGGAAAATAAATACAGTCTCAAGCTCTACCTTTGACCTGGGTCAATTTCTATAGTCTCTCTCTCTCTCTCTCTCTCTCTCTCTCTGTCTCTCTGTATATATATATATGTGTGTGTGTCAGTGGTCTATGACTTTTAACACAGTTACAGGTGATGAGCAGCATGTGTTGCTTTAGTGGAAAGGTCACAACTGTCCTTTCCCCTAACTCACTAAGGTTTCATAAAATGTGTTAAGCATTTCTGCATTTAGCAGCAGTAGTGAGAAGGAATTTAAAGCCAGGCACTTTCAGCAATTATGGTATTTTCTTGCGCCTGTATAGGTACTATTTTGGTGATGTAAGTTTTTCTTTGGACTGTGATGTATTGTATATATTTTTGTGTATTCATTTGCTCAGCCGGCAAAGCCAAGCGGTCTCTGGTGTTATTGTGTTGGTAAACCGTTAATAAGGCACTTTATTCTCTGCCATGTCAGTTGATCCGACACAGATGAAGCCCACAAAGGAACAACAGGAGTGGTCAGAGGTTAGGGGTGAAAGGTCATGGAGCGTGTGGTGTCAGGAGCAAAGCGGGAGAAAAGGGGAATTTTTCTTTGAACCTTTCAACACACGGGGACACACACACACACACACACACACACACACACAGAGACATCCAGAAGAAGTGCGCTATTAATATTTCATGTGAGTCAAGAGCAGCATCATGTCTGTTTTAATGAATTTTTAGAGCTTCCAGTGAAGCTGTTGGTGAGGAGTGCTAGCTCACACCATTACACTGTGTTATCTCGTAGTGAGACACACGCGCACACACACACATACATACACTGAGTGTTGGTGCTCTGTTAAAGGGAAGTTTAAAAGGCCTCTGGGTGGTACAGAAGAACAGGTGCTGAAGTCGGCAGGACCCGAAGAGTTCAAAAGTGTCGATCTTAAGCCAATCTTAAGTCTGGGCCTATAGTAGGTTTAAGCCTCCTAACGACAATCTGAGCAGTCATCATTAATCTGTGAAAAACTGCAGTCAATTTGGATGATTTAGATTACACAGACCATGCTGACCGTGGTTTTGAGGCATGCAAAACCATTCATTATCTACATTTGCATCTGCTGTCTCGTTTAAAAGCTTCTGTATCAGGACATGGTAGTGTTTTAAAACACATGATAATCCTTACTATACAGATAAGATGTGTCAAAGACTTCCAAGCACAGATAGTCTTCCCTGTTAAAGAAGGAACAGATATATCTTGTTAGATATAACATGACAGTAACAGTAGCATCTAGGCTAATTAAATACAGTCATTATATGTGTTAGTGTTATTTTTAACAAAAATAATTGATCTAAATTCATTAGCTATAGGTGCTAAATAAATTAATAAATAAAATCTAGAATAATGTTCAAAACCTTTAGCTAGGTTTTTATTCTTCTGTTTTAAGCAGGTTTCTCTTTGGCATTGCCACACTGCTCTGCTAAACAGGTTGAAAAAAACAATATTTAAAGATGCTCCTCAGTCTGTATAGTAGAGTTAATAATGGACACTGTATTCTGGTCAAACGGGACAAAAACAGTGGCACACAGTTACCTAAAGCCCTTACAAGTGAATAATAAAAACAAATAAAGGAAGTATATTCCATTTTGCTCATTTCTTGGTCAGTTTTCTGATCTTATTAGAGCTCTAGTCACTTTTTGCACCCCCTGCTTGCATTTCACTGCCCCTCATCCGTCAGAATATTCTCTACTTCTTTTCACAGATTTGCCATCTTCCATCGCTCCCCAAGGGATGGCCCTCGTCCTTTTTAAAAGGCCTCCCTCATTCCCAAGCATGCACTTACACACACATACAGGGAGAGGGAGAGAGGGCAGTTCAGAGCTGTTGTCCATCAGTGGCCGTGTTTTGTTCAGTGTCGTGAGATGAGTGTCCCCAAACCCCAGAAGCTCACAGCTCTAAAGCTTGTCATTCCTCTTGCTTTGATGTGTGAAGCCTTTCTTCTCTTCCCGTGTGTGTGTGTGTGTGTGTGTGTGTGTGTGTGAGAAAGAAAGAAAGAGATACAAGCAAGTAATTCTTTGAACAAAACTAAGAATTTTTGGCTGGATTTTATAGAAACATGGTTGTTGTAGGCTCTACTACTAATTATTTTGTTGCTGTCCAAAGAAAAACATGAATCTCAATGAATACCTTTTTTTTTTTACACTTTTGTGTTTAATTGGGCTCTGGATCTTGGGCACAATTTAGATGTGAATTTGTAAGGATTCAGTGTTTTGTTGTTTGTTTGGTTTTAAAAGAAAGAAAAAGAACAAAAAAATTCTGTTTTTATCTATTTCCAAATAATAGAGAGGTAAGTTAGGATAGTAGCTGTGCTTAATAGGATGTAGTCTTAGAGGACAGAGCATAACAGTGCAATATTAAATCATAATCTTAGATACAGTGACAACATTGTGTAAATCTAATGCTAGTGTATTGTCTTAACACTAGAGTTTGCAAACAGCAAGCACCAGCCAATTACTCAGTGCAGCAGGTCATATCATACTCCTCCTGCCTTCCTCCTGCATACCTGCTCTGGCCTCATTAGTAAAGTGTGCAACAAAATGGATTTTTTCCTTCAGTCAAATTATTGTAAGTCACAGACCTAATATTAAGAATCAAATCTGTTGTGATGCTATGGGCTTACTCATAGTGCTGAAATGTTGTGGTAGACATTATGATTCATGAAAATATCTGCTTTTTTTGGATCGTGTGTATTCAGTGTCACCCACTCCTAGTCCCTGTGCATAAACATCTCCGGTGCTGGCTCTTGTGGCCCGTCAGGCCTCACTGATTCACCCAGGCTCTTTTTGATGACACAATTTCTGCCGCAGCAACCTCTGGCTGACCTGAGCCTGTGTCACAACACCCCTAATTAAGACTAGAGTCCTGCAGGCAAGCCCACACACACACACACACACACACACACACACACATGCATGCACACAAGACCTTAAACAGGCCGTCTCTTATTTTTCTTGAATTTTGGTTGTTCTGACATTTTCACCTTGGGCATTGCCCTTCTTGTCCTTGACTCTTTCTCCATTTCCTCATTGTCTTTTCAGTACTTGTTTAATCCTCTATACCATTTACTTGCCCTGTCCCTGCCTCATCGCCATTTTCTCTTTGCCCTCTCAGCTTTTTGCAGAACAACATTTTAGTTGAAAAAATGTTTCCCAGTGGAGGTGAGTGTGTGTGTGTGTGAGAGAGAGAGGAGCAGCCCCATTTTTATTTAAGTTTTTATGACGTCCTCCGTTTTTCTTTTTTTAGACTTTCAGTTATATTGTCCCATGCTTGGGTGAGTAGTGTTAGCAAATTTGATTGTGTAATAGGATTTGAGTTTACTAACTCTTCGTTGTAACTCAGCTCTGCATCCTGACTACATCCACAGCCCAATCAGCTGCTTTACTGTGTATTTGTGAAATTATTTATTTGTTCTAACAATTCTTCTTGCCTATAAATCTTTTACCGTTGGAAAGCCTGTTAATTTCCCTTTTAAATGGTGCCACATTTGCAAGAAACATGCATTTGTGGGATGAGAAGCAGAGCTGAGTATGTGGGTTGCGCCCATGAAAAATTCGCCAAATCCTCTCTACCAATGCCAAACAGCTTATTCTGCCATTGACTCATTTGGTGTTTGCTGGACTGGATGTTTGAAGTTTGAAGAAACAAGACATTTTTACAAACAGGGGCCTCAGTAGTGTATGGAAGAACCAAACACAGCCACAACAGCCTGGCACCTCCCACCTGCTGTGGGATGGTATCCCATTCTTCAACCAGCATTTGTTGTAAGGCAGCTAACGTGGGTGTGTTGGTCACTCTGGCACGAGCAGCACGTCCAAGCTGATCCCACTTTTCCATCGGGTTGAGGTCAGGACGTGGCAAGCCATTCCATCCTCTCCACTCCCAAATTCCGGAGGTAGTCTCTGATAAATCTCACTCTGTAGGGGCACGCATTGTTATCTTGGAGGATAGAGAATATCTGGTTGCAGAATTATATATTGATATCGCTCTGCATTGAGATTGCCTTCAATGATGACGAGCCTCGTTTTTCCAGTGAGGGAGATGCCGCCCCACACCATCACACAAAATAAGCTGTTTGGCATTGACAGAGAGGATTTGGCACAACCCACATACTCAGCTCTGCTGCTCATCCCGCAAATGCATGTTCCTTACAAATGTGGCACCAATTAAAAGGGGAATTAACAGACTTACCAACGGTGTAAGATTTATTGCCAAGAAGCATTGTTACAACAGAGAAATAATCTACCAAACACAAATCTCCTTACTTTTTAGGCTATTATTATGTTGGATAACTATATATATACTTATATATTAAGGAAAAATTCGGGCCATGATAATCATTCTGAGGACCTATATATGGATGTATGCAAGTGCTGGTTGGGAATTTTCAGAGTGTTTTGGCAAGGGTGAGGTCGCATGTAGCCAGAGGTCGCATAATTTTGGAGGAAAGCATCAAAAGAGTCAATCAGGTGATACTCCTGAAGCCTTGACTACAGACTTTTTATTTCAGAACATTGTGCCTGAGGGAAAGGGTGTGGGTGAAACTCTGTCTCGTTGTGTGTGTGTGTGTTTCTGTTGTGGTGTGTGTGTTTCCTTTTACCTTAAACTTAAAGGATGATCTTGAAAGAAAGACTTAATTATAGTTGGGCATGTTTTTTTTTTTTTTATAAAGTGTCTTGGATGTGTGTTCTACCATGAAGATTTGGTCTGATGATAACAGCACCTGCTACAGAATGCCCTCTCTCTCACACACACACACACACGCTTACTTTGCAGGTCTACACTTGTGCCATATGCCTCCTAACACAGCTGAGTCTCCTCTAGTCATTATTCACCTGTGTGTGTATGTTTCTGTCTATCTCATGGGTGGTTTGTGCTTGCTGCACCTGAGCTTTTCTTGGCAGGGTTGTTTGTGTTTTGCATGTTTTTCTTTCTTGTTATATTGCGACAGACCTCTCACACCTGTGATTGCCCAGGTACTCAAACTCCCTGAAGCGTGACGGTTGTCGAGGCTTATAGATTATACTAAATATTGATTAAAATTTAAAGTGTGTTTTTTGAGATTGGACTCTGATTTGTCAAATATAACCCTTCTAATATTGCAGTAACTTAACTGTAAGATGAAAATAATGTTAATAAAGATAGACCTGATCAAGGAAAGCTTCTGATTTCAATAGAGTGACAGCTCCAAATTTCCCTAAACGTCTGTCTGTGGAAGACTGCGGGAGGTATCCCTGGTGATGTCTTGAGCACAAATGGGCTCCTGAAGCTCATATTACTGTAAATAGTACTGTCACCTTCTCTTGGTTTGTGGTGTGTTTCCATATATGCAGTTCATTTAAACAATGTAAGGTTAGCAGTTTATATGATTGTATTAAAAGTATGTTGTTCTTTGTTTCTTATCACACACTCAAGTTAAGTCTCAAGTTCTTTTGTTTACGAGATTGCGGTAAACCAAATAATGCATTGCACCTCTGCTGAACGCTTAGTTATATCAGATTAAGTTCCTTGTTTCACTCCTAAGGTAGAGTTAGCTGGCTCAGATTCAGGAGCTCGACTCTTGACCCCTGTGTTTTGATTGGTTGAGTGACATGTTTATTGTTGGACCTCCACCCCCATACTTTGTGGTGATTGGTGGGCATTTTTTTTCTTTTCACCTGTGACCCTAGTATCATCACTCTGAAAGGAAGAGAGGGTGTGTGTGTGTATGTGTGTGTGTGTGTGTGTTCTCCCTGTCCCTGCTAGCCCACTTCTGGAGGGTTTTTTTTTGTTTTTTTTTTCTTGGTCACAGTGTTTACATTCTGTTTGCAAGCACGTCTGTTTTGTTTTAAGCATGGAGGACACTGAGGAAATTTCTGCTTTTAAAGTATGTGCACGCAACATATTTCCTTTAAAACCAAAGGTCTTCATGAAAAGGGCTGACATTTCTCTGATTTTCTGTGGGAAGCTTTCTTTCTCTTTCCCTCAAACAAGCTTTTCCTTTTTTTTTTATTCTGCCTTTCTCTCTGCTGTTTAGAAGTCTTCTCCAGTGTGGTAGGTACGTGTCCAGTGAGAATCTCTGTGTTCCAGAGCCTGGCTAGTTGAAGGGAATGCATGTAATTCAGGAATTTTTTTTTATTTATTTATTTTTTTTCCCCGTTTGTTCTCAGTCCACTTGTTTCTTAAATGAAATATTTCTGGTAAAATGCAGTAGATTTATAACTCAAATATCCCTTTTGTTTTGTTGTCTGTTGATAATGCCATCCAATGACATACATATATAAATAGAAATTTGTTGATTGCCGCATAAAAAAGACTAAATTTTCAAACGTGCGTTAAATAAAATGCTCTGAATGAGCTACACAGCTATGTAGACAGCTTCAGATATCACCATATCTTAATTCAAGAGATTTCAACCGTAGGGAGCTTTGTAGGGTCCGTCCTCGTTGAGTATAGACATTGGAAAGTTGCTTCTGCTGGGTGCTGGTCAATTGCCATGCATCATTTGCATAAAGTAAAAGCTCAACTTTTCCTGTCTCACGAAGCTCCCCATCCCACAGTCTGTTGTGAATTTTTTAAATCACTACTCTTCACTGAAAATGAAGTGGAGCAGAATATTGTATGATGAATTAGTGTACAGTGGATGGTGTTCTGTTTGCGGTCAGACATCCCAGCATTTGTTTTTATAGGCTGACAATCTGTGAAGTTTTGCTTTAGGTCCCTGGGGGGCCCTCAATCCCTTTTTAATCTGCATTTGTCCTCAGAGTGACATTTTTGCTCTTACTGTCTCTCTCTCTGTCGTGATTAAGTGTGATTATACGTGATGGCTGTGTAACTGTAACATTATGAACTGGATTAGAGAGGCAACACTGTGGGTGGCCCCAAGGCTTCAGGAGCAAGCTCTGAAATGGTGCTAATCAGGCCTTTGCAAGTGTGTGTGTGTGTGTGTGTGTGTGTGTGTGTGTGTGTGTGAGAGAGGTGGTGTGACATCCTGGCTCTCTGGGTGTCCTTTTCAGACCCTCACTTGCAATGACAGACTGTACCTCAGACTTACTGACACATTTAGACACACTCACACAAATAGGAACCACAAACACAGCGTCTATCGATCCACACTCCCAGACTCCTAGATAATGTTCTAACCTCTGGCACAGGTCCTGTTTAGGCAGTATAATGTGTGAGGGTTAAGGGTGTGTGCGTGTTTGTGCTGTTCCTGATAAAGTGTGTACGGCTAACCTTGTTAACCTCATTACACTGTCATTCCTGCTCTCCACCCTCCAGCCAAACACTACTACCCCATTTCTCTCTCAATCCCATAATAATAGACTTTCTGCTGGTTACCATGGTAATCTTTGTGTTGGGCCTTTCCTTTTGTGTGCATGAAGTTCCTCTAGAAACTAAACACTGTTTTTCAGATGATGTAGTGATTGTTTCTTTGCTTCACTTTAGGTGAACACTAGTCTTCTCACATGTGAATGTAAATGTCCAATCAGATGCATTTGTGTGATGACAATAATCAGTTGAGTGTGCTTGAAGTGACTGGTAGTAAAGAGATATGTGAATAAAGTGATGGACACCATGGATTGGCAGATGTTGATATTCACAGGGCTTTACATTTTTGATGTCTGTCAAAAAAGCACCTTGATATGCGATAGAGGCTAGTTGTAGTTGAGAGTAATGTGTGAATGTCACCTAAAATTTGAAGTAAAATAAATCTTTGGTAGCACTGATATACATCAAAAGAGATTCCCAACTAAAGCAGAGTATAGGGTTTCAAAGGGGTGGAAAATAAATTACTGGAACTTAGGGAATTTATGGGATTTTTTTGGAATTAATAAGAAATATTAGATAATTTAAAGGAAGTATCATACACTATCACCAATATACATTTTTTCTTCTTTTTTTTGGTCAACAAAAGGCATAACAATACAAATAATAACTTTGACACCTTTGATGTCATAGTTGATGCATGTGGCATTTTTCTGTTAAATAAAATGACAGTGTAAAAACACTAGAGCTAATGGTCTTCAAAATGTTAAACAAATACAAAGTATTAATTCTTTGTTACAGAAACCCATTGAGGCAAAAAAATATAAGTAGCTTACCTAGGCTAGCCTTGGTAAGCTAACTTCTTGCTAGCCAGCTAGCCTTAGAAAACTAGTCTTTTAAATTAAATTGCTCATTGAGCTTTTCTGATTAAGCAGGTACCAAGCAACTGTGAGATTACACTTTGATTTAATAGTTGCTTAAATATTTGTTGTTGAAGGACTAGAAGATAAAGTCGTTGAGGGCTGTATGTTTTTGGTGGGAGGGCTGATCTCAGAACAGTAGTGACAGTCTAAAAACTTCAGTAGTTCTACTGTGCCTGATCCACACTGTGTGTCGGCAGTGCATGAATCCAGTAGCCCCTCCCATCTCATCCAGTGTGAATCCACCATAAACATGACTGACATCTTGTGGAAAAATTACATTACCCCAGCTCCCCACGTAATACTAATTCCGTCCGAATGAGACTTAAGTCAGATTTAAGCTGGGCAAGCATTATGTGATTTTTATTTATTTATTTATTTTTTTAAATCTTAAAGTGCACATTTGAATCCGTCTTTGTGTATGGCCATCACTCCCACATTATATGCCCACGCTGAACCAAATTCACACTAACGATGGTCTCCATGATGATGAAATAATCAAGTAAAGCAGTGTGGAGGGAAATTCATTGTTCCCGCTGTCATTGATAATGCTCCACCACCCCTGACTGGGTCAGAGAGGTTTAAATGGAAAATTAACCCTAGATGTGCAGTATAACTATCCCAGTATGGTGCTCTATCTTTGTGAGAGAAAAATGGATTAGCTCAATCTGAGTTTAAAGCTGGCTAACTATAAATGCTGCTGAAATGAAATACAGGCCCAGAACAATGGAGGAGTAGAGTTAATTCGATTGATTGCAATAACCCACTTTTTTGTTGACATAAAATTTATGAGCTGCTGGTTTATTGGAAATATTGAGTTGTTTTTCAGACTCCCACAATGTGTTTTTGAGCAGTGCATTCTGGGTGCACTGTGTACCCAGTGACCAGCTGGAGAGTGAAAGTTTTTGACAGTTTGGTGTGACATTTGGTTTGGTCTCTCGCTCTCTTTCCAACTTTCTCTCTCTCTGTTTTTTTTTATCTCTCTCTCTCTCTCTCTCTCTCTCTTTCACTCTCTTTGTCTCTCTATTCCTTCCTTTAATTGCTGAAGTGGGAAATTAATATGGGAAATATTTATGTACACTGCACAATAAACACACATATGCTTGCATGTTTTTGCTAACAGACAGTAGCATATCCTGTATTCCTCTTCTGACTGTTCTCTGTACTGAAGTCAGATGCCAGTCCTCCCAAGGCAATATTTATTCCCATATTACAGCTCACTTCAATCAATCATAAAAATGTGTAAAAAAAAAAATCCCAGAACTGAAATATGACAGCTACTTTTTTTTTTTTTAAATCCCTGCATAAAAATGCAACACAATATATGTTAGACAAATTCTGATCAACTTCAAATCCACATTATAAAGTGTTAAGTAGATGGAATATTTTTCCAGCACACACATTCACTGTCACTCACACCTACGGACACTTTTGAGTCACCAATCCACCTACCAACGTGTGTTTTAGAACCATGGGAGGAAACTGGAGCACCTGGAGGAAGCCCACGCGGACACAGAGAGAACACACCACACTCCTCACAGACAGTCACCCGGAGGAAACCCACACAGACACAGAGAGAACACACCACACTCCTCACAGACAATCACCCGGTGGAAACCAACGCAGACACAGGGAGAACACACCAGACTCCTCACAGACAGTCACCCGATTGCTGGTTTCAACAGTTGCGGGACTCGAACCTGCAACCTCAAGGTCCTTGGAGCTGTGTGACTGCGACACTTCCTGCTGCACCACAGTGCCGCGCTAAAAAGAGCAAATTACGAAAAGTAAAAAGCCGGAGCCCCATATGTTAGTTTCATTGAGTTTGGCTGCAGGCATCCAACACTGTTTTGTTGTTCATCTTAAACAATATTGGTCTTTTCTTGTTTTACTAAAAAAATTTGAACCTTCTTTCGGCCCATTGACATTCCCCCTTTTTTTCTTCTTGATGTCATCTCAAATGTGCAGCAAGCTTTCAGTGTGCGAATGAGTGTTGGAGAGAGTTTGTCCTTGAGGGATGGTAGAATGAGGGAGGGGTGCTGGAGCATGAGTAGTAGCTGAGAGAGACTAAACGTGTAAAATGGGTGAGAGGGAGGACAAAACATGTCGTTGGTCTAACTGTGGGCTATTTCAAAGAGAAGGAAAATAGCATGTCTCGCCTTATTTCTCTCTCTCTCTCTCTCTCTCTCTCTCTCTCTGTATTTTTTTCCCCTGTTTCCCCATCACTCTTGTTCTCTCAGCGGTTTGTGTGTGCCTCTGAATATGTGATGGATAGTGTGACAGGGCAGAGCAGAAGAGAATGACTAGCAGAGGGGAGGAAAAGCAGAAGAGGGAGGAGAGAAGTGCAGATGGAGAGCGGAAGATGTGAGATGTGGGATGCAGCTGAGGGAAAAGAGTGAAAGGAACAGTCATGAAAATGCAGTAGAGGAGATTGGAGTGAAACTAAGGGGGAAGTTAAAGCGCAGCAAAGAGTGTGAGCCTCCTGCAGGACTGAATAGACGGAATAGATGAGAAGAGAGAAACTTGGAAATGAAATTCGAGCATGAGCTGAACTAGAGGTGGTGCCGACCTGATTCCAGGGATGAGCATTGGGTATAAGCAGAAAATTTTATATTGAATGAAGCCAAAAACATGCTACAGCAACCTACTTACAGTGAAGCACGGCAAAGCTACAGTTCATTTTGTCATCAATACACCTCAAATTAGAACACCTCCACGAAGCTCTGGTTTACTCGTGCAAACTCTGTGCCCTTAGTGGCACAGTGTATGCGTGACTTGGCGAACGACTCAGCGAGCGGAGCCATGCTGGGAGCCGCAGTACAGCCTTAATTTTAAAGTGGGCGATAAGTGCTGATCTTCTGAACAATAGGGTTGGCCCCGATAGTATTCGGGTATTCAGAAATTCGTTTGTTGGGTATGTATTTGGTTTCTAATTTTGACATTCGGATATTCAGTTTTTTGGATATGTGGTTATCAATAAAGGCAACGCTCCACCATATTCGGGCTCCAGCAGTAAAAATGGTGTTCTCACAACTCTACCCGTATTAAGGCTCAACAACATAAGTCTTTGTTAGCTAGTTATCAGGTTAGCGAGCAAAGCCATGCTGTGAACCACAGTGCAACCTGGAGAGAGGGATATTAAAGCAGGGTCGGAAGCGGATTTTGTTAATGACAAAAGTATACAACACCACACTCCCCAAATATTCACAGAATATAACGACCAAAGCTCAGACGACCTCAAAATGGTATTCGAGATAGTTTTTAGCTGTTATTTTCAGTTAAACTCAATTAAATCTGGAGGGTTCTGTCTTCTCTGAAGTGATGGAGAGCCTTGGCATGAAATGGTGTGTTTGATCCCAAACTAGTCATCCAATCTCAACACCTCACTTATTCTCTTGTGGCTAAATGCAGTCACTTCTTTCGAAAAATGTTCCAACATTAAATGCAAAGTCTTTTTAAGGGATTGGAGGTTTTTGCTGCAACAAACTGTCGACAAAGACTCTATTACATTTTTTTATTATGAAAATATTTGACACAGACTGTGGATATTTAGGGTAGCTTTGAGAGAACAGATGGAGAGATGCATCTTTTTGTCTTTTTTGACTCTTTTACTGCCTTGCTTTATGTCTGGCTTCTAAGCAGTCTTTTTTTGCTGTCTTTTCCCCCACTTATTTTTTTCCTGTGTGTGTGTGTGTGTGTTGGCTAGACAAAAAGTTATGCTTTACTGACTCTACTGTGCTCAGCCAAGCGGCCTGTGATCCACAGCCCACCCACAACTTGTCTTTGCCATGTGAATGAGGTCATGTAGTCACACACTTCTTTTTTTTTTTTAACAATTACACAGAGAAATTTAGTCAATCAGACAGGCATGCACGAAGGCACACACACACGTATATACAGTTTTTAATGTACTGCTGTACACACCTGCTGCCATTTTGCAGCCAAGAACAGTCAAAAAGCCTCGATGAGGGGACACATTAATTCCATGAAGTCTAATGGGATACTTGCTTCAGTGTAGTGCTCTCTTACTTGCCTTACTTTCACTTGACTTTTCCAGACTGTTCTCCAAAATGTGCAACTCGTTCTCTCTCTCTCTTTCTCTCTCTCTCTCTCTTGCACACACAAGGACTCCTCTCACACAGCCTTTTCACTTTATGAATACCACATGGGTTCTTGCACTGTTCTATAATTCTCCCATAAACTGCAGACCCCCTTCCTGCTTGAACACTCTGTTTTTGATGACTAATCTGTAGCTTACAAAATGCCCCCGCCTCTGCTTTTCCATATGGTTAATGTATCACTCAATGAAAAGCTGTGTTTTCCCTCAAAATGAAGCTTCACTCTGCTTTTCTTGTCTCCCAGTTTTCTAGTTCTACACATGGCCACCTCATGGTTCATTTGTCCACACATTTTAGGCCTAGGCAGCTTTGATCGCACTCAAGGACTTGGACTCCCACAAGACCTTGCACGCCAGTCCCAGGCAGCTTGTCTCAATCAGGCTAAATGACTGTGATTCCCATGTGTCTGCAAATTGTAGTTTAATGCTTGAAGGCTGGGCACATGCAGAGAAGGGAATTTATGGAGGTCAGTGGCCGATGACTGTAGAACAGGTGTGTCTTAATGACTGCTGTGGAGTGTGTGTATGTCTGAGTGTGTTGGGAGGTGGTAATAATACCACAGAGGATACACTACAGGAATCACACCCCCAACAAACACCAATTATGTAGTGTTTTTACAGTGTTTAGAAAATGCATTGTTAAAACATGACGTTCACATCTACAGACACACTTTAACACGCACATACAGCAAGCCAGCAGTATGTTTGGATTTGTTGTTGTTTGTGTGGTCATTGCCCTGGTCTTAGGTTAACCTCTGTGACTGAGGTGATTCCAGAGGATATGGAGCTAATGACAGAGGGATGAGGAGAGTAGAGAGGAAAAAATAGAAAAATGAGGAGGTAGAACTAGAGAGAGCTGCTGGGATCAGGTTCATGTGTGATCCTGGTCCAGACACACATCTGGTCTCCAGATAAGTAAGTGTGTGTGTGTGTGTGTGTGTGTGTGTGTGTGTGTGTTCATTCTGTCACCTTTTTTCATAGATTGTCCTTTTTTCTCTATTCCGATTCTAAGCAGTTCCATATTTAGCTTCACTTTCATATTTCAGTTTTTGTGTGTCTTTATGTTCTGAGATAAATTTAGCTTGCTGTAAAAGCTTGGCAAAGATGCTAAAGTAAGATTGGAAACAGCTTCCTGGTTTCTTTATTCCTTTATTTATTTCCTGTGACAATTTGCAAACCATTAATGCTGTTAGGGTGCTCATTCTTTTGAAAAAAAGGACAATTTTAATGAATTATGTTTCATTCTTTTCAACATAAGTAATGTTTGTCTGTACTTCCTCTCTTTTTTTTTTCTCTGGAGGGACAAAGAAATGGACTATTTTTGTCCAGCCTTTCACCGTTAAAGCCCCTCTCATAAACCAACCCCCCCCTGCCCCCCCCAACCCTTGTTTTCAGTGCTTCACTGCATTCATGATTGGCATGAAGTCCCATAAATAGCCCGAGAGAGGAATAGATAGAGGGAGGAAAAAAAAGGTAGAAGACTCTTGTGGCAAAGTTGCCATGGAAACCAAAACTCCTGAAGTTTCACTTTTGTCAGGATGTGTCGAGAGGGAGCAGAAGCCTCCCATCGTTCCACCATAAAGGTCAGAGGTGAAGAGAAGACAGGTGACCCCACAAGTGGTGGGATAATGATTAGAGCTTTGTTTCGCTGAGACGGCCAGAAAAGACAGGAAGTCTTGCTCTGCGCACTGATTAGCTCTGATAGTTCTCTAGCTAGCTATGCGGTGACCTTGTCATCCCTTGGCTTCTGTTCTGGCTTGTTAGGCTCACCTGTCTCCAATGGAAAGTTACCACCTTTATGATGACCCCTCATTGCTAGAGTAAAGCCTTTCTAATGACCACCATTTTTCATGCATATTAAATTATGCATACCGCTCTCACATATAGGCCTGTCAGAATGGTGGCGTAATTACTAGATTTGAGTTCATTGGAATTATCTCAGATTTATCACAGTTTCACTGTGATTTTACACATTTGTTAGTTTTAAGAATCATATATTTACATGGAAAGAATGTTAAATCAACATCTTTTTATTTTGATTTATGACAAATGCATTCAAATAAATGTATGCAAATACAAACTGCTTTTTAGAGAGCTGCAGAGAGTCAGGTTTGTTTATTTTTGCTCTAGATGCAGAGCTTGGTCTGTTGGGAGCTACTAATTGGTTACAGCTTGAAAACAAGATAGCCAATCAGCGATTGGAACAATTTAGACTTAAAAGGGACGTGTTACCACTTTTCCACACATTTACAGGTTCCTTGGGGTCTTAATAAAATATCTGTGACATGCTTTGGGAGAATATCGCAGGGATCAAACAACACAGCTGTGTTCTCACTCTGTCTGAACAGTCCTGTTCGGAACGGCTGGTTTTCAGCGCCTGTTCCTTTAAATGAGCCACGGCTGAATTCAGCATGAGGTGCCCAGGAGTGAGGAGGAGAGACTCTGGTCTTTAATAATTTTTGATTTGTTCTTTTGTTCCTTAATTTTTATTTAGTTATCTTTTATTCCCCCCCATATTTAATAAGTACTCTTATTTCTCCATGCTCGTTCTGTTTGTTTTGCTGTGTCAGCCTGGTCTGTATGCTCTCATATAAACGTGGCTCCAACACTGTGATTGGAGAGATTCAGACAAGAGGGATTTAGATAAAATGCAGAACAAAATCAGTATGGCTCATTTGTGAACAGACTTATAACAAACAAATTCACAGGGTGCGCTGGTAGTAGGCGGGAGATACACAAATTAATGTGAAAATGCAGAGAAAAGGCGCTTATTTTTTTCTTCACAATATGTCCCCTTTAAACATGGAGGCAATTAAATTGATATCTTTTGTCTTATTCTGTATGGAATTTAATAATCTGATATAAATGTCCAGACCACAATAGGCCAACCCGCAGATCAGTTGATTTGCAGCGACTGTTGTGAAATTGAAAAAGCTTTATTTAATGCTGCCACAACCCTCTTTCAACCTAATAAAATTAATAGAGATCAGTTAACAAGGCCATTATTTAAAACCACTCATTTGTAAGGGATATATTATGTTTAGAGGGTTTTTTGTTTGTATGGTGGCATATTTTTGATCTGGCTATGATGAGCACGAACAACACAGTCCAGCTTTGTAGCATAGCTTTTAAAAACCATGAACAAACAGCTGTGTACTAAATCTAAACTGCAAGCCCAAACACTAAGGTGAATGTTATTATTTATTTATTTATTTATTTTTTACCAAAGTAATGTAAAGCTTACTCAACATTTATAGCAGGTGGCTACTGGTGGATTGAGGATAGCTCAATTATTATATAACTGACTACTAGGAAAGTGAGCATTAGATAAATTGAGGTGGTGCATGAGTAGAGAAGCTTATTGCAGAATAATTGCTCTCAGGAAGGGAGTAGGACAGAACCAATGATGCAGGCACCACAGAGGCATGGACCAGAGGAGACTGGAGTGTATGGATACAGGGCGGCTTACTGCCTACTAGTTGTAAACAAGGCCATTAGGAGCCCATTTCAGCTAATGGGGATGTAATCAAAACAAGATGGCCACCCTCCTCCAACCCCGTTGACCAAGACTCATGTCAACAAGAGCACATGACCTCCATTTGGTGCAGAGATCAGTAAATCGTGGTAAAGCAGAGAAAGAAATGTGTAACTCTGTGTGCTGTTGAAGCCCTGGAGAGCTGCTTACTTACGTCTTTCTTGGTTTTGTGTGTGTGTGTGAGAGAGAGAGAGAGAGAGAGACTGTAAATCTCAGGCATGAACCTCCTGAGGGGTTTAAGTGGTCAGGGTTTAAGACAGTCTTCTGTCTAGCTATCTCCACACCCTTAATAATGGCACCTAATAAGGACCAATAGACTACAGGGATATTTAGAACAAAGGGCTACCTGTAAAAACGGGGGCGCCTTTTTTGCCTGTAAAAACAAATGCTGAGATTCAGCATTTACCAGCAGCCAACTTGCTGCTCAATTCAGCCTCCCCACTGGATTCAGTTAGATGATATATACTGTTTGGATTAGTGTGCTTTTAGGCCAGGTGTAACTGCATGATTTTAACCCTGATTGTGTGAGATGGACAGTTTAGTAACTGAATGAGCAATTCAGACATCAGCCATTGAGAGATCAAGCAGAACCAAAAAACAAGCAGTGCTTCTATTGCATGTATTCAGAAGAATTAAATGACTGCAATTCATTATAGACAAACAACATCACCACCTAATTAACTACACACAAACATAATTTGCACATAGTATATATTATTCCAATATTATATATTATTAAACACTAGCCGAGATGGCAGTTGTATGGTAACATTTTAGCATCAGAGACCACGTGTCAGCATGTTTAGACGAGTTATATTGTTTAAAGCAGTAATTCTGCAGCCAATATTTGTCCCTCTGAATTAAAACATTTGAGAGCCCTGCAAATTAATATTCTTCACAAGCTTGCCTTATAATGGTGTGATTACGATTGCTTAATTTGTGAGATCCAGTGTCTCTGCCCTCACAACAAAGACAATATATTCTGTGAGAGATGGACATTAACCTGACTTGAATATGCTAATCGTTTCCAGCCTTTGGGATGTCACATGTGGTTTAGTGTGCACCCCAATTAATGCTAGCGGAATATTAGAGCCAGTTGCTTGTTCTGAGCGTGTAGAAATACTGACCTTAATTTTCTGTGTAGATCTGTTTGTGCAAGCGCCCTCATTTGTACAATGCTGTTTGATTGTTGACATCATGTTGACAAGTTGATTCTCCGTGCTGTGTGCCAGGCCATTCTCCCAGCACTAATTTCATTAGCCCCCCCCCCAAACAAATTAAAACAGCTCTGATGGAGTACACAACACCTGATGGGTTCGTACTGACCCAAGGTGAACAGCAGGACAGAGATCTTGAGATGGAGACAAATCACAGGTGTTGTGACTCTTGCATTTCACAATGATGTCTGTGTTGTGGGATATTATGGGATATTGAGGGGAAAATAAAGACTTTAAACATCATTAAACTGACACATCTTCAGAGTACTTCAGTATAGTGGGTATCAGAAGCTTAATAAGCAGAGATGATTCCGTTAGCTTTGTTTAGAGCTTGTGATAATGAGAGTTGTGCTTTTTATTGAGAGAATCTCTTTATTTTATATACTCTTTTTCTCTTAATGTGCATCCTCAGAAAAGCACTGCTCTTGATTCAGCAGGACTGGGGGAAAAAAAGGTAATTGACTTAGCCTATCTCACTGATTGAAGCAGCAGTTGCTAAGTGCTGATTCTGAAATGGCGAAACAAATAACTCGCTCCATAGAAATGTTTATAGCTTTCGATTTGCGGCTGTACTGTTGTTGTAGAGAATACTGGATTCTGCCGTTTGCAGGAGTGCTTGAACCTATTTATAAATTCTCCTCTTGCACTGACTTCACCCAGAAGGTAATGGTCACTTTAAAATAAAAACAAGATCCAATTGTGTTTGCTTGACACACATGCTGGATGTTACAATGTTCTTCACATGTAGATTTGTAATTTAAGTTATCGCTTCCGTGGTCCTAAATGTGAATCTGACAAGCTCTGTATTGTGGAACAAAAATAACAGTAAACGTTGTATTGCATTGTTTGTGTGCTATGACAGCTGTGTTTAGATGTATGTTTTAATAATAAGCTTTTGTGTTTAACAGAACACTTCAGTTTCTATACACTTTATTACATAAAATCTACATGTATGCAAACTGTAGTTTTCAGTTTGAGTGCGCAGTATCAGTCCACGAGCTTTTATGCAGAGACGAATTTCTGTTTTTCATAAGGCATGAATTGTTTATGGTGCCTCACATTTACGTTGCTTATTCAGCATGTATGTGCTAGCATAGCCTTTATTTTGATTCATTTCCTGAGACCGGGCAAGAACTCATTAGTTTCTCATTACCCAGGCCTCATTAGTGCTGGAATAGGCACCTGAACCTGTCAGCCAGTGACAGACTGTGGTGAGATATAACTCCCCAGAAAGAGTTCAGCCCAGAGTGCAGGTCTAATAATACAAGAGAGAGCACCAGTCAGGGTGCATTATCTCAGCTCTTCCTTTTACTTAGTACAGCCGGGCTCGGACAGACCAGCCCAAAACCGAGACTCAACACAGGTGAGGAAGACTGTGACCGAATACCCAGAGGGAAGAGCAGTTCAGCTATTCCATAATCTTGTACAGATTTGATTTAGAGAAACAGTGAATATCCACTGTTGTTGAGCCACCAATTGTGGCTGGCTGTATCTTGGCTATATAAATATCCTGGCTATATGTGGATATTTAAATGCTGTTCTTGATGTCACCTGACCTGGGAGCTGCATAATAATCAGCTACTAGCCATGGTAGTATGATGTGCATTTGTCCTCTATCCTAATCTATTGTCAGTTAAGGAGCTAAATGCAGTGCTTTGTTTTTCAACAAGGCTCATCCATCATGCCTTCTTCAATTAACTGTTAGATTATATTATCGACTGTTTGCAAAATAATGCCTGTCAGTCATTGGTGATAGTCTCTAAGCAATATTGCCTCTGTTGAGTGTAAGAAGATCTCAGAAATCATCCTGCAGTGAGATTGGCAGTAACAGCATTTACATTAACAAGGTCAAAAATGTGTGACTGGAAAACTATTTGTGTATTTTGATTGCATATTTATTATCATAAATACATAGAGAATAGAAAATATGTAGAGGCATATTCTGTAAACGTGGTGACCATTGAAGCAGTACCTTAGAAAGGAGGACCAGTAGTTATGTCAGTATAGAAGATCAAAACAGAAATGCGTGCACATACGGTAAAGACTCTTGCTTTCCTCCTTTCAATCGATGTTTCCTCCACACAAGACCTCCCTCTCTGGCAAAAGTTGGAAAGTCTGTAAATCTGCTGACAGCTGGCTCTGTGAGAGGCCCACAGAGGGGAGAGGAAAAGAGCAAGAGAAGACTGTGAAAGAGGAAAAGAAAATGAGAAACACTGTGGGATTGAAGATGGGCACTGGACCGTGGGCTTGGAGTTTGTTATCAAAGACCTTGCGGTTCCACAAATGGCTTCAAAACTTGTGGAAGTGATGCGCATGCAACTGGAAGAACTGTTGTTAGCAGTATAAATTCTTGGCCAGGTGCTAGTTAACTGTGGGTAAAATATTTTAGTTGCATGTCCTTGTTTGACTGCTTTTAAGACTTGTAAAGCCCAGCTGTAGTGATGCAGTGCAGATGTTTTGGTTTTCCAAGCCTCCATCTGTTATTTCTTGCTCTTGCTATCTACTCTCTGGTCTCCCTCTCCCCATCCCTACCCTCTCTGTCTCTCTCTCTCTCTCTTTCGTTCCTCATCTGTTGTGTTTGTGATTCTGCTCCCAGCTCTGGCTGTGAATCGTAGAGGAGGAAGCTCATGGTGGGGTTTGGTTTGTCACTTCTTGGGGTGGGGGACTCTCTTGGACATCCTGCCTGAAAGGGGTTCATTGAATCAGGCAGCACTACATCCACAGCCCCCTCCCTCCCTCCTGCCAGTGGATCTTTGTCACTGTTGAATGGAGCTTTGACTGGTTCCAGACGACTGGGTCTGCACCATAAAGCTCTTCACACACTGATAAATGGGCATTGCCCCACAGTATTGTGGGTCCATGGGCAAACCCCAGCATATTCTGGGGCTGCCAGACAAGGGGCTAGTCAGTGAGTAAAGCAACACAGGCGGAGCAGAAAGGCAGCCCAACACGAGCAGTCAGAGAGACAAATCAACGCTGTCAGTGTAGCAGACGCACTGACATTAAATATGGGTTTTTGTGTGTTGTAGCATGAGGAAGAGATTATTCCCACTGCTTCTTGGATAAGGAAAGAGTATTGATAACGTCTGTAGATTTCTGTCATGGTTCTTGTGTTGAAATTTGGTAAAGGGTTTATCAAGGATTTATAGAAAAACCTTGGGATAGGGATGGGATTGTTCAGAAAATCAGCGTCTAATGTCCTCTTTAAAATCCATGTTCTGCCGCTCGTGCATACGCTGTGCCGCTAAGGGCATAAAGTATATTTAAGTTAACCAGAGGTGCTCTTATTCCGTGTATAAAGCTGACAAAATGAACTGTATCTTCACCACGTATCATTGTAAGTTGGTTGTTGTGGCATGTTAGGCTATTTGTGTGTTTCGTTCAAGACTTTTATGTTGACAAGGCTGAATATTAATGGACTGCTGGGGTGTGCATTTTTATTTTATATTTATTCATTTTTTTATTCTGTTATAGAGCCTGAACATGAGTGGAGTGTTGTCTTTATCAGGAGCCACATTTATATAAAAAAATGAATATCCAAATCTCAAAATAATAAAAAAAATTCTGAATATTTGAGAATTGTCTGAATATCTTAAATATCTATTTATATTGATGTCCTCTAAGAGTGCTATATTCTGTTACACCCTATTGTTTTAGAATAGCAGAATATTCAGTGGCAGCCCTTGAAATATTGATTTAATGATTTTCCCAAATATCACCTAGCATACCACCTACTGTTTTTCACAGCATCTCCTGATCTGTCCTGAACTTATGAAAAATGAATGTGCTTTTGAGTGCTGATGTTGCATTATCCATGAATCTTGCTTTTACAAAGAAAGTGGCCTAAACTCTCTCTCTGTCTCTCTCTCTCTCTGTCTCTCTCTCTCTCTCTCTCTCTCTCTCTCTCTCTCTCTCTCTCTGTCTCTCTCTGTCTCTCTCTCTGTCTCTCTCTCTGTCTCTGTCTCTCTCTCTGTCTCTGTCTCTCTCTCTGTCTCTCTGTCTCTCTCTCTCTCTCTCTCCCTCTCTCTCTCTCTCAGGGAGTTCCTCAGCTCCCCTGTGCCAAGGCCTTATACAACTATGATGGCAAGGAACCTGGCGATCTTAAGTTCAGCAAAGGTGACATCATCATCCTGCGCCGGCAGGTGGATGAGAACTGGTACCACGGAGAGGTAGGCGGGGTCCACGGCTTTTTTCCTGCCAGCTTTGTGCAGGTGATAAAGCCGCTGCCACAGCCACCCCCCCAATGCAAGGCCCTGTATGACTTTGAACTGAAAGACAAGGAGGCGGATAAGGACTGCCTTCCTTTTTCAAAGGTGAGTCTGCTCTTGTAGAACCCACCTAAACACTGTGCCACAAACATGCATGAACATGTGCTCTAAGCTTTTTAAAGGTGGGGCTGGTGATACGCTCCTGAAGAATAACATACACAAGTCAGTAGTGTGTACGTATCTATGTATTTTTTTTTGTTTTGTTTTGTTTTGTTTTTTTAAGGTTCCAGGGGTTTTGTAAAGTTTCTGCTTAAATGCAGCATTGAAATGTAGACATCAGTCAGATATTACAAACGCGCCATTCTAGAGAAATGCAAGTCAGAATTGTTCACAGCAGTGGTGATAGGAACCAGATGTCCAACGCATTTAATGCTGCTAAAAGCATTAAAAGCATTACATAAAGGGGTTACAGATAGATTACTAGAGATTTGATTTAGGCTTAGATTTCATTGCATAGAGGTACATGAAGGGTGCTGTCACAATAAAAACATAACATTTTAAATGTTAATTTTGTTCATTTATTGTCACTGCCCAAATTAAAACATGTATCTCCAAAATAGTTACTCTGTAGGAGGAGAGAACAACGTTAACTTCCAGTGAAAGATTCTAAGTAAATCTGGATCATTTCTATTGGTCCATTCATCATAAAATTCTCATACAATGTGAAGGACAGCTGCTGTGTTCAAATGATGTAGTAAACAAAAACAATTGGCATAAACAGATGTTGTTTTTGTGTTTTTGGTTTTTTAAGAATGTGACAATATAAACACTGCTTATTAAAGGCCTTTTTTTATTTTTTTAAGCTACAGATTTTCTTAAAATGTAGTATTGAAATTGTTTGACATGGTAAGACATTCTATTCAACAGTTGGAATGCCTATTTGTCCGGTAATGAGGCCTTTCTCTGTTGTCTCTTTCCTTTTCCTCCTCTGTGCAGGATGACATTCTGACGGTGATTCGGCGAGTGGACCAGAACTGGGCTGAGGGGATGCTGGGAGATAAGATTGGCATCTTCCCCATCTCATACGTAGAGGTGAGATACATTGCCATATATACATACACTATTATCGAGGAGTATACAATTAATAAATAAATTCGTAGCTTGTCCTGTGTTTTCTTTATTTTTACTTGGTTTATTTATTTATTTTCATTTGAGGGTTTTTTTTTTCGTAGAGGTGCTTGACTCTTCAGTTTGCTCTTTTTTTCAGTTCAGAAGCATGTCTCCTTCATCTACTACAGTCACTGTAAACACATCCAATTATTCAGCCACTTTCTCAAAATCTCTGTCTTCACAGTGATGCTTTTTAAGCTCATGAATCAGCGAGCACTCGAAAAATGGTTCCATGAAAAGAGATGAACGTCAGCCTTTTACAAAATCACCATCAGTTTGTTAATAAGTGACGCACTGTCCCAGGAGGGGCTTTGAGCAAACAGCTGCTGAGGCTTTTATTGGAGCTGAGACATGACCTCATAGCTTTCTGTCCCCTCTCTCATACACAAATGTGAATGAATGAATGCATTTATACCTTCGTTCTCCTCTTTTCCCCCATGTATGGCACAAGTTGGTGAAATTAGCCGGCCATATACAGTGGAAAGTCCCTCATAGGCACTAATACAAATTCTCTTGTCACACATAAGACAATGCTTACATCCTTAGACTAAGAATGTGGATGAAGCTCTAACCTATAGTCTTAATATACACAGGCTTTGCCACCATTTTTGTTCTTGTTACATGCGATCACTAAGAACACAATCTGAACAGAATCATTAGTCTCTTTTCTAGACACGAGCAACTTCACACTATTTTTTTTCATCAAAGCATCTCTAACCCGAGCCTGAAAATAACCATCAAAACACTCCAAAATAGCTGCTGTCGTACTTGCGCTCCCAGGAGGAGGTTTTTTAGTAGCATTTTTCGATCTCACACACATACACACGCACAGAAAACAAGAAAGAGGAACAGGGGGTAATGTTAAGGGCTTGTAAAAGCCAGAGCTATTTTCACATGGCAGGAGCTTTCCATAAACAAGTGCCTTTTGAGATCGTGGTGTTCAAATACAGTGACATCAGAATAGACACGTACTCAAGTGTTCAGTGCATTTTATTTTATTTATTTATTTAATTGTCATCGTGCGTATTATTAAAGGGGATGTAGTTTGAATAACTGTGGTTTTTATTTAGTGGGTTTTTTTTTCTTCTTCTTTTTTAAACACCTTCAAGAAATGGACTTAGAAGCTGCTTGAATTCATTTTTTTTCTGTTTTTACAATCCAAATGATCCCGAACTGGTCCTATTCTGTTATACTTTAAAGTAAAAATAATATTAAAATGCCAGTGGACACAAATTAGCCCAGGGTCACCACCATGTGCTTAACGCACTGAAGGCTCCAGTTTGTTCAAGTATCTTTACATCAATAAACATGACCCAGTTTAGCTCCAGTGAGCTTGTATCTACACCGAGACCTACAGGTGAACTCAACTGAGCTCAAGGTGCTACATGTCTGTGCCTTCTGATAGGCTGCTTTTGAGTGTGGGTGTTGAGCTGTTTGCCTGAGGGTGTGTGCGTGTGAGTGGTAGTAAAAAGGTTCTGTCATTACCTGAAGCTTTTATTTTCCTATTCCTTTGATTTCTGTTTCACATGAAAATGGCTCTCACCTACAGTTTTATTATTTTACCTTGCAGATCACGTCCCATACACCAGTTTGTAGCTTCTCTCTCCGTCTCTTTCACAAATGCTAAAGGGTTTCATCACTCCCTCTTATTGTACCACCAGGCTGCCTCTCTCCTTTTTATTCACACATTCTTTTTCTCCCCCATTTCTCTCTATTTCTGTTCTTTCTACTATTCACCAGAGTTGCTTATGAGTGACAGTAATATATGGCTGATTCTCTGTCGCTCTTTCCTCCCACTCCTCTGCTTCCTGTCTTGCTTCTGATCCTCTCATTCTTTTATCTATTCTTTTCCTTCATCTTTGCGTTTTGAGAATGGGTTTAAAAAAAAAAAAAGAAGCAGTTCACTCTTTGTCTTTGTAATCTGTAGATGAGTCACTATATATTTTGGTGTACTATTTAAATGTAACTATGTAAATATCCCTTTCTTTTTCTGCTAACAAAGATAAACATGGTATTCACTGAAGATTTAAAATCCAGCTTTTCTGTGCTCGTTTCAGTGAGCTCCACGTAACAATGACTTCTGAGAGTTAACCTCTCTTTCTGTCTCTCTCTCCCTCTCCCTCTCTCTCAACCCCCTTTAATTGCTTTTTTCCCCCCAGTTTAACACAGCAGCACGGCAGCTTATTGAGCTGGACAAGGTGCCAGACGGCGGCGGGGACTTGGGTGAAGGGCCGTCTTCCTCTGCCTCAGGCCCTCAGGCCAATGGCACACAGAAGACTGCAGGCGAGAAGAAGAACAGCAAGAAGCGTCACTCCTTTACCTCCCTAACCATGTCCCACAAGCCGTGTCTAGCCCCGCCCCCGCAGAGGCACTCCATGGAGATCAGTGGTCCTGTGCTCATCAGCTCCTCAAACCCCACGGCGGCAGCTCGCATTGGGGAGCTCAGCGGAGGACTGTCCTCCAGCGCACCCTCCCAGGTGAGAACCACGGGAATAAAGAGTTGGATGGAAATGTACTAATCAACACACCTCCACTCGTACCAGTGCAGCACACACTAAAATAACACCACCATGTGAGTATCAGGAGAGGGCTGAGAATATTCCATCATCTTGACCATTGAAGATCAAAGTGAAAAAGGGCAAACAACGTAGGCAGGAGAACAGATGGACTACATTCTGTAATCGTAGGATTACACAGTGCTCCTACATGGGCAGTGTAGCTGAGAGAATGTACAGTGAGTGTAGGGGGAAAAAAAAACTTTTTATAATGTTGTGGTTTATCTAATGGTTCAATTAGTGATTATATGCTGTAATTTTGTGACACACTTTTGCCATTATTGTCACTTTGCACTGCATTTAAGTTTCTCCACACACAAAAAATAAAGATGGAGTTTAGCGGGGGAGGTTTGGCTGTAGCAGATGAGTACCTTGAGTGACAGATGGAGAGTGAGATGAAGGAAGTGCATGCACTCAGTCTGAAGTCCTACTTCCATTCACCCTTTCTGATATGCTTTCCTTCAACACTGTCTGTTCAAGCCTCTCTTCTTTTTGTCTGCAATTAACCCCCACCCCCCTTCTCCATTCCACACATGTCTCTCACTCCCTCATTCCACACAGTCCGAAAAAAAGAGAGAAAATCAGGATGCGTAATGGCAGCCCCCTCCAAACTCCTTCTGAGTGGTTACTGCACCAACCACAGAATGACAGCCACTCACAGCTGTTCCGCTGCTTGCCTGGTGATGTGGACCTCAGGAAGCCAACTCGAGTCAGTGGAAGTCAATTTGTGACATCCTATAATCTTGCTTTAGGAAGCTTCTAGAAGGCTGCCTCTTCTCCTTTCTCCTGAGCAGAGATAAGGAGAGATTGTAAACGGGACTAGATCTCCTCCACTAAAATGGATTTGGGGTTTGCGAGTTTCTGTCTGAAATGAAATCTAACGTTAGGAGAATTTTAATAGCAGAAGCCACTTCCCATGAACACAGCACAGCTGTAGCTCACTAACATTTTTTCCACCTGTCTTTTTTTGAATTTTATTTCTGACAACAGCTGCAGCAAGTTTCAGACAAGAATCTTGAGCTATCATGAGCTAGGTTTCTTATTCACGTTCTTGGGTTTCATTTAATAGTTTAAGTAGATGGTCTAAGAATCTTAATTAGTGTCAGTTATCAGTCAGTGCCTCAAAGATTATATCTTAGATTTTAACTTTTTTTTCTTGTCTAAATTTTCTGCAGTTCCTGTAGCGCATTGATTTCTACCAATTGTCATAACTGCTGGGAGCAGCCAAGGAAACATGGTTAATTATACACACAAGTAACTATCAACAGGGTCCAGGCACATCCAAAATACTGAGATCTCTGAGCCATTCAAGGCATTTAAGCAGATAAAAAGCAAATGATATGTTTTAAGAAACACACAAATTTATAATAATTTTAGGGTCATGAAACGCCAATTTAGAAACAGATTTTCAAGAAAACTACCAGGAAAACTTGTACCTGAACTAATACATGAATTGTATGTTTTCTTTTTAATAATTAATTATTATTTTACAGGAACATGTTTCATGCCATGTGTCAACTACCCCATTACCGTATTAGGTCCGGAGGTGTTCTGAACTTTTCTTTACCTTTTGTCATGACTCATGAGTCTGCAGCTCTGATAATGGAATGAGGAAGCTTTTGTGCTTTGTTACTCCTTTTGAAAGGACAAACAATGCCCCCACAATGAGAAATCTGATGCTGCTCATGTTGTGATGATGTGTTGATATTTGGCTGGTCTCCATGGGACAAGCTTTTTGTTTGTTTGGTTTTTTAAACATGGGTAATGATGCAAAAATGTTTTCCTGTACAGTACGTTCATAAAGCCTATGAAGATGTGTATTTTTATATAGACACATTGACACAACACAACTTTAAAGCCATTGGACAACTGTCAGAGCCTCTCCATAATTCAGGTGTTGTGGAGTATGCCTTGGTTGGTATCTACCAAACATAGCCATTGGACGTTAGTCTTGTGTCTGAGAAATGCAATGCTCTGGCCAATCTCCTGCTCAAAATCCTTGGGTTCTGGCATTCTTGTGGCTGTTGCTTTGACATGAAGCACCTATCTAATCATGGTTACAGTCTAAATATACCTCTTAATTGCAACACTATTCCCTTATGCGGGAATATAGCAAAAGCTATAAAATGTATCTTAGTCTGTTTATATTGTACCTGTTTATACACAGTGTGTTAGAATAGCTTAGTATGTGAAGTGACACAGCATCTCAATTTTCAAATGTATGAAGCTTGACGTTTGGTGTTTTGTTGCGCTGTCTAAAATTAGACTCTGTTTTTAGTTCTGCAAATGCAGTTTTTGTTTATTTGTCTTTTCATGATTCTGCAGTAAACATATTTTGCCAGAGCATGGATCTCTAAGCATGACTAGTTACCCTGAGGCACTCTGCTCTGATCTTGCTTTGTCTCACCCCCCCTCTCTATTTCCTTGTATGTTTTATCCCCCCTTTCTTTATTCTTATTTATTCTTCTCTTTCTGCATCTTCCATGCTGTCGTTCTTACATTTTTCTCTCCCTCTACTCTCTCTCCCTCTTTACCCCCCTCCAACCTGCATGCTTTTTTTTCTTTTGTTGACAGCCTACTCAATCCCAGAGCTCCTCTGTAATTAATTCAATTTTATCAGTGTTACCGCTTTATGCCGTCTGACAGACGGCTGTCGTCTGCCGGCTGGTGCCAGCTGTGAACCTCCTGAAATCAAGCCCAGCATGACTAGCACACACTTCACACAATGACGCACATCCCTTCTTGTTCCTGAATAAAATAGCCATAAAGCACTAGGTGCTTAGTGTCATGCAAGCTCTTGCTCTCTTGCTCTATCTTCTTCTCGCGCTCTCTCTCTCTCCTTCCTCTCTCTCAATTTTGCACTATATCCCTGACCACCCCTCTCCCTATCGTATGAAGGGGTATAATCAGTTCGTTTTAACATTCTGGCCTGGACATTTCAGTGCAAATCATTAACCGCACACTCCAAAACCCACAATAATGAGACAGCCTGTTCATGCCGCGAACATTACTACTCCATAGTCCTCCCAGTTCCGCGTTATGCTCTCTGACTTCAGGTTACAGAGTTACATCATGGAGCTTATTAAACGTGGCACACAATAACCAAACCTTCTCCAGGAGCTGTCAGTGTCTACCCGGTGTATATCCTCCTTGTTTTTCCTTTTTCTCTGTAGCACCAATGAAAGACTTGTGGCAGTGGTTTCATGGATGGAGTGAAAGAAGGAGATAAAAGGGTGGAAGGAGAAAGCTGGAGGGAGCGATAAGAGAAATCACCGAGCTGACTAGGGGAAGTGGAGAAATGTGGTGATGACAGAAATGTTGAGGGAGATAGAGGCACAGTGACTGAGGGATAAGGCTCTGATTCTGATAGTATTTGAGTATTTTCATGTTTTATACATTTTCGTAAATTGCTTTTTGCCAATTACACATGGAGCATGTGTTATTTATACAAGGTTTCCCAGATATCAGAAACTTTATTTGAATACAATTATAACAGATGATATCTTGAGCTCCAGTATAAATATGAAACTTATTCTCTCTTGACCATTTTTTTTCCTCTTTTGCAGCCAATGTGTTTATTCAATTACTGCTGTCTCGTACATTGGCGCTGCAGTGACTGATTAGCTGTGTCCTTCCAACTAGAATTTGTTTCAGAAACATCAGTTTATCCTTCACTTTTTGTTGTGAATTCTGCGAAGTTTTCCAAGCAGCTCATAATGGGTTATGGACATTAAATCTGTACAAATAATACTTTAGGACTTAGACCTTTCCATTCTTATTCCAAAAAATTTAGAGCAACACCTGTGATGCACTAATATTCAGATTTAATTTGCCAGAGCATGACTTCTCAAAACGCGTACATAAACACAGAGATTCTTGGATCTCTTCTCCACAAGTCTATTAGCAAACATACACATACTTGCAAATGCTTCATGCATCAGCATACGTTTCCACTGGGATTGTGTTTGTTGTAGCTTTATCGCGTCCTGGTCATGTGCAGTGCATTAAACTTAATGACCTGCTATAGGCTAGCAACCAAAGGTTCATTCAGGTCAAAACTGTTGGAGGACATGATGAAGGCATACATGATTGATATGTCTTTCAGGAAGCCATGCGAAATGCAGTATCACTTCAAACTTATTTCATCTGCTGTGTGGGAGAAAGACCAGGAAATTGAATCACTTGAAACAAAGTAGTAGATGTTATCATTGCTGCAGAATTATAACTCATTTCTCTAGTGATGTCTATTTTTAGGCTCTCTACGGACCTTGGGTGAAGTCACAATGAAACTTGAAGAAATGTGATTAAATGAGAAATTTGGAGTATGGGAAATATATTTGGAAGAAAGTGATTTTGTTCTCGCTGCTATTTATGTTTCAGCGATAAATGTTCATAATTACAGCTGGAATTTCTCTCTTATTAGCTCTGCTGACATTCCAGATGTTAATTTCTATGAGGCAGGTACCAAAGGTTTAATTATGCTGTAAATAATACCTGTTATTATCATTGGTAATAGCTGTTTCTGCTTTGCTTCAAATGAGGCGGTGTAGTGCCTTGCTAATGACAGTGTCTTGAACCGTCTGTGTGCGGAACTGGAGATTTTAATTCACTATTGTCTTGTTCTGGCTGTTCTAATACGACTTGCTTCAAATGAGCCCACCTTTTCATAGCGTCCCATAGGCGATCAGTAATTAGCCCTACTAGGTCTTTGAAGCAGCTCCAGCGGGGCAGGCTTTAGAATGTCATGTGGCTTTATCACTGCAAAAGATATGTTCTCATTGGTCGTGACATTTTCAGGTCACCTCTGCTGGCCATGTTGAGCTGCTGAGGTGGATTGTTCTTATTCATGGAGGGGAAAAAAATGTATGTGTGAGCGCACACACTTGTACACCTAGCAAAGCTGACATGCTGGCAAAAATGAGTGAAGACAGATATGCCTCTCTAGATTGAGCTCTGTTTTACTCAGTGGTGGTCAGGTCTTGGCTTGTCTTTCCCAGTTCATATTATACCCCTGACTTTCCAAGAACGCTGTTCTGTATGTTAACTCTGAGTCATCACACACCACCTATTTCTGACTGGATAAGTGTGTTTAAAGTTGGATTTTTCTTCTTGTTTCTGATAGGTTCACATTTGCACAACAGGACTCATTGTCACTCCTCCGCCAAGCAGCCCTGTAACAACAGCCACAGTCTTCACTTTCCCCCCAGAGACCAGCTATGCCTCAATCCCAGTGGTCAGTCCAGCGAAAACCTTTTAACGTTTTTCAAGCATGTTTAAACATTAGTGGTTACTCTTAATTAGTGAATTCAGTTCCTTTAGGATACACGTATTGCTGACATAATTCATTTGCACACATAGCTTGCAAACTCTAGGAATGCTCTGCAGCAGATGCACTTTATCATAAGTTCTTAATGCTCATTGCCAAGAGGTTTAAAGCCTGGAGCACTGGTCTGTGCAGCAGTGGAACTGCTCTGGAGTGACTGGAGCACCATCCAGGACTTTTGGTATGTGATTGAGTGGTGTTTATGATACAGAACTAAGAGTCCTAGCCCTCACTAAACACTCTCTCATGGCTGAATGCAGTTGAGTCTGCAATACACTATAATTATACGCTATAATTATATAAATATACTTGAGGTAGGAAGTGGATATCAAAATATGATTGAGTTTTGCCTTTTAACATCATGTTTATACAGTTATAGCAGAAGTCTGAATGATGTTTTTTGGCTTATTTGAAAAAATTTGTGATGCTTCCCTGATTTGTAATGGGGGGAAATGGAGCCTTTGCCATTGCTAATCCAGGCTCAGCACTACAGAGACTGCACTATGTACGATCACTAACTTGGTCTTTTCAAAGCATCTGCACTAACTTTGTGTGTGTGTTTCTGTTTAATTTATGAAGAGTCTAATAAAGATGTTAAAGTAACGTAATCCTGTAAAGCTGATCACAGTTCTACCTCACCCAGTTTCCCTACGCTGGCTCCCTGTGGTCACCAAATCTTAGACTCAGTGCTTCAGAATGAAGTTATACATGATGTTTTTGCTCAGATGATTTCTCTTGCCTGTGGGCAAACTAATCATTTCTGCTCAAGCGCCAGCAGTGAACCGAAACACCACATGCGCACGCACACACATACATTCCAGCTGAAATGTGGAGAGGGCAGAGTGCCATCTGATAGTAAGCCCTCCCTCTCCTCTCAGTGCTTAGTGGTAATGACTGCTCTAGTGGCCTCAGGGTACCCACTAATGTCTCCAATGATAGATGTATCTGTAAAGGCATGTGTGTTGTGTTGGTTTCTTTGTTGTATTTCTCTTTGTTTTGAGTGCACTGTCTCTAATGTTGGCCTTAAAATCAATTAGATAGCTTTGTGAGTGAGCATGATCATATCTGAACATTTGCCAGCCCACCCATATGCACACACTAGGGATGGGCCATAAGACTAAGATATAATATCACAACGGAACAAGAGACAGAAGGCGGCAATGTTGTGACATACCATGCACTGTGAATGAGCAACAAAAACTGAAATATTCTTCATTTTTTAAAAATTTTTCCTGTGAAATTCATTTATTTAATGATTAATATTTTTTTTTAAATATTCAAACGTTAATAATTATAATAACTCTGTAAAATGTGATACAGGACAGGACTTATCTTAATAGCAACATATATATTTATATTGTATTGGCACTTGGGGGTATATCTTGAAAGTTATTTGTGTCTTTTACAGATTTATTCATGTACTTTTTTTTAATTCAGGATGCTTTGCCTCCTCCTCCCCCACCTCCCCCACAGTCCTCTGCTGTGGGGGCTGCCTCTTCATTGGCTGCTGGACAGAGGCCTTCCCCCACAACAAGTGACCAGAGCAGCCGGCAGAGACCAACAGTGTAAGTGTTAAAAAGGCACAGGGTGTGGGTGGCTGCGGGTGTTTAGACTGCTGAATTCATGAGTGTGCACGATTCTGTTCAGAGCGTGTAGTTTCACCTCTGGCTGACCTCCTCGTCTTACTGAATGGCAGCTGAGCATGACTGAGCACCGGTCAGAGGTCAAACCCTGGGGGAAATGTTATAGACTCTGGAGTTCTGCACGAAGTCTGGCCCTGAGCCTAACTCTTGACCTTTAATTTTTGTACCCAATCAAAACTCTCACTAGACCAAACACACCTGGTTGTTATTAGACACACCTGCACGTCTGTCCGTGTTTTTCTTAGAGTATGTACTTGTAACATCAGCGTCCTCAATAAAGATTAGTATAACCACATTTGCTGGAACAAACACATTTGCTAGTGTGTAAATAAAGGCAATTCAGCTTTTTCAATTTAGACTGTTTTGGCCTCTTTACTTTTCCTCACATTCTAGTAGCCAAATTTACACATGAAACAATGATATTTACAGTATATTCCTTCATCCAAACTTGCAAAATAAATACTGTCATGTCCTTTTTAATGGGCCACATTGGCATTTTACAATGAAAAAGTGTTACTTGTTAAAATGACATGAACCAAAGTGCTGCAACAAATAACATGTCATATGAAGAGGGACTTTGAAATTGAGAATCATTTGGATTATAGAGTACGTTATTTAGCTGTATTTAAACGTAAAGTACACGTTTAAATACAGCTAAATAAAAGTGGTTGAAAAATGTGCTTTATTTTAATGTTAAGGATTTTATTTCCGTTTATTACAGCATTTAACATTTTTTAGAAACAGAAATCTGACGGTTGCAGTATTGATCTTTTAAGGTTTAAAACCACTGGGTGTAAATTCATGTTTTAAAAGAATAAAAATATTTGCTGTGTGTTTTTACTCCTGCTTCTCAGGTATGTAGCAATGTTCCCATACACTCCCCGTAAGGAAGATGAGCTGGAGCTGAGAAAAGGAGAGATGTTCCTGGTGCTGGAACGCTGTCAGGATGGCTGGTTTAAAGGGACATCTATGCACACCGGCAAGATCGGAGTGTTTCCTGGTAACTACATGAGTCCTGTCAGCAGGTATGACACAAATATGCATTGTACTTACTGCATCTATTCAAACTCAGTCAAACTTAGTAGTCAGTTGCAAGATTAGTTTGTCTAACTAAGCACAAACACATACTCAAATGTGAATTTACTTTATGATATATTTGGCGTGTGTATGTTATTGATCGTATTGATCCTACATAACCTGTGTATAGTAGTGTTTGCAGTGGTTGGGGCGTTTATTAAAAGAATGTCATCTTTTTCCTCCACCTCCACAAACATGCTTTATTTATTAAACATTTTTTCAGGAAGGTATTTTTCCCCTCTGCTCTAGACGACAATGTTTAATGCATTTATTAGCAGTACATATTGTAAATGCTTAATGCAGTCAACACATTCTGCTCAATTTGTAATGAGTTCCATGTTCATCAAACCCACACATTTCTATTAAACATTGACAGGATTCCTGTGCTCTGAAATTTGATGGTGCATTAACTCTGCTCAGAAAAGTACTTGTCTGTAAACCCAAGATCATGCTTTTTTTTCTCAAGCACCTCTAATAAAGTTTAACTAGATATTTTCCAGCATATAATGTAAACCTTTGTACTGTAGTAAAAATTAGAATGAGTGAACAGTTAGAGACATGGTTTGATTGTGTCTCTGAGTTGTTGTGTGTGCTGATTTGAAAAATGTTTTATTTATTTCTCTTCTAGGACGGCAGCAAGCGGTAGTCAGCCCAAAGTGCCCCTAACACTGTGCTCACAGGCTGGGCGTGGCGTCACCATCGTTAGCCCTTCCTCCGCTCATCTTGGCTCAAGCATAGATCCCAGTAAGCCCCTTCCAGTAGTTACAGGACCTGCTCCTTCAAACGCTCTGCCAGCTGCCATTGTAACAGCTGCTCACGTGCCTCCTGGTCAGCATCCCAAAGTCCTGATGCATGTGACTTCTCAAATGACAGTCAACCAAGCACGGAATGCTGTTAGGACAGGTAAAGGATGATGCAGTAATCATCTGTGTAATAATCAGTAGATTACTTATTACAGCATGTGTTTGGTAAACATTTAATAAATTAATTCAGTTAAATATTTGTGCAGTAAGTTGTTTCGCAAGTTCCAGTTTTCTAACATCTCCTTGTATTTCTTTATCTCTTAAGGAGTCTGTCACAGTCAGGACCGCCCCACTGCGGCCGTAACGCCCATTCAGTCCCAGAATACTATGGCTTTCATGCCTCACTTGGCTGTGTGTCCCCAGCCATCACCTGGCCCTAGCTCTGGCCCCACTTCTAGCCCTGTCTCAAGCAGAATGGGTGTGGCTATGGGCTGTGCTGCTGCCTCCCTCACCCCACCCAATGTCAGTGCTGCTTCTCTGGAAGTGGATGCCATGAGACAAAACAACATGGTTTCACTTCCGGTCAACCCCGGTAATGCCAAGAACCTCGGTGCCACGGCGACAAACCAGGGAGCTTGTAGACTGGATAAGGACTGCAAGGTGAGACAATGCAGTTACACTTGAATTAAACATTCCTCTTTCACCGCAGGTATCCTAGTGTGAACACCCAGTATACTGGCCTGATAGAATGTGTTGCATCATTCTGTGAATTGTATGGACTTTGGCCCATCATTCTACACCTTTGCTGTAGTGCAGCAGTGTCTACATTTTCAGAGTAATACTTTACCACTGATGGCAAACTGAAACGTCTTTTTGCTGCCCAGTTTACTCCCAAAAAAAAGTCAAGGTTGAATTTTCCCATGCTAATTACATTCTTTGTTTCATCAGTGATCTTGTATCTTAGTGTTTCTGTATTTTGCCCACAAGGACAGATTAAACAAAGTGCATTCAGGCGAAATGTTCCAAAGTTGGATAAGTCATATCTCAGCCTTGAGTGTTATCCAGGACCCTCCTTTAAGCCAGTGATTTCCCAGGCTTGTACCTCTTAACATCAGTGTAATTTGCTTGGAGGCTTCCAATTTATTTTCATTTTTTTTTCTTTTGGGATCAGAGGTGTCTGCATAGCGCACATTTTTTCATCAGACTGTACCTCCTCTAACTTTGGCAGTTGTATGAATTGGAGAATCAGTTCATTTGGCTGCACTCTCTGGCTGTTGGTGCCAGCAGATAATTTTGAAGTGTTTTGGAAAGCATCCCGCATATTTATTCTAACAGAGTAATTCACACAAACGAATGTTCTGCCTGCTTGGAGATCCCCTAGATCTGAGAATTGAGTTAATTACAGTAAGGAGGGGTAGATGTAGAAACAGAAAGAGAGGTGGGGCAGTTCTAGAGAGAGGAATGAAACCTAAAATATTATGAATTACTGATACGAGCGGCTGTGGAAAATTCTACAGAGTTCTACTTGGAAGGATAGAACCTGAAATCATATTATGAACACTTTTGAGACTTCAGTTGTTTGTCTGAGAAAGGGGCTTGTTTGTGTTAACTTATGGTCTGTGTAGATGCACACTATGCACCTGTACCTTTTTTAAAAACATGTTTCAGTCAGACCTTGTATCTTTTAATAGTGACATGACTCCAGTTTTCTCTTACATTTCAGAGGGAGAAGAAAGGACTGTTAAAATTGCTGTCTAACAAAAAGAAACTTCGCCCATCTCCCCCATCATCCCCGACGCTGGAGACGGAGCAGGCAGCTGCTGCAGACATGACACAAGGAGCAATGGGGCCTGAAATGCCTACCACTGCAGCAGTTGCAGGTGTTAACCAAATTCGGGCTGGCTCCTGTCCAGTGGAGTCTGAGACGGCTGTGTCCTGTTCATCATCTTCATCTTTAAACCCTGATGCAGCACATCGTAGGAATGGCTCCCAAGACAACCCTGCCCCTATTGCACCACCTCCTCGACAGCCGTGCTCCTCGCTCCTCTCCATGCAACATGATGGCCGACCAATAGTATGCGAAAGGTACAGGAACCACTAACATTTCTTGATTAAATAAAGTTACATGTTTATTAAATACTAACTCCTCTAAATGTGAATGACTAAAAGTACTTTTACTCTAAATATATATATATATATATATATATATATATATATATATATATATATATATATATATATGTGTATATATATATATATATACTGTAGAATCATATTGGAGCCATGTGGCGTGACCAGAAATTTCATCACATTCTGTTTTCTATATTATGTAAATATTTTAAACAAATTAATTGCACAATTTTCTTTTTAATCATGACAGTAAAATAAATACTTATATCAGTGCCATCTAAAACACTAGTACTGGTATTTTTGGGAGGAACATAGATGTGTGTTTGCATGACAAACTGCTTAGAGGTAAAATCTAAGTGTAGTTTTGATGTTTTTTGAATTTGACTTAATAAATTTAATTTGCTGAATAAATGTTTCAGGGAGAGCTTTACCATCGAACACAGAAGCTTTAATGGAGAAAATTAAAGCTACATCGCAGCTTGTGGCTGAAACAAAAATACACCTCCATATTCAGCAACGTTTTAAGAGTGAAATTTAGGGAGTAAGCAAGTTAGAGCATGAAACATATAGTTAGGTGATTGTTCTTGCTGTTTGAGCTTATGCCACAACACCTACTTAACCTCAAAACCCCACTCTGTGGTTGTCTCACCCTGTGCAGATATCGCGTGGTGGTGTCATATCCTCCGCAGAGCGAGGCTGAGCTGGAGCTGAAGGAGGGAGACATAGTGTTTGTTCACAAGAAGCGAGAGGACGGCTGGTTCAAAGGAACACTCCAGAGAAACGGCCGAACAGGCCTCTTTCCCGGCAGCTTCGTCGACAGCATCTGACTTCTGCCAGCAGGCTTGCTGTCACGTAAAATAGGTTCACCAAATTGTTGAAAGGTTAACAGCTGCGGCCTTTCTTCTCTGTTGCCTGGAAAGCACCTGAAAAATAAGCGATGGACGGAACTGAGAAGGACAACAACATACACATGGGTTGATCTAAAAGCAGGTCAGCCTTGGAGTTCAAACAACCTGGGCTGCAAAAAAAACATCTCTTGAAGCTGATTGCAGACTTCCAGCTCTCTAAACTAAACTGGACCCCAGACGGGCCAGTCAGCACATACTCAAGCACATATAAAACCTTTAATCCTGTGCAAACAACGTGATGGAACTGGCTTAGCCTTTAGAGCCTTTAGCACCCGATTCCGAGAATAGTAGAGCTTGTCATGTGATGATTTGTTAATTTATGTATCTGTAACGTTAAAAAAAAAAGGTTTAAATGTGTGCCTTTTACTGTCTCACTTTATTGTATATAGGCAAACAAAGTTGATCTATGAGTCACGAAACAGTACGAACTGAGATGGGCTGGAAAATATGAATTTAACTTATTTTTTTATTTCATTGGAGTTGTATGTTATTGATATTGATGGATGACTTTTGCGGGAGAAGCTTTGTGAACTAAGGCAGAGATTGATTAGATGCCCCTGATGCGTGTCAGTGATGCACTGCTTTTGTCGTTAGTAGAGGCTCTTTGATGCCATGAGTTCACTGCTTGCTTCAATGGTATTGATGTCATTGCTCAGTTAAACTACTGTTGGTCATCTTAGTTTTAGAGTTTGCCCATTTACTACTGATATATTTTGTCTGTACTTTTAGTTATTTTAATATCATTATAGAAAGAAAGTACATGGACATTTGACCATATCATTGGCATATATGCGCTAAAGAATAAATTAAGATGTATTACATGTTCATTAGTTCAATTTCCAGCCACTGGCAGCACGTTTTGTGCATTGAATTGTCTAATGGTAGTGGGGTCCCTACAGTGCCGGTTGTGCATGGAGCAGGCACGTTTGAGTAAGTCTGCTGTAATTCTTTTCTCATTGAGTCAAGGGGTTAGTAGGGTTAATGTTTTAGACGTTTTGTTATTTAGGGAAAATGTCATCCATAGAAGGCCTCTGAGCAGAGTCATGGCAAATAAAATGATCATTCAAATTATACTAAGTTCATTCCTTGTTCTGAAAGTATGATAGCTGCTGGCTTCCTATTGTGTATTGTTCTGCGAGTCCTCTCACTGACAGCTGGTCGTGATAACTGAGAGACCACACAGATTCAAACTCTGCTACTTGGCAATGACAATTGTGATCTCACAAATATTACTGGTTACCCGTAAGGGTGCCCTGCTTTTACAGCTTGTTTTAACTTATCGCTAAACCCAGCAAAGCAGTACAACTGCCCTTTCAACCTCTCTTTCTCGAGCATTCCCGACAAAAGTTGAAGTCTGACTGGTTTGCCCTTAGCACATGCACAAAAGAAAGCAAAGGCACACTGTGTATTCTCATAGGACTGTGTGATAACCCAGAGGAGGGGGATGTCTGTAGAGTGGCAGCCAAGTTATATAATGAACATTTATTAGCAGTTCCACAACGGGATCGTTTAGTGTCATAACATATTTTTTTTATATTTTTGTTCCTCTTGTTGTGGTAAAGTCTCTCTTGGGGGGTGGGGGATGGCTGCTGTTTGTCGTTATAAAGTGTAAGACTTGAACATGGAGTGCATGTGTGTGGCTGGTTGTTGGAGGCAGTTTCCCATCATTTTATTCTGGATTGATATGAAAAGCACAAAAATGCATTTCGTACGAGGATCGTTATCCTGCCTGTTGCACAAATTTTTCTCCTATTTTTTGGTGCATTCTTGTTTAATACGTCATCATTCATGAATTTAATGACTGTTTCACCGCTAGTTAAAGAGGTATTGTAAGGTCAAAGCCAAACTGATGGCCAACATTATTTACAGCTTTTTCTTAAACCAGAGGCTCGTTGTATGGACTAAGGGACACACCAAAAATGTGCTTCATATTTACATCAGCAACATCACCACCGCAAAACAGACGGCCAAAATCTAAATAACAAATCGGCCAGTTGTGTGTGTGTTAGAGGCACAACATTTGATTTTGCCCGGTTCTTACAACGCATCCATCACATTTAATATTATCAGGTGTTGGTATCTGTGACCTTAATGGTAAAGTCTTACAAGTCTTACGACCAAATGAATTCTAAGAAGAATTGTTTTGCCTCTGGAAACACTCCATATTTCTGATCCGATCTGCAGCGTCTGGGGGTTTTTGAGTAAAACTGCAGAAAAGTATGTAGCTCGTCCCAAGTATCGTTTAATTGTTCTATTCTCTTGAGCAAACAGTTCTTTAATTTAGGGTTGTATAATAAATGTGATGATGAAACACTGTTTACAAGCATTCTCGTGTCACAGATTGAGGTAATGGGGACCTTTTTAAGAGCTAGTTATTTAGAGCGGGATGTTTTTTTGCCTGATGTGAGATTGGAAGGCTGGGAGAGGTGGTGGTAAAAGTGGTATAAAACACTGATCACTCCTAGGGGAAGCTCAAGTGCCTATAATGTGTTGAGTTCACCCTCAGTCATCTTGGCAATGTTTTTTTTTTTTTTTTTTTTTTTCGTTTTTTCCAAAACTTCTTGCATTTACTTTAACTCGCACGTTGTGCCAATTACAAATCTTTCAGACATAGATGCTCTTCACACACGCAACCACAACTACTTCATTCACACAGCTGCAGTTCGACTATCAACAATGTCTCTTCCGCACAGTCGTTAATTAACTGCGGTGGAATGTCACATTGTTGTTTTCAGTATTTTTATTATTATTGTTACTTTTTTTTTTTAAACAATGGCTGTCTAAACACACCCCACCTCTGACCAAACTGTTACGCAGTAAGGCAGGTGTAGTCACTGCACCGCTGGACCTTACTGGAGAGTTGGTACTAAAACTGATATCATTGGACACACTATTTGCCAAGGTGACTTACTTGATTTTATTTTTCCCTTTTGTTTTCCTTTGTATTGGTTGATGTAGATGGTATAATGTATGTCTGGTAATGGAAGTCGGTATCCACGTATTTAACACTAAAACATTGAAAGAAATACTCATTTTTGTAATGTGCATTACAGTAATAAAAACAATGGTTTACAAATGTCTGATTACTTTCTCTCCCCACCCCCACCCCCCTTAGTGCTGCACTTTTTTAACAAAGAGGAACAAAATGAGACTTTAAAAGTGAGTCATTAAAAACAAGTCTGACATCTACAGCTGTCGTTAACCCCCGTTTTGTGTATGTAAGGCTTTACAAGCTGGATTTATTCCAGAAAGCAGTGAGCTGATTAATTTAAAGCAGAGGTCTTCTGTCTAATTAAAAAGGTTGGTATTGCTGCAGGTTTTAATTCCAGTTAATCAGGAGTGCACCTGATTACACTTAAATCATAAGGTCTCAAGTCTTCTAACAGTTGAGGTCTGCCTCCAGGTGGTGGGAATGGAAACCTGCAGCAGCTGTGTTTTTGATGATAAGCCCAAAGACCCCAGACTTGAAACCTCCAGCACATTTCCTGCTAATCTCTTGCTGCTGAATCTCTAGCATCCAGTGGAGTACCACAGACTATAAATTTGAGAGATATGAGTTCCCACTGTGAAGTAAAACCAAAGAACAAACTTGTTTATAATTAAAAGTCAACCGGTAAACAAGATATTACATGAAATAATTATGAATGCCTCTTAAACGTTTTCTGCAGGGCTCCCATTTTTAGATAATATTTTCAAGCCCTCACAGTCTGACACACACACACACACACACACACACACACGTCTTTTGCTTCCTAACTCTTCAGACAGAATCACTGGTGTATGGGGAACATACAGGTTGTTAAGCCAAAACCCATCCAATGTCTTTGGGATGGTTTGGAGTGAGGTTAATGGTCAGGAACTCATCCAGTATCTGTATAAAGAACTCTCTGATGCTCCTGTGGCTGAAAACCATGAAATCCTTGCAGAAATGTTCCAGCATCTACTGTAAATCCTCAAAACAGTAAAAGATTGACTGCAGCAAAGAGGGAGAAACTCACTGTTAATACTCAATTAAGAAAACATTCTAAATAACCAGGTGTCCACACATTTTCCTTCATTCTCCTTTCCATTATCAAGATCAGATTTTGTTGGTTTAGGGAAAGGACAAAAGAAATCAATTTAAAACTGCCTTTTTTCAAATTAGATTTAATATTTGGACATTAATGGATTTTAAATGAATTGGTTGCATACAAAATAAATACGTGAGAATGGTGCCGTTTGAAAAGGATATTAATTTCCTTTTGTTTTGTAATTCATGTTCATGAACACTAACTGAACATTTAACTTCATATAATAGAGGTATCCTTTCAGTTAATGAAACTAGCTCTAAGAGGGCAGAATGGACAATGTGTGTGTGTGTTTGTGTGTGTGTAGTCGTGCAGAACAGTGTCGTTAGTTCACGAAGGTGTGAAGGAGGGAAATTGGGTACTGATGTTCGGACACCAGGGCAGAATACAAATGAGCTTTAGCGGCTATCTACACTCACTCACACACACACACACACACACTCTCTCCTCTGAGCTAAGGCTATGCACAATAAACTCTGCAGCATCGGCTGTATACTATGGATGGCTTACTGTGAGAAACCTAGTTTGTATAATGTTTCAAGGGCAGCAAAATATACCAAGGTCATATGCCATAATTGAAAATGTATGCTCAAAAATGACTGTCCCTACATATTGCTTACTCTGAGATGTACTGTATGTTCAGCTGCGAGATTTGTTTGCTCTTTATTAGACACTTCAAATTTCTTTTAAGTGAAATGCAAATGAGGCACTCATAGACGAGTGTGTTTCACACTGAAGCTGTTTCGTCTAGTGCACTGAAGTCTCTGCATGTTTCCAAGTTGAACAAAATGTTCACGAATCAGATGGAGAATGATCTGTGCTCCATTCAGTGCACTCAAATCTGCTCTTGTCTTTACACAGTGAGTACTTTACAATGAGTAAATACCATTGTGAAAGTGTTTGTATGCCGAAGCCATTATTTTCAGCCCCACAAAGTACACTAGACTTTAAATGTTCACAAAACACTTTTTATACAATTCACAAGATGTTTCCTCACTATTTGCTAGCTCTTCAGTCTATTTGTGCACTGGAAACAGGTCTAATAGGTTTATGAAGCCCTGATGTCCATAAACGAGTAAAAACCAACCAAGTGGTTCAGACAGATATGCTACGTTTCCTCTCTCTCTGCTCACAGCAAAAAAAAAAAAGGGAAAAGGGCCGTCCAAACGTTGAAAATCATAAAAAAAAGACGATATTGCTTTATTCCTGCTCAATAGATGGGTAATATTGACTTATTTTTGCAGTTTCAGATCACTTAGGTAGTGATAGGACCCCACTGTTAAATCAGGAGAATGTTAGCTAGGGTGACCAGACGTCCTCTTTTACTAGTTTGTGAACGAAACTTCTCGAAGTTCTATGTAAGCTCTAGAAAAACAAAATCCCGGATGTTTGTGAAATTCCACACACACTTTTTTTTTAAGTCTAAAAAAGAGGACATATCCGGGTAAAAGGGGACGTCTGGTCAGCCATATATATTCACACTGAATAGAAAACAATGGGGTATTTAAGTTACAACAGTGTGTAATTTTGAATATCTGTGTAAGTGTCAGCAGAAAGAGATATTTAAAAAAAAAAGTATAATTCAGCCAATAAGATAAAGTAAATAGTAACGTAGCGATAGCTAATTTTCTGAGTTACTCTTGGGGCTAGCATACATCTTTAACTGAATAAAAAGGCCAGTAAGAAGGTGATGAATGAACTAATGTCCAGTTTGGGACAGTTTCTTATTATTGTAAGTGTAAAACATATCCTTTAAAATACATGTTTTTTTTATTAAATAGCACACGTGTATAGAAATGTTCACTGTACCACAAATAAATAAATAAATAACGTTTTAAAAAGGTAATGACACATTTCTCAGCTAGGAAAGATTTATTTCAGTATTTTAAAAGCTATATTGAAGTTTTTTTTTAATATCATCGTACTGTATATGAGCTTGGGGCCAGTGGACTACAGAGTGATGTACCAGTGCAGAACTACAGGGACGTCCATAAGCAAGGTATGATGACATCACAGATCAGCCTGATGACAGTTAGATTGTTATTTAAACGCTGAGGAGGGTGTTTGGGCCAGTTTTGTTCTCGACCAGTTCGAAACAAAGCGCTTTTTTCACTCAATGATAAACTTTGGAGTATTTCATCATGAGCGACTACGTTTGGAGCGACGAAGATTCCTCGTTGGATCGGGAGCAGCTGTCCGGCCCGAGTTATATTTATATTTATGTCTGTATCTCAATATTTAAACAAAAATATGCTAATACTTAGGACTGGCGCCCCCTCCAGGGTGTATTCCCGCCTTGCGCTCAATGATTCCAGGTAGGCTCTGGACCCACCGCGACCCTGAACTGGATAAGGGTTACAGATAATGAATGAATGAATGAATGAATGCTATTACTTTTGATTCTGCATGAATTCAATTCATGAATCCTATTTTAAACTATATTTAACTAGTTTGAACTGGCTTTAGCTGGTGTTGTTCTGACGCGCTGGTCACCGAGGACACTCTTTCTGTTTAGCCAGCAGACCAGGGTCCAAAACACAGTACACTGTACATGTCTTTTCAGAAGGAGAAAACATTCATCATTTTAAATGTAAATAAATGTACAACGTTTTTGTTCAAAGCTATTTTAGTCCATTTCTATTGATCTGTTCATCGTTAAAATCAATGTAAAGGGCAGCTGGCATTTTTAATTAGTGCCAAAACATTACAAACAGTGGCAGTACCCTATTGAGTGAGATTAGTCTCAAAATACTTTACAAATGCGTAAATGTTAATCCACAAATTAAACACAAGTCACAGAAATGTTTCACTGTTCACAAATGAACACATCACACTCTGTGTCTCACAGTCTGCAGTTTGTACAAATACAGTTACATTCATAAACACGTGTTTGGGTTTCATAGACATATCACAATTTTATGGGAAAATAAATACATTTGTTTAAATTTACATTGAATATATTTGTAAAGTAGGGCGGCACGGTGGCGCAGCAGGTAGTGTCACAGTCACACAGCTCCAGGGACCTGGAGGTTGTGGGTTCGTTTCCCGCTCCGGGTGACTATCTGTGAGGAGTGTGGTGTGTTCTCTCTGTGTCTGCGTGGGTTTCCTCCGGGTGACTGTCTGTGAGGAGTGTGGTGTGTTCTCTCTGTGTCTGCATGGGTTTCCTCCGGGTGACTGTCTGTGAGGAGTGTGGTGGGTTTCCTCTGGGTGCTCCGGTTTCCTCCCACAGTCCAAAAGCACATGTTGGTAGGTGGATTGGCAACTCAAGTGTCTGTAGGTGTGAATGTGTTAGTGTGTGTTGCCCTGTGAAGGACTGGCGCCCCCTCCAGGGTGTATTCCCGCCTTGCGCCCAATGATTCCAGGTAGGCTCTGGACCCACCGCGACCCTGAACTGGATAAGGGTTACAGATAATGAATGAATGAATGAATGAATATTTGTAAAGTCAAAGTCTCAAATTTAAAATTTATTTGTAAATTGTTGAATCTGCGTTTGTGAATCGAGTCACTCATGTGTTTTTCGTGACGTGCATTTGTCACGGGTTTTTGGATTTTGAGACTTTCCTCTCGCATTTCACCCGCTCCAAATACAAACGCAGCCTGATCCACAAATGTGGCCAGCAGGCGAACAAGACACCGCTAGGGGGCGCTGTTGTTTTAGGACGTGGGGGGACAACTCAAATGGAGACGTATTTACGCAATATTTAATGTGGAAGTTTGAACAAAATGCCCCCAAGCCGCTGAATTCAGCTTCATATCACGGACAGTTAGGGGGGGGATCACTGGGGAACGCCTTTGAAGGTGCCCTAAATTTAACAACGGAACTTCCCTAATTTCACTGCAGAATAGGGTTGTCAAATAAAATATGTTAAAATCATTCCGTATTTGGACACTAAAAGCGGTGTTATGTATTGGACGCGATGTGTTTCATATTTTTGCGATTGGACTGTTAAAACTGGTGATTTGTTTCAGACAGACCCCCTCAGCCGGAGGGAGGGGCAGATACCCCATGGCTCTGAAACAGAATATGCGCTTCTTATTGGTCATCACTTTAATTTAGCCAATCCGCAGCCAGAGTTAGCTATCTATCATTTACAGCGGCAGCCAATGGAGTCATTGTCTACAGGGGCGGCTACAGGGGTTGTTTCGCTGAGGCCCTGACAGCAACAGGTCAGAAAACAAGAGTGCTACCTAGCGGTGGCTTGTTTGCCTGTTGGCCACATTTGTGGATCAGGCTGCGTTTGTAATTGAACCATGGGAGGAAACCCACACGGACACAGGCAGAACACACCACACTCCTCACAGACAGTCACCCGGAGCGGGAATCGAACCCACAACCTCCAGGTCCCTGGAGCTGTCTGACTGCGACACTAACCTGCTGCGCCACTGTGCCGCTCCATTTGTGAACAGTGAAACAAATTTGTGAAATATACGCTTTTGTAAAGTATTTTGAGACTAATCTCTCTCCATAGTTCCCTATCTACTGAATGTTGCAGTATATCCAATGTTATAAAGAGCTCCTCAGATTAACCTATGTGAACTTTACAAGTCTGTTCCACCATCAGCAGATCCACCACGACGGAGCATCATCACCTGCGCCATTCCACCTGCAGACCCACCCCTGTCTGCGAAGTGAGAATGAAGACATTCGGTGTGGGATTTCCGACAAGATCTACGAAGGACATCATGAGACGGAGGATGAGGGTGAAGATCATGAAGATGAAGACCAGGAGTCTAGCGATCAGGAAGACGGAGATGATCACTACGACGGAGATGAAGATGAGGACAGCGATGACGAAGATGAAGACCAGGAGTCTAGCGATCAGGAAGACGGAGATGAAGATGAGGACAGCGATGACGAAGATGAAGACCAGGAGTCTAGCGATCAGGAAGACGTTGATGATCACTACGACGGAGAAGATGAAGATGAAGACAGCGATGACGAAGATGAAGACAGCGACGGACAGTCCGAGGATGAGGAGACTGACGGTTAGTCAGTGAGGAGTCTGTCTCCTTGGCGGATGTTGCCGTCCGAACCCAGAGAGGGAGTAGAGTCCATCGCTCAACAGCACCAGAGCATGAGGAGACGACGGAGGAGGGACGAGGTTGTGGAGGAAGAAGAGGACGAGGAGACGGACCGCGATGTGGAGGAACCTCCTCGAAGAAGGATCCGGACCGAGTCCGATGAGGAGAGGCGGTTTGGAGGGCCGATGCCAGGCCCGGACGGCGTGATAGATGTGCCCGATTCTCTCCGTCAGGCACTGAACGGCATCACTGTGGTTCTGGATCTGGCCAGAGCTCTAATGCCTTTCACTAAGGAGCTTTAAACTGGCCTCGTCTCTTTCTATATTATTCATAATAGTTTTTTAGTATACTTTACTGTTACTATTTTAACTTTCCTCATTATTATTATTATTATTATTATTATTAATGAGTTTATTCTCTTTTCAGGTCATGGTGGGGCCAGAGCTTACCTGGAAGCATTGGACACAAGACGCAAACACACTTTGGACAGGACACCACTCATCACAGGGCGACACACACACACACCTGTGGACAGCTTCACACACTCACCCTGTCTCACACACACACACACACACCTGTAGATCATTTCTCACCACCAGTTCACTAAGAATAAGTGTTTTTTTATTGCAGGAGGAACCCAGAGCACCCAGAGGAGACCCACGCAGACACAGGGAGAAGACCCCACACCTGTCATGGAGAGTGACCCGAGGCGTGGACTGAACCCAGGAACCTGGAGCTGTGTGACAGCGATAACTGCTACGACACCATGCCGCCACATTATTTTATTTTATTTTATTTTTTTCTCTTCTTATTAGTCTTAAATATTTTGTAGTGAATTTATTTGGTTTTTATTATTTTATTATAATGATTATTAGAATTAGCCGCAGTAGTTTAATTAGTTTTCTTTAGTTTTCTGTTTTTATTCATTTTTTTAATGAGACAATGATTTTTTTGTCTTATTTTGTTTCACCTTCATTAGTTTTATTATATTGTTTTGTTAGTATTTTATGTGTCATATTCATTTCTTTCTTTTTTTATTAATTTGGACATTGGTGTGTTCTGCTGTTGATTTAAGACACACACGTCATCAATGGAATGTACAGTTATATATTCATTAATTTAATGTTATTATTATTAATGTGATTTTTAATACTTAAATTTTTCTTTTTTAAAAGTCATTGACGTCTTTTTTAATTCACAAACTATTATTTTGTCAGTTTTCTGTTGCTATTTCATCTCATGTCCACATTTTCTTTTCTTTATTTTAACCACTTGCATCTACTGTTTTACATTTAAGACAATTGTATGATTTATTATTATTATTATCAATAAATCGTTGTTTTATTATTGTTATTACTGTGTGAAGATCTTGGCTGCTTTAAATGACCACTAACCAACACAGTCCCCGCCCAGTCCTAGAACCCCTGCAATAACGCTGTCCACTTCTCAGGGTTGCAGGGTCTTAATCACTACCGTTGAATGCTGCTGTTTTGCACTTTGCAGAGTATTTGTTTATTTTATTACCCAGAAATGGATGATTATTTAATTTAATAAGCTATTTTGTAATACCTACATTTTGGGTTCCATTGGCTGTATTTCACAGTTTACAAGTGATTTTTTATGAAGGTGTTTAAATAAAAATCCAGTTATTTATACAATTGAATATGTGAGTGCAATCAGTGAGTTATTACAAGACAGCCATAAAACAATTGGCCATTGCAACACTATTTATTATTTTTAATCCATCCATCCATCCATTATCTGTAACCACTTATCCAATCCAGGGTCGTGGGGGGTCCAGAGCCCACCTGGAATCATCGGGCGCAAGGCGGGAATACACCCTGGAGGGCACGCCAGTCCCTCACAGGGCAACACAGACACACACTCATTCACTCACACCTACGGACACTTTCGAGTCGCCAATCCACCTGCAACGTGTGTTTTTGGACTGTGGGAGGAAACCGGAGCACCCGGAGGAAACCCACGCGGACACGGGGAGAACACACCAACTCCTCACAGACAGTCACCCGGAGCTGGAATCGAACCCACAACCTCCAGGCCCCTGGAGCTGTGTGACTGCGACACTACCTGCTGCGCCACCGTGCCGCCATTATTTTTAATATTGAACAATAATATTTTGTCCATACAGTCATGTAAAATGTAGGTAATATTGTTCTGTACCAGTGGAAATAAGTGGTAAAACAAAGAGCCATTTAGGAGCCAAAAGAGCCGAAATTCCCATCACTATCGCCCTCCCCTACTCCGATTGGTTCGCTTGAGTGAGAAGGGGGCGTGGTGAAGTAGCCTAAAATCTTCTGATTGGACAATCTGACTGTAGAGCTACCGTTACTGGTCGATAACCTTCTCTGTAAACATTTAATTGGTCAGTCTGCACGTCAGTAGTCCTTGTTTACGTCAGGCAAAGCTCATGTACCTACCCTCATCTCGAGCAGCTATACCGAAACGTAAATGTAAGTTCTCGGGTGAATTAAAAAAGATATCCCCATGTATTGTGTGTAGTGAATAAAGGTGTAAAGGACCTTAAAGCACACATAGGTTCAGCTAAGCATACAACGGCAGCGAGGGGCGTGACCTCATCACTCCAGTCAACCCCTCCCCGGGACGTGTCCTCTTTTTCTGCAGCTCAGATCTGGTCACCCTGTGTTAGCTGAAAATAAACAGAGCGAACGTGCTACAAAACTAAACAACTCAGGTAACAAACGAGTTTCTGTGGTAATTCAAACAGCGAATGAAAACTTACAGACAAGTTCAACTTCAGCCACCAACAAACGGCAGTCATTATTCTCCTCAAACATAACATTCCACCTTAAAAGATGCAGAGCTTCTGAACATAAACAAACCAGAGAGAACTGCAGTTTGCCACAAATATTCCCTTTAAGCAGGACAAGATACTTAGTCAGAGGTATAGTATTGGTTTCTATTGGTCGATCTACGCTAACATTTTTAACATACTGTAAAAAGCATTTAGCAAAAGGGAAATCACCGTAAAAGGAGATTGTTTCTTTGGTAGTGGCGATATGTTTTGTTTTGGATACTGGTAATGCTGGTCAACCAATGTGACCATGCTGGCTGACCTGCATTAACTAGAATAAGAAGCATACATCAGCATGTAAACCATGCTGGTCTATGATGTATTTCAGCAGGGTTAAAGAGAATGCATATCATTAATCATTTAAACTATGTCACAGGTTCACAGTCAAGTGATCAAGGCTTTAAAAGTGTCTCATTCACACACGTGTGTGTGTGCACGTGCCAGTGTGTGTGATTGACAGAAAGAGAGACTGCGATTTAATACAGTATAGACAAAGCTGTCTATCCTGTCTGATCCCTTACAGAGCCTTAAAGAAACAGGTGAGCTGCTGCATAATGTGAAGGAGAACATGCAGGGTACAATGAGAGTCAATCCACAGCCTACAGAAAAGAGTCTGCGTGTGTGTGAGGGGCTTTTGAGGACATTGGTGAGACCAGAGGACTGTGGCTCCTTGTGAATCGTGACAGAATAACAGTGAACTAAAAACATTCCTAGCTGCTTTGATTTTGTTTTTTCTGTGTGAATTGTCTGTCATGGATTTTGGAGTTGTTGTTTTTGCTGTTGTTGTTGTGTGCTTGTGTTTTTCTTGGCAGGTGTCAGACAGGGTTTTAATTGTGATCTGGTTTAGTGTTGTTTGTTTGTACAGTTGATAATGAAAGGAAACAACACACTGCAGAATTTATACCGCAACATGAAAATAATATATAAATGAGTACAGGACATTTCAGTCATTCATTATCTGTAACTCTTATCCAGTTCAGGGTCGCGGTGGGTCCAGAGCCTACCTGGAATCATTGGGCGCAAGGTGGAAATACACCCTGGAGGGGGCGCCAGTCCTTCACAGGGCAACACAGACAAACACACCCCTACGGACACTTGAGTCGCCAATCCACCTACCAACGTGTGTTTTTGGACTGTGGGAGGAAACCCACACAGACACAGGGAGAACACCCCAACTCCTCACAGACAGGCACCCGGAGTGGGAATCGAACCCACAACCTTCAAGCCCCTGGAGCGACACTACCTGCTGCACCACCGTGCCGCCCACAGGACATTTCATTTAGTCTTTTTTCTGATTTGAGTGAATCTAATTTTTGTTTCTTTATTTTAAAAGAGACAATATCTAAAATTTATCTAAAATCTAGGGTTTTTACTTTCACTTATGACCTTATTTATTTTTTAATTAAGCTTTTGATACACTGACTTTAAAAGAAACAGTACATTTATATTTTTACCTTAAAATTCCAGCATCAAAATCATTGTGAAGCTTCACTGAACTGTAACAGAGAGAACAGAGCCTCTATTGTTGTTACTCCAGGGTCAGCACTGCAGAAACTGCACTATGTAGCTTTTGAAGGAGGGTAGGAAACCACAACCCCTCCCTCCCTTTCCCAGGAGCAAAAAAACCCCAATCTTACCTAGTGTTCTATGATCAATATATGTAAAACATCCCTTTTCTGATTGGTTGATTTGAACTGTGATCTATACTCTTCGAGCCAGAGCTTGGCATTCACTGGGTGAACCTTAAAGTAGCTGAATAAATTTATTAAAGGGGCTCTAAACCGTTTGTATTTAAGGTCTGAGCTCACTGCAGAGAGGATGAAACAGACTGTTGTTGTATGCTCTGCATAAAAAAGCAGAATACACTTCAGTCTGATGTTTGTGCTGCATTCCACAGAGACAGAATATTTGGACTAAATGTAGATTGTCTGCAGATGATTTTTTTTCTCTAAATCAACACAAGGGGGAGCCACTTTTACTGCTTCTGCTCTAAACCTGTATATACCGACTGTATTTGGCTTTCCTCTCTCTGTGATAACACTAATGATGGGAATTTGGCTCTTAAATGGCTCTTTGTTTTACCACTTATTTCCACTGGTACAGAACAATATTACCTACATTTTACATCACTGTATGGACAAAATATTGTTGTTCAATATTAAAAATAGAGCGTTGCAATGGCCATTTGTTTTTATGGCTGTCTTGTAATAACTCACTGATTGCACTCACACATTCAATTGTATAAATAACTGGATTTTTATTTAAACACCTTCATAAAAAATCACTTGTAAACTCTGAAATACAGCCAATGGAACCCAAAAGGTAGATATTACAAAATAGCTTATTAAATTAAATAATCATCCATTTCTGGGTAATAAAATAAACAAATACTCTGCAAAGCGCAAAACAGCAGCATTCAGCGGTAGTGATTAAAACAACCCCAATTGTCAACAAACATTTAACTGATTTAACATTTTCTTCAACTATTTTTTGGAAGGCAGATTGGCATTCAGGAAAACCAAGTGTCTCAGCTTGGAGAGTTGGAGCTTGCTTGTTGTTCTCTGATTGGTTGAATGACAAGCCTTAGAAAAAAATGGCTCAGTCTTAGACAGGAACCGGTTCTCATCGTTGACTTACAAGAGCCGGCTCTTTGAGCCGGTTCGTTCGCGACCGACACATCACTATATAACACTGATTTATATCATTTTAAAACCTAAAATATACACACTCTAATATGGCAGCTCACCCAGGGGTGGATTGAAACAGGGCAAGGCACCAAGAGAGCACTAGAGAAATAGGCCTCAAGTGCAGAGACACACAAACAACCCTAACTCTGGAAGTTAGGAACACCGAGACAAAATGAAACACAAGAGGAAAACTTAAGATGTCAGGGGAAAACTGATCAGCTCAGAATTGAGCAAAAGAAAACAAAGGCACTAGAGCTTCCTAAAACAAAAGGGAGAGACCAGATGAGACAAAAGAAATTAAAGATAGAACAGAAATTTTTTCTAATTATTTATTTATACCAAAAAATAGTAAAGAAAAGAAAATATTGAATCCCAAGAGAAAAAAAAAAAGGGAAAGCTCTGGTGGAGAAGAAGAAGAAAAAGAAAGAGAGACCCAGAAGAACACTCAAGAGCCTTTACCAAATTACCAGCCAGACTTGCCCGGCACTCTGAAAAGAGAAACACAAGACTGAGCACTGAGGCGTGTGTTGGCTTCCCTTAAGTAGGAGTAGCCCAGGTGGAACCAATTGCCCCAAATTAAGAGTGCATCTGTCTCCCTCTAGTGACTGGGGCTGGCTTAGCAGGCAGCCTCGCCCCAGCCCCAGGCAGACCTCTTACACTCCAAGTTGATTGTGTCTGTATAGCAATTTTGAGAAACTGTGGAAGATTATTTAGTGTGATTTAATACTGACCCAACACTGACCCACAACTAGAAAGCTGAAACTTGGTCACACGAGTTTCCAGAAGGAAGATCATCCTAAGCATTCATCCTAAGTAGTGACAAAATGGCCAGAGGGTAACAAGGTGAATGCATTGGAGTGAACAGCACAAAAATCCCGACCTGAATCCCATATAAAAATGTGGAGGGCTAAAAAGATAAAGCATGTCTGAGCATGGAGGCCAAAAACATTGGACTGAAATACAGCAGTTCCCTCAGGAGGAATGAGATAAATGTGGAAGAGAATTGTCAGAAGCTTGTGCTATGCTTCCCCAAGCTTAAATTTAGAATACAACAAATACTAACAAAGTGTGTGGAAACGTATGATCCACTGAAAATCTGATACAGCAAATAAACATCTGAGTTTCTTAGCTATTATCTTTAAATGAATCCTTGTGAAAAAGCAGAAATGACTGTTTGTCTGTTGAGGTTTCCTAAAAACCAAAGGGAGTATGACACACAAACAAAGGCAGTGAGGTAGAAGGTGTGTGTTGTGTGTTATTTTCTTATTCATATGTAAAGATAAGAGCCCTTCTTTATGTGTTTGTGCAGGCTGCACTCTCTCAGGTGAAAAGAAGTTAAAAGAAATCATGGGAAACATGGGTGGGTCAGTACTGTTGCCCTGCTCCTGCGCTCGCTGACCCAGAGACCAAACCTCAGACGTTAACCCGGAGAGTTAAGGACACTGGGAGAACCTGGACTGATGCATTTCCTGATGGTCACTACAGAGACAGACTACATACCGTGGTCTAATGAGGATTCTCCTGCTAATCTCTCTCTCTGCTCATATCTAACCTGAGCGATGAAGATGGGTTCTACAGGTGTGGAACAGAGAAGGGTATCAGATATGTCAGACTGAATGTTAAAAATAAAGTTTAAACTCTAAAAGTATAATGAATGTTGGTACGATTCAGCTGATATGAGTCTGCTGAGAGAAGGGTTCATGAAGGCTAAAAAAAGGCCTCTTCCAAACAAAAGGACAACACACTGCAGACACTAAAGGCAGGATTTTAAACCTCTTTGTAGAGTGTATAAAATGCATCTTGTGACAAATCACTGTAGCAAAATGTACATTATGCTCACTGTTATAATTGCCCTGTAATGTCTGTGAGATGTTGATGAGCGAAGTCTCTGAATGTTACAGATGAAGCTGAAAGTGGTTTACTGTGTTTGTGTTTTCAGCAAAATGCCCAGAAGTGATGTTATATACGGCAGAAACATTAAATATATTAAACATATTAAAATACACTTATATTCAAATTATAATTTATAATGTATGAAATCATTTGGTAAGAGCGATTATTATTATTATTATTATTATTATTATTATTATTATTATTATTATTAGTTTATTGTTATGTTGGTGTTGTTTAGCTATTACTAATATTATGATCTTGTAAATCACGGTGATGACAATTATATGATTATATTACTGTAAATAATATTACTGTTATTATTACTATTTTTCATTAATGATAATATAAATATGTTAAATAAAATTGCAAAAATATCTTTTAAATAATAATATTATATTTATTACATATACAAAATACTATATATTATATAATTATAAATATGTAAAATGTATATTATTGTATATATGATTATATTATTCATTATATATTTAATTTATTATATTTTTATTATGAATAAAACAAAAAATAAATATTCTAATGAGCAGTTTTATTGATAATAGTAATATTACTGAACATTAAAACTAAATGATGAGAATGTATATCAAACTATATCAATTAAACTAAACAATAATAACACTTCTTGTTGCTGTTTTGCTGTTAATAATATTATTGGTCGTGTTTTATTTAATGGTGATGACGATTATGTGATAATTGTCACTATTAATAATTGTTGTGTTATTATTGTTTCTATTGTTCATTAAAGATTGTTATCGCTATTATCATTATTAATAGTAGTGATATTAATTTTTGGACGTTAATGAAATAAAAGATAAATAAAATGGTGTTACTTTGTGGTGGTTTGTAAATAAATAAACAGCTCCGCTGAAATGACATCATCAGCGTTCCATCACAGAAATCAAACAACAACAAACACGATCTCCACCTTCTCTCCAACGTCTTCATCAAACTCTCACCTCTCACTCTCAGCATCTCTCTGAACCTACAGAAACCCGCTCATCACACCCTCTCTCACAACTTCCAGCATCTTTCTGAACCGACAGGTGAGTGTTTGAAACACCAATTTATTCACTTAAACGGTACCTGCTGATTTAAAGGAGCGACACCGCACTGTGAACGAACATTCATTTGAATTTAAACAACTGGCTAATGATGTTTCTAAACTTAAACCACTGTAACTAGCTGTTCGTTGTTATTTTTAAAGTTCATAATATAGCTTATAATTGGTTAATGTTTGCGGTAAGTTAAAACATACGTGTCTAGGGTTTGTTTAACAGATGGTTGTTGATGTTTACTTGGATGCCAAGGTATTTTAAACAGTTGCAAGGGTATTGCTAAGTGGCTGCTCCACACAGTCATTACCAATTGCCTCAGTTTCAGCCAATCAAAAACGGCAAATGACTAAGGTCATTTCTGATTGGATGGCTTGTCAAAGTATTTTGAGCGAGTAAGGAGGTTTCTTGAAAGCACACTAGCTTGCTCCACACTTACAGTTATTACAAAGTGCCTCAGTTTCAGCCAATCAAAATCGGCCAATGAAAAAGGTCATTTCTGATTGGATGGCTTGACCGCGCAGTGGGCGGGACATACAGGCCGGAGACCAGTAAATAGTGGGACACCGGTTACAGGTTAAGGTTAGGAGCGAAATCTGAAAATGTCCTCCGAACGGCAACAGACCAGTGCACCACAGCCAGTATTTTATTTTAAATTCATGGAATAGGCCACATATTGCAGTTTTTATCTGTTTTTTTTTGCCTTAATTGTGTCTATCTAGTTTTACTGAGCAAGCAACTTAGCTGACGTGCTGAAAATAACGTACACATTATAAAATAGTGCTAGTAAATGGTCCTGCAACTACTGTAGAAACTTCTTTATTAGTAATCCTAGACAGCGAGCATATATCGGTCCACTGGCATAAAACGGCTGGCACAACACTGACTGTAGACCACTGCTGGTCCACCATCGGACCACTCAGATTACTGTCCTGTACAGGATATAACTCATTTATAATCTCCTCAAACAGATTTTAAATTCACAGGGACTTTTATTCTGGAAAACAAACTAATACAAATATTACCAACAACTATGAGAGATATAATAATGAGTATAAGCCAGATATAAAATGATTATACTAAAAATGTTGACACTGTGCTGGATTAAAATGATTTACTAATCTTATTTATAAAGAATAACAAAAGAATCTAATGAAGGAAAAATGTAAATTGGACTGTGAATGGAAAAGTGCTAAAATGTGGCATTTTTTCTAAAATTCTGTTTAATCACCAGTGGTCCGCCCAGAAAACGCTGTGTAAAACACTAGTGGACCTCCAACTTTGCCCTCAGTGGGACAACAGTGGTCCACCGTCTCCTTGCTATCAGTGATAGAATATACTGTAAACGCTATTCAGATAGGTAGCTATCAACATACATGGCTAGTTGATTGTGTAATGCTAAAATCTAAATAACCCAATAGCTTAATACTGCAGTTAAGTTAGCTTGTGGTTAGCTATTCATAATTGTTTAGCGGATGACTGATGCTAAGAAACAGTGTTCATATGTGGGGTTTTTTCTCCACAGGAGCTAATTCCAGTCTCCATATAATAGCGTAGGACCATGGGCTGCTGCTACTCGTGTTTCCCTAGCAGAGGGAAGGAGGAAAAGGAGCTGAGTGACATCGAGTGCTCCATCCACCATCTCTCACCAGCTGTTCTTCCAGATACGAGGAAGATGGTCTCTGCGTATGATGTGGAAATCCAGGACCTGGAGGAACCATGGGATAGCCCTTCTGCAGCTCTGGATTTAGTGAGTATTTATCCAGATGTATCTGCAGATGATCTGATCAAGTTTTTTGGGCTTTTCCTGTGTCGTAGGTGCAGCCGGATTCCAGGTCTCAGACCTACAGACCCAGAGATGTGGCTCCGTTCGGTGGATATTCGCCTCGTTTTGTACGGGTGGCACCGCGAACATTTCATCACTCCGGGCAGCGTGGTGTTCCTCTACATGATGTGCCGGGATGTCGTCTCAGCGGAGTTGACCAGTTTGGAGGAGCTGCAGGCCGTCCTGCTCACCTGCCTTTTCATCTCGTACTGCTACATCTGCGAGGAGAACCAGATCCCACTGAGCTACTTTGTAGTGACGGACACCATGGAGGCCTTTTGGAGACGCACTCTGGACGTCATCAACCGCTTGAGTGCCAAGATGATGAGGATTAACACCGACCCAGATTACTACGCAGAGGTCTTCGCTGAGCTGCTGGACCAGAAGGACAACTGAAGAAGCTGGCGTAGGTATGTGCTGAGAGGGGATAGCAGGGCACTGGAGGTGGTGCATAGATTAACCTCATTTTCACACAATTTTTTTAAATGTATTGATATTCGTGCAGTTTAATATGTGAGTATTTTTTTAACAATTTATTTATTTTTTTTTTTCACAGAAGGAGTTGAACCCTTCCTCCTCATCCTCCTCCTCCTTTTCTACACTACCTCCATATGGAGAGTACTTAGAGATGGCTTCCCGTCTTTGATCATCAGACTTTAATGACTTTTATCAGTTAGAGATGATCAGACATCAGCCCATTGTGTATAACCTTGTCTCCTCAAAAGTTTGGACTGTTTTTAATGTGTAAAAAAAACAATATCAGTATTTTTAAAATTCTGTTGAAGCATTATGTAACTGACAAAAGCACAAAGCAAAGACTCCAGTGACCAACGTGATTGTATTTTTTAAGCAATACAATTATAAACAATAAAAATGTATCTGCATCACGCTCCAAAAAAGTTGGAACCATGTTTACCATTGTGTTACCATTGTTGCATCATCTTTCACTGTAATTAGTGCTGCATTATCTTTGACTGTTTAGTCATTTGGGAACTGATAATACTAGTTGCTGCAGGTTTGTTAGAGGAATTCTTGCCTGTTCTTCAATTAAAACCTTTTATAGCTCTAATCTTATATCGAGCATGTACGGGACAACATTCTTCTTGCAAAACTTCAACATTTGTACTTTCAGTTTTTAATGTCAGTGTTAAAAAATGAAAAGTGATGTAACGTAGTGGCAAATAGGCCTTTGACCCAAGTTTTCGGAGTGTAATGCAGGAGTTAACATTGTTTATATTTACAAAATACAATTCAATTTATCTGTGAAGGCTTTAATTATTTTGTGCCATTGTCAGTGACATAAAGCTTCAGTGGAATGAACAAATTATAGTTTCTTGGTTTTACTTAAAATGTCCCAGCTTTTCTGGAAAGGTTTTTGTAAATACTCTACATACTGTAAATATTATAATCATTTTTTTAAATTGTGCAATAAATACCTAACAATGTCCAGCCGTAAAAATAAACTGACCTCCTTGTATCTGCACTCACTGCCCATTTTCTCAGCTCCACTGTCCATACAGGAGCACTTTGTAGTTCTACAATTACAGAAAGTTTCTTGACTTTCTTAATACCCATTTCACCCAGTTCTTCATTGGTAAGGATCCCCACAGAACACCCACAGAGCAGGTATGATTCAGGTGGTGGATCATTGTCAGCGCTGCAGTGACATTGGTGAGTTGGTGTTTGTTGCGCTGGTACAAGTGGATCAGACACAGCAGTGCTGCAGGAATATTTAAATACATCTACTCACTGGTCACTTGATTAGACACACCTACAATGTTGGTACATGTAAAGTCAGAGACTGTTTTGGTTGGTGGGCTGCTCTCAGTGACACTGATGGGTATAAAAACTCCAGCAGCACTGCTGTTTCTGATCCGCTCGTCCCAGTGTAACAAACGCTAACATAGCACCACTGCATCATTGTCACTGCAGAGCTGAGAATGATCAACCACCCAAATCATACCTGCTCTGTGGGGGCCCTGACCATTGAACAACAGGCTGAAAAGGAGTAAACAACGTATGTAGACCAGCAGATGAGTGTAGAAACAAGGACCTCAATTTTAAACCAGTTATTGTTTTAGATTTTAATGCAAATAAAAAAATAAACACTTTAATTTCACATTATAAACTTTGATTAAATTGTGTATTTAATTATTGTTGAAAAAGTTGATTAAATTTGTATAAACCCTACACTGTTACACAACTTTATTCTGCAATTTTGTGATGTGTGTAATTATATTTCATATGAGTTTAACTATATAAAGTAGAGAACAGTTTATTTTCAATAAAACAAAGAGAAGGATTATAATGCTGTCTGCCCTAATGGACTGTGTATAAATAAATAAATAAATAAATAGGAGAATGGACTGTGTTAGTGTTAATGGTAATTGTATTGTAACTAATAAAATTCTTTAAAACCTGTTTGCTGGTGTGAATATTCTTCAGTAGTCTCAAGTGTTCAAAAACACCATTCAAAACCCAGTCGTGAATCTCAGCAGGATTGATTCCTTAGGTGTATGACATAAGAATCCCTGGCTATCTGAATCCATCCATTTGACTGTTTCTTTGGGACACAGACGTTCTTAAGGGGAAATGCTCAGCCACGTTTCTCACTGCTTATTTCACTAAGGATGTATGTTCTAGTGTAAAATAAAGCCGTCTTCTTCGTTGCCGGTCCGGAAGCTTTGTTGTCCCTTTGAGGGTCAGAGGTGTAAGGTTTCCTTCATGCTCTGGGTGTGGCGTTGAATTTTTGCTAGAGTTAAACTACAGCTTTTCTTAATCTATAGTTTTCTACAAGAGATAAAATTAAAATAGAACTTCTGTTCTATCTGGACCACGCTTGAGGGTCTCAAGGCTGGTTAAGACAGCCATGAGTCTGACGTCTGCAGAGTCATTTCAAAACCCGAATCATTTTCCTCTTTAGCCTTGAAAAAGTCTAAAAGAGAAAAAGTGTGAAGTGAAGTGAAGGTGTGGGGATCAGATTTTATTTATTTTTTTATTATTTATTGTACTTTTATTGACAATACTCTTTACACAAACATGAGGATTACTAACGAACGGTTTGATGGAAATACTCAAATTTGGTCTCGTTTTGAAGGCGACAAACAAAGGTCAGCGCTGATATACATTTTGTGTTAGTCACTTCTGAGTTCTTCAGGATTCGAGACACAAATGTTTTGGGGTTTAGTTGAGGATGAGTTCTGACGTTTGTAATAACCATTTCTTTCCGAGACTTGACGCTTAAATTTGGTACACTGACCGTCGACTTTGGACCTGTAATACCTGAGATAAACCGGCGGATATAAACACTGCAGAAACTGCACTATGTAGCTTTTGAAGGAGGGTAGGAAACCAGAGCTTGGCATTCACTGGGTGAACCTTAAAGTAGCTGAATAAATTTATTAAAGGGGCTCTAAAACGTTTGTATTTTTAAGGTCTGAGCTCACTGCAGAGAGGATTAAACAGACTGTTGTTGTATACTCTGCATAAAAAAGCAGAATACACTTCAGTCTGATGTTTGTGCTGCATTCCACAGAGACAGAATATTTGGACTAAATGTAGACTGTCTGCAGATGATTTTTTTCTCTAAATCAACACAAGGGGGAGCCACTTTTACTGCTTCTGCTCTAAACCTGTATATACCGACTGTATTTGGCTTTCCTCTCTCTGTGATAACACTGATTTATATCATTTTAAAACCTAAAATATACACACTCCAAGTTGATTGTGTCTGTAAAGCAATTTTGAGAAACTGTGGAAGATTATTTAGTGTGATTTAATACTGACCCAACACTGACCCACACCTAGAAAGCTGAAACTTGGTCACACGAGTTTCCAGAAGGAAGATCATCCTAAGTAGTGACAAAATGGCCAGAGGGTAAAAAGGTGAATGCATTGGAGTGAACAGCACAAAAATCCCGACCTGAATGCCATATAAAAATGTGGAGTGCTAAAAAGATAAAGCATGTCTGAGCATGGAGGCCAAAAACATTGGACTGAAATACAGCAGTTCCCTCAGGAGGAATGAGATAAATGTGGAAGAGAATTGTCAGAAGCTTGTGCTATGCTTCCCCAAGCTTAAATTTAGAATACAACAAATACTAACAAAGTGTGTGGAAACGTATGATCCACTGAAAATCTGATACAGCAAATAAACATCTGAGTTTCTTAGCTATTATCTTTAAATGAATCTTTGTGAAAAAGCAGAAATGACTGTTTGTCTGTTGAGGTTTCCTAAAAACCAAAGGGAGTATGACACACAAACAAAGGCAGTGAGGTAGAAGGTGTGTGTTGTGTGTTATTTTCTTATTCATATGTAAAGATAAGAGCCCTTCTTTATGTGTTTGTGCAGGCTGCACTCTCTCAGGTGAAAAGAAGTTAAAAGAAATCATGGGAAACATGGGTGGGTCAGTACTGTTGCCCTGCTCCTGCGCTCGCTGACCCAGAGACCAAACCTCAGACGTTAACCCGGAGAGTTAAGGACACTGGGAGAACCTGGACTGATGCATTTCCTGATGGTCACTACAGAGACAGACTACATACCGTGGTCTAATGAGGATTCTCCTGCTAATCTCTCTCTCTGCTCATATCTAACCTGAGCGATGAAGATGGGTTCTACAGGTGTGGAACAGAGAAGGGTATCAGATATGTCAGACTGAATGTTAAAAATAAAGTTTAAACTCTAAAAGTATAATGAATGTTGGTACGATTCAGCTGATATGAGTCTGCTGAGAGAAGGGTTCATGAAGGCTAAAAAAAGGCCTCTTCCAAACAAAAGGACAACACACTGCAGACACTAAAGGCAGGATTTTAAACCTCTTTGTAGAGTGTATAAAATGCATCTTGTGACAAATCACTGTAGCAAAATGTACATTATGCTCACTGTTATAATTGCCCTGTAATGTCTGTGAGATGTTGATGAGCGAAGTCTCTGAATGTTACAGATGAAGCTGAAAGTGGTTTACTGTGTTTGTGTTTTCAGCAAAATGCCCAGAAGTGATGTTATATACGGCAGAAACATTAAATATATTAAACATATTAAAATACACTTATATTCAAATTATAATTTATAATGTATGAAATCATTTGGTAAGAGCGATTATTATTATTATTATTATTATTATTATTATTATTATTATTATTATTAGTTTATTGTTATGTTGGTGTTGTTTAGCTATTACTAATATTATGATCTTGTAAATCACGGTGATGACAATTATATGATTATATTACTGCAAATAATATTACTGTTATTATTACTATTTTTCATTAATGATAATATAAATATGTTAAATAAAATTGCAAAAATATCTTTTAAATAATAATATTATATTTATTACATATACAAAATACTATATATTATATAATTATAAATATGTAAAATGTATATTATTGTATATATGATTATATTATTCATTATATATTTAATTTATTATATTTTTATTATGAATAAAACAAAAAATAAATATTCTAATGAGCAGTTTTATTGATAATAGTAATATTACTGAACATTAAAACTAAATGATGAGAATGTATATCAAACTATATCAATTAAACTAAACAATAATAACACTTCTTGTTGCTGTTTTGCTGTTAATAATATTATTGGTCGTGTTTTATTTAATGGTGATGACGATTATGTGATAATTGTCACTATTAATAATTGTTGTGTTATTATTGTTTCTATTGTTCATTAAAGATTGTTATCGCTATTATCATTATTAATAGTAGTGATATTAATTTTTGGACGTTAATGAAATAAAAGATAAATAAAATGGTGTTACTTTGTGGTGGTTTGTAAATAAATAAACAGCTCCGCTGAAATGACATCATCAGCGTTCCATCACAGAAATCAAACAATAACAAACACGATCTCCACCTTCTCTCCAACGTCTTCATCAAACTCTCACCTCTCACTCTCAGCATCTCTCTGAACCTACAGAAACCCGCTCATCACACCCTCTCTCACAACTTCCAGCATCTTTCTGAACCGACAGGTGAGTGTTTGAAACACCAATTTATTCACTTAAACGGTACCTGCTGATTTAAAGGAGCGACACCGCACTGTGAACGAACATTCATTTGAATTTAAACAACTGGCTAATGATGTTTCTAAACTTAAACCACTGTAACTAGCTGTTCGTTGTTATTTTTAAAGTTCATAATATAGCTTATAATTGGTTAATGTTTGTGGTAAGTTAAAACATACGTGTCTAGGGTTTGTTTAACAGATGGTTGTTGATGTTTACTTGGATGTCAAGGTATTTTAAACAGTTACAAGGGTATTACTAAGTGGCTGCTCCACACAGTCATTACCAATTGCCTCAGTTTCAGCCAATCAAAAACGGCAAATGACTAAAGTCATTTCTGATTGGATGGCTTGTCAAATATTTTGAGCGAGTAAGGAGGTTTCTTGAAAGCACACTAGCTTGCTCCACACTTACAGTTATTACAAAGTGCCTCAGTTTCAGCCAATCAAAAACGGCCAATGAAAAAGGTCATTTCTGATTGGATGGCTTGACCGCGCAGTGGGCGGGACATACAGGCCGGAGACCAGTAAATAGTGGGACACCGGTTACAGGTTAAGGTTAGGAGCGAAATCTGAAAATGTCCTCCGAACGGCAACAGACCAGTGCACCACAGCCAGTATTTTATTTTAAATTCATGGAATAGGCCACATATTGCAGTTTTTATCTGTTTTTTTTTGCCTTAATTGTGTCTATCTAGTTTTACTGAGCAAGCAACGTAGCTGACGTGCTGAAAATAACGTACACATTATAAAATAGTGCTAGTAAATGGTCCTGCAACTACTGTAGAAACTTCTTTATTAGTAATCCTAGACAGCGAGCATATATCGGTCCACTGGCATAAAAAGGCTGGCACAACACTGACTGTAGACCACTGCTGGTCCACCATCGGACCACTCAGATTACTGTCCTGTACAGGATATAACTCATTTATAATCTCCTCAAACTGATTTTAAATTCACAGGGACTTTTATTCTGGAAAACGAACTAATACAAATATTACCAACAACTATGAGAGATATAATAATGAGTTAAAGCCTGATATAAAATGATTATACTAAAAATGTTGACACTGTGCTGGATTAAAATGATTTACTAATCTTATTTATAAAGAATAACAAAAGAATCTAATGAAGGAAAAATGTAAATTGGACTGTGAATGGAAAAGTGCTAAAATGTGGCATTTTTTCTAAAATTCTGTTTAATCACCAGTGGTCCGCCCAGAAAACGCTGTGTAAAACACTAGTGGACCTCCAACTTTGCCCTCAGTGGGACAACAGTGGTCCACCGTCTCCTTGCTATCAGTGATAGAATATACTGTAAATGCTATTCAGATAGGTAGTTATCAACATACATGGCTAGTTGATTGTGTAATGCTAAAATCTAAATAACCCAATAGCTTAATACTGCAGTTAAGTTAGCTTGTGGTTAGCTATTCATAATTGTTTAGCGGATGACTGATGCTAAGAAACAGTGTTCATATGTGGGGTTTTTTCTCCACAGGAGCTAATTCCAGTCTCCATATAATAGCGTAGGACCATGGGCTGCTGCTACTCGTGTTTCCCTAGCAGAGGGAAGGAGGAAAAGGAGCCGAGTGACATCGAGTGCTCCATCCACCATCTCTCACCAGCTGTTCTTCCAGATACGAGGAAGATGGTCTCTGCGTATGATGTGGAAATCCAGGACCTGGAGGAACCATGGGATAGCCCTTCTGCAGCTCTGGATTTAGTGAGTATTTATCCAGATGTATCTGCAGATGATCTGATCAAGTTTTTTGGGCTTTTCCTGTGTCGTAGGTGCAGCCGGATTCCAGGTCTCAGACCTACAGACCCAGAGATGTGGCTCCGTTCGGTGGATATTCGCCTCGTTTTGTACGGGTGGCACCGCGAACATTTCATCACTCCGGGCAGCGTGGTGTTCCTCTACATGATGTGCCGGGATGTCGTCTCAGCGGAGTTGACCAGTTTGGTGGGGCTGCAGGCCGTCCTGCTCACCTGCCTTTTCATCTCGTACTGCTACATCTGCGAGGAGAACCAGATCCCACTGAGCTACTTTGTAGTGACGGACACCATGGAGGCCTTTTGGAGACGCACTCTGGACGTCATCAACCGCTTGAGTGCCAAGATGATGAGGATTAACACCGACCCAGATTACTACGCAGAGGTCTTCGCTGAGCTGCTGGACCAGAAGGACAACTGAAGAAGCTGGCGTAGGTATGTGCTGAGAGGGGATAGCAGGGCACTGGAGGTGGTGCATAGATTAACCTCATTTTAACACAATTTTTTAAAATGTATTGATATTCGTGCAGTTTAATATGTGAGTATTTTTTTAACAATTTATTTTTTATTTTTTTCACAGAAGGAGTTGAACCCTTCCTCCTCATCCTCCTCCTCCTTTTCTACACTACCTCCATATGGAGAGTACTTAGAGATGGCTTCCCGTCTTTGATCATCAGACTTTAATGACTTTTATCAGTTAGAGATGATCAGACATCAGCCCATTGTGTATAACCTTGTCTCCTCAAAAGTTTGGACTGTTTTTAATGTGTAAAAAACAATATCAGTATTTTTAAAATTCTGTTGAAGCATTATGTAACTGACAAAAGCACAAAGCAAAGACTCCAGTGACCAACGTGATTGTATTTTTTAAGCAATACAATTATAAACAATAAAAATGTGTATCTGCATCACGCTCCAAAAAAGTTGGAACCATGTTTACCATTGTGTTGCATCATCTTTCACTGTAATTAGTGCTGCATTATCTTTGACTGTTTAGTCATTTGGGAACTGATAATACTAGTTGCTGCAGGTTTGTTAGAGGAATTCTTGCCCGTTCTTCAATTAAAACCTTTTATAGCTCTAATCTTATATCGAGCATGTACGGGACAACATTCTTCTTGCAAAACTTCAACATTTGTACTTTCAGTTTTCAATGTCAGTGTTAAAAAATGAAAGGTGATGTAACGTAGTGGCAAATAGGCCTTTGACCCAAGTTTTCGGAGTGTAATGCAGGAGTTAACATTGTTTATATTTACAAAATACAATTCAATTTATCTGTGAAGGCTTTAATTATTTTGTGCCATTGTCAGTGACATAAAGCTTCAGTGGAATGAACAAATTATAGTTTCTTGGTTTTACTTAAAATGTCCCAGCTTTTCTGGAAAGGTTTTTGTAAATACTCTAAATACTGTAAATATTATAATCATTTTTTTAAATTGTGCAATAAATACCTAACAATGTCCAGCCGTAAAAATAAACTGACCTCCTTGTATCTGCACTCACTGCCCATTTTCTCAGCTCCACTGTCCATACAGGAGCACTTTGTAGTTCTACAATTACAGAAAGTTTCTTGACTTTCTTAATACCCATTTCACCCAGTTCTTCATTGGTAAGGATCCCCACAGAACACCCACAGAGCAGGTATGATTCAGGTGGTGGATCATTGTCAGCGCTGCAGTGACATTGGTGAGTTGGTGTTTGTTGCGCTGGTACAAGTGGATCAGACACAGCAGTGCTGCAGGAATATTTAAATACATCTACTCACTGGTCACTTGATTAGACACACCTACAATGTTGGTACATGTAAAGTCAGAGACTGTTTTGGTTGGTGGGCTACTCTCAGTGACACTGATGGGTATAAAAATTTCAGCAGCACTGCTGTTTCTGATCCGCTCGTCCCAGTGTAATAAACGCTAACATAGCACCATTGCATCATTGTCACTGCAGAGCTGAGAATGATCAACCACCCAAATCATACCTGCTCTGTGGGGGCCCTGACCACTGAACAACAGGCTGAAAAGGAGTAAACAACGTATGTAGACCAGCAGATGAGTGTAGAAACAAGGACCTCAATTTTAAACCAGTTATTGTTTTAGATTTTAATGCAAATAAAAAAATAAACACTTTAATTTCACATTATAAACTTTGATTAAATTGTGTATTTAATTATTGTTAAAAAAGTTTATTAAATTTGTATAAACCCTACACTGTTATACAACTTTATTCTGCAATTTTGTGATGTGTGTAATTATATTTCATATGAGTTTAACTATATAAAGTAGAGAACAGTTTATTTTCAATAAAACAAAGAGAGGGATTATAATGCTGTCTGCCCTAATGGACTGTGTATAAATAAATAAATAAATAAATAAATAAATAAATAAATAAATAGGAGAATGGACTGTGTTAGTGTTAATGGTAATTGTATTGTAACTAATAAAAGTCTTTAAAACCTGTTTGCTGGTGTGAATATTCTTCAGTAGTCTCAAGTGTTCAAAAACACTCATTCATTCATTCATTTTCTATAACTGCTTCATCCAGTTCAGTGTCCAAAGCCTACCCTGGATCATTGGGCTCAGGCAGGAACACACCCTGGACAAGGCGACTGTCCATCAAAGGACCTTTTGAGGAGCCAGTTCACCTACCAGCATGTGTTTTTGGCCAATGGGAGCAAACCAGAACACCCAGAGGAAACCCACACAGATGTGCCACTTTCTTTACTAACATATCTTTCCAAAACATCATTCAAAACCCAGTCGTGAATCTCAGCAGGATTGATTCCTTAGGTGTATGACATAAGAATCCCTGGCTATCTGAATCCATCCATTTGACTGTTTCTTTGGGACGCAGACGTTCTTAAGGGGAAATGCTCAGCCACGCTTCTCACTGCTTATTTCACTAAGGATGTATGTTCTAGTGTAAAATAAAGCCGTCTTCTTCGTTGCCGGTCCGGAAGCTTTGTCGTCCCTTTGAGGGTCAGAGGTGTAAGGTTTCCTTCATGCTCTGGGTGTGGCGTTGAATTTTTGCTAGAGTTAAACTACAGCTTTTCTTAATCTATAGTTTTCTACAAGAGATAAAATTAAAATAGAACTTCTGTTCTATCTGGACCACGCTTGAGGGTCTCAAGGCTGGTTAAGACAGCCATGAGTCTGACGTCTGCAGAGTCATTTCAAATCCCGAATCATTTTCCTCTTTAGCCTTGAAAAAGTCTAAAAGAGAAAAAGTGTGAAGTGAAGTGAAGTGAAGTGAAGGTGTGGGGATCAGATTTTATTTATTTTTTTATTATTTATTGTACTTTTATTGACAATACTCTTTACACAAACATGAGGATTACTAACGAATGGTTTGATGGAAATACTCAAATTTGGTCTCGTTTTGAAGGCGACAAACAAAGGTCAGCGCTGATATACATTTTGTGTTAGTCACTTCTGAGTTCTTCAGGATTCGAGACACAAATGTTTTGGGGTTTAGTTGAGGATGAGTTCTGACGTTTGGAATAACCATTTCTTTCGGACACTTGATGCTTAAATTTGGTACACTGACCGTCGACTTTGGACCTGTAATACCTGAGATAAACCGGCGGATATAAACACTGCGTTTTTTTGCTCTGTGGCGTGTTAGTGCACACACAAATGTTTTTTTACCTCATGACTAATGCAGAGTATTATATATATATTTATTTATTTATTATTTTTTATTAAGCTTTTGATACACTGCCTTTAAAGGAACAGTACATTTATATTTTTACCTTAAAATTCCAGTATCAAAATCATTGTGATGCTTCACTGAACTGTAACAGAGAGAACAGAGCCTCTATTGTTGTTACTCCAGGGTCAGCACTGCAGAAACTGCACTATGTAGCTTTTGAAGGAGGGTAGGAAACCAGAGCTTGGCATTCACTGGGGGAACCTTAGAGTAGCTGAATAAATTTATTAAAGGGGCTCTAAAACGTTTGTATTTTTAAGGTCTGAGCTCACTGCAGAGAGGATGAAACAGACTGTTGTTGTATGCTCTGCATAAAAAAGCAGAATACACTTCAGTCTGATGTTTGTGCTGCATTCCACAGAGACAGAATATTTGGACTAAATGTAGATTGTCTGCAGATGATTTTTTTCTCTAAATCAACACAAGGGGGAGCCACTTTTACTGCTTCTGCTCAAAACCTGTATATACCGACTGTATTTGGCTTTCCTCTCTCTGTGATAACACTGATTTATATCATTTTAAAACCTAAAATATACACACTCCAAGTTGATTATGTCTGTAAAGCAATTTTGAGAAACTGTGGAAGATTATTTAGTGTGATTTAATACTGACCCGACACTGACCCACAACTAGAAAGCTGAAACTTGGTCACACGAGTTTCCAGAAGGAAGATCATCCTAAGCATTCATCCTAAGTAGTGACAAAATGGCCAGAGGGTAACAAGGTGAATGCATTGGAGTGAACAGCACAAAAATCCCGACCTGAATCCCATATAAAAATGTGGAGGGCTAAAAAGATAAAGCATGTCTGAGCATGGAGGCCAAAAACATTGGACTGAAATACAGCAGTTCCCTCAGGAGGAATGAGACAAATGTGGAAGAGAATTGTCAGAAGCTTGTGCTATGCTTCCCCAAGCTTAAATTTAGAATACAACAAATACTAACAAAGTGTGTGGAAACGTATGATCCACTGAAAATCTGATACAGCAAATAAACATCTGAGTTTCTTAGCTATTATCTTTAAATGAATCCTTGTGAAAAAGCAGAAATGACTGTTTGTCTGTTGAGGTTTCCTAAAAACCAAAGGGAGTATGACACACAAACAAAGGCAGTGTGGTAGAAGGTGTGTGTTGTGTGTTATTTTCTTATTCATATGTAAAGATAAGAGCCCTTCTTTATGTGTTTGTGCAGGCTGCACTCTCTCAGGTGAAAAGAAGTTAAAAGAAATCATGGGAAACATGGGTGGGTCAGTACTGTTGCCCTGCTCCTGCGCTCGCTGACCCAGAGACCAAACCTCAGACGTTAACCCGGAGAGTTAAGGACACTGGGAGAACCTGGACTGATGCATTTCCTGATGGTCACTACAGAGACAGACTACATACCGTGGTCTAATGAGGATTCTCCTGCTAATCTCTCTCTCTGCTCATATCTAACCTGAGCGATGAAGATGGGTTCTACAGGTGTGGGACAGAGAAGGGTATCAGATATGTCAGACTGAATGTTAAAAATAAAGTTTAAACTCTAAAAGTATAATGAATGTTGGTACGATTCAGCTGATATGAGTCTGCTGAGAGAAGGGTTCATGAAGGCTAAAAAAAAGGCCTCTTCCAAACAAAAGGACAACACACTGCAGACACTAAAGGCAGGATTTTAAACCTCTTTGTAGAGTGTATAAAATGCATCTTGTGACAAATCACTGTAGCAAAATGTACATTATGCTCACTGTTATAATTGCCCTGTAATGTCTGTGAGCTGTTGATGAGCGAAGTCTCTGAATGTTACAGATGAAGCTGAAAGTGGTTTAATGTGTTTGTGTTTTCAGCAAAAAGCCCAGAAGTGATGTTATATACGGCAGAAACATTAAATATATTAAACATATTAAAATACACTTATATTCAAATTATAATTTATAATGTATGAAGTCATTTGGTAAGAGCGATTATTATTATTATTATTATTATTATTATTAGTTTATTGTTATGTTGGTGTTGTTTAGCTATTACTAATATTATGATCTTGTAAATCATGGTGATGACAATTATATGATTATATTACTGTAAATATTATTACTGTTATTATTAATATTTTTCATTAATGATAATATAAATATGTTAAATAAAATTGCAAAAATATCTTTTAAATAATAATATTATATTTATTATATATACAAAATACTATATATTATATAATTATAAATATGTAAAATGTATATTATTGCATATATGATTATATTATTCATTATATATTTAATTTATTATATTTTTCTTATTATGAATAAAACAAAAAATAAATATTCTAATGAGCAGTTTTATTGATAACAGTAATATTACTGAACATTAAAACTAAATGATGAGAATGTATATCAAACTATATCAATTAAACCAAACAATAATAACACTTCTTGTTGCTGTTTTGCTGTTAATAATATTATTGGTCGTGTTTTATTTAATGGTGATGACGATTATGTGATAATTGTCACTATTAATAATTGTTGTGTTATTATTGTTTCTATTGTTCATTAAAGATTGTTATCGCTATTATCATTATTAATAGTAGTGATATTAATTTTTGGACGTTAATGAAATAAAAGATAAATAAAATGGTGTTACTTTGTGGTGGTTTGTAAATAAATAAACAGCTCCGCTGAAATGACATCATCAGCGTTCCATCACAGAAATCAAACAACAACAAACACGATCTCCACCTTCTCTCCAACGTCTTCATCAAACTCTCACCTCTCACTCTCAGCATCTCTCTGAACCTACAGAAACCCGCTCATCACACCCTCTCTCACAACTTCCAGCATCTTTCTGAACCGACAGGTGAGTGTTTTAAACACCAATTTATTCACTTAAACGGTACCTGCTGATTTAAAGGAGCGACACCGCACTGTGAACGAACATTCATTTGAATTTAAACAACTGGCTAATGATGTTTCTAAACTTAAACCACTGTAACTAGCTGTTCGTTGTTATTTTTAAGGTTCATAATATAGCTTATAATTGGTTAATGTTTGTGGTAAGTTAAAACATACTTGTCTAGGGTTTGTTTAACAGATGGTTGTTGATGTTTACTTGGATGTCAAGGTATTTTAAACAGTTACAAGGGTATTACTAAGTGGCTGCTCCACACAGTCATTACCAATTGCCTCAGTTTCAGCCAATCAAAAACGGCAAATGACTAAGGTCATTTCTGATTGGATGGCTTGTCAAAGTATTTTGAGCGAGTAAGGAGGTTTCTTGAAAGCACACTAGCTTGCTCCACACTTACAGTTATTACAAAGTGCCTCAGTTTCAGCCAATCAAAAACGGCCAATGAAAAAGGTCATTTCTGATTGGATGGCTTGACCGCGCAGTGGGCGGGACATACAGGCCGGAGACCAGTAAATAGTGGGACACCGGTTACAGGTTAAGGTTAGGAGCGAAATCTGAAAATGTCCTCCGAACGGCAACAGACCAGTGCACCACAGCCAGTATTTTATTTTAAATTCATGGAATAGGCCACATATTGCAGTTTTTATCTGTTTTTTTTTTTTTGCCTTAATTGTGTCTATCTAGTTTTACTGAGCAAGCAACGTAGCTGACGTGCTGAAAATAACGTACACATTATAAAATAGTGCTAGTAAATGGTCCTGCAACTACTGTAGAAACTTCTTTATTAGTAATCCTAGACAGCGAGCATATATCGGTCCACTGGCATAAAAAGGCTGGCACAACACTGACTGTAGACCACTGCTGGTCCACCATCGGACCACTCAGATTACTGTCCTGTACAGGATATAACTCATTTATAATCTCCTCAAACAGATTTTAAATTCACAGGGACTTTTATTCTGGAAAACGAACTAATACAAATATTACCAACAACTATGAGAGATATAATAATGAGTATAAGCCTGATATAAAATGATTATACTAAAAATGTTGACACTGTGCTGGATTAAAATGATTTACTAATCTTATTTATAAAGAATAACAAAAGAATCTAATGAAGGAAAAATGTAAATTGGACTGTGAATGGAAAAGTGCTAAAATGTGGCATTTTTTCTAAAATTCTGTTTAATCACCAGTGGTCCGCCCAGAAAACGCTGTGTAAAACACTAGTGGACCTCCAACTTTGCCCTCAGTGGGACAACAGTGGTCCACCGTCTCCTTGCTATCAGTGATAGAATATACTGTAAATGCTATTCAGATAGGTAGTTATCAACATACATGGCTAGTTGATTGTGTAATGCTAAAATCTAAATAACCCAATAGCTTAATACTGCAGTTAAGTTAGCTTGTGGTTAGCTATTCATAATTGTTTAGCGGATGACTGATGCTAAGAAACAGTGTTCATATGTGGGTTTTTTTCTCCACAGGAGCTAATTCCAGTCTCCATATAATAGCGTAGGACCATGGGCTGCTGCTACTCGTGTTTCCCTAGCAGAGGAAAGGAGGAAAAGGAGCTGAGTGACATCGAGTGCTCCATCCACCATCTCTCACCAGCTGTTCTTCCAGATACGAGGAAGATGGTCTCTGCGTATGATGTGGAAATCCAGGACCTGGAGGAACCATGGGATAGCCCTTCTGCAGCTCTGGATTTAGTGAGTATTTATCCAGATGTATCTGCAGATGATCTGATCAAGTTTTTTGGGCTTTTCCTGTGTCGTAGGTGCAGCCGGATTCCAGGTCTCAGACCTACAGACCCAGAGATGTGGCTCCGTTCGGTGGATATTCGCCTCGTTTTGTACGGGTGGCACCGCGAACATTTCATCACTCCGGGCAGCGTGGTGTTCCTCTACATGATGTGCCGGGATGTCGTCTCAGCGGAGTTGACCAGTTTGGAGGAGCTGCAGGCCGTCCTGCTCACCTGCCTTTTCATCTCGTACTGCTACATCTGCGAGGAGAACCAGATCCCACTGAGCTACTTTGTAGTGACGGACACCATGGAGGCCTTTTGGAGACGCACTCTGGACGTCATCAACCGCTTGAGTGCCAAGATGATGAGGATTAACACCGACCCAGATTACTACGCAGAGGTCTTCGCTGAGCTGCTGGACCAGAAGGACAACTGAAGAAGCTGGCGTAGGTATGTGCTGAGAGGGGATAGCAGGGCACTGGAGGTGGTGCATAGATTAACCTCATTTTAACACAATTTTTTAAAATGTATTGATATTCGTGCAGTTTAATATGTGAGTATTTTTTTAACAATTTTTTTTTTTTTTTTCACAGAAGGAGTTGAACCCTTCCTCCTCATCCTCCTCCTCCTTTTCTACACTACCTCCATATGGAGAGTACTTAGAGATGGCTTCCCGTCTTTGATCATCAGACTTTAATGACTTTTATCAGTTAGAGATGATCAGACATCAGCCCATTGTGTATAACCTTGTCTCCTCAAAAGTTTGGACTGTTTTTAATGTGTAAAAAACAATATCAGTATTTTTAAAATTCTGTTGAAGCATTATGTAACTGACAAAAGCACAAAGCAAAGACTCCAGTGACCAACGTGATTGTATTTTTTAAGCAATACAATTATAAACAATAAAAATGTGTATCTGCATCACGCTCCAAAAAAGTTGGAACCATGTTTACCATTGTGTTGCATCATCTTTCACTGTAATTAGTGCTGCATTATCTTTGACTGTTTAGTCATTTGGGAACTGATAATACTAGTTGCTGCAGGTTTGTTAGAGGAATTCTTGCCCGTTCTTCAATTAAAACCTTTTATAGCTCTAATCTTATATCGAGCATGTACGGGACAACATCTTCTTGCAAAACTTCAACATTTGTACTTTCAGTTTTCAATGTCACTGTTAAAAAATGAAAAGTGATGTAACGTAGTGGCAAATAGGCCTTTGACCCAAGTTTTCGGAGTGTAATGCAGGAGTTAACATTGTTTATATTTACAAAATACAATTCAATTTATCTGTGAAGGCTTTAATTATTTTGTGCCATTGTCAGTGACATAAAGCTTCAGTGGAATGAACAAATTATAGTTTCTTGGTTTTACTTAAAATGTCCCAGCTTTTCTGGAAAGGTTTTTGTAAATACTCTAAATACTGTAAATATTATAATCATTTTTTTAAATTGTGCAATAAATACCTAACAATGTCCAGCCGTAAAAATAAACTGACCTCCTTGTATCTGCACTCACTGCCCATTTTCTCAGCTCCACTGTCCATACAGGAGCACTTTGTAGTTCTACAATTACAGAAAGTTTCTTGACTTTCTTAATACCCATTTCACCCAGTTCTTCATTGGTAAGGATCCCCACAGAACACCCACAGAGCAGGTATGATTCAGGTGGTGGATCATTGTCAGCGCTGCAGTGACATTGGTGAGTTGGTGTTTGTTGCGCTGGTACAAGTGGATCAGACACAGCAGTGCTGCAGGAATATTTAAATACATCTACTCACTGGTCACTTGATTAGACACACCTACAATGTTGGTACATGTAAAGTCAGAGACTGTTTTGGTTGGTGGGCTACTCTCAGTGACACTGATGGGTATAAAAATTTCAGCAGCACTGCTGTTTCTGATCCGCTCGTCCCAGTGTAACAAACGCTAACATAGCACCATTGCATCATTGTCACTGCAGAGCTGAGAATGATCAACCACCCAAATCATACCTGCTCTGTGGGGGCCCTGACCACTGAACAACAGGCTGAAAAGGAGTAAACAACGTATGTAGACCAGCAGATGAGTGTAGAAACAAGGACCTCAATTTTAAACCAGTTATTGTTTTAGATTTTAATGCAAATAAAAAAATAAACACTTTAATTTCACATTATAAACTTTGATTAAATTGTGTATTTAATTATTGTTGAAAAAGTTGATTAAATTTGTATAAACCCTACACTGTTATACAACTTTATTCTGCAATTTTGTGATGTGTGTAATTATATTTCATATGAGTTTAACTATATAAAGTAGAGAACAGTTTATTTTCAATAAAACAAAGAGAGGGATTATAATGCTGTCTGCCCTAATGGACTGTGTATAAATAAATAAATAAATAAATAAGAGAATGGACTGTGTTAGTGTTAATGGTAATTGTATTGTAACTAATAAAAGTCTTTAAAACCTGTTTGCTGGTGTGAATATTCTTCAGTAGTCTCAAGTGTTTACTAACACTCATTCATTCATTCATTTTCTATAACTGCTTCATCCAGTTCAGTGTCCAAAGCCTACCCTGGATCATTGGGCTCAGGCGGGAACACACCCTGGACAAGGCGACTGTCCATCAAAGGACCTTTTGAGGAGCCAGTTCACCTACCAGCATGTGTTTTTGGCCAATGGGAGCAAACCAGAACACCCAGAGGAAACCCACACAGATGTGCCACTTTCTTTACTAACATATCTTTCCAAAACATCATTCAAAACCCAGTCGTGAATCTCAGCAGGATTGATTCCTTAGGTGTATGACATAAGAATCCCTGGCTATCTGAATCCATCCATTTGACTGTTTCTTTGGGACACAGACGTTCTTAAGGGGAAATGCTCAGCCACGTTTCTCACTGCTTATTTCACTAAGGATGTATGTTCTAGTGTAAAATAAAGCCGTCTTCTTCGTTGCCGGTCCGGAAGCTTTGTTGTCCCTTTGAGGGTCAGAGGTGTAAGGTTTCCTTCATGCTCTGGGTGTGGCGTTGAATTTTTGCTAGAGTTAAACTACAGCTTTTCTTAATCTATAGTTTTCTACAAGAGATAAAATTAAAATAGAACTTCTGTTCTATCTGGACCACGCTTGAGGGTCTCAAGGCTGGTTAAGACAGCCATGAGTCTGACGTCTGCAGAGTCATTTCAAAACCCGAATCATTTTCCTCTTTAGCCTTGAAAAAGTCTAAAAGAGAAAAAGTGTGAAGTGAAGTGAAGGTGTGGGGATCAGATTTTATTTATTTTTTTATTATTTATTGTACTTTTATTGACAATACTCTTTACACAAACATGAGGATTACTAACGAACGGTTTGATGGAAATACTCAAATTTGGTCTCGTTTTGAAGGCGACAAACAAAGGTCAGCGCTGATATACATTTTGTGTTAGTCACTTCTGAGTTCTTCAGGATTCGAGACACAAATGTTTTGGGGTTTAGTTGAGGATGAGTTCTGACGTTTGTAATAACCATTTCTTTCCGAGACTTGACGCTTAAATTTGGTACACTGACCGTCGACTTTGGACCTGTAATACCTGAGATAAACCGGCGGATATAAACACTGCAGAAACTGCACTATGTAGCTTTTGAAGGAGGGTAGGAAACCAGAGCTTGGCATTCACTGGGTGAACCTTAAAGTAGCTGAATAAATTTATTAAAGGGGCTCTAAAACGTTTGTATTTTTAAGGTCTGAGCTCACTGCAGAGAGGATTAAACAGACTGTTGTTGTATACTCTGCATAAAAAAGCAGAATACACTTCAGTCTGATGTTTGTGCTGCATTCCACAGAGACAGAATATTTGGACTAAATGTAGACTGTCTGCAGATGATTTTTTTCTCTAAATCAACACAAGGGGGAGCCACTTTTACTGCTTCTGCTCTAAACCTGTATATACCGACTGTATTTGGCTTTCCTCTTTCTGTGATAACACTGATTTATATCATTTTAAAACCTAAAATATACACACTCCAAGTTGATTGTGTCTGTAAAGCAATTTTGAGAAACTGTGGAAGATTATTTAGTGTGATTTAATACTGACCCAACACTGACCCACACCTAGAAAGCTGAAACTTGGTCACACGAGTTTCCAGAAGGAAGATCATCCTAAGTAGTGACAAAATGGCCAGAGGGTAAAAAGGTGAATGCATTGGAGTGAACAGCACAAAAATCCCGACCTGAATGCCATATAAAAATGTGGAGTGCTAAAAAGATAAAGCATGTCTGAGCATGGAGGCCAAAAACATTGGACTGAAATACAGCAGTTCCCTCAGGAGGAATGAGATAAATGTGGAAGAGAATTGTCAGAAGCTTGTGCTATGCTTCCCCAAGCTTAAATTTAGAATACAACAAATACTAACAAAGTGTGTGGAAACGTATGATCCACTGAAAATCTGATACAGCAAATAAACATCTGAGTTTCTTAGCTATTATCTTTAAATGAATCTTTGTGAAAAAGCAGAAATGACTGTTTGTCTGTTGAGGTTTCCTAAAAACCAAAGGGAGTATGACACACAAACAAAGGCAGTGAGGTAGAAGGTGTGTGTTGTGTGTTATTTTCTTATTCATATGTAAAGATAAGAGCCCTTCTTTATGTGTTTGTGCAGGCTGCACTCTCTCAGGTGAAAAGAAGTTAAAAGAAATCATGGGAAACATGGGTGGGTCAGTACTGTTGCCCTGCTCCTGCGCTCGCTGACCCAGAGACCAAACCTCAGACGTTAACCCGGAGAGTTAAGGACACTGGGAGAACCTGGACTGATGCATTTCCTGATGGTCACTACAGAGACAGACTACATACCGTGGTCTAATGAGGATTCTCCTGCTAATCTCTCTCTCTGCTCATATCTAACCTGAGCGATGAAGATGGGTTCTACAGGTGTGGAACAGAGAAGGGTATCAGATATGTCAGACTGAATGTTAAAAATAAAGTTTAAACTCTAAAAGTATAATGAATGTTGGTACGATTCAGCTGATATGAGTCTGCTGAGAGAAGGGTTCATGAAGGCTAAAAAAAGGCCTCTTCCAAACAAAAGGACAACACACTGCAGACACTAAAGGCAGGATTTTAAACCTCTTTGTAGAGTGTATAAAATGCATCTTGTGACAAATCACTGTAGCAAAATGTACATTATGCTCACTGTTATAATTGCCCTGTAATGTCTGTGAGATGTTGATGAGCGAAGTCTCTGAATGTTACAGATGAAGCTGAAAGTGGTTTACTGTGTTTGTGTTTTCAGCAAAATGCCCAGAAGTGATGTTATATACGGCAGAAACATTAAATATATTAAACATATTAAAATACACTTATATTCAAATTATAATTTATAATGTATGAAATCATTTGGTAAGAGCGATTATTATTATTATTATTATTATTATTATTATTATTATTATTATTATTAGTTTATTGTTATGTTGGTGTTGTTTAGCTATTACTAATATTATGATCTTGTAAATCACGGTGATGACAATTATATGATTATATTACTGCAAATAATATTACTGTTATTATTACTATTTTTCATTAATGATAATATAAATATGTTAAATAAAATTGCAAAAATATCTTTTAAATAATAATATTATATTTATTACATATACAAAATACTATATATTATATAATTATAAATATGTAAAATGTATATTATTGTATATATGATTATATTATTCATTATATATTTAATTTATTATATTTTTATTATGAATAAAACAAAAAATAAATATTCTAATGAGCAGTTTTATTGATAATAGTAATATTACTGAACATTAAAACTAAATGATGAGAATGTATATCAAACTATATCAATTAAACTAAACAATAATAACACTTCTTGTTGCTGTTTTGCTGTTAATAATATTATTGGTCGTGTTTTATTTAATGGTGATGACGATTATGTGATAATTGTCACTATTAATAATTGTTGTGTTATTATTGTTTCTATTGTTCATTAAAGATTGTTATCGCTATTATCATTATTAATAGTAGTGATATTAATTTTTGGACGTTAATGAAATAAAAGATAAATAAAATGGTGTTACTTTGTGGTGGTTTGTAAATAAATAAACAGCTCCGCTGAAATGACATCATCAGCGTTCCATCACAGAAATCAAACAATAACAAACACGATCTCCACCTTCTCTCCAACGTCTTCATCAAACTCTCACCTCTCACTCTCAGCATCTCTCTGAACCTACAGAAACCCGCTCATCACACCCTCTCTCACAACTTCCAGCATCTTTCTGAACCGACAGGTGAGTGTTTGAAACACCAATTTATTCACTTAAACGGTACCTGCTGATTTAAAGGAGCGACACCGCACTGTGAACGAACATTCATTTGAATTTAAACAACTGGCTAATGATGTTTCTAAACTTAAACCACTGTAACTAGCTGTTCGTTGTTATTTTTAAAGTTCATAATATAGCTTATAATTGGTTAATGTTTGTGGTAAGTTAAAACATACGTGTCTAGGGTTTGTTTAACAGATGGTTGTTGATGTTTACTTGGATGTCAAGGTATTTTAAACAGTTACAAGGGTATTACTAAGTGGCTGCTCCACACAGTCATTACCAATTGCCTCAGTTTCAGCCAATCAAAAACGGCAAATGACTAAAGTCATTTCTGATTGGATGGCTTGTCAAATATTTTGAGCGAGTAAGGAGGTTTCTTGAAAGCACACTAGCTTGCTCCACACTTACAGTTATTACAAAGTGCCTCAGTTTCAGCCAATCAAAAACGGCCAATGAAAAAGGTCATTTCTGATTGGATGGCTTGACCGCGCAGTGGGCGGGACATACAGGCCGGAGACCAGTAAATAGTGGGACACCGGTTACAGGTTAAGGTTAGGAGCGAAATCTGAAAATGTCCTCCGAACGGCAACAGACCAGTGCACCACAGCCAGTATTTTATTTTAAATTCATGGAATAGGCCACATATTGCAGTTTTTATCTGTTTTTTTTTGCCTTAATTGTGTCTATCTAGTTTTACTGAGCAAGCAACGTAGCTGACGTGCTGAAAATAACGTACACATTATAAAATAGTGCTAGTAAATGGTCCTGCAACTACTGTAGAAACTTCTTTATTAGTAATCCTAGACAGCGAGCATATATCGGTCCACTGGCATAAAAAGGCTGGCACAACACTGACTGTAGACCACTGCTGGTCCACCATCGGACCACTCAGATTACTGTCCTGTACAGGATATAACTCATTTATAATCTCCTCAAACTGATTTTAAATTCACAGGGACTTTTATTCTGGAAAACGAACTAATACAAATATTACCAACAACTATGAGAGATATAATAATGAGTTAAAGCCTGATATAAAATGATTATACTAAAAATGTTGACACTCTGCTGGATTAAAATGATTTACTAATCTTATTTATAAAGAATAACAAAAGAATCTAATGAAGGAAAAATGTAAATTGGACTGTGAATGGAAAAGTGCTAAAATGTGGCATTTTTTCTAAAATTCTGTTTAATCACCAGTGGTCCGCCCAGAAAACGCTGTGTAAAACACTAGTGGACCTCCAACTTTGCCCTCAGTGGGACAACAGTGGTCCACCGTCTCCTTGCTATCAGTGATAGAATATACTGTAAATGCTATTCAGATAGGTAGTTATCAACATACATGGCTAGTTGATTGTGTAATGCTAAAATCTAAATAACCCAATAGCTTAATACTGCAGTTAAGTTAGCTTGTGGTTAGCTATTCATAATTGTTTAGCGGATGACTGATGCTAAGAAACAGTGTTCATATGTGGGTTTTTTTCTCCAGAGGAGCTAATTCCAGTCTCCATATAATAGCGTAGGACCATGGGCTGCTGCTACTCGTGTTTCCCTAGCAGAGGGAAGGAGGAAAAGGAGCCGAGTGACATCGAGTGCTCCATCCACCATCTCTCACCAGCTGTTCTTCCAGATACGAGGAAGATGGTCTCTGCGTATGATGTGGAAATCCAGGACCTGGAGGAACCATGGGATAGCCCTTCTGCAGCTCTGGATTTAGTGAGTATTTATCCAGATGTATCTGCAGATGATCTGATCAAGTTTTTTGGGCTTTTCCTGTGTCGTAGGTGCAGCCGGATTCCAGGTCTCAGACCTACAGACCCAGAGATGTGGCTCCGTTCGGTGGATATTCGCCTCGTTTTGTACGGGTGGCACCGCGAACATTTCATCACTCCGGGCAGCGTGGTGTTCCTCTACATGATGTGCCGGGATGTCGTCTCAGCGGAGTTGACCAGTTTGGAGGAGCTGCAGGCCGTCCTGCTCACCTGCCTTTTCATCTCGTACTGCTACATCTGCGAGGAGAACCAGATCCCACTGAGCTACTTTGTAGTGACGGACACCATGGAGGCCTTTTGGAGACGCACTCTGGACGTCATCAACCGCTTGAGTGCCAAGATGATGAGGATTAACACCGACCCAGATTACTACGCAGAGGTCTTCGCTGAGCTGCTGGACCAGAAGGACAACTGAAGAAGCTGGCGTAGGTATGTGCTGAGAGGGGATAGCAGGGCACTGGAGGTGGTGCATAGATTAACCTCATTTTAACACAATTTTTTAAAATGTATTGATATTCGTGCAGTTTAATATGTGAGTATTTTTTTAACAATTTATTTTTTATTTTTTTCACAGAAGGAGTTGAACCCTTCCTCCTCATCCTTTTCTACACTACCTCCATATGGAGAGTACTTAGAGATGGCTTCCCGTCTTTGATCATCAGACTTTAATGACTTTTATCAGTTAGAGATGATCAGACATCAGCCCATTGTGTATAACCTTGTCTCCTCAAAAGTTTGGACTGTTTTTAATGTGTAAAAAACAATATCAGTATTTTTAAAATTCTGTTGAAGCATTATGTAACTGACAAAAGCACAAAGCAAAGACTCCAGTGACCAACGTGATTGTATTTTTTAAGCAATACAATTATAAACAATAAAAATGTGTATCTGCATCACGCTCCAAAAAAGTTGGAACCATGTTTACCATTGTGTTGCATCATCTTTCACTGTAATTAGTGCTGCATTATCTTTGACTGTTTAGTCATTTGGGAACTGATAATACTAGTTGCTGCAGGTTTGTTAGAGGAATTCTTGCCCGTTCTTCAATTAAAACCTTTTATAGCTCTAATCTTATATCGAGCATGTACGGGACAACATCTTCTTGCAAAACTTCAACATTTGTACTTTCAGTTTTCAATGTCACTGTTAAAAAATGAAAAGTGATGTAACGTAGTGGCAAATAGGCCTTTGACCCAAGTTTTCGGAGTGTAATGCAGGAGTTAACATTGTTTATATTTACAAAATACAATTCAATTTATCTGTGAAGGCTTTAATTATTTTGTGCCATTGTCAGTGACATAAAGCTTCAGTGGAATGAACAAATTATAGTTTCTTGGTTTTACTTAAAATGTCCCAGCTTTTCTGGAAAGGTTTTTGTAAATACTCTAAATACTGTAAATATTATAATCATTTTTTTAAATTGTGCAATAAATACCTAACAATGTCCAGCCGTAAAAATAAACTGACCTCCTTGTATCTGCACTCACTGCCCATTTTCTCAGCTCCACTGTCCATACAGGAGCACTTTGTAGTTCTACAATTACAGAAAGTTTCTTGACTTTCTTAATACCCATTTCACCCAGTTCTTCATTGGTAAGGATCCCCACAGAACACCCACAGAGCAGGTATGATTCAGGTGGTGGATCATTGTCAGCGCTGCAGTGACATTGGTGAGTTGGTGTTTGTTGCGCTGGTACAAGTGGATCAGACACAGCAGTGCTGCAGGAATATTTAAATACATCTACTCACTGGTCACTTGATTAGACACACCTACAATGTTGGTACATGTAAAGTCAGAGACTGTTTTGGTTGGTGGGCTACTCTCAGTGACACTGATGGGTATAAAAATTTCAGCAGCACTGCTGTTTCTGATCCGCTCGTCCCAGTGTAACAAACGCTAACATAGCACCATTGCATCATTGTCACTGCAGAGCTGAGAATGATCAACCACCCAAATCATACCTGCTCTGTGGGGGCCCTGACCACTGAACAACAGGCTGAAAAGGAGTAAACAACGTATGTAGACCAGCAGATGAGTGTAGAAACAAGGACCTCAATTTTAAACCAGTTATTGTTTTAGATTTTAATGCAAATAAAAAAATAAACACTTTAATTTCACATTATAAACTTTGATTAAATTGTGTATTTAATTATTGTTGAAAAAGTTGATTAAATTTGTATAAACCCTACACTGTTATACAACTTTATTCTGCAATTTTGTGATGTGTGTAATTATATTTCATATGAGTTTAACTATATAAAGTAGAGAACAGTTTATTTTCAATAAAACAAAGAGAGGGATTATAATGCTGTCTGCCCTAATGGACTGTGTATAAATAAATAAATAAATAAATAAATAAATAAATAAGAGAATGGACTGTGTTAGTGTTAATGGTAATTGTATTGTAACTAATAAAAGTCTTTAAAACCTGTTTGCTGGTGTGAATATTCTTCAGTAGTCTCAAGTGTTTACTAACACTCATTCATTCATTCATTTTCTATAACTGCTTCATCCAGTTCAGTGTCCAAAGCCTACCCTGGATCATTGGGCTCAGGCGGGAACACACCCTGGACAAGGCGACTGTCCATCAAAGGACCTTTTGAGGAGCCAGTTCACCTACCAGCATGTGTTTTTGGCCAATGGGAGCAAACCAGAACACCCAGAGGAAACCCACACAGATGTGCCACTTTCTTTACTAACATATCTTTCCAAAACATCATTCAAAACCCAGTCGTGAATCTCAGCAGGATTGATTCCTTAGGTGTATGACATAAGAATCCCTGGCTATCTGAATCCATCCATTTGACTGTTTCTTTGGGACGCAGACGTTCTTAAGGGGAAATGCTCAGCCACGTTTCTCACTGCTTATTTCACTAAGGATGTATGTTCTAGTGTAAAATAAAGCCGTCTTCTTCGTTGCCGGTCCGGAAGCTTTGTCGTCCCTTTGAGGGTCAGAGGTGTAAGGTTTCCTTCATGCTCTGGGTGTGGCGTTGAATTTTTGCTAGAGTTAAACTACAGCTTTTCTTAATCTATAGTTTTCTACAAGAGATAAAATTAAAATAGAACTTCTGTTCTATCTGGACCACGCTTGAGGGTCTCAAGGCTGGTTAAGACAGCCATGAGTCTGACGTCTGCAGAGTCATTTCAAAACCCGAATCATTTTCCTCTTTAGCCTTGAAAAAGTCTAAAAGAGAAAAAGTGTGAAGTGAAGTGAAGTGAAGGTGTGGGGATCAGATTTTATTTATTTTTTTATTATTTATTGTACTTTTATTGACAATACTCTTTACACAAACATGAGGATTACTAACGAACGGTTTGATGGAAATACTCAAATTTGGTCTCGTTTTGAAGGCGACAAACAAAGGTCAGCGCTGATATACATTTTGTGTTAGTCACTTCTGAGTTCTTCAGGATTCGAGACACAAATGTTTTTTGGGTTTAGTTGAGGATGAGTTCTGACGTTTCGAATAACCATTTCTTTCGGACACTTGATGCTTAAATTTGGTACACTGACCGTCGACTTTGGACCTGTAATACCTGAGATAAACCGGCGGATATAAACACTGCGTTTTTTTGCTCTGTGGCGTAAATGTTTTTTTACCTCATGACTAATGCAGAGTATTATATATTTATTTATTTATTTATTATTTTTTATTAAGCTTTTGATACACTGCCTTTAAAGGAACAGTACATTTATATTTTTACCTTAAAATTCCAGTATCAAAATCATTGTGATGCTTCACTGAACTGTAACAGAGAGAACAGAGCCTCTATTGTTGTTACTCCAGGGTCAGCACTGCAGAAACTGCACTATGTAGCTTTTGAAGGAGGGTAGGAAACCAGAGCTTGGCATTCACTGGGTGAACCTTAAAGTAGCTGAATAAATTTATTAAAGGGGCTCTAAAACGTTTGTATTTTTAAGGTCTGAGCTCACTGCAGAGAGGATGAAACAGACTGTTGTTGTATACTCTGCATAAAAAAGCAGAATACACTTCAGTCTGATGTTTGTGCTGCATTCCACAGAGACAGAATATTTGGACTAAATGTAGACTGTCTGCAGATGATTTTTTTCTCTAAATCAACACAAGGGAGAGCCACTTTTACTGCTTCTGCTCTAAACCTGTATATACCGACTGTATTTGGCTTTCCTCTCTCTGTGATAACACTGATTTATATCATTTTAAAACCTAAAATATACACACTCCAAGTTGATTGTGTCTGTAAAGCAATTCTGAGAAACTGTGGAAGATTATTTAGTGTGATTTAATACTGACCCAACACTGACCCACACCTAGAAAGCTGAAACTTGGTCACACGAGTTTCCAGAAGGAAGATCATCCTAAGCATTCATCCTAAGTAGTGACAAAATGGCCAGAGGGTAACAAGGTGAATGCATTGGAGTGAACAGCACAAAAATCCCGACATGTCTGAGCATGGAGGCCAAAAACATTGGACTGAAATACAGCAGTTCCCTCAGGAGGAATGAGATAAATGTGGAAGAGAATTGTCAGAAGCTTGTGCTATGCTTCCCCAAGCTTAAATTTAGAATACAACAAATACTAACAAAGTGTGTGGAAACGTATGATCCACTGAAAATCTGATACAGCAAATAAACATCTGAGTTTCTTAGCTATTATCTTTAAATGAATCCTTGTGAAAAAGCAGAAATGACTGTTTGTCTGTTGAGGTTTCCTAAAAACCAAAGGGAGTATGACACACAAACAAAGGCAGTGTGGTAGAAGGTGTGTGTTGTGTGTTATTTTCTTATTCATATGTAAAGATAAGAGCCCTTCTTTATGTGTTTGTGCAGGCTGCACTCTCTCAGGTGAAAAGAAGTTAAAAGAAATCATGGGAAACATGGGTGGGTCAGTACTGTTGCCCTGCTCCTGCGCTCGCTGACCCAGAGACCAAACCTCAGACGTTAACCCGGAGAGTTAAGGACACTGGGAGAACCTGGACTGATGCATTTCCTGATGGTCACTACAGAGACAGACTACATACCGTGGTCTAATGAGGATTCTCCTGCTAATCTCTCTCTCTGCTCATATCTAACCTGAGCGATGAAGATGGGTTCTACAGGTGTGGGACAGAGAAGGGTATCAGATATGTCAGACTGAATGTTAAAAATAAAGTTTAAACTCTAAAAGTATAATGAATGTTGGTACGATTCAGCTGATATGAGTCTGCTGAGAGAAGGGTTCATGAAGGCTAAAAAAAAAGGCCTCTTCCAAACAAAAGGACAACACACTGCAGACACTAAAGGCAGGATTTTAAACCTCTTTGTAGAGTGTATAAAATGCATCTTGTGACAAATCACTGTAGCAAAATGTACATTATGCTCACTGTTATAATTGCCCTGTAATGTCTGTGAGCTGTTGATGAGTGAAGTCTCTGAATGTTACAGATGAAGCTGAAAGTGGTTTACTGTGTTTGTGTTTTCAGCAAAATGCCCAGAAGTGATGTTATATACGGCAGAAACATTAAATATATTAAACATATTAAAATACACTTATATTCAAATTATAATTTATAATGTATGAAATCATTTGGTAAGAGCGATTATTATTATTATTTTATTATTATTATTATTATTATTATTATCATTAGTTTATTGTTATGTTGTATTGTAGCTATTACTAATATTATGATCTTGTAAATCATGGTGATGACAATTATATGATTATATTACTGTAAATAATATTACTGTTATTATTACTATTTTTCATTAATGATAATATAAATATGTTAAATAAAATTGCAAAAATATCTTTTAAATAATAATATTATATTTATTACATATACAAAATACTATATATTATATAATTATAAATATGTAAAATGTATATTATTGTATATATGATTATATTATTCATTATATATTTAATTTATTATATTTTTATTATGAATAAAACAAAAAATAAATATTCTAATGAGCAGTTTTATTGATAATAGTAATATTACTGAACATTAAAACTAAATGATGAGAATGTATATCAAACTATATCAATTAAACTAAACAATAATAACACTTCTTGTTGCTGTTTTGCTGTTAATAATATTATTGGTCGTGTTTTATTTAATGGTGATGACGATTATGTGATAATTGTCACTATTAATAATTGTTGTGTTATTCTTGTTTCTATTGTTCATTAAAGATTGTTATCGCTATTATCATTATTAATAGTAGTGATATTAATTTTTGGACGTTAATGAAATAAAAGATAAATAAAATGGTGTTACTTTGTGGTGGTTTGTAAATAAATAAACAGCTCCGCTGAAATGACATCATCAGCGTTCCATCACAGAAATCAAACAACAACAAACACGATCTCCACCTTCTCTCCAACGTCTTCATCAAACTCTCACCTCTCACTCTCAGCATCTCTCTGAACCTACAGAAACCCGCTCATCACACCCTCTCTCACAACTTCCAGCATCTTTCTGAACCGACAGGTGAGTGTTTTAAACACCAATTTATTCACTTAAACGGTACCTGCTGATTTAAAGGAGCGACACCGCACTGTGAACGAACATTCATTTGAATTTAAACAACTGGCTAATGATGTTTCTAAACTTAAACCACTGTAACTAGCTGTTCGTTGTTATTTTTAAAGTTCATAATATAGCTTATAATTGGTTAATGTTTGTGGTAAGTTAAAACATACGTGTCTAGGGTTTGTTTAACAGATGGTTGTTGATGTTTACTTGGATGCCAAGGTATTTTAAACAGTTACAAGGGTATTGCTAAGTGGCTGCTCCACACAGTCATTACCAATTGCCTCAGTTTCAGCCAATCAAAAACGGCAAATGACTAAAGTCATTTCTGATTGGATGGCTTGTCAAATATTTTGAGCGAGTAAGGAGGTTTCTTGAAAGCACACTAGCTTGCTCCACACTTACAGTTATTACAAAGTGCCTCAGTTTCAGCCAATCAAAAACGGCCAATGAAAAAGGTCATTTCTGATTGGATGGCTTGACCGCGCAGTGGGCGGGACATACAGGCCGGAGACCAGTAAATAGTGGGACACCGGTTACAGGTTAAGGTTAGGAGCGAAATCTGAAAATGTCCTCCGAACGGCAACAGACCAGTGCACCACAGCCAGTATTTTATTTTAAATTCATGGAATAGGCCACATATTGCAGTTTTTATCTGTTTTTTTTTGCCTTAATTGTGTCTATCTAGTTTTACTGAGCAAGCAACGTAGCTGACGTGCTGAAAATAACGTACACATTATAAAATAGTGCTAGTAAATGGTCCTGCAACTACTGTAGAAACTTCTTTATTAGTAATCCTAGACAGCGAGCATATATCGGTCCACTGGCATAAAAAGGCTGGCACAACACTGACTGTAGACCACTGCTGGTCCACCATCGGACCACTCAGATTACTGTCCTGTACAGGATATAACTCATTTATAATCTCCTCAAACTGATTTTAAATTCACAGGGACTTTTATTCTGGAAAACGAACTAATACAAATATTACCAACAACTATGAGAGATATAATAATGAGTTAAAGCCTGATATAAAATGATTATACTAAAAATGTTGACACTGTGCTGGATTAAAATGATTTACTAATCTTATTTATAAAGAATAACAAAAGAATCTAATGAAGGAAAAATGTAAATTGGACTGTGAATGGAAAAGTGCTAAAATGTGGCATTTTTTCTAAAATTCTGTTTAATCACCAGTGGTCCGCCCAGAAAACGCTGTGTAAAACACTAGTGGACCTCCAACTTTGCCCTCAGTGGGACAACAGTGGTCCACCGTCTCCTTGCTATCAGTGATAGAATATACTGTAAATGCTATTCAGATAGGTAGTTATCAACATACATGGCTAGTTGATTGTGTAATGCTAAAATCTAAATAACCCAATAGCTTAATACTGCAGTTAAGTTAGCTTGTGGTTAGCTATTCATAATTGTTTAGCGGATGACTGATGCTAAGAAACAGTGTTCATATGTGGGGTTTTTTCTCCACAGGAGCTAATTCCAGTCTCCATATAATAGCGTAGGACCATGGGCTGCTGCTACTCGTGTTTCCCTAGCAGAGGGAAGGAGGAAAAGGAGCCGAGTGACATCGAGTGCTCCATCCACCATCTCTCACCAGCTGTTCTTCCAGATACGAGGAAGATGGTCTCTGCGTATGATGTGGAAATCCAGGACCTGGAGGAACCATGGGATAGCCCTTCTGCAGCTCTGGATTTAGTGAGTATTTATCCAGATGTATCTGCAGATGATCTGATCAAGTTTTTTGGGCTTTTCCTGTGTCGTAGGTGCAGCCGGATTCCAGGTCTCAGACCTACAGACCCAGAGATGTGGCTCCGTTCGGTGGATATTCGCCTCGTTTTGTACGGGTGGCACCGCGAACATTTCATCACTCCGGGCAGCGTGGTGTTCCTCTACATGATGTGCCGGGATGTCGTCTCAGCGGAGTTGACCAGTTTGGTGGGGCTGCAGGCCGTCCTGCTCACCTGCCTTTTCATCTCGTACTGCTACATCTGCGAGGAGAACCAGATCCCACTGAGCTACTTTGTAGTGACGGACACCATGGAGGCCTTTTGGAGACGCACTCTGGACGTCATCAACCGCTTGAGTGCCAAGATGATGAGGATTAACACCGACCCAGATTACTACGCAGAGGTCTTCGCTGAGCTGCTGGACCAGAAGGACAACTGAAGAAGCTGGCGTAGGTATGTGCTGAGAGGGGATAGCAGGGCACTGGAGGTGGTGCATAGATTAACCTCATTTTAACACAATTTTTTAAAATGTATTGATATTCGTGCAGTTTAATATGTGAGTATTTTTTTAACAATTTATTTTTTATTTTTTTCACAGAAGGAGTTGAACCCTTCCTCCTCATCCTCCTCCTCCTTTTCTACACTACCTCCATATGGAGAGTACTTAGAGATGGCTTCCCGTCTTTGATCATCAGACTTTAATGACTTTTATCAGTTAGAGATGATCAGACATCAGCCCATTGTGTATAACCTTGTCTCCTCAAAAGTTTGGACTGTTTTTAATGTGTAAAAAACAATATCAGTATTTTTAAAATTCTGTTGAAGCATTAATTTAACTGACAAAAGCACAAAGCAAAGACTCCAGTGACCAACGTGATTGTATTTTTTAAGCAATACAATTATAAACAATAAAAATGTGTATCTGCATCACGCTCCAAAAAAGTTGGAACCATGTTTACCATTGTGTTGCATCATCTTTCACTGTAATTAGTGCTGCATTATCTTTGACTGTTTAGTCATTTGGGAACTGATAATACTAGTTGCTGCAGGTTTGTTAGAGGAATTCTTGCCCGTTCTTCAATTAAAACCTTTTATAGCTCTAATCTTATATCGAGCATGTACGGGACAACATTCTTCTTGCAAAACTTCAACATTTGTACTTTCAGTTTTCAATGTCAGTGTTAAAAAATGAAAGGTGATGTAACGTAGTGGCAAATAGGCCTTTGACCCAAGTTTTCGGAGTGTAATGCAGGAGTTAACATTGTTTATATTTACAAAATACAATTCAATTTATCTGTGAAGGCTTTAATTATTTTGTGCCATTGTCAGTGACATAAAGCTTCAGTGGAATGAACAAATTATAGTTTCTTGGTTTTACTTAAAATGTCCCAGCTTTTCTGGAAAGGTTTTTGTAAATACTCTAAATACTGTAAATATTATAATCATTTTTTTAAATTGTGCAATAAATACCTAACAATGTCCAGCCGTAAAAATAAACTGACCTCCTTGTATCTGCACTCACTGCCCATTTTCTCAGCTCCACTGTCCATACAGGAGCACTTTGTAGTTCTACAATTACAGAAAGTTTCTTGACTTTCTTAATACCCATTTCACCCAGTTCTTCATTGGTAAGGATCCCCACAGAACACCCACAGAGCAGGTATGATTCAGGTGGTGGATCATTGTCAGCGCTGCAGTGACATTGGTGAGTTGGTGTTTGTTGCGCTGGTACAAGTGGATCAGACACAGCAGTGCTGCAGGAATATTTAAATACATCTACTCACTGGTCACTTGATTAGACACACCTACAATGTTGGTACATGTAAAGTCAGAGACTGTTTTGGTTGGTGGGCTACTCTCAGTGACACTGATGGGTATAAAAATTTCAGCAGCACTGCTGTTTCTGATCCGCTCGTCCCAGTGTAATAAACGCTAACATAGCACCATTGCATCATTGTCACTGCAGAGCTGAGAATGATCAACCACCCAAATCATACCTGCTCTGTGGGGGCCCTGACCACTGAACAACAGGCTGAAAAGGAGTAAACAACGTATGTAGACCAGCAGATGAGTGTAGAAACAAGGACCTCAATTTTAAACCAGTTATTGTTTTAGATTTTAATGCAAATAAAAAAATAAACACTTTAATTTCACATTATAAACTTTGATTAAATTGTGTATTTAATTATTGTTAAAAAAGTTTATTAAATTTGTATAAACCCTACACTGTTATACAACTTTATTCTGCAATTTTGTGATGTGTGTAATTATATTTCATATGAGTTTAACTATATAAAGTAGAGAACAGTTTATTTTCAATAAAACAAAGAGAGGGATTATAATGCTGTCTGCCCTAATGGACTGTGTATAAATAAATAAATAAATAAATAAATAAATAAATAAATAGGAGAATGGACTGTGTTAGTGTTAATGGTAATTGTATTGTAACTAATAAAAGTCTTTAAAACCTGTTTGCTGGTGTGAATATTCTTCAGTAGTCTCAAGTGTTCAAAAACACTCATTCATTCATTCATTTTCTATAACTGCTTCATCCAGTTCAGTGTCCAAAGCCTACCCTGGATCATTGGGCTCAGGCAGGAACACACCCTGGACAAGGCGACTGTCCATCAAAGGACCTTTTGAGGAGCCAGTTCACCTACCAGCATGTGTTTTTGGCCAATGGGAGCAAACCAGAACACCCAGAGGAAACCCACACAGATGTGCCACTTTCTTTACTAACATATCTTTCCAAAACATCATTCAAAACCCAGTCGTGAATCTCAGCAGGATTGATTCCTTAGGTGTATGACATAAGAATCCCTGGCTATCTGAATCCATCCATTTGACTGTTTCTTTGGGACGCAGACGTTCTTAAGGGGAAATGCTCAGCCACGCTTCTCACTGCTTATTTCACTAAGGATGTATGTTCTAGTGTAAAATAAAGCCGTCTTCTTCGTTGCCGGTCCGGAAGCTTTGTCGTCCCTTTGAGGGTCAGAGGTGTAAGGTTTCCTTCATGCTCTGGGTGTGGCGTTGAATTTTTGCTAGAGTTAAACTACAGCTTTTCTTAATCTATAGTTTTCTACAAGAGATAAAATTAAAATAGAACTTCTGTTCTATCTGGACCACGCTTGAGGGTCTCAAGGCTGGTTAAGACAGCCATGAGTCTGACGTCTGCAGAGTCATTTCAAATCCCGAATCATTTTCCTCTTTAGCCTTGAAAAAGTCTAAAAGAGAAAAAGTGTGAAGTGAAGTGAAGTGAAGTGAAGGTGTGGGGATCAGATTTTATTTATTTTTTTATTATTTATTGTACTTTTATTGACAATACTCTTTACACAAACATGAGGATTACTAACGAATGGTTTGATGGAAATACTCAAATTTGGTCTCGTTTTGAAGGCGACAAACAAAGGTCAGCGCTGATATACATTTTGTGTTAGTCACTTCTGAGTTCTTCAGGATTCGAGACACAAATGTTTTGGGGTTTAGTTGAGGATGAGTTCTGACGTTTGGAATAACCATTTCTTTCGGACACTTGATGCTTAAATTTGGTACACTGACCGTCGACTTTGGACCTGTAATACCTGAGATAAACCGGCGGATATAAACACTGCGTTTTTTTGCTCTGTGGCGTGTTAGTGCACACACAAATGTTTTTTTACCTCATGACTAATGCAGAGTATTATATATATATTTATTTATTTATTATTTTTTATTAAGCTTTTGATACACTGCCTTTAAAGGAACAGTACATTTATATTTTTACCTTAAAATTCCAGTATCAAAATCATTGTGATGCTTCACTGAACTGTAACAGAGAGAACAGAGCCTCTATTGTTGTTACTCCAGGGTCAGCACTGCAGAAACTGCACTATGTAGCTTTTGAAGGAGGGTAGGAAACCAGAGCTTGGCATTCACTGGGGGAACCTTAGAGTAGCTGAATAAATTTATTAAAGGGGCTCTAAAACGTTTGTATTTTTAAGGTCTGAGCTCACTGCAGAGAGGATGAAACAGACTGTTGTTGTATGCTCTGCATAAAAAAGCAGAATACACTTCAGTCTGATGTTTGTGCTGCATTCCACAGAGACAGAATATTTGGACTAAATGTAGATTGTCTGCAGATGATTTTTTTCTCTAAATCAACACAAGGGGGAGCCACTTTTACTGCTTCTGCTCTAAACCTGTATATACCGACTGTATTTGGCTTTCCTCTCTCTGTGATAACACTGATTTATATCATTTTAAAACCTAAAATATACACACTCCAAGTTGATTATGTCTGTAAAGCAATTTTGAGAAACTGTGGAAGATTATTTAGTGTGATTTAATACTGACCCGACACTGACCCACAACTAGAAAGCTGAAACTTGGTCACACGAGTTTCCAGAAGGAAGATCATCCTAAGCATTCATCCTAAGTAGTGACAAAATGGCCAGAGGGTAACAAGGTGAATGCATTGGAGTGAACAGCACAAAAATCCCGACCTGAATCCCATATAAAAATGTGGAGGACTAAAAAGATAAAGCATGTCTGAGCATGGAGGCCAAAAACATTGGACTGAAATACAGCAGTTCCCTCAGGAGGAATGAGATAAATGTGGAAGAGAATTGTCAGAAGCTTGTGCTATGCTTCCCCAAGCTTAAATTTAGAATACAACAAATACTAACAAAGTGTGTGGAAACGTATGATCCACTGAAAATCTGATACAGCAAATAAACATCTGAGTTTCTTAGCTATTATCTTTAAATGAATCCTTGTGAAAAAGCAGAAATGACTGTTTGTCTGTTGAGGTTTCCTAAAAACCAAAGGGAGTATGACACACAAACAAAGGCAGTGTGGTAGAAGGTGTGTGTTGTGTGTTATTTTCTTATTCATATGTAAAGATAAGAGCCCTTCTTTATGTGTTTGTGCAGGCTGCACTCTCTCAGGTGAAAAGAAGTTAAAAGAAATCATGGGAAACATGGGTGGGTCAGTACTGTTGCCCTGCTCCTGCGCTCGCTGACCCAGAGACCAAACCTCAGACGTTAACCCGGAGAGTTAAGGACACTGGGAGAACCTGGACTGATGCATTTCCTGATGGTCACTACAGAGACAGACTACATACCGTGGTCTAATGAGGATTCTCCTGCTAATCTCTCTCTCTGCTCATATCTAACCTGAGCGATGAAGATGGGTTCTACAGGTGTGGGACAGAGAAGGGTATCAGATATGTCAGACTGAATGTTAAAAATAAAGTTTAAACTCTAAAAGTATAATGAATGTTGGTACGATTCAGCTGATATGAGTCTGCTGAGAGAAGGGTTCATGAAGGCTAAAAAAAAGGCCTCTTCCAAACAAAAGGACAACACACTGCAGACACTAAAGGCAGGATTTTAAACCTCTTTGTAGAGTGTATAAAATGCATCTTGTGACAAATCACTGTAGCAAAATGTACATTATGCTCACTGTTATAATTGCCCTGTAATGTCTGTGAGCTGTTGATGAGCGAAGTCTCTGAATGTTACAGATGAAGCTGAAAGTGGTTTACTGTGTTTGTGTTTTCAGCAAAATGCCCAGAAGTGATGTTATATACGGCAGAAACATTAAATATATTAAACATATTAAAATACACTTATATTCAAATTATAATTTATAATGTATGAAATCATTTGGTAAGAGCGATTATTATTATTATTATTATTATTATTATTATTATTATTATTATTATTATTAGTTTATTGTTATGTTGGTGTTGTTTTGCTATTACTAATATTATGATCTTGTAAATCACGGTGATGACAATTATATGATTATATTACTGTAAATAATATTACTGTTATTATTACTATTTTTCATTAATGATAATATAAATATGTTAAATAAAATTGCAAAAATATCTTTTAAATAATAATATTATATTTATTATATATACAAAATACTATATATTATATAATTATAAATATGTAAAATGTATATTATTGCATATATGATTATATTATTCATTATATATTTAATTTATTATATTTTTCTTATTATGAATAAAACAAAAAATAAATATTCTAATGAGCAGTTTTATTGATAACAGTAATATTACTGAACATTAAAACTAAATGATGAGAATGTATATCAAACTATATCAATTAAACCAAACAATAATAACACTTCTTGTTGCTGTTTTGCTGTTAATAATATTATTGGTCGTGTTTTATTTAATGGTGATGACGATTATGTGATAATTGTCACTATTAATAATTGTTGTGTTATTATTGTTTCTATTGTTCATTAAAGATTGTTATCGCTATTATCATTATTAATAGTAGTGATATTAATTTTTGGACGTTAATGAAATAAAAGATAAATAAAATGGTGTTACTTTGTGGTGGTTTGTAAATAAATAAACAGCTCCGCTGAAATGACATCATCAGCGTTCCATCACAGAAATCAAACAACAACAAACACGATCTCCACCTTCTCTCCAACGTCTTCATCAAACTCTCACCTCTCACTCTCAGCATCTCTCTGAACCTACAGAAACCCGCTCATCACACCCTCTCTCACAACTTCCAGCATCTTTCTGAACCGACAGGTGAGTGTTTTAAACACCAATTTATTCACTTAAACGGTACCTGCTGATTTAAAGGAGCGACACCGCACTGTGAACGAACATTCATTTGAATTTAAACAACTGGCTAATGATGTTTCTAAACTTAAACCACTGTAACTAGCTGTTCGTTGTTATTTTTAAGGTTCATAATATAGCTTATAATTGGTTAATGTTTGTGGTAAGTTAAAACATACGTGTCTAGGGTTTGTTTAACAGATGGTTGTTGATGTTTACTTGGATGTCAAGGTATTTTAAACAGTTACAAGGGTATTACTAAGTGGCTGCTCCACACAGTCATTACCAATTGCCTCAGTTTCAGCCAATCAAAAACGGCAAATGACTAAGGTCATTTCTGATTGGATGGCTTGTCAAAGTATTTTGAGCGAGTAAGGAGGTTTCTTGAAAGCACACTAGCTTGCTCCACACTTACAGTTATTACAAAGTGCCTCAGTTTCAGCCAATCAAAAACGGCCAATGAAAAAGGTCATTTCTGATTGGATGGCTTGACCGCGCAGTGGGCGGGACATACAGGCCGGAGACCAGTAAATAGTGGGACACCGGTTACAGGTTAAGGTTAGGAGCGAAATCTGAAAATGTCCTCCGAACGGCAACAGACCAGTGCACCACAGCCAGTATTTTATTTTAAATTCATGGAATAGGCCACATATTGCAGTTTTTATCTGTTTTTTTTTTTTTGCCTTAATTGTGTCTATCTAGTTTTACTGAGCAAGCAACGTAGCTGACGTGCTGAAAATAACGTACACATTATAAAATAGTGCTAGTAAATGGTCCTGCAACTACTGTAGAAACTTCTTTATTAGTAATCCTAGACAGCGAGCATATATCGGTCCACTGGCATAAAAAGGCTGGCACAACACTGACTGTAGACCACTGCTGGTCCACCATCGGACCACTCAGATTACTGTCCTGTACAGGATATAACTCATTTATAATCTCCTCAAACAGATTTTAAATTCACAGGGACTTTTATTCTGGAAAACGAACTAATACAAATATTACCAACAACTATGAGAGATATAATAATGAGTATAAGCCTGATATAAAATGATTATACTAAAAATGTTGACACTGTGCTGGATTAAAATGATTTACTAATCTTATTTATAAAGAATAACAAAAGAATCTAATGAAGGAAAAATGTAAATTGGACTGTGAATGGAAAAGTGCTAAAATGTGGCATTTTTTCTAAAATTCTGTTTAATCACCAGTGGTCCGCCCAGAAAACGCTGTGTAAAACACTAGTGGACCTCCAACTTTGCCCTCAGTGGGACAACAGTGGTCCACCGTCTCCTTGCTATCAGTGATAGAATATACTGTAAATGCTATTCAGATAGGTAGTTATCAACATACATGGCTAGTTGATTGTGTAATGCTAAAATCTAAATAACCCAATAGCTTAATACTGCAGTTAAGTTAGCTTGTGGTTAGCTATTCATAATTGTTTAGCGGATGACTGATGCTAAGAAACAGTGTTCATATGTGGGTTTTTTTCTCCACAGGAGCTAATTCCAGTCTCCATATAATAGCGTAGGACCATGGGCTGCTGCTACTCGTGTTTCCCTAGCAGAGGGAAGGAGGAAAAGGAGCTGAGTGACATCGAGTGCTCCATCCACCATCTCTCACCAGCTGTTCTTCCAGATACGAGGAAGATGGTCTCTGCGTATGATGTGGAAATCCAGGACCTGGAGGAACCATGGGATAGCCCTTCTGCAGCTCTGGATTTAGTGAGTATTTATCCAGATGTATCTGCAGATGATCTGATCAAGTTTTTTGGGCTTTTCCTGTGTCGTAGGTGCAGCCGGATTCCAGGTCTCAGACCTACAGACCCAGAGATGTGGCTCCGTTCGGTGGATATTCGCCTCGTTTTGTACGGGTGGCACCGCGAACATTTCATCACTCCGGGCAGCGTGGTGTTCCTCTACATGATGTGCCGGGATGTCGTCTCAGCGGAGTTGACCAGTTTGGAGGAGCTGCAGGCCGTCCTGCTCACCTGCCTTTTCATCTCGTACTGCTACATCTGCGAGGAGAACCAGATCCCACTGAGCTACTTTGTAGTGACGGACACCATGGAGGCCTTTTGGAGACGCACTCTGGACGTCATCAACCGCTTGAGTGCCAAGATGATGAGGATTAACACCGACCCAGATTACTACGCAGAGGTCTTCGCTGAGCTGCTGGACCAGAAGGACAACTGAAGAAGCTGGCGTAGGTATGTGCTGAGAGGGGATAGCAGGGCACTGGAGGTGGTGCATAGATTAACCTCATTTTAACACAATTTTTTAAAATGTATTGATATTCGTGCAGTTTAATATGTGAGTATTTTTTTAACAATTTTTTTTTTTTTTTTCACAGAAGGAGTTGAACCCTTCCTCCTCATCCTCCTCCTCCTTTTCTACACTACCTCCATATGGAGAGTACTTAGAGATGGCTTCCCGTCTTTGATCATCAGACTTTAATGACTTTTATCAGTTAGAGATGATCAGACATCAGCCCATTGTGTATAACCTTGTCTCCTCAAAAGTTTGGACTGTTTTTAATGTGTAAAAAACAATATCAGTATTTTTAAAATTCTGTTGAAGCATTATGTAACTGACAAAAGCACAAAGCAAAGACTCCAGTGACCAACGTGATTGTATTTTTTAAGCAATACAATTATAAACAATAAAAATGTGTATCTGCATCACGCTCCAAAAAAGTTGGAACCATGTTTACCATTGTGTTGCATCATCTTTCACTGTAATTAGTGCTGCATTATCTTTGACTGTTTAGTCATTTGGGAACTGATAATACTAGTTGCTGCAGGTTTGTTAGAGGAATTCTTGCCCGTTCTTCAATTAAAACCTTTTATAGCTCTAATCTTATATCGAGCATGTACGGGACAACATCTTCTTGCAAAACTTCAACATTTGTACTTTCAGTTTTCAATGTCACTGTTAAAAAATGAAAAGTGATGTAACGTAGTGGCAAATAGGCCTTTGACCCAAGTTTTCGGAGTGTAATGCAGGAGTTAACATTGTTTATATTTACAAAATACAATTCAATTTATCTGTGAAGGCTTTAATTATTTTGTGCCATTGTCAGTGACATAAAGCTTCAGTGGAATGAACAAATTATAGTTTCTTGGTTTTACTTAAAATGTCCCAGCTTTTCTGGAAAGGTTTTTGTAAATACTCTAAATACTGTAAATATTATAATCATTTTTTTAAATTGTGCAATAAATACCTAACAATGTCCAGCCGTAAAAATAAACTGACCTCCTTGTATCTGCACTCACTGCCCATTTTCTCAGCTCCACTGTCCATACAGGAGCACTTTGTAGTTCTACAATTACAGAAAGTTTCTTGACTTTCTTAATACCCATTTCACCCAGTTCTTCATTGGTAAGGATCCCCACAGAACACCCACAGAGCAGGTATGATTCAGGTGGTGGATCATTGTCAGCGCTGCAGTGACATTGGTGAGTTGGTGTTTGTTGCGCTGGTACAAGTGGATCAGACACAGCAGTGCTGCAGGAATATTTAAATACATCTACTCACTGGTCACTTGATTAGACACACCTACAATGTTGGTACATGTAAAGTCAGAGACTGTTTTGGTTGGTGGGCTACTCTCAGTGACACTGATGGGTATAAAAATTTCAGCAGCACTGCTGTTTCTGATCCGCTCGTCCCAGTGTAACAAACGCTAACATAGCACCATTGCATCATTGTCACTGCAGAGCTGAGAATGATCAACCACCCAAATCATACCTGCTCTGTGGGGGCCCTGACCACTGAACAACAGGCTGAAAAGGAGTAAACAACGTATGTAGACCAGCAGATGAGTGTAGAAACAAGGACCTCAATTTTAAACCAGTTATTGTTTTAGATTTTAATGCAAATAAAAAAATAAACACTTTAATTTCACATTATAAACTTTGATTAAATTGTGTATTTAATTATTGTTGAAAAAGTTGATTAAATTTGTATAAACCCTACACTGTTATACAACTTTATTCTGCAATTTTGTGATGTGTGTAATTATATTTCATATGAGTTTAACTATATAAAGTAGAGAACAGTTTATTTTCAATAAAACAAAGAGAGGGATTATAATGCTGTCTGCCCTAATGGACTGTGTATAAATAAATAAATAAATAAATAAGAGAATGGACTGTGTTAGTGTTAATGGTAATTGTATTGTAACTAATAAAAGTCTTTAAAACCTGTTTGCTGGTGTGAATATTCTTCAGTAGTCTCAAGTGTTTACTAACACTCATTCATTCATTCATTTTCTATAACTGCTTCATCCAGTTCAGTGTCCAAAGCCTACCCTGGATCATTGGGCTCAGGCGGGAACACACCCTGGACAAGGCGACTGTCCATCAAAGGACCTTTTGAGGAGCCAGTTCACCTACCAGCATGTGTTTTTGGCCAATGGGAGCAAACCAGAACACCCAGAGGAAACCCACACAGATGTGCCACTTTCTTTACTAACATATCTTTCCAAAACATCATTCAAAACCCAGTCGTGAATCTCAGCAGGATTGATTCCTTAGGTGTATGACATAAGAATCCCTGGCTATCTGAATCCATCCATTTGACTGTTTCTTTGGGACGCAGACGTTCTTAAGGGGAAATGCTCAGCCACGTTTCTCACTGCTTATTTCACTAAGGATGTATGTTCTAGTGTAAAATAAAGCCGTCTTCTTCGTTGCCGGTCCGGAAGCTTTGTCGTCCCTTTGAGGGTCAGAGGTGTAAGGTTTCCTTCATGCTCTGGGTGTGGCGTTGAATTTTTGCTAGAGTTAAACTACAGCTTTTCTTAATCTATAGTTTTCTACAAGAGATAAAATTAAAATAGAACTTCTGTTCTATCTGGACCACGCTTGAGGGGCTCAAGGCTGGTTAAGACAGCCATGAGTCTGACGTCTGCAGAGTCATTTCAAAACCCGAATCATTTTCCTCTTTAGCCTTGAAAAAGTCTAAAAGAGAAAAAGTGTGAAGTGAAGTGAAGTGAAGGTGTGGGGATCAGATTTTATTTATTTTTTTATTATTTATTGTACTTTTATTGACAATACTCTTTACACAAACATGAGGATTACTAACGAACGGTTTGATGGAAATACTCAAATTTGGTCTCGTTTTGAAGGCGACAAACAAAGGTCAGCGCTGATATACATTTTGTGTTAGTCACTTCTGAGTTCTTCAGGATTCGAGACACAAATGTTTTGGGGTTTAGTTGAGGATGAGTTCTGACGTTTCGAATAACCATTTCTTTCGGACACTTGATGCTTAAATTTGGTACACTGACCGTCGACTTTGGACCTGTAATACCTGAGATAAACCGGCGGATATAAACACTGCGTTTTTTTGCTCTGTGGCGTAAATGTTTTTTTACCTCATGACTAATGCAGAGTATTATATATTTATTTATTTATTTATTATTTTTTATTAAGCTTTTGATACACTGCCTTTAAAGGAACAGTACATTTATATTTTTACCTTAAAATTCCAGTATCAAAATCATTGTGATGCTTCACTGAACTGTAACAGAGAGAACAGAGCCTCTATTGTTGTTACTCCAGGGTCAGCACTGCAGAAACTGCACTATGTAGCTTTTGAAGGAGGGTAGGAAACCAGAGCTTGGCATTCACTGGGTGAACCTTAGAGTAGCTGAATAAATTTATTAAAGGGGCTCTAAAACGTTTGTATTTTTAAGGTCTGAGCTCACTGCAGAGAGGATGAAACAGACTGTTGTTGTATACTCTGCATAAAAAAGCAGAATACACTTCAGTCTGATGTTTGTGCTGCATTCCACAGAGACAGAATATTTGGACTAAATGTAGACTGTCTGCAGATGATTTTTTTCTCTAAATCAACACAAGGGGGAGCCACTTTTACTGCTTCTGCTCTAAACCTGTATATACCGACTGTATTTGGCTTTCCTCTCTCTGTGATAACACTGATTTATATCATTTTAAAACCTAAAATATACACACTCCAAGTTGATTGTGTCTGTAAAGCAATTTTGAGAAACTGTGGAAGATTATTTAGTGTGATTTAATACTGACCCAACACTGACCCACACCTAGAAAGCTGAAACTTGGTCACACGAGTTTCCAGAAGGAAGATCATCCTAAGCATTCATCCTAAGTAGTGACAAAATGGCCAGAGGGTAACAAGGTGAATGCATTGGAGTGAACAGCACAAAAATCCCGACCTGAATCCCATATAAAAATGTGGAGGGCTAAAAAGATAAAGCATGTCTGAGCATGGAGGCCAAAAACATTGGACTGAAATACAGCAGTTCCCTCAGGAGGAATGAGATAAATGTGGAAGAGAATTGTCAGAAGCTTGTGCTATGCTTCCCCAAGCTTAAATTTAGAATACAACAAATACTAACAAAGTGTGTGGAAACGTATGATCCACTGAAAATCTGATACAGCAAATAAACATCTGAGTTTCTTAGCTATTATCTTTAAATGAATCCTTGTGAAAAAGCAGAAATGACTGTTTGTCTGTTGAGGTTTCCTAAAAACCAAAGGGAGTATGAATCACAAACAAAGGCAGTGTGGTAGAAGGTGTGTGTTGTGTGTTATTTTCTTATTCATATGTAAAGATAAGAGCCCTTCTGTATGTGTTTGTGCAGGCTGCACTCTCTCAGGTGAAAAGAAGTTAAAAGAAATCATGGGAAACATGGGTGGGTCAGTACTGTTGCCCTGCTCCTGCGCTCGCTGACCCAGAGACCAAACCTCAGACGTTAACCCGGAGAGTTAAGGACACTGGGAGAACCTGGACTGATGCATTTCCTGATGGTCACTACAGAGACAGACTACATACCGTGGTCTAATGAGGATTCTCCTGCTAATCTCTCTCTCTGCTCATATCTAACCTGAGCGATGAAGATGGGTTCTACAGGTGTGGGACAGAGAAGGGTATCAGATATGTCAGACTGAATGTTAAAAATAAAGTTTAAACTCTAAAAGTATAATGAATGTTGGTACGATTCAGCTGATATGAGTCTGCTGAGAGAAGGGTTCATGAAGGCTAAAAAAAAGGCCTCTTCCAAACAAAAGGACAACACACTGCAGACACTAAAGGCAGGATTTTAAACCTCTTTGTAGAGTGTATAAAATGCATCTTGTGACAAATCACTGTAGCAAAATGTACATTATGCTCACTGTTATAATTGCCCTGTAATGTCTGTGAGCTGTTGATGAGCGAAGTCTCTGAATGTTACAGATGAAGCTGAAAGTGGTTTAATGTGTTTGTGTTTTCAGCAAAAAGCCCAGAAGTGATGTTATATACGGCAGAAACATTAAATATATTAAACATATTAAAATACACTTATATTCAAATTATAATTTATAATGTATGAAATCATTTGGTAAGAGCGATTATTATTATTATTATTATTATTATTATTATTATTATTATTTTATTATTATTATTATTATTATCATTAGTTTATTGTTATGTTGTATTGTAGCTATTACTAATATTATGATCTTGTAAATCATGGTGATGACAATTATATGATTATATTACTGTAAATAATATTACTGTTATTATTAATATTTTTCATTAATGATAATATAAATATGTTAAATAAAATTGCAAAAATATCTTTTAAATAATAATATTATATTTTTTATATATACAAAATACTATATATTATATAATTATAAGTATGTAAAATGTATATTATTGTATATATGATTATATTATTCATTATATATTTATATTTTTCTTATTATGAATAAAACAAAAAATAAATATTCTAATGAGCAGTTTTATTGATAATAGTAATATTACTGAACATTAAAACTAAATGATGAGAATGTATATCAAACTATATCAATTAAACTAAACAATAATAACACTTCTTGTTGCTGTTTTGCTGTTAATAATATTATTGGTCGTGTTTTATTTGATGGTGATGACGATTATGTGATAATTGTCACTATTAATAATTGTTGTGTTATTATTGTTTCTATTGTTCATTAAAGATTGTTATCGCTATTATCATTATTAATAGTAGTGATATTAATTTTTGGACGTTAATGAAATAAAAGATAAATAAAATGGTGTTACTTTGTGGTGGTTTGTAAATAAATAAACAGCTCCGCTGAAATGACATCATCAGCGTTCCATCACAGAAATCAAACAACAACAAACACGATCTCCACCTTCTCTCCAACGTCTTCATCAAACTCTCACCTCTCACTCTCAGCATCTCTCTGAACCTACAGAAACCCGCTCATCACACCCTCTCTCACAACTTCCAGCATCTTTCTGAACCGACAGGTGAGTGTTTTAAACACCAGTTTATTCACTTAAACGGTACCTGCTGATTTAAAGGAGCGACACCGCACTGTGAACGAACATTCATTTGAATTTAAACAACTGGCTAATGATGTTTCTAAACTTAAACCACTGTAACTAGCTGTTCGTTGTTATTTTTAAAGTTCATAATATAGCTTATAATTGGTTAATGTTTGCGGTAAGTTAAAACATACGTGTCTAGGGTTTGTTTAACAGATGGTTGTTGATGTTTACTTGGATGCCAAGGTATTTTAAACAGTTACAAGGGTATTGCTAAGTGGCTGCTCCACACAGTCATTACCAAGTGCCTCAGTTTCAGCCAATCAAAAACGGCAAATGACTAAGGTCATTTCTGATTGGATGGCTTGTCAAAGTATTTTGAGCGAGTAAGGAGGTTTCTTGAAAGCACACTAGCTTGCTCCACACTTACAGTTATTACAAAGTGCCTCAGTTTCAGCCAATCAAAAACGGCCAATGAAAAAGGTCATTTCTGATTGGATGGCTTGACCGCGCAGTGGGCGGGACATACAGGCCGGAGACCAGTAAATAGTGGGACACCGGTTACAGGTTAAGGTTAGGAGCGAAATCTGAAAATGTCCTCCGAACGGCAACAGACCAGTGCACCACAGCCAGTATTTTATTTTAAATTCATGGAATAGGCCACATATTGCAGTTTTTATCTGTTTTTTTTTTTTGCCTTAATTGTGTCTATCTAGTTTTACTGAGCAAGCAACGTAGCTGACGTGCTGAAAATAACGTACACATTATAAAATAGTGCTAGTAAATGGTCCTGCAACTACTGTAGAAACTTCTTTATTAGTAATCCTAGACAGCGAGCATATATCGGTCCACTGGCATAAAAAGGCTGGCACAACACTGACTGTAGACCACTGCTGGTCCACCATCGGACCACTCAGATTACTGTCCTGTACAGGATATAACTCATTTATAATCTCCTCAAACAGATTTTAAATTCACAGGGACTTTTATTCTGGAAAACGAACTAATACAAATATTACCAACAACTATGAGAGATATAATAATGAGTATAAGCCTGATATAAAATGATTATACTAAAAATGTTGACACTGTGCTGGATTAAAATGATTTACTAATCTTATTTATAAAGAATAACAAAAGAATCTAATGAAGGAAAAATGTAAATTGGACAGTGAATGGAAAAGTGCTAAAATGTGGCATTTTTTCTAAAATTCTGTTTAATCACCAGTGGTCCGCCCAGAAAACGCTGTGTAAAACACTAGTGGACCTCCAACTTTGCCCTCAGTGGGACAACAGTGGTCCACCGTCTCCTTGCTATCAGTGATAGAATATACTGTAAACGCTATTCAGATAGGTAGTTATCAACATACATGGCTAGTTGATTGTGTAATGCTAAAATCTAAATAACCCAATAGCTTAATACTGCAGTTAAGTTAGCTTGTGGTTAGCTATTCATAATTGTTTAGCGGATGACTGATGCTAAGAAACAGTGTTCATATGTGGGTTTTTTTCTCCACAGGAGCTAATTCCAGTCTCCATATAATAGCGTAGGACCATGGGCTGCTGCTACTCGTGTTTCCCTAGCAGAGGGAAGGAGGAAAAGGAGCTGAGTGACATCGAGTGCTCCATCCACCATCTCTCACCAGCTGTTCTTCCAGATACGAGGAAGATGGTCTCTGCGTATGATGTGGAAATCCAGGACCTGGAGGAACCATGGGATAGCCCTTCTGCAGCTCTGGATTTAGTGAGTATTTATCCAGATGTATCTGCAGATGATCTGATCAAGTTTTTTGGGCTTTTCCTGTGTCGTAGGTGCAGCCGGATTCCAGGTCTCAGACCTACAGACCCAGAGATGTGGCTCTGTTCGGTGGATATTCGCCTCGTTTTGTACGGGTGGCACCGCGAACATTTCATCACTCCGGGCAGCGTGGTGTTCCTCTACATGATGTGCCGGGATGTCGTCTCAGCGGAGTTGACCAGTTTGGAGGAGCTGCAGGCCGTCCTGCTCACCTGCCTTTTCATCTCGTACTGCTACATCTGCGAGGAGAACCAGATCCCACTGAGCTACTTTGTAGTGACGGACACCAAGGAGGCCTTTTGGAGACGCACTCTGGACGTCATCAACCGCTTGAGTGCCAAGATGATGAGGATTAACACCGACCCAGATTACTACGCAGAGGTCTTCGCTGAGCTGCTGGACCAGAAGGACAACTGAAGAAGCTGGCGTAGGTATGTGCTGAGAGGGGATAGCAGGGCACTGGAGGTGGTGCATAGATTAACCTCATTTTAACACAATTTTTTAAAATGTATTGATATTCGTGCAGTTTAATATGTGGGTATTTTTTTAACAATTTATTTATTTATTTATTTTCACAGAAGGAGTTGAACCCTTCCTCCTCATGCTCCTCCTCCTTTTCTACACTACCTCCATATGGAGAGTACTTAGAGATGGCTTCCCGTCTTTGATCATCAGACTTTAATGACTTTTATCAGTTAGAGATGATCAGACATCAGCCCATTGTGTATAACCTTGTCTCCTCAAAAGTTTGGACTGTTTTTAATGTGTAAAAAAAACAATATCAGTATTTTTAAAATTCTGTTGAAGCATTAATTTAACTGACAAAAGCACAAAGCAAAGACTCCAGTGACCAACGTGATTGTATTTTTTAAGCAATACAATTATAAACAATAAAAATGTGTATCTGCATCACGCTCCAAAAAAGTTGGAACCATGTTTACCATTGTGTTGCATCATCTTTCACTGTAATTAGTGCTGCATTATCTTTGACTGTTTAGTCATTTGGGAACTGATAATACTAGTTGCTGCAGGTTTGTTAGAGGAATTCTTGCCCGTTCTTCAATTAAAACCTTTTATAGCTCTAATCTTATATCGAGCATGTACGGGACAACATTCTTCTTGCAAAACTTCAACTTTTGTTCTTTCAGTTTTCAATGTCAGTGTTAAAAAATGAAAGGTGATGTAACGTAGTGGCAAATAGGCCTTTGACCCAAGTTTTCGGAGTGTAATGCAGGAGTTAACATTGTTTATATTTACAAAATACAATTCAATTTATCTGTGAAGGCTTTAATTATTTTGTGCCATTGTCAGTGACATAAAGCTTCAGTGGAATGAACAAATTATAGTTTCTTGGTTTTACTTAAAATGTCCCAGCTTTTCTGGAAAGGTTTTTGTAAATACTCTAAATACTGTAAATATTATAATCATTTTTTTAAATTGTGCAATAAATACCTAACAATGTCCAGCCGTAAAAATAAACTGACCTCCTTGTATCTGCACTCACTGCCCATTTTCTCAGCTCCACTGTCCATACAGGAGCACTTTGTAGTTCTACAATTACAGAAAGTTTCTTGACTTTCTTAATACCCATTTCACCCAGTTCTTCATTGGTAAGGATCCCCACAGAACACCCACAGAGCAGGTATGATTCAGGTGGTGGATCATTGTCAGCGCTGCAGTGACATTGGTGAGTTGGTGTTTGTTGCGCTGGTACAAGTGGATCAGACACAGCAGTGCTGCAGGAATATTTAAATACATCTACTCACTGGTCACTTGATTAGACACACCTACAATGTTGGTACATGTAAAGTCAGAGACTGTTTTGGTTGGTGGGCTGCTCTCAGTGACACTGATGGGTATAAAAACTCCAGCAGCACTGCTGTTTCTGATCCGCTCGTCCCAGTGTAACAAACGCTAACATAGCACCATTGCATCATTGTCACTGCAGAGCTGAGAATGATCAACCACCCAAATCATACCTGCTCTGTGGGGGCCCTGACCATTGAACAACAGGCTGAAAAGGAGTAAACAACGTATGTAGACCAGCAGATGAGTGTAGAAACAAGGACCGCAATTTTAAACCAGTTATTGTTTTAGATTTTAATGCAAATAAAAAAATAAACACTTTAATTTCACATTATAAACTTTGATTAAATTGTGTATTTAATTATTGTTAAAAAAGTTTATTAAATTTGTATAAACCCTACACTGTTATACAACTTTATTCTGCAATTTTGTGATGTGTGTAATTATATTTCATATGAGTTTAACTATATAAAGTAGAGAACAGTTTATTTTCAATAAAACAAAGAGAGGGATTATAATGCTGTCTGCCCTAATGGACTGTGTATAAATAAATAAATAAATAAATAAATAAATAAATAAATAGGAGAATGGACTGTGTTAGTGTTAATGGTAATTGTATTGTAACTAATAAAAGTCTTTAAAACCTGTTTGCTGGTGTGAATATTCTTCAGTAGTCTCAAGTGTTCAAAAACACTCATTCATTCATTCATTTTCTATAACTGCTTCATCCAGTTCAGTGTCCAAAGCCTACCCTGGATCATTGGGCTCAGGCAGGAACACACCCTGGACAAGGCGACTGTCCATCAAAGGACCTTTTGAGGAGCCAGTTCACCTACCAGCATGTGTTTTTGGCCAATGGGAGCAAACCAGAACACCCAGAGGAAACCCACACAGATGTGCCACTTTCTTTACTAACATATCTTTCCAAAACATCATTCAAAACCCAGTCGTGAATCTCAGCAGGATTGATTCCTTAGGTGTATGACATAAGAATCCCTGGCTATCTGAATCCATCCATTTGACTGTTTCTTTGGGACGCAGACGTTCTTAAGGGGAAATGCTCAGCCACGCTTCTCACTGCTTATTTCACTAAGGATGTATGTTCTAGTGTAAAATAAAGCCGTCTTCTTCGTTGCCGGTCCGGAAGCTTTGTCGTCCCTTTGAGGGTCAGAGGTGTAAGGTTTCCTTCATGCTCTGGGTGTGGCGTTGAATTTTTGCTAGAGTTAAACTACAGCTTTTCTTAATCTATAGTTTTCTACAAGAGATAAAATTAAAATAGAACTTCTGTTCTATCTGGACCACGCTTGAGGGTCTCAAGGCTGGTTAAGACAGCCATGAGTCTGACGTCTGCAGAGTCATTTCAAATCCCGAATCATTTTCCTCTTTAGCCTTGAAAAAGTCTAAAAGAGAAAAAGTGTGAAGTGAAGTGAAGTGAAGTGAAGGTGTGGGGATCAGATTTTATTTATTTTTTTATTATTTATTGTACTTTTATTGACAATACTCTTTACACAAACATGAGGATTACTAACGAATGGTTTGATGGAAATACTCAAATTTGGTCTCGTTTTGAAGGCGACAAACAAAGGTCAGCGCTGATATACATTTTGTGTTAGTCACTTCTGAGTTCTTCAGGATTCGAGACACAAATGTTTTGGGGTTTAGTTGAGGATGAGTTCTGACGTTTGGAATAACCATTTCTTTCGGACACTTGATGCTTAAATTTGGTACACTGACCGTCGACTTTGGACCTGTAATACCTGAGATAAACCGGCGGATATAAACACTGCGTTTTTTTGCTCTGTGGCGTGTTAGTGCACACACAAATGTTTTTTTACCTCATGACTAATGCAGAGTATTATATATATATTTATTTATTTATTATTTTTTATTAAGCTTTTGATACACTGCCTTTAAAGGAACAGTACATTTATATTTTTACCTTAAAATTCCAGTATCAAAATCATTGTGATGCTTCACTGAACTGTAACAGAGAGAACAGAGCCTCTATTGTTGTTACTCCAGGGTCAGCACTGCAGAAACTGCACTATGTAGCTTTTGAAGGAGGGTAGGAAACCAGAGCTTGGCATTCACTGGGTGAACCTTAGAGTAGCTGAATAAATTTATTAAAGGGGCTCTAAAACGTTTGTATTTTTAAGGTCTGAGCTCACTGCAGAGAGGATGAAACAGACTGTTGTTGTATGCTCTGCATAAAAAAGCAGAATACACTTCAGTCTGATGTTTGTGCTGCATTCCACAGAGACAGAATATTTGGACTAAATGTAGATTGTCTGCAGATGATTTTTTTCTCTAAATCAACACAAGGGGGAGCCACTTTTACTGCTTCTGCTCTAAACCTGTATATACCGACTGTATTTGGCTTTCCTCTCTCTGTGATAACACTGATTTATATCATTTTAAAACCTAAAATATACACACTCCAAGTTGATTATGTCTGTAAAGCAATTTTGAGAAACTGTGGAAGATTATTTAGTGTGATTTAATACTGACCCGACACTGACCCACAACTAGAAAGCTGAAACTTGGTCACACGAGTTTCCAGAAGGAAGATCATCCTAAGCATTCATCCTAAGTAGTGACAAAATGGCCAGAGGGTAACAAGGTGAATGCATTGGAGTGAACAGCACAAAAATCCCGACCTGAATCCCATATAAAAATGTGGAGGACTAAAAAGATAAAGCATGTCTGAGCATGGAGGCCAAAAACATTGGACTGAAATACAGCAGTTCCCTCAGGAGGAATGAGATAAATGTGGAAGAGAATCGTCAGAAGCTTGTGCTATGCTTCCCCAAGCTTAAATTTAGAATACAACAAATACTAATAAAGTGTGTGGAAATGTATGATCCACTGAAAATCTGATACAGCAAATAAACATCTGAGTTTCTTAGCTATTATCTTTAAATGAATCCTTGTGAAAAAGCAGAAATGACTGTTTGTCTGTTGAGGTTTCCTAAAAACCAAAGGGAGTATGACACACAAACAAAGGCAGTGTGGTAGAAGGTGTGTGTTGTGTGTTATTTTCTTATTCATATGTAAAGATAAGAGCCCTTCTTTATGTGTTTGTGCAGGCTGCACTCTCAGGTGAAAAGAAGTTAAAAGAAATCATGGGAAACATGGGTGGGTCAGTACTGTTGCCCTGCTCCTGCGCTCGCTGACCCAGAGACCAAACCTCAGACGTTAACCCGGAGAGTTAAGGACACTGGGAGAACCTGGACTGATGCATTTCCTGATGGTCACTACAGAGACAGACTACATACCGTGGTCTAATGAGGATTCTCCTGCTAATCTCTCTCTCTGCTCATATCTAACCTGAGCGATGAAGATGGGTTCTACAGGTGTGGGACAGAGAAGGGTATCAGATATGTCAGACTGAATGTTAAAAATAAAGTTTAAACTCTAAAAGTATAATGAATGTTGGTACGATTCAGCTGATATGAGTCTGCTGAGAGAAGGGTTCATGAAGGTGAGGTATATTTATCAGACGGCCTCATAAGACAGTATTAAGAAATGTTCAGTGTGTTTTTATGCTCAGCCATATGGACATATGTATGTGCGCTACAGAGAGGGATGTTTAGGATAAGCTGTCAGTGAGGCAGGACACTATTAATTTTACACCCTCCCACTTTTAAATTGAACACCCTCTCACGGGATCCTTAAGAACCCGTAAGACACTGTTTTGGTAAATAAAGATGTATTTACACTTTTAACCGTGTCTGCGGAGATTCTTTTCCATCACCTATCTTCACAACACAGCAAGAGTTAACAACAAAGTTGGCGACGAGGATGGGATTTGAGCTGTGACCTGTTTGCTTCAGATGACCCCTGCATCCGAACTACCGCTTAAAAGCCGGCAAATAGAAGGTGAGATTTTCACAAATTTGAGCGCTGGTTGGGTGTTTGGGCTGTCTGATGCAGAAGGGTTGCACCGAGATAGACTCATTAGTGTATGCAGTGTTGTGTTGATAATGGTGTTGGATAAAGTTCTCCGTTCTAAATTTTTAACTATAGTCATAGAAAATAGAGAAATGAAGGAAATAAAAGGGAATAATGAAGAAAAGAGTAAAGAGGAAAAAGAAAAGGAAATGTTGAAGTATAAGTAGAATAGCTTAATTAGTAACGATAAGGTGAGCTGATGATGACATGCACGTTTGGGTAAACAGGGCCCTATTTTTGCTTGAAACTGTAAGACATGAATCACAGTCATTGCGTGAAAGTAAGCTTTGAGTTTTTTGGAATTGGATTGTATTGAAATAGTGAGAAGCCCTGGGCCCAGTGGCATTTGGTTAAAATTTATTTAAGGTTTAAAGGAATTTAAGGTTTTAAGGATAACGAGAAGGAATAAAAGAGAAATATATGGAAAATAGAGGAAAAGAGACTTAAATAAAGAGAGGATGCCGCTGATTTGGAAAAAGCCCTCGTGGAGGCGGGGTTAGCCCGGCCGCAAATCCTGAAAAATTCACTAGGTGATTTTTTGGGTCAGTTTGATGAGAAACTGGAGGTGTGATGCAGAGATTTAATTAGGGGTGCCCACTCGAAACACTGTTGACGAACACTGTATTGATGCTGCCTCTTTTTGAATTATTACACCTCATAAGGTAGCATAAATTAAAAATAAGGAATAAGAAATAAGGAAATAAGGTAAGGGCGGCAATAAAAAGCATGCTGTTAATGTGTGAATGGGTCGACTATGAGAAATTGTGTTGAAAATGATGAGTGTGTGTAAGCGCTGTTTGGAGGATGTTGGAGTATGTGTGTGTGCCTAGTGAGTTAAGAAAAAAGGAGTGTCTTGCTGTGCATGTGTGTGTGTCAGCTGAAAGAATTTTTTTGGGAGAAAAAGGGGGAGTGATCAACCCCCTCCCTTCTGTGGTTGCATATTGAGTGTGTGAGGGGGAGAACTGGTTTCTCCCTTGCGCTGTAAAAAAGCCATGAATTTTCTGTGGGAGTGTTTTTAGAAAAAGGGGGAATGTGATAAAGAACGAGAGATTTAGAAATTAATAGGGAAGGAAATTTGTAATGGTAAAAATTATGAGCTTCGTTCAAGGACAGTTATTTAAATGAATATGAACCTCAATAAAATGAGGGGTTTGTTTATTTATGACAATGAGCCTGAACGGAAGACGTTTTTAAAGTAAAAATATATAAAGTAAAAATAAATGAGCTTTCTGGGAGACAGTAAATTAAAGAAAACAGTAGAAAATGAGCTCCAGAGAGACGATTTTATGAGCTTTCTTGGAGACTATACATTAAGAAAATATAGACAATGAGCTCCAGAAAGACGTTTTTAGATGTTGAGAATAGGAGAAAGGAGAGCAAGGTGTAAAGCTGAGTAATTAATAGGGTACATTAGGGAAACTGTAAGGTTTAATCATGGGAATTAAAGGGAAAATTGTTATTGGGGAAAGGAGAATTTTTTTTTTGAAATCTCCATATGATGGCTTTTTATTGAAAAAAAAAAAAAAAAGGGGGATCATGGGTCTAGTTCCTCTCATTTTGTTGAATTTTTGAAATCTTATGCTTTGCAAGGGGGGTCTCTTTCTGCAAGTGTGTAAGGCCTTAAATTCACCTTTGAAAAAGAGAGAAATGGTAGGACTTTGATTTGTGACGTACTGATAAAAGCCACGTTGATTTGATTTAAATAGAAACTAATAGTTATTGGGCAAATTAGAAAATATTGATGTATAATGCTGTGCAGGGGTTTGGAGCTCCTGAGAATGGGTGCGTTTGAACTGAATTTTTTATGGGTATGGTGCTTGTTATGATCTAAAATAAAAAGGAATAGAGGATTAATTTAACATAGTGGGTGAGAGTGAATTGGTGGAGCAGTAATTTGTTTGTGTTCTCTTTGAATGCAATAGTTTGATGAAATTGAGATATATTGAATGGGGTAATTGTTTTAGGCCAGTGGAACTGAGGAATGGCCTTATATGGAGAGAGCTGCTACAATATGGAAATTAGAATTGAATTAATAAAGTGTGTTGGAATGGTGTTATTTCAGTTGCTCAGAAAAAGGGGGTGAATTTTATAGTCTATGGTGTTGAGATCTCTTTGAAGTACTGCTACTTTATATGAGAAAAATAATAATTTTTAGCTGCCAAATGATAAGTGAAAGTACTGCCAAATGTGTGAATATTGGATAACTCTGAGTGTTTGGCATTGGTGCTTTCTGGGGTTTAAACATACCACTGCGATGTTTATATGTGAAGAGTACAACATAGTACATTAATCTTATCTTAATATATACATCTTAGGAACCAAGATGCAGGGTTGGAAACTTACTATCATGTGGTCATAGAATAGTATGTGAAATGTTTATGCTAAACTGGTTAAGCCGAACCAGATGTTAAAGGAAGCTGCATTAAGGATGAACTTATTGCCATCAATCACTTTAGACCCTTTTTAAGGGGGGTTGAGATTAAGGTTGTTTAGGCTTCAAGCCAATGTAGAGATTTGTTGGAGGTGTTTACAATATTGAATGAAGGGTAAAAATGTTATGAATGAACTAAATGTTGGTAAATAAAATACAAATAAGCGTATTGAATGTTTAATTACTAAGAAGTAAGCTGAATGTATTAAATTTCTATTTGTCTTTTTATCCTGTGGGGTGTGTGTGTGTATATGTGTGTGAGTCTCATCTTAAAGGAGACGGTGAGAAGACCAGGAGAAGAAAAGGGGGGTCAAATTTGCCCATAGCAGAGCAGACTGCACAAAGGCCAGTCATTTTATCCACAAACTTCTTTCACGAACACCTGCATTGATACATTTAGATTAAATCACTAATAGGTCTCATTATTAAAAAGTAATAATTGGAAATTCATTGATTTGTTTATCTATTTGCATTTAGTTCATTAGAGGTGCTATAGTACATGACATAGACTTCTTCAAAGAAAGCTTGGCAACAGGTTGTTCACTTTTAAGGTAATAATTTGATTATAAAGAATTAACAACGTGGTTTATGAAGAAAAATTATTATTTGAAAAGGGATTTCTGATCTAAGCTTTGCTATAAGTGTATGGGGTTGCAAATATTTAGTGGTAATCATATTTAGAAGTGCTTGTTGAGTCTTATATAAGTTTGTATATTCTTTAATTACAAGATAGTTACTGAATGTTTAATAAATCTAGGTTTATGGTGCACTTAGTAGTTATATCACTTAGTAAAGGGGATTTAGTGGTGTGAATTGTATTGCATATTAAGGTTTGATTTCTCTGAAGTTGGCAAATTCAATTGGGGATTGATTTTTATTGATTGTGGTAATATAGTGGCATATAAACAGAGGAAAAAAGGGAGAGAAATAATTAATAAGTGTAAGTTGGGAACATATTTAGTCATTATTATGCTAAAAATGGGCACTAATGTTTCAAAAGGGGTTACTCCTGTTGATATAGTTAAGAAAAATAATCCTTTAATAAAAGGCATTGCAAGAATATCAGAAAAATTTTATAAGCGATGGCCTGACATAGACCAACCATGGCCGGTAGAGGGGACACTTAACCCAGATGTAATTAAAACAATAGAGGTACTTGTATCAACATATAAAGCAGGACAGAAAAAAGGGCGTCAAGGAGAAAAGCGAAAGGAAAAAAGAGAAATAGAGCTTGGCATTCTCCAGTTATTTGAACAAGAGAGTCAGAAACTGATGAAGGCAGCGAAGGACAATCGGGTTTGAGGGAGTAAAACAGCTGATTCCTCTCACAGAACCAATTGAGCTCTGCTATAAACATCTGAAGACTACAATACCCATACTGGTATCAGAACATACACCTATTGCACTTTTGGGAAGAGATGCTTTGTGCAGACTGAACTGTACAATAAAATGCACACCGGACGGCTGCCTGGTAGAAGTGCCGAGTGAAATGATTAATCAACTGATGATGAAAACAGAGACTGATGCTTCTTCAGTATTTTGGATTGGAAATCTTAGCGAAGAATTCTTGGAACCAGCCAAGATGTGGGAGAAGTTTATTGTAGCAAACATGCCTGATGCAAAGACTCCAGAGTATCCATTTCATTGTACACTGAAATACTTTAAGGATGCTGAACAATCAGATGGAGAACAATGGCTGAGTCATCAACCAAAGCAAGTTGAATTACATTCATGTTGCATAATTTTGGGACCACAAGGAGCTGCTATGAAGATAGACAAAAATGATTACTTGCATAAAGAGTTTGAGATGGGAAAAAGTGTACCACATGTGACTTTGCTGGTGTCTGAAGATTGTGAGAAGAAACAAATAGGTGAAATGATGGCAGAAGCAGAAGAAGTTATCTTTAAACCGCTTAAAGAGAATCTTTCCATCTGGAGGAGTGAAGATCAGCGATTTATTAAGATTGTGATTACTGCTCAAGGACAAGGACAGCCACAAGTCGTCAGGATGACACATGAATCACTTTACAATGAGAAGATGGATTCAAACTCTTTGAAAGAGGAAATGCTGCGATATGTTCCAAAATGTTTATGGTCACAACATAGCACTGACATTGGATTTGTGAAGTCAGCTCAACCAGTGAAAGTTGAACTCCGACCAGGAACAAAACCTCCGTGGAAGCCTCAGTATCCTTTGAATGAAGAAGCAATCAAAGGGATCGAACCACAAATTGAAGGTTTTGTGAAGGCAGATGTTCTGAAGATAACACAGAATCCGCAGAGTAATACACCTTTGTTGCCTGTGAAGAAGCCAGATAACTCTTATCGTTTAGTACATGATTTGAGAGCAGTAAATGAAGTAGTAGCAGATTTTCCAGCAGAAGTGCCAGATCCACATGTTTTGTTAGCCCAAATTCCTCCGGATGCAAAGTATTTCACAGTATTAGATTTATGTGGTGCATTTTTTAGTGTTCCACTAAGTGTAGAAAGTCAGGGTTTATTTGGGTTTACTTACAAGGGACAATTCTATGAGTATAAGAGATTACCACAGGGATATAAACATAGTCCTCACATTTTCAATAAAGTATTGAAAGATGATTTAGTTGGGGTAGATCAGAAGTTAAAAAGTACTGTCATTCAATACATGGATGATATTCTTCTTAGTGCACCAGATGAGGAAATAGGTCATAAACTAAGTGTAAGGATGCACAGACTGTTGTCAAGTTTTTGTGTAGAGAAGTCATAAGCAGGTGGGGACTTCCAGATCGAATATCCTCAGATAATGGGAAAGAGTTTGTGGATAAAACGGTGAAATTAATTTTGCAAAAATTGGGAATTAAACAGCGTCTGGGAGCTGTGTACCATCCGCAAAGTCAAGGGATTTGTGAAAAAATGAATGGTGTCTTGAGAAATCGGATTGTTAAAATCTGTCAGCACACGGGGTTAAATTGGATAGCAGCACTTCCATTAGCATTAATGGTTTGTCGCTCAAGTGAGCTGCGTGATTTACACATGACTCCTCATGAGTTGATGACAGGCAGACGAATGCCAACGCCATGTTTGCGTACAAGTGGGAAAGGTCCAAGTTTAGCTCTTTTAGAAGATGACATGAGAGCATATGTTTCATACTTAGCTAATTTACATAAAAGAATATCCACATACGTTTCAGAAAAGCAAAGAAAAGAGCAAAGGAGGAATACAGTGCAGCCTGGAGACAAGGTGTTTGTAAAGGTATTTAGAAGAAAATGGTATAACGAACGCAGAGAAGGACCTTTTGAAGTTGTTCGCAGTACTGGAACGGCAGTTCAAGTTAAGGGGTCTCCAACGTGGTATCATTTATCTCACTGTGTTAAAGCACCAAGTGAAGAGGAGCCTTTCTCAAAGGGAGGAGAGGTTGCAGGTTCAGGAGAACCAAAAGAACATGAGAGAGAACAGGTTGAAAATAACATGCAAGAAACAAATCAGAGTAGATCTCCTGAAGAGGAGATTGTCCCTGGTTTGGATGATGCTGATGACTCTGTGTATATTTCTGATGATGCCAGACATGACACAGCAGATTGTAAACGAGACAAAAAGTTTGGAGAAATTGAATTTCAATATGTCCCAGAAACAGCAGGTCCCATTCCAGAAAGCAGTAATTCCATTTCAAAACAGTTCAGAGACTTGGATCAAGAGAAGAGTCCAAGACCAGTTCGGAAAAAGGTTAGACCTAAACGGTATGAGAACTAAAGAGAATGAAACTTTAAAGAATTTTACTTTTTCAGTGTCGAAAGTTAGTGAGGGGGTAAATGGATCACATCTAACTACACTAATGCCTTTGATAATTTCAACAACGTCATCACCTTTCAAGACAGTGGTTAAAGCTAAATTAGGTAAAGCAGTTCATCTTCCCTGTAAATGTGGAAGATTTAATACAGGGGGTAATAGTCCTCCTGAGTGGAAAAATAGTCGTGGTGAAAAAGTGGTGTTAACAGGACCTGAAGTTGATCATTTGCCTCATGACCAGAGAAAGTATCTTTTGTTTAATGCCTTTAGGTGGTTCAGAGTTAGAGATGATTGTTCAATTCTTTTACGTAATGTTACATGGGAAGATCAAGGGGAATACACTTGTACTTATTTGGAACCAGAGCTTAAGTTTGTGCCATTTCAAAATGTGTGGAGAGAAGGGTACATAACTCGTACAGTGATAGTGATGATAAAGGACCAGAGTCCTATTGAAGTTTTTACATCTATTAAAAGAGTTCAGGACCAAACCACTATGGCAATGACTTTAAAGGTTACTAAAGAACAAATTAAGTCAAATACTTTAGCTCCAGAAATAAGTAAAGGAAATAATGTAACTAATCGGTTTACTACTTTAGATATGCCATTAAAGGAGATGAATAGCACTACACTGTCAATGATGACTTCTGCTTCGGGTACATCTGAATCTAGCACAACTGTTGAAAATGGAAAAATAACAAGATCACATAATGTTGTAAAAGTAACCCAGACTCCAGAAGTAATGTTCTTTCCATTGCAGAAGGAAATAAACATAACACAGGGTCCAGAGTTAAATATGGAGCATGAAGTGAATATCAGTCAAGTGACTTTTGAAGCTAGAAACCCAATGGATTCAAAGGGTTTAGTAACCACTGAGAAAATCACTTTAGAAGGGCAGAGTGAGTTTTTTGATTCTGACTGGACATCTGGAGAAATGACTGACCATTACCATGCATTACAGAAAAGAGAAGCAAAATGGAAAGCATATGGATTTGATTCTTCAGTGTTACAAATCACAGACCCATGGGCATCTAGAAATTTATGGTTTCAGCAAATAACCCATTCCGTAAGAATGAGTACGACGTTGACTGGTCCATGTGTGGTGAAAGTTCCATCACCAAGCACATGGCCATCAATTTTAGAGACAGTACCAGAACCACTGCATGCTATGTGTCAATCTTATGCTTTATCGTGGTTAATATATCAGCAAAACTCTGAAGAAGATATAATAATGGCTTTATCAGTGCATTTGTTTAGACCTAGATTAAATTGTACTTGGTTGATGAAGTTACCATATGTGAATTTCCTTAATCGGCATGAAAATATACTGACAGCACGGCCTGATGCGATGGAAGTAAAATCTGTGGAGACTAAAGACTGTTTTTGTTCCAATGATACTCACAATGGACAGGGGATGTTTATTGGAATATCTGATTGTGCTCGATATAAGATGAATTTTAAAGAGCCTAAACCTAAGGATGTTTTGTTTAAAGTGAATTTTCATACACCAGATAGCAAACAGAGTAGAACATTAATGGTGCAGTATGACATTTTGCCTGTAAATGTGACTATAGGAAATTTTAAGGATATTTGGTGGGTTTGTGGAGATAAAGCATACATATTTCTACCATATGGGTGGACAGGCTGTTGTTATATGGCAACATTAAAGCTTCCTTATGAGGTTTATACTCTCCAAAAAGTTGAAGCAACTGATGAAGGGAATTCTGTGAGAAGAAAGAAAAGGGAAATGGCTCAGTTTCATAACTTGGAAGCATATCATTGGAGAATCAGTATAGGAGAAAAATGGGGTATAGGATTATTCCCATGGTATGGTGTGACATTTTTAGCAGATCATATAGATAATATTACGTACACTTTACAAGGGTTTGCTAATGAAACAATAAGAGGGTTTCAGTTTTTGTCAAATACTCAAAAAAGTCACAGATTAACATTGTTGAAACATGACATGGCTCTGGATTACATTTTAGCTAAGCAAGGGGGTTTATGTGTAGCTTTGAATCTGACAGGGGATGCCTGTTATACTTTGATTCCGGATAATTCTGATAATATGACTAGTGTTATAGAAGCATTGAAGCATATAAGGGAGGCGTTTGGTCCATCAAAAGGAGCTGGATGGTCTGTGAATGCTTGGTTATTGGAGAAATTAGGACCACTAGGAGCAATGTTGGCTCAAGTTTTTGGAGCAGCTCTTTTAGCAGTGTGTATAATGTTTTGTTTTTGTACACTGTTGTTAACTTGTGCAAAAGCTATGATTTTGAAATGGGTTGGAGTTGTAATGCCTGGAAATCAAGTACAGATGCCATTATTAAGTAGAACCGACTCAGACAAACATGAGGAGGAAATGTTGGAAAACAACCTGGTAGAAAGATATCCATTTTGAATATCCACTTTTATATATTTTTCCATTCACTTATGATATTATCTTTTATTTTGTTAGGTTTATTATTTAGTAATCAAGTATAAAGATTGTAGGATGAAGTATACACTGTAGCTTATAAAACATATTAATCCATTAATGTTACTATTATTAAAGTTTTGTTTGATGTTTATTTGCGTCTGTCATTTTTGCAAAAGATACTGGCTGTTGTTTCTTTCTTCCAGAAAGAAAAAGGGGGGAAGATCACTGTAAGGGAGGATGGTTGTTCGAGATTCCTGAAATGCTACAGGGATCCAAAAACTCAAAAGAGGACAATAAAACAGAAGGACTTTGAAACAGAATGGTGAAGACTTGCTGAAGCTCAATATGTCATCAACATCACATCAGAAGACAAAATTGCTGAAAAGACAATATTATGTCATATGTCTCTATTGAATTGTTTATTATTAGTAATCTTTGATAGTGATAAACCATTATATGAGTGATATTAAAAATTGTAACTGTTTATTATGAAGATTTATAGACTGATGAAATGTAATCTGTGTAAGTGTATTGAAATCTCAGAGTTTTTGTTTGTTTTATCGATGTTAGAGCCAAGGGGTGTGTCAGGTAGGGACAGGTCCACTGGAAGGTCCGATGGGTCGACCAGCCTGAATTTGGACACTGGTTTGATTTTATTTTCTGAGATTTTTATATACATTTACTTAAGTCAACTCCCTACACATATAGAATAAATTTAATTGGATTGGAGTACAATTTTTTGTGATCGCCTGGGCAGAAGGGGATCGTTGAGGGAATTTTTCCTGTCTAAAATGTTTGAAGGATTTTCAAGAAAGATGGCTGCCTGGCAGGTTTTTTCGCCCTCACACTCCATGAAATTTTGTTACATCATAATGCAAGGGATGTTAAAATTGTGTGTAGGAAGGTATCACTTATTTGTTATGACATTTATATGTATGGGTTGCTTAAATTTTTACGAGACTTTAACAGTCTCGAAGGGAGGAAATTATGAGGTATATTTATCAGACGGCCTCATAAGACAGTATTAAGAAATGTTCAGTGTGTTTTTATGCTCAGCCATATGAACATATGTATGTGCGCTACAGAGAGGGATGTTTAGGATAAGCTGTCAGTGAGGCAGGACACTATTAATTTTACACCCTCCCTTAAGTGCATGCAAATGTAAACTATTCTCTATGTTTGCCTTATTTGGAAAGGAGAGAGCCATATAGACAAAAGGATTCGAGCCAGACGGGGAGAGACAAATAGACATGAAGAAGAGATGATCGGAGCGCTCAAATTGAACACCCTCTCACGGGATCCTTAAGAACCCGTAAGACACTGTTTTTGTAAATAAAGATGTATTTACACTTTTAACCGTGTCTGCGGAGATTCTTTTCCATCACCTATCTTCACAACACAGCAAGAGTTAACAACAAAGGCTAAAAAAAAAGGCCTCTTCCAAACAAAAGGACAACACACTGCAGACACTAAAGGCAGGATTTTAAACCTCTTTGTAGAGTGTATAAAATGCATCTTGTGACAAATCACTGTAGCAAAATGTACATTATGCTCACTGTTATAATTGCCCTGTAATGTCTGTGAGCTGTTGATGAGTGAAGTCTCTGAATGTTACAGATGAAGCTGAAAGTGGTTTACTGTGTTTGTGTTTTCAGCAAAATGCCCAGAAGTGATGTTATATACGGCAGAAACATTAAATATATTAAACATATTAAAATACACTTATATTCAAATTATAATTTATAATGTATGAAATCATTTGGTAAGAGCGATTATTATTATTATTATTATTATTATTATTATTATTATTATTATTATTATTATTATTTGTTTATTGTCATGTTGGTGTTGTTTTGCTATTACTAATATTATGATCTTGTAAATCATGGTGATGACAATTATATGATTATATTACTGTAAATAATATTACTGTTATTATTACTATTTTTCATTAATGATAATATAAATATGTTAAATAAAATTGCAAAAATATCTTTTAAATAATAATATTATATTTATTACATATACAAAATACTATATATTATATAATTATAAATATGTAAAATGTATATTATTGTATATATGATTATATTATTCATTATATATTTAATTTATTATATTTTTATTATGAATAAAACAAAAAATAAATATTCTAATGAGCAGTTTTATTGATAATAGTAATATTACTGAACATTAAAACTAAATGATGAGAATGTATATCAAACTATATCAATTAAACTAAACAATAATAACACTTCTTGTTGCTGTTTTGCTGTTAATAATATTATTGGTCGTGTTTTATTTAATGGTGATGACGATTATGTGATAATTGTCACTATTAATAATTGTTGTGTTATTCTTGTTTCTATTGTTCATTAAAGATTGTTATCGCTATTATCATTATTAATAGTAGTGATATTAATTTTTGGACGTTAATGAAATAAAAGATAAATAAAATGGTGTTACTTTGTGGTGGTTTGTAAATAAATAAACAGCTCCGCTGAAATGACATCATCAGCGTTCCATCACAGAAATCAAACAACAACAAACACGATCTCCACCTTCTCTCCAACGTCTTCATCAAACTCTCACCTCTCACTCTCAGCATCTCTCTGAACCTACAGAAACCCGCTCATCACACCCTCTCTCACAACTTCCAGCATCTTTCTGAACCGACAGGTGAGTGTTTTAAACACCAATTTATTCACTTAAACGGTACCTGCTGATTTAAAGGAGCGACACCGCACTGTGAACGAACATTCATTTGAATTTAAACAACTGGCTAATGATGTTTCTAAACTTAAACCACTGTAACTAGCTGTTCGTTGTTATTTTTAAAGTTCATAATATAGCTTATAATTGGTTAATGTTTGCGGTAAGTTAAAACATACGTGTCTAGGGTTTGTTTAACAGATGGTTGTTGATGTTTACTTGGATGCCAAGGTATTTTAAACAGTTGCAAGGGTATTGCTAAGTGGCTGCTCCACACAGTCATTACCAATTGCCTCAGTTTCAGCCAATCAAAAACGGCAAATGACTAAGGTCATTTCTGATTGGATGGCTTGTCAAAGTATTTTGAGCGAGTAAGGAGGTTTCTTGAAAGCACACTAGCTTGCTCCACACTTACAGTTATTACAAAGTGCCTCAGTTTCAGCCAATCAAAATCGGCCAATGAAAAAGGTCATTTCTGATTGGATGGCTTGACCGCGCAGTGGGCGGGACATACAGGCCGGAGACCAGTAAATAGTGGGACACCGGTTACAGGTTAAGGTTAGGAGCGAAATCTGAAAATGTCCTCCGAACGGCAACAGACCAGTGCACCACAGCCAGTATTTTATTTTAAATTCATGGAATAGGCCACATATTGCAGTTTTTATCTGTTTTTTTTTGCCTTAATTGTGTCTATCTAGTTTTACTGAGCAAGCAACTTAGCTGACGTGCTGAAAATAACGTACACATTATAAAATAGTGCTAGTAAATGGTCCTGCAACTACTGTAGAAACTTCTTTATTAGTAATCCTAGACAGCGAGCATATATCGGTCCACTGGCATAAAACGGCTGGCACAACACTGACTGTAGACCACTGCTGGTCCACCATCGGACCACTCAGATTACTGTCCTGTACAGGATATAACTCATTTATAATCTCCTCAAACAGATTTTAAATTCACAGGGACTTTTATTCTGGAAAACAAACTAATACAAATATTACCAACAACTATGAGAGATATAATAATGAGTATAAGCCAGATATAAAATGATTATACTAAAAATGTTGACACTGTGCTGGATTAAAATGATTTACTAATCTTATTTATAAAGAATAACAAAAGAATCTAATGAAGGAAAAATGTAAATTGGACTGTGAATGGAAAAGTGCTAAAATGTGGCATTTTTTCTAAAATTCTGTTTAATCACCAGTGGTCCGCCCAGAAAACGCTGTGTAAAACACTAGTGGACCTCCAACTTTGCCCTCAGTGGGACAACAGTGGTCCACCGTCTCCTTGCTATCAGTGATAGAATATACTGTAAATGCTATTCAGATAGGTAGTTATCAACATACATGGCTAGTTGATTGTGTAATGCTAAAATCTAAATAACCCAATAGCTTAATACTGCAGTTAAGTTAGCTTGTGGTTAGCTATTCATAATTGTTTAGCGGATGACTGATGCTAAGAAACAGTGTTCATATGTGGGGTTTTTTCTCCACAGGAGCTAATTCCAGTCTCCATATAATAGCGTAGGACCATGGGCTGCTGCTACTCGTGTTTCCCTAGCAGAGGGAAGGAGGAAAAGGAGCTGAGTGACATCGAGTGCTCCATCCACCATCTCTCACCAGCTGTTCTTCCAGATACGAGGAAGATGGTCTCTGCGTATGATGTGGAAATCCAGGACCTGGAGGAACCATGGGATAGCCCTTCTGCAGCTCTGGATTTAGTGAGTATTTATCCAGATGTATCTGCAGATGATCTGATCAAGTTTTTTGGGCTTTTCCTGTGTCGTAGGTGCAGCCGGATTCCAGGTCTCAGACCTACAGACCCAGAGATGTGGCTCCGTTCGGTGGATATTCGCCTCGTTTTGTACGGGTGGCACCGCGAACATTTCATCACTCCGGGCAGCGTGGTGTTCCTCTACATGATGTGCCGGGATGTCGTCTCAGCGGAGTTGACCAGTTTGGAGGAGCTGCAGGCCGTCCTGCTCACCTGCCTTTTCATCTCGTACTGCTACATCTGCGAGGAGAACCAGATCCCACTGAGCTACTTTGTAGTGACGGACACCATGGAGGCCTTTTGGAGACGCACTCTGGACGTCATCAACCGCTTGAGTGCCAAGATGATGAGGATTAACACCGACCCAGATTACTACGCAGAGGTCTTCGCTGAGCTGCTGGACCAGAAGGACAACTGAAGAAGCTGGCGTAGGTATGTGCTGAGAGGGGATAGCAGGGCACTGGAGGTGGTGCATAGATTAACCTCATTTTCACACAATTTTTTTAAATGTATTGATATTCGTGCAGTTTAATATGTGAGTATTTTTTTAACAATTTATTTATTTTTTTTTTTCACAGAAGGAGTTGAACCCTTCCTCCTCATCCTCCTCCTCCTTTTCTACACTACCTCCATATGGAGAGTACTTAGAGATGGCTTCCCGTCTTTGATCATCAGACTTTAATGACTTTTATCAGTTAGAGATGATCAGACATCAGCCCATTGTGTATAACCTTGTCTCCTCAAAAGTTTGGACTGTTTTTAATGTGTAAAAAAAACAATATCAGTATTTTTAAAATTCTGTTGAAGCATTATGTAACTGACAAAAGCACAAAGCAAAGACTCCAGTGACCAACGTGATTGTATTTTTTAAGCAATACAATTATAAACAATAAAAATGTATCTGCATCACGCTCCAAAAAAGTTGGAACCATGTTTACCATTGTGTTACCATTGTTGCATCATCTTTCACTGTAATTAGTGCTGCATTATCTTTGACTGTTTAGTCATTTGGGAACTGATAATACTAGTTGCTGCAGGTTTGTTAGAGGAATTCTTGCCTGTTCTTCAATTAAAACCTTTTATAGCTCTAATCTTATATCGAGCATGTACGGGACAACATTCTTCTTGCAAAACTTCAACATTTGTACTTTCAGTTTTTAATGTCAGTGTTAAAAAATGAAAAGTGATGTAACGTAGTGGCAAATAGGCCTTTGACCCAAGTTTTCGGAGTGTAATGCAGGAGTTAACATTGTTTATATTTACAAAATACAATTCAATTTATCTGTGAAGGCTTTAATTATTTTGTGCCATTGTCAGTGACATAAAGCTTCAGTGGAATGAACAAATTATAGTTTCTTGGTTTTACTTAAAATGTCCCAGCTTTTCTGGAAAGGTTTTTGTAAATACTCTACATACTGTAAATATTATAATCATTTTTTTAAATTGTGCAATAAATACCTAACAATGTCCAGCCGTAAAAATAAACTGACCTCCTTGTATCTGCACTCACTGCCCATTTTCTCAGCTCCACTGTCCATACAGGAGCACTTTGTAGTTCTACAATTACAGAAAGTTTCTTGACTTTCTTAATACCCATTTCACCCAGTTCTTCATTGGTAAGGATCCCCACAGAACACCCACAGAGCAGGTATGATTCAGGTGGTGGATCATTGTCAGCGCTGCAGTGACATTGGTGAGTTGGTGTTTGTTGCGCTGGTACAAGTGGATCAGACACAGCAGTGCTGCAGGAATATTTAAATACATCTACTCACTGGTCACTTGATTAGACACACCTACAATGTTGGTACATGTAAAGTCAGAGACTGTTTTGGTTGGTGGGCTGCTCTCAGTGACACTGATGGGTATAAAAACTCCAGCAGCACTGCTGTTTCTGATCCGCTCGTCCCAGTGTAACAAACGCTAACATAGCACCACTGCATCATTGTCACTGCAGAGCTGAGAATGATCAACCACCCAAATCATACCTGCTCTGTGGGGGCCCTGACCATTGAACAACAGGCTGAAAAGGAGTAAACAACGTATGTAGACCAGCAGATGAGTGTAGAAACAAGGACCTCAATTTTAAACCAGTTATTGTTTTAGATTTTAATGCAAATAAAAAAATAAACACTTTAATTTCACATTATAAACTTTGATTAAATTGTGTATTTAATTATTGTTGAAAAAGTTGATTAAATTTGTATAAACCCTACACTGTTACACAACTTTATTCTGCAATTTTGTGATGTGTGTAATTATATTTCATATGAGTTTAACTATATAAAGTAGAGAACAGTTTATTTTCAATAAAACAAAGAGAAGGATTATAATGCTGTCTGCCCTAATGGACTGTGTATAAATAAATAAATAAATAAATAGGAGAATGGACTGTGTTAGTGTTAATGGTAATTGTATTGTAACTAATAAAATTCTTTAAAACCTGTTTGCTGGTGTGAATATTCTTCAGTAGTCTCAAGTGTTCAAAAACACCATTCAAAACCCAGTCGTGAATCTCAGCAGGATTGATTCCTTAGGTGTATGACATAAGAATCCCTGGCTATCTGAATCCATCCATTTGACTGTTTCTTTGGGACACAGACGTTCTTAAGGGGAAATGCTCAGCCACGTTTCTCACTGCTTATTTCACTAAGGATGTATGTTCTAGTGTAAAATAAAGCCGTCTTCTTCGTTGCCGGTCCGGAAGCTTTGTTGTCCCTTTGAGGGTCAGAGGTGTAAGGTTTCCTTCATGCTCTGGGTGTGGCGTTGAATTTTTGCTAGAGTTAAACTACAGCTTTTCTTAATCTATAGTTTTCTACAAGAGATAAAATTAAAATAGAACTTCTGTTCTATCTGGACCACGCTTGAGGGTCTCAAGGCTGGTTAAGACAGCCATGAGTCTGACGTCTGCAGAGTCATTTCAAAACCCGAATCATTTTCCTCTTTAGCCTTGAAAAAGTCTAAAAGAGAAAAAGTGTGAAGTGAAGTGAAGGTGTGGGGATCAGATTTTATTTATTTTTTTATTATTTATTGTACTTTTATTGACAATACTCTTTACACAAACATGAGGATTACTAACGAACGGTTTGATGGAAATACTCAAATTTGGTCTCGTTTTGAAGGCGACAAACAAAGGTCAGCGCTGATATACATTTTGTGTTAGTCACTTCTGAGTTCTTCAGGATTCGAGACACAAATGTTTTGGGGTTTAGTTGAGGATGAGTTCTGACGTTTGTAATAACCATTTCTTTCCGAGACTTGACGCTTAAATTTGGTACACTGACCGTCGACTTTGGACCTGTAATACCTGAGATAAACCGGCGGATATAAACACTGCAGAAACTGCACTATGTAGCTTTTGAAGGAGGGTAGGAAACCAGAGCTTGGCATTCACTGGGTGAACCTTAAAGTAGCTGAATAAATTTATTAAAGGGGCTCTAAAACGTTTGTATTTTTAAGGTCTGAGCTCACTGCAGAGAGGATTAAACAGACTGTTGTTGTATACTCTGCATAAAAAAGCAGAATACACTTCAGTCTGATGTTTGTGCTGCATTCCACAGAGACAGAATATTTGGACTAAATGTAGACTGTCTGCAGATGATTTTTTTCTCTAAATCAACACAAGGGGGAGCCACTTTTACTGCTTCTGCTCTAAACCTGTATATACCGACTGTATTTGGCTTTCCTCTCTCTGTGATAACACTGATTTATATCATTTTAAAACCTAAAATATACACACTCCAAGTTGATTGTGTCTGTAAAGCAATTTTGAGAAACTGTGGAAGATTATTTAGTGTGATTTAATACTGACCCAACACTGACCCACACCTAGAAAGCTGAAACTTGGTCACACGAGTTTCCAGAAGGAAGATCATCCTAAGTAGTGACAAAATGGCCAGAGGGTAAAAAGGTGAATGCATTGGAGTGAACAGCACAAAAATCCCGACCTGAATGCCATATAAAAATGTGGAGTGCTAAAAAGATAAAGCATGTCTGAGCATGGAGGCCAAAAACATTGGACTGAAATACAGCAGTTCCCTCAGGAGGAATGAGATAAATGTGGAAGAGAATTGTCAGAAGCTTGTGCTATGCTTCCCCAAGCTTAAATTTAGAATACAACAAATACTAACAAAGTGTGTGGAAACGTATGATCCACTGAAAATCTGATACAGCAAATAAACATCTGAGTTTCTTAGCTATTATCTTTAAATGAATCTTTGTGAAAAAGCAGAAATGACTGTTTGTCTGTTGAGGTTTCCTAAAAACCAAAGGGAGTATGACACACAAACAAAGGCAGTGAGGTAGAAGGTGTGTGTTGTGTGTTATTTTCTTATTCATATGTAAAGATAAGAGCCCTTCTTTATGTGTTTGTGCAGGCTGCACTCTCTCAGGTGAAAAGAAGTTAAAAGAAATCATGGGAAACATGGGTGGGTCAGTACTGTTGCCCTGCTCCTGCGCTCGCTGACCCAGAGACCAAACCTCAGACGTTAACCCGGAGAGTTAAGGACACTGGGAGAACCTGGACTGATGCATTTCCTGATGGTCACTACAGAGACAGACTACATACCGTGGTCTAATGAGGATTCTCCTGCTAATCTCTCTCTCTGCTCATATCTAACCTGAGCGATGAAGATGGGTTCTACAGGTGTGGAACAGAGAAGGGTATCAGATATGTCAGACTGAATGTTAAAAATAAAGTTTAAACTCTAAAAGTATAATGAATGTTGGTACGATTCAGCTGATATGAGTCTGCTGAGAGAAGGGTTCATGAAGGCTAAAAAAAGGCCTCTTCCAAACAAAAGGACAACACACTGCAGACACTAAAGGCAGGATTTTAAACCTCTTTGTAGAGTGTATAAAATGCATCTTGTGACAAATCACTGTAGCAAAATGTACATTATGCTCACTGTTATAATTGCCCTGTAATGTCTGTGAGATGTTGATGAGCGAAGTCTCTGAATGTTACAGATGAAGCTGAAAGTGGTTTACTGTGTTTGTGTTTTCAGCAAAATGCCCAGAAGTGATGTTATATACGGCAGAAACATTAAATATATTAAACATATTAAAATACACTTATATTCAAATTATAATTTATAATGTATGAAATCATTTGGTAAGAGCGATTATTATTATTATTATTATTATTATTATTATTATTATTATTATTATTAGTTTATTGTTATGTTGGTGTTGTTTAGCTATTACTAATATTATGATCTTGTAAATCACGGTGATGACAATTATATGATTATATTACTGCAAATAATATTACTGTTATTATTACTATTTTTCATTAATGATAATATAAATATGTTAAATAAAATTGCAAAAATATCTTTTAAATAATAATATTATATTTATTACATATACAAAATACTATATATTATATAATTATAAATATGTAAAATGTATATTATTGTATATATGATTATATTATTCATTATATATTTAATTTATTATATTTTTATTATGAATAAAACAAAAAATAAATATTCTAATGAGCAGTTTTATTGATAATAGTAATATTACTGAACATTAAAACTAAATGATGAGAATGTATATCAAACTATATCAATTAAACTAAACAATAATAACACTTCTTGTTGCTGTTTTGCTGTTAATAATATTATTGGTCGTGTTTTATTTAATGGTGATGACGATTATGTGATAATTGTCACTATTAATAATTGTTGTGTTATTATTGTTTCTATTGTTCATTAAAGATTGTTATCGCTATTATCATTATTAATAGTAGTGATATTAATTTTTGGACGTTAATGAAATAAAAGATAAATAAAATGGTGTTACTTTGTGGTGGTTTGTAAATAAATAAACAGCTCCGCTGAAATGACATCATCAGCGTTCCATCACAGAAATCAAACAATAACAAACACGATCTCCACCTTCTCTCCAACGTCTTCATCAAACTCTCACCTCTCACTCTCAGCATCTCTCTGAACCTACAGAAACCCGCTCATCACACCCTCTCTCACAACTTCCAGCATCTTTCTGAACCGACAGGTGAGTGTTTGAAACACCAATTTATTCACTTAAACGGTACCTGCTGATTTAAAGGAGCGACACCGCACTGTGAACGAACATTCATTTGAATTTAAACAACTGGCTAATGATGTTTCTAAACTTAAACCACTGTAACTAGCTGTTCGTTGTTATTTTTAAAGTTCATAATATAGCTTATAATTGGTTAATGTTTGTGGTAAGTTAAAACATACGTGTCTAGGGTTTGTTTAACAGATGGTTGTTGATGTTTACTTGGATGTCAAGGTATTTTAAACAGTTACAAGGGTATTACTAAGTGGCTGCTCCACACAGTCATTACCAATTGCCTCAGTTTCAGCCAATCAAAAACGGCAAATGACTAAGGTCATTTCTGATTGGATGGCTTGTCAAAGTATTTTGAGCGAGTAAGGAGGTTTCTTGAAAGCACACTAGCTTGCTCCACACTTACAGTTATTACAAAGTGCCTCAGTTTCAGCCAATCAAAAACGGCCAATGAAAAAGGTCATTTCTGATTGGATGGCTTGACCGCGCAGTGGGCGGGACATACAGGCCGGAGACCAGTAAATAGTGGGACACCGGTTACAGGTTAAGGTTAGGAGCGAAATCTGAAAATGTCCTCCGAACGGCAACAGACCAGTGCACCACAGCCAGTATTTTATTTTAAATTCATGGAATAGGCCACATATTGCAGTTTTTATCTGTTTTTTTTTGCCTTAATTGTGTCTATCTAGTTTTACTGAGCAAGCAACGTAGCTGACGTGCTGAAAATAACGTACACATTATAAAATAGTGCTAGTAAATGGTCCTGCAACTACTGTAGAAACTTCTTTATTAGTAATCCTAGACAGCGAGCATATATCGGTCCACTGGCATAAAAAGGCTGGCACAACACTGACTGTAGACCACTGCTGGTCCACCATCGGACCACTCAGATTACTGTCCTGTACAGGATATAACTCATTTATAATCTCCTCAAACTGATTTTAAATTCACAGGGACTTTTATTCTGGAAAACGAACTAATACAAATATTACCAACAACTATGAGAGATATAATAATGAGTTAAAGCCTGATATAAAATGATTATACTAAAAATGTTGACACTCTGCTGGATTAAAATGATTTACTAATCTTATTTATAAAGAATAACAAAAGAATCTAATGAAGGAAAAATGTAAATTGGACTGTGAATGGAAAAGTGCTAAAATGTGGCATTTTTTCTAAAATTCTGTTTAATCACCAGTGGTCCGCCCAGAAAACGCTGTGTAAAACACTAGTGGACCTCCAACTTTGCCCTCAGTGGGACAACAGTGGTCCACCGTCTCCTTGCTATCAGTGATAGAATATACTGTAAATGCTATTCAGATAGGTAGTTATCAACATACATGGCTAGTTGATTGTGTAATGCTAAAATCTAAATAACCCAATAGCTTAATACTGCAGTTAAGTTAGCTTGTGGTTAGCTATTCATAATTGTTTAGCGGATGACTGATGCTAAGAAACAGTGTTCATATGTGGGTTTTTTTCTCCACAGGAGCTAATTCCAGTCTCCATATAATAGCGTAGGACCATGGGCTGCTGCTACTCGTGTTTCCCTAGCAGAGGGAAGGAGGAAAAGGAGCCGAGTGACATCGAGTGCTCCATCCACCATCTCTCACCAGCTGTTCTTCCAGATACGAGGAAGATGGTCTCTGCGTATGATGTGGAAATCCAGGACCTGGAGGAACCATGGGATAGCCCTTCTGCAGCTCTGGATTTAGTGAGTATTTATCCAGATGTATCTGCAGATGATCTGATCAAGTTTTTTGGGCTTTTCCTGTGTCGTAGGTGCAGCCGGATTCCAGGTCTCAGACCTACAGACCCAGAGATGTGGCTCCGTTCGGTGGATATTCGCCTCGTTTTGTACGGGTGGCACCGCGAACATTTCATCACTCCGGGCAGCGTGGTGTTCCTCTACATGATGTGCCGGGATGTCGTCTCAGCGGAGTTGACCAGTTTGGAGGAGCTGCAGGCCGTCCTGCTCACCTGCCTTTTCATCTCGTACTGCTACATCTGCGAGGAGAACCAGATCCCACTGAGCTACTTTGTAGTGACGGACACCATGGAGGCCTTTTGGAGACGCACTCTGGACGTCATCAACCGCTTGAGTGCCAAGATGATGAGGATTAACACCGACCCAGATTACTACGCAGAGGTCTTCGCTGAGCTGCTGGACCAGAAGGACAACTGAAGAAGCTGGCGTAGGTATGTGCTGAGAGGGGATAGCAGGGCACTGGAGGTGGTGCATAGATTAACCTCATTTTAACACAATTTTTTAAAATGTATTGATATTCGTGCAGTTTAATATGTGAGTATTTTTTTAACAATTTATTTTTTATTTTTTTCACAGAAGGAGTTGAACCCTTCCTCCTCATCCTTTTCTACACTACCTCCATATGGAGAGTACTTAGAGATGGCTTCCCGTCTTTGATCATCAGACTTTAATGACTTTTATCAGTTAGAGATGATCAGACATCAGCCCATTGTGTATAACCTTGTCTCCTCAAAAGTTTGGACTGTTTTTAATGTGTAAAAAACAATATCAGTATTTTTAAAATTCTGTTGAAGCATTATGTAACTGACAAAAGCACAAAGCAAAGACTCCAGTGACCAACGTGATTGTATTTTTTAAGCAATACAATTATAAACAATAAAAATGTGTATCTGCATCACGCTCCAAAAAAGTTGGAACCATGTTTACCATTGTGTTGCATCATCTTTCACTGTAATTAGTGCTGCATTATCTTTGACTGTTTAGTCATTTGGGAACTGATAATACTAGTTGCTGCAGGTTTGTTAGAGGAATTCTTGCCCGTTCTTCAATTAAAACCTTTTATAGCTCTAATCTTATATCGAGCATGTACGGGACAACATCTTCTTGCAAAACTTCAACATTTGTACTTTCAGTTTTCAATGTCACTGTTAAAAAATGAAAAGTGATGTAACGTAGTGGCAAATAGGCCTTTGACCCAAGTTTTCGGAGTGTAATGCAGGAGTTAACATTGTTTATATTTACAAAATACAATTCAATTTATCTGTGAAGGCTTTAATTATTTTGTGCCATTGTCAGTGACATAAAGCTTCAGTGGAATGAACAAATTATAGTTTCTTGGTTTTACTTAAAATGTCCCAGCTTTTCTGGAAAGGTTTTTGTAAATACTCTAAATACTGTAAATATTATAATCATTTTTTTAAATTGTGCAATAAATACCTAACAATGTCCAGCCGTAAAAATAAACTGACCTCCTTGTATCTGCACTCACTGCCCATTTTCTCAGCTCCACTGTCCATACAGGAGCACTTTGTAGTTCTACAATTACAGAAAGTTTCTTGACTTTCTTAATACCCATTTCACCCAGTTCTTCATTGGTAAGGATCCCCACAGAACACCCACAGAGCAGGTATGATTCAGGTGGTGGATCATTGTCAGCGCTGCAGTGACATTGGTGAGTTGGTGTTTGTTGCGCTGGTACAAGTGGATCAGACACAGCAGTGCTGCAGGAATATTTAAATACATCTACTCACTGGTCACTTGATTAGACACACCTACAATGTTGGTACATGTAAAGTCAGAGACTGTTTTGGTTGGTGGGCTACTCTCAGTGACACTGATGGGTATAAAAATTTCAGCAGCACTGCTGTTTCTGATCCGCTCGTCCCAGTGTAACAAACGCTAACATAGCACCATTGCATCATTGTCACTGCAGAGCTGAGAATGATCAACCACCCAAATCATACCTGCTCTGTGGGGGCCCTGACCACTGAACAACAGGCTGAAAAGGAGTAAACAACGTATGTAGACCAGCAGATGAGTGTAGAAACAAGGACCTCAATTTTAAACCAGTTATTGTTTTAGATTTTAATGCAAATAAAAAAATAAACACTTTAATTTCACACTATAAATTTTGATTAAATTGTGTATTTAATTATTGTTGAAAAAGTTGATTAAATTTGTATAAACCCTACACTGTTATACAACTTTATTCTGCAATTTTGTGATGTGTGTAATTATATTTCATATGAGTTTAACTATATAAAGTAGAGAACAGTTTATTTTCAATAAAACAAAGAGAGGGATTATAATGCTGTCTGCCCTAATGGACTGTGTATAAATAAATAAATAAATAAATAAATAAATAAATAAATAAATAAGAGAATGGACTGTGTTAGTGTTAATGGTAATTGTATTGTAACTAATAAAAGTCTTTAAAACCTGTTTGCTGGTGTGAATATTCTTCAGTAGTCTCAAGTGTTTACTAACACTCATTCATTCATTCATTTTCTATAACTGCTTCATCCAGTTCAGTGTCCAAAGCCTACCCTGGATCATTGGGCTCAGGCGGGAACACACCCTGGACAAGGCGACTGTCCATCAAAGGACCTTTTGAGGAGCCAGTTCACCTACCAGCATGTGTTTTTGGCCAATGGGAGCAAACCAGAACACCCAGAGGAAACCCACACAGATGTGCCACTTTCTTTACTAACATATCTTTCCAAAACATCATTCAAAACCCAGTCGTGAATCTCAGCAGGATTGATTCCTTAGGTGTATGACATAAGAATCCCTGGCTATCTGAATCCATCCATTTGACTGTTTCTTTGGGACGCAGACGTTCTTAAGGGGAAATGCTCAGCCACGTTTCTCACTGCTTATTTCACTAAGGATGTATGTTCTAGTGTAAAATAAAGCCGTCTTCTTCGTTGCCGGTCCGGAAGCTTTGTCGTCCCTTTGAGGGTCAGAGGTGTAAGGTTTCCTTCATGCTCTGGGTGTGGCGTTGAATTTTTGCTAGAGTTAAACTACAGCTTTTCTTAATCTATAGTTTTCTACAAGAGATAAAATTAAAATAGAACTTCTGTTCTATCTGGACCACGCTTGAGGGTCTCAAGGCTGGTTAAGACAGCCATGAGTCTGACGTCTGCAGAGTCATTTCAAAACCCGAATCATTTTCCTCTTTAGCCTTGAAAAAGTCTAAAAGAGAAAAAGTGTGAAGTGAAGTGAAGTGAAGGTGTGGGGATCAGATTTTATTTATTTTTTTATTATTTATTGTACTTTTATTGACAATACTCTTTACACAAACATGAGGATTACTAACGAACGGTTTGATGGAAATACTCAAATTTGGTCTCGTTTTGAAGGCGACAAACAAAGGTCAGCGCTGATATACATTTTGTGTTAGTCACTTCTGAGTTCTTCAGGATTCGAGACACAAATGTTTTTTGGGTTTAGTTGAGGATGAGTTCTGACGTTTCGAATAACCATTTCTTTCGGACACTTGATGCTTAAATTTGGTACACTGACCGTCGACTTTGGACCTGTAATACCTGAGATAAACCGGCGGATATAAACACTGCGTTTTTTTGCTCTGTGGCGTAAATGTTTTTTTACCTCATGACTAATGCAGAGTATTATATATTTATTTATTTATTTATTATTTTTTATTAAGCTTTTGATACACTGCCTTTAAAGGAACAGTACATTTATATTTTTACCTTAAAATTCCAGTATCAAAATCATTGTGATGCTTCACTGAACTGTAACAGAGAGAACAGAGCCTCTATTGTTGTTACTCCAGGGTCAGCACTGCAGAAACTGCACTATGTAGCTTTTGAAGGAGGGTAGGAAACCAGAGCTTGGCATTCACTGGGTGAACCTTAAAGTAGCTGAATAAATTTATTAAAGGGGCTCTAAAACGTTTGTATTTTTAAGGTCTGAGCTCACTGCAGAGAGGATGAAACAGACTGTTGTTGTATACTCTGCATAAAAAAGCAGAATACACTTCAGTCTGATGTTTGTGCTGCATTCCACAGAGACAGAATATTTGGACTAAATGTAGACTGTCTGCAGATGATTTTTTTCTCTAAATCAACACAAGGGAGAGCCACTTTTACTGCTTCTGCTCTAAACCTGTATATACCGACTGTATTTGGCTTTCCTCTCTCTGTGATAACACTGATTTATATCATTTTAAAACCTAAAATATACACACTCCAAGTTGATTGTGTCTGTAAAGCAATTCTGAGAAACTGTGGAAGATTATTTAGTGTGATTTAATACTGACCCAACACTGACCCACACCTAGAAAGCTGAAACTTGGTCACACGAGTTTCCAGAAGGAAGATCATCCTAAGCATTCATCCTAAGTAGTGACAAAATGGCCAGAGGGTAACAAGGTGAATGCATTGGAGTGAACAGCACAAAAATCCCGACATGTCTGAGCATGGAGGCCAAAAACATTGGACTGAAATACAGCAGTTCCCTCAGGAGGAATGAGATAAATGTGGAAGAGAATTGTCAGAAGCTTGTGCTATGCTTCCCCAAGCTTAAATTTAGAATACAACAAATACTAACAAAGTGTGTGGAAACGTATGATCCACTGAAAATCTGATACAGCAAATAAACATCTGAGTTTCTTAGCTATTATCTTTAAATGAATCCTTGTGAAAAAGCAGAAATGACTGTTTGTCTGTTGAGGTTTCCTAAAAACCAAAGGGAGTATGACACACAAACAAAGGCAGTGTGGTAGAAGGTGTGTGTTGTGTGTTATTTTCTTATTCATATGTAAAGATAAGAGCCCTTCTTTATGTGTTTGTGCAGGCTGCACTCTCTCAGGTGAAAAGAAGTTAAAAGAAATCATGGGAAACATGGGTGGGTCAGTACTGTTGCCCTGCTCCTGCGCTCGCTGACCCAGAGACCAAACCTCAGACGTTAACCCGGAGAGTTAAGGACACTGGGAGAACCTGGACTGATGCATTTCCTGATGGTCACTACAGAGACAGACTACATACCGTGGTCTAATGAGGATTCTCCTGCTAATCTCTCTCTCTGCTCATATCTAACCTGAGCGATGAAGATGGGTTCTACAGGTGTGGGACAGAGAAGGGTATCAGATATGTCAGACTGAATGTTAAAAATAAAGTTTAAACTCTAAAAGTATAATGAATGTTGGTACGATTCAGCTGATATGAGTCTGCTGAGAGAAGGGTTCATGAAGGCTAAAAAAAAAGGCCTCTTCCAAACAAAAGGACAACACACTGCAGACACTAAAGGCAGGATTTTAAACCTCTTTGTAGAGTGTATAAAATGCATCTTGTGACAAATCACTGTAGCAAAATGTACATTATGCTCACTGTTATAATTGCCCTGTAATGTCTGTGAGCTGTTGATGAGTGAAGTCTCTGAATGTTACAGATGAAGCTGAAAGTGGTTTACTGTGTTTGTGTTTTCAGCAAAATGCCCAGAAGTGATGTTATATACGGCAGAAACATTAAATATATTAAACATATTAAAATACACTTATATTCAAATTATAATTTATAATGTATGAAATCATTTGGTAAGAGCGATTATTATTATTATTTTATTATTATCATTAGTTTATTGTTATGTTGTATTGTAGCTATTACTAATATTATGATCTTGTAAATCATGGTGATGACAATTATATGATTATATTACTGTAAATAATATTACTGTTATTATTACTATTTTTCATTAATGATAATATAAATATGTTAAATAAAATTGCAAAAATATCTTTTAAATAATAATATTATATTTATTACATATACAAAATACTATATATTATATAATTATAAATATGTAAAATGTATATTATTGTATATATGATTATATTATTCATTATATATTTAATTTATTATATTTTTATTATGAATAAAACAAAAAATAAATATTCTAATGAGCAGTTTTATTGATAATAGTAATATTACTGAACATTAAAACTAAATGATGAGAATGTATATCAAACTATATCAATTAAACTAAACAATAATAACACTTCTTGTTGCTGTTTTGCTGTTAATAATATTATTGGTCGTGTTTTATTTAATGGTGATGACGATTATGTGATAATTGTCACTATTAATAATTGTTGTGTTATTCTTGTTTCTATTGTTCATTAAAGATTGTTATCGCTATTATCATTATTAATAGTAGTGATATTAATTTTTGGACGTTAATGAAATAAAAGATAAATAAAATGGTGTTACTTTGTGGTGGTTTGTAAATAAATAAACAGCTCCGCTGAAATGACATCATCAGCGTTCCATCACAGAAATCAAACAACAACAAACACGATCTCCACCTTCTCTCCAACGTCTTCATCAAACTCTCACCTCTCACTCTCAGCATCTCTCTGAACCTACAGAAACCCGCTCATCACACCCTCTCTCACAACTTCCAGCATCTTTCTGAACCGACAGGTGAGTGTTTGAAACACCAATTTATTCACTTAAACGGTACCTGCTGATTTAAAGGAGCGACACCGCACTGTGAACGAACATTCATTTGAATTTAAACAACTGGCTAATGATGTTTCTAAACTTAAACCACTGTAACTAGCTGTTCGTTGTTATTTTTAAAGTTCATAATATAGCTTATAATTGGTTAATGTTTGTGGTAAGTTAAAACATACGTGTCTAGGGTTTGTTTAACAGATGGTTGTTGATGTTTACTTGGATGCCAAGGTATTTTAAACAGTTACAAGGGTATTGCTAAGTGGCTGCTCCACACAGTCATTACCAATTGCCTCAGTTTCAGCCAATCAAAAACGGCAAATGACTAAAGTCATTTCTGATTGGATGGCTTGTCAAATATTTTGAGCGAGTAAGGAGGTTTCTTGAAAGCACACTAGCTTGCTCCACACTTACAGTTATTACAAAGTGCCTCAGTTTCAGCCAATCAAAAACGGCCAATGAAAAAGGTCATTTCTGATTGGATGGCTTGACCGCGCAGTGGGCGGGACATACAGGCCGGAGACCAGTAAATAGTGGGACACCGGTTACAGGTTAAGGTTAGGAGCGAAATCTGAAAATGTCCTCCGAACGGCAACAGACCAGTGCACCACAGCCAGTATTTTATTTTAAATTCATGGAATAGGCCACATATTGCAGTTTTTATCTGTTTTTTTTTGCCTTAATTGTGTCTATCTAGTTTTACTGAGCAAGCAACGTAGCTGACGTGCTGAAAATAACGTACACATTATAAAATAGTGCTAGTAAATGGTCCTGCAACTACTGTAGAAACTTCTTTATTAGTAATCCTAGACAGCGAGCATATATCGGTCCACTGGCATAAAAAGGCTGGCACAACACTGACTGTAGACCACTGCTGGTCCACCATCGGACCACTCAGATTACTGTCCTGTACAGGATATAACTCATTTATAATCTCCTCAAACTGATTTTAAATTCACAGGGACTTTTATTCTGGAAAACGAACTAATACAAATATTACCAACAACTATGAGAGATATAATAATGAGTTAAAGCCTGATATAAAATGATTATACTAAAAATGTTGACACTGTGCTGGATTAAAATGATTTACTAATCTTATTTATAAAGAATAACAAAAGAATCTAATGAAGGAAAAATGTAAATTGGACTGTGAATGGAAAAGTGCTAAAATGTGGCATTTTTTCTAAAATTCTGTTTAATCACCAGTGGTCCGCCCAGAAAACGCTGTGTAAAACACTAGTGGACCTCCAACTTTGCCCTCAGTGGGACAACAGTGGTCCACCGTCTCCTTGCTATCAGTGATAGAATATACTGTAAATGCTATTCAGATAGGTAGTTATCAACATACATGGCTAGTTGATTGTGTAATGCTAAAATCTAAATAACCCAATAGCTTAATACTGCAGTTAAGTTAGCTTGTGGTTAGCTATTCATAATTGTTTAGCGGATGACTGATGCTAAGAAACAGTGTTCATATGTGGGGTTTTTTCTCCACAGGAGCTAATTCCAGTCTCCATATAATAGCGTAGGACCATGGGCTGCTGCTACTCGTGTTTCCCTAGCAGAGGGAAGGAGGAAAAGGAGCCGAGTGACATCGAGTGCTCCATCCACCATCTCTCACCAGCTGTTCTTCCAGATACGAGGAAGATGGTCTCTGCGTATGATGTGGAAATCCAGGACCTGGAGGAACCATGGGATAGCCCTTCTGCAGCTCTGGATTTAGTGAGTATTTATCCAGATGTATCTGCAGATGATCTGATCAAGTTTTTTGGGCTTTTCCTGTGTCGTAGGTGCAGCCGGATTCCAGGTCTCAGACCTACAGACCCAGAGATGTGGCTCCGTTCGGTGGATATTCGCCTCGTTTTGTACGGGTGGCACCGCGAACATTTCATCACTCCGGGCAGCGTGGTGTTCCTCTACATGATGTGCCGGGATGTCGTCTCAGCGGAGTTGACCAGTTTGGTGGGGCTGCAGGCCGTCCTGCTCACCTGCCTTTTCATCTCGTACTGCTACATCTGCGAGGAGAACCAGATCCCACTGAGCTACTTTGTAGTGACGGACACCATGGAGGCCTTTTGGAGACGCACTCTGGACGTCATCAACCGCTTGAGTGCCAAGATGATGAGGATTAACACCGACCCAGATTACTACGCAGAGGTCTTCGCTGAGCTGCTGGACCAGAAGGACAACTGAAGAAGCTGGCGTAGGTATGTGCTGAGAGGGGATAGCAGGGCACTGGAGGTGGTGCATAGATTAACCTCATTTTAACACAATTTTTTAAAATGTATTGATATTCGTGCAGTTTAATATGTGAGTATTTTTTTAACAATTTATTTTTTATTTTTTTCACAGAAGGAGTTGAACCCTTCCTCCTCATCCTCCTCCTCCTTTTCTACACTACCTCCATATGGAGAGTACTTAGAGATGGCTTCCCGTCTTTGATCATCAGACTTTAATGACTTTTATCAGTTAGAGATGATCAGACATCAGCCCATTGTGTATAACCTTGTCTCCTCAAAAGTTTGGACTGTTTTTAATGTGTAAAAAACAATATCAGTATTTTTAAAATTCTGTTGAAGCATTAATTTAACTGACAAAAGCACAAAGCAAAGACTCCAGTGACCAACGTGATTGTATTTTTTAAGCAATACAATTATAAACAATAAAAATGTGTATCTGCATCACGCTCCAAAAAAGTTGGAACCATGTTTACCATTGTGTTGCATCATCTTTCACTGTAATTAGTGCTGCATTATCTTTGACTGTTTAGTCATTTGGGAACTGATAATACTAGTTGCTGCAGGTTTGTTAGAGGAATTCTTGCCCGTTCTTCAATTAAAACCTTTTATAGCTCTAATCTTATATCGAGCATGTACGGGACAACATTCTTCTTGCAAAACTTCAACATTTGTACTTTCAGTTTTCAATGTCAGTGTTAAAAAATGAAAGGTGATGTAACGTAGTGGCAAATAGGCCTTTGACCCAAGTTTTCGGAGTGTAATGCAGGAGTTAACATTGTTTATATTTACAAAATACAATTCAATTTATCTGTGAAGGCTTTAATTATTTTGTGCCATTGTCAGTGACATAAAGCTTCAGTGGAATGAACAAATTATAGTTTCTTGGTTTTACTTAAAATGTCCCAGCTTTTCTGGAAAGGTTTTTGTAAATACTCTAAATACTGTAAATATTATAATCATTTTTTTAAATTGTGCAATAAATACCTAACAATGTCCAGCCGTAAAAATAAACTGACCTCCTTGTATCTGCACTCACTGCCCATTTTCTCAGCTCCACTGTCCATACAGGAGCACTTTGTAGTTCTACAATTACAGAAAGTTTCTTGACTTTCTTAATACCCATTTCACCCAGTTCTTCATTGGTAAGGATCCCCACAGAACACCCACAGAGCAGGTATGATTCAGGTGGTGGATCATTGTCAGCGCTGCAGTGACATTGGTGAGTTGGTGTTTGTTGCGCTGGTACAAGTGGATCAGACACAGCAGTGCTGCAGGAATATTTAAATACATCTACTCACTGGTCACTTGATTAGACACACCTACAATGTTGGTACATGTAAAGTCAGAGACTGTTTTGGTTGGTGGGCTACTCTCAGTGACACTGATGGGTATAAAAATTTCAGCAGCACTGCTGTTTCTGATCCGCTCGTCCCAGTGTAATAAACGCTAACATAGCACCATTGCATCATTGTCACTGCAGAGCTGAGAATGATCAACCACCCAAATCATACCTGCTCTGTGGGGGCCCTGACCACTGAACAACAGGCTGAAAAGGAGTAAACAACGTATGTAGACCAGCAGATGAGTGTAGAAACAAGGACCTCAATTTTAAACCAGTTATTGTTTTAGATTTTAATGCAAATAAAAAAATAAACACTTTAATTTCACATTATAAACTTTGATTAAATTGTGTATTTAATTATTGTTAAAAAAGTTTATTAAATTTGTATAAACCCTACACTGTTATACAACTTTATTCTGCAATTTTGTGATGTGTGTAATTATATTTCATATGAGTTTAACTATATAAAGTAGAGAACAGTTTATTTTCAATAAAACAAAGAGAGGGATTATAATGCTGTCTGCCCTAATGGACTGTGTATAAATAAATAAATAAATAAATAAATAAATAAATAAATAGGAGAATGGACTGTGTTAGTGTTAATGGTAATTGTATTGTAACTAATAAAAGTCTTTAAAACCTGTTTGCTGGTGTGAATATTCTTCAGTAGTCTCAAGTGTTCAAAAACACTCATTCATTCATTCATTTTCTATAACTGCTTCATCCAGTTCAGTGTCCAAAGCCTACCCTGGATCATTGGGCTCAGGCAGGAACACACCCTGGACAAGGCGACTGTCCATCAAAGGACCTTTTGAGGAGCCAGTTCACCTACCAGCATGTGTTTTTGGCCAATGGGAGCAAACCAGAACACCCAGAGGAAACCCACACAGATGTGCCACTTTCTTTACTAACATATCTTTCCAAAACATCATTCAAAACCCAGTCGTGAATCTCAGCAGGATTGATTCCTTAGGTGTATGACATAAGAATCCCTGGCTATCTGAATCCATCCATTTGACTGTTTCTTTGGGACGCAGACGTTCTTAAGGGGAAATGCTCAGCCACGCTTCTCACTGCTTATTTCACTAAGGATGTATGTTCTAGTGTAAAATAAAGCCGTCTTCTTCGTTGCCGGTCCGGAAGCTTTGTCGTCCCTTTGAGGGTCAGAGGTGTAAGGTTTCCTTCATGCTCTGGGTGTGGCGTTGAATTTTTGCTAGAGTTAAACTACAGCTTTTCTTAATCTATAGTTTTCTACAAGAGATAAAATTAAAATAGAACTTCTGTTCTATCTGGACCACGCTTGAGGGTCTCAAGGCTGGTTAAGACAGCCATGAGTCTGACGTCTGCAGAGTCATTTCAAATCCCGAATCATTTTCCTCTTTAGCCTTGAAAAAGTCTAAAAGAGAAAAAGTGTGAAGTGAAGTGAAGGTGTGGGGATCAGATTTTATTTATTTTTTTATTATTTATTGTACTTTTATTGACAATACTCTTTACACAAACATGAGGATTACTAACGAATGGTTTGATGGAAATACTCAAATTTGGTCTCGTTTTGAAGGCGACAAACAAAGGTCAGCGCTGATATACATTTTGTGTTAGTCACTTCTGAGTTCTTCAGGATTCGAGACACAAATGTTTTGGGGTTTAGTTGAGGATGAGTTCTGACGTTTGGAATAACCATTTCTTTCGGACACTTGATGCTTAAATTTGGTACACTGACCGTCGACTTTGGACCTGTAATACCTGAGATAAACCGGCGGATATAAACACTGCGTTTTTTTGCTCTGTGGCGTGTTAGTGCACACACAAATGTTTTTTTACCTCATGACTAATGCAGAGTATTATATATATATTTATTTATTTATTATTTTTTATTAAGCTTTTGATACACTGCCTTTAAAGGAACAGTACATTTATATTTTTACCTTAAAATTCCAGTATCAAAATCATTGTGATGCTTCACTGAACTGTAACAGAGAGAACAGAGCCTCTATTGTTGTTACTCCAGGGTCAGCACTGCAGAAACTGCACTATGTAGCTTTTGAAGGAGGGTAGGAAACCAGAGCTTGGCATTCACTGGGGGAACCTTAGAGTAGCTGAATAAATTTATTAAAGGGGCTCTAAAACGTTTGTATTTTTAAGGTCTGAGCTCACTGCAGAGAGGATGAAACAGACTGTTGTTGTATGCTCTGCATAAAAAAGCAGAATACACTTCAGTCTGATGTTTGTGCTGCATTCCACAGAGACAGAATATTTGGACTAAATGTAGATTGTCTGCAGATGATTTTTTTCTCTAAATCAACACAAGGGGGAGCCACTTTTACTGCTTCTGCTCTAAACCTGTATATACCGACTGTATTTGGCTTTCCTCTCTCTGTGATAACACTGATTTATATCATTTTAAAACCTAAAATATACACACTCCAAGTTGATTATGTCTGTAAAGCAATTTTGAGAAACTGTGGAAGATTATTTAGTGTGATTTAATACTGACCCGACACTGACCCACAACTAGAAAGCTGAAACTTGGTCACACGAGTTTCCAGAAGGAAGATCATCCTAAGCATTCATCCTAAGTAGTGACAAAATGGCCAGAGGGTAACAAGGTGAATGCATTGGAGTGAACAGCACAAAAATCCCGACCTGAATCCCATATAAAAATGTGGAGGACTAAAAAGATAAAGCATGTCTGAGCATGGAGGCCAAAAACATTGGACTGAAATACAGCAGTTCCCTCAGGAGGAATGAGATAAATGTGGAAGAGAATTGTCAGAAGCTTGTGCTATGCTTCCCCAAGCTTAAATTTAGAATACAACAAATACTAACAAAGTGTGTGGAAACGTATGATCCACTGAAAATCTGATACAGCAAATAAACATCTGAGTTTCTTAGCTATTATCTTTAAATGAATCCTTGTGAAAAAGCAGAAATGACTGTTTGTCTGTTGAGGTTTCCTAAAAACCAAAGGGAGTATGACACACAAACAAAGGCAGTGTGGTAGAAGGTGTGTGTTGTGTGTTATTTTCTTATTCATATGTAAAGATAAGAGCCCTTCTTTATGTGTTTGTGCAGGCTGCACTCTCTCAGGTGAAAAGAAGTTAAAAGAAATCATGGGAAACATGGGTGGGTCAGTACTGTTGCCCTGCTCCTGCGCTCGCTGACCCAGAGACCAAACCTCAGACGTTAACCCGGAGAGTTAAGGACACTGGGAGAACCTGGACTGATGCATTTCCTGATGGTCACTACAGAGACAGACTACATACCGTGGTCTAATGAGGATTCTCCTGCTAATCTCTCTCTCTGCTCATATCTAACCTGAGCGATGAAGATGGGTTCTACAGGTGTGGGACAGAGAAGGGTATCAGATATGTCAGACTGAATGTTAAAAATAAAGTTTAAACTCTAAAAGTATAATGAATGTTGGTACGATTCAGCTGATATGAGTCTGCTGAGAGAAGGGTTCATGAAGGCTAAAAAAAAGGCCTCTTCCAAACAAAAGGACAACACACTGCAGACACTAAAGGCAGGATTTTAAACCTCTTTGTAGAGTGTATAAAATGCATCTTGTGACAAATCACTGTAGCAAAATGTACATTATGCTCACTGTTATAATTGCCCTGTAATGTCTGTGAGCTGTTGATGAGCGAAGTCTCTGAATGTTACAGATGAAGCTGAAAGTGGTTTAATGTGTTTGTGTTTTCAGCAAAAAGCCCAGAAGTGATGTTATATACGGCAGAAACATTAAATATATTAAACATATTAAAATACACTTATATTCAAATTATAATTTATAATGTATGAAGTCATTTGGTAAGAGCGATTATTATTATTATTATTATTATTATTATTAGTTTATTGTTATGTTGGTGTTGTTTAGCTATTACTAATATTATGATCTTGTAAATCATGGTGATGACAATTATATGATTATATTACTGTAAATATTATTACTGTTATTATTAATATTTTTCATTAATGATAATATAAATATGTTAAATAAAATTGCAAAAATATCTTTTAAATAATAATATTATATTTATTATATATACAAAATACTATATATTATATAATTATAAATATGTAAAATGTATATTATTGCATATATGATTATATTATTCATTATATATTTAATTTATTATATTTTTCTTATTATGAATAAAACAAAAAATAAATATTCTAATGAGCAGTTTTATTGATAACAGTAATATTACTGAACATTAAAACTAAATGATGAGAATGTATATCAAACTATATCAATTAAACCAAACAATAATAACACTTCTTGTTGCTGTTTTGCTGTTAATAATATTATTGGTCGTGTTTTATTTAATGGTGATGACGATTATGTGATAATTGTCACTATTAATAATTGTTGTGTTATTATTGTTTCTATTGTTCATTAAAGATTGTTATCGCTATTATCATTATTAATAGTAGTGATATTAATTTTTGGACGTTAATGAAATAAAAGATAAATAAAATGGTGTTACTTTGTGGTGGTTTGTAAATAAATAAACAGCTCCGCTGAAATGACATCATCAGCGTTCCATCACAGAAATCAAACAACAACAAACACGATCTCCACCTTCTCTCCAACGTCTTCATCAAACTCTCACCTCTCACTCTCAGCATCTCTCTGAACCTACAGAAACCCGCTCATCACACCCTCTCTCACAACTTCCAGCATCTTTCTGAACCGACAGGTGAGTGTTTTAAACACCAATTTATTCACTTAAACGGTACCTGCTGATTTAAAGGAGCGACACCGCACTGTGAACGAACATTCATTTGAATTTAAACAACTGGCTAATGATGTTTCTAAACTTAAACCACTGTAACTAGCTGTTCGTTGTTATTTTTAAGGTTCATAATATAGCTTATAATTGGTTAATGTTTGTGGTAAGTTAAAACATACTTGTCTAGGGTTTGTTTAACAGATGGTTGTTGATGTTTACTTGGATGTCAAGGTATTTTAAACAGTTACAAGGGTATTACTAAGTGGCTGCTCCACACAGTCATTACCAATTGCCTCAGTTTCAGCCAATCAAAAACGGCAAATGACTAAGGTCATTTCTGATTGGATGGCTTGTCAAAGTATTTTGAGCGAGTAAGGAGGTTTCTTGAAAGCACACTAGCTTGCTCCACACTTACAGTTATTACAAAGTGCCTCAGTTTCAGCCAATCAAAAACGGCCAATGAAAAAGGTCATTTCTGATTGGATGGCTTGACCGCGCAGTGGGCGGGACATACAGGCCGGAGACCAGTAAATAGTGGGACACCGGTTACAGGTTAAGGTTAGGAGCGAAATCTGAAAATGTCCTCCGAACGGCAACAGACCAGTGCACCACAGCCAGTATTTTATTTTAAATTCATGGAATAGGCCACATATTGCAGTTTTTATCTGTTTTTTTTTTTTTGCCTTAATTGTGTCTATCTAGTTTTACTGAGCAAGCAACGTAGCTGACGTGCTGAAAATAACGTACACATTATAAAATAGTGCTAGTAAATGGTCCTGCAACTACTGTAGAAACTTCTTTATTAGTAATCCTAGACAGCGAGCATATATCGGTCCACTGGCATAAAAAGGCTGGCACAACACTGACTGTAGACCACTGCTGGTCCACCATCGGACCACTCAGATTACTGTCCTGTACAGGATATAACTCATTTATAATCTCCTCAAACAGATTTTAAATTCACAGGGACTTTTATTCTGGAAAACGAACTAATACAAATATTACCAACAACTATGAGAGATATAATAATGAGTATAAGCCTGATATAAAATGATTATACTAAAAATGTTGACACTGTGCTGGATTAAAATGATTTACTAATCTTATTTATAAAGAATAACAAAAGAATCTAATGAAGGAAAAATGTAAATTGGACTGTGAATGGAAAAGTGCTAAAATGTGGCATTTTTTCTAAAATTCTGTTTAATCACCAGTGGTCCGCCCAGAAAACGCTGTGTAAAACACTAGTGGACCTCCAACTTTGCCCTCAGTGGGACAACAGTGGTCCACCGTCTCCTTGCTATCAGTGATAGAATATACTGTAAATGCTATTCAGATAGGTAGTTATCAACATACATGGCTAGTTGATTGTGTAATGCTAAAATCTAAATAACCCAATAGCTTAATACTGCAGTTAAGTTAGCTTGTGGTTAGCTATTCATAATTGTTTAGCGGATGACTGATGCTAAGAAACAGTGTTCATATGTGGGTTTTTTTCTCCACAGGAGCTAATTCCAGTCTCCATATAATAGCGTAGGACCATGGGCTGCTGCTACTCGTGTTTCCCTAGCAGAGGGAAGGAGGAAAAGGAGCTGAGTGACATCGAGTGCTCCATCCACCATCTCTCACCAGCTGTTCTTCCAGATACGAGGAAGATGGTCTCTGCGTATGATGTGGAAATCCAGGACCTGGAGGAACCATGGGATAGCCCTTCTGCAGCTCTGGATTTAGTGAGTATTTATCCAGATGTATCTGCAGATGATCTGATCAAGTTTTTTGGGCTTTTCCTGTGTCGTAGGTGCAGCCGGATTCCAGGTCTCAGACCTACAGACCCAGAGATGTGGCTCCGTTCGGTGGATATTCGCCTCGTTTTGTACGGGTGGCACCGCGAACATTTCATCACTCCGGGCAGCGTGGTGTTCCTCTACATGATGTGCCGGGATGTCGTCTCAGCGGAGTTGACCAGTTTGGAGGAGCTGCAGGCCGTCCTGCTCACCTGCCTTTTCATCTCGTACTGCTACATCTGCGAGGAGAACCAGATCCCACTGAGCTACTTTGTAGTGACGGACACCATGGAGGCCTTTTGGAGACGCACTCTGGACGTCATCAACCGCTTGAGTGCCAAGATGATGAGGATTAACACCGACCCAGATTACTACGCAGAGGTCTTCGCTGAGCTGCTGGACCAGAAGGACAACTGAAGAAGCTGGCGTAGGTATGTGCTGAGAGGGGATAGCAGGGCACTGGAGGTGGTGCATAGATTAACCTCATTTTAACACAATTTTTTAAAATGTATTGATATTCGTGCAGTTTAATATGTGAGTATTTTTTTAACAATTTTTTTTTTTTTTTTCACAGAAGGAGTTGAACCCTTCCTCCTCATCCTTTTCTACACTACCTCCATATGGAGAGTACTTAGAGATGGCTTCCCGTCTTTGATCATCAGACTTTAATGACTTTTATCAGTTAGAGATGATCAGACATCAGCCCATTGTGTATAACCTTGTCTCCTCAAAAGTTTGGACTGTTTTTAATGTGTAAAAAACAATATCAGTATTTTTAAAATTCTGTTGAAGCATTATGTAACTGACAAAAGCACAAAGCAAAGACTCCAGTGACCAACGTGATTGTATTTTTTAAGCAATACAATTATAAACAATAAAAATGTGTATCTGCATCACGCTCCAAAAAAGTTGGAACCATGTTTACCATTGTGTTGCATCATCTTTCACTGTAATTAGTGCTGCATTATCTTTGACTGTTTAGTCATTTGGGAACTGATAATACTAGTTGCTGCAGGTTTGTTAGAGGAATTCTTGCCCGTTCTTCAATTAAAACCTTTTATAGCTCTAATCTTATATCGAGCATGTACGGGACAACATCTTCTTGCAAAACTTCAACATTTGTACTTTCAGTTTTCAATGTCACTGTTAAAAAATGAAAAGTGATGTAACGTAGTGGCAAATAGGCCTTTGACCCAAGTTTTCGGAGTGTAATGCAGGAGTTAACATTGTTTATATTTACAAAATACAATTCAATTTATCTGTGAAGGCTTTAATTATTTTGTGCCATTGTCAGTGACATAAAGCTTCAGTGGAATGAACAAATTATAGTTTCTTGGTTTTACTTAAAATGTCCCAGCTTTTCTGGAAAGGTTTTTGTAAATACTCTAAATACTGTAAATATTATAATCATTTTTTTAAATTGTGCAATAAATACCTAACAATGTCCAGCCGTAAAAATAAACTGACCTCCTTGTATCTGCACTCACTGCCCATTTTCTCAGCTCCACTGTCCATACAGGAGCACTTTGTAGTTCTACAATTACAGAAAGTTTCTTGACTTTCTTAATACCCATTTCACCCAGTTCTTCATTGGTAAGGATCCCCACAGAACACCCACAGAGCAGGTATGATTCAGGTGGTGGATCATTGTCAGCGCTGCAGTGACATTGGTGAGTTGGTGTTTGTTGCGCTGGTACAAGTGGATCAGACACAGCAGTGCTGCAGGAATATTTAAATACATCTACTCACTGGTCACTTGATTAGACACACCTACAATGTTGGTACATGTAAAGTCAGAGACTGTTTTGGTTGGTGGGCTACTCTCAGTGACACTGATGGGTATAAAAATTTCAGCAGCACTGCTGTTTCTGATCCGCTCGTCCCAGTGTAACAAACGCTAACATAGCACCATTGCATCATTGTCACTGCAGAGCTGAGAATGATCAACCACCCAAATCATACCTGCTCTGTGGGGGCCCTGACCACTGAACAACAGGCTGAAAAGGAGTAAACAACGTATGTAGACCAGCAGATGAGTGTAGAAACAAGGACCTCAATTTTAAACCAGTTATTGTTTTAGATTTTAATGCAAATAAAAAAATAAACACTTTAATTTCACATTATAAACTTTGATTAAATTGTGTATTTAATTATTGTTGAAAAAGTTGATTAAATTTGTATAAACCCTACACTGTTATACAACTTTATTCTGCAATTTTGTGATGTGTGTAATTATATTTCATATGAGTTTAACTATATAAAGTAGAGAACAGTTTATTTTCAATAAAACAAAGAGAGGGATTATAATGCTGTCTGCCCTAATGGACTGTGTATAAATAAATAAATAAATAAATAAGAGAATGGACTGTGTTAGTGTTAATGGTAATTGTATTGTAACTAATAAAAGTCTTTAAAACCTGTTTGCTGGTGTGAATATTCTTCAGTAGTCTCAAGTGTTTACTAACACTCATTCATTCATTCATTTTCTATAACTGCTTCATCCAGTTCAGTGTCCAAAGCCTACCCTGGATCATTGGGCTCAGGCGGGAACACACCCTGGACAAGGCGACTGTCCATCAAAGGACCTTTTGAGGAGCCAGTTCACCTACCAGCATGTGTTTTTGGCCAATGGGAGCAAACCAGAACACCCAGAGGAAACCCACACAGATGTGCCACTTTCTTTACTAACATATCTTTCCAAAACATCATTCAAAACCCAGTCGTGAATCTCAGCAGGATTGATTCCTTAGGTGTATGACATAAGAATCCCTGGCTATCTGAATCCATCCATTTGACTGTTTCTTTGGGACGCAGACGTTCTTAAGGGGAAATGCTCAGCCACGTTTCTCACTGCTTATTTCACTAAGGATGTATGTTCTAGTGTAAAATAAAGCCGTCTTCTTCGTTGCCGGTCCGGAAGCTTTGTCGTCCCTTTGAGGGTCAGAGGTGTAAGGTTTCCTTCATGCTCTGGGTGTGGCGTTGAATTTTTGCTAGAGTTAAACTACAGCTTTTCTTAATCTATAGTTTTCTACAAGAGATAAAATTAAAATAGAACTTCTGTTCTATCTGGACCACGCTTGAGGGTCTCAAGGCTGGTTAAGACAGCCATGAGTCTGACGTCTGCAGAGTCATTTCAAAACCCGAATCATTTTCCTCTTTAGCCTTGAAAAAGTCTAAAAGAGAAAAAGTGTGAAGTGAAGTGAAGTGAAGGTGTGGGGATCAGATTTTATTTATTTTTTTATTATTTATTGTACTTTTATTGACAATACTCTTTACACAAACATGAGGATTACTAACGAACGGTTTGATGGAAATACTCAAATTTGGTCTCGTTTTGAAGGCGACAAACAAAGGTCAGCGCTGATATACATTTTGTGTTAGTCACTTCTGAGTTCTTCAGGATTCGAGACACAAATGTTTTGGGGTTTAGTTGAGGATGAGTTCTGACGTTTCGAATAACCATTTCTTTCGGACACTTGATGCTTAAATTTGGTACACTGACCGTCGACTTTGGACCTGTAATACCTGAGATAAACCGGCGGATATAAACACTGCGTTTTTTTGCTCTGTGGCGTAAATGTTTTTTTACCTCATGACTAATGCAGAGTATTATATATTTATTTATTTATTTATTATTTTTTATTAAGCTTTTGATACACTGCCTTTAAAGGAACAGTACATTTATATTTTTACCTTAAAATTCCAGTATCAAAATCATTGTGATGCTTCACTGAACTGTAACAGAGAGAACAGAGCCTCTATTGTTGTTACTCCAGGGTCAGCACTGCAGAAACTGCACTATGTAGCTTTTGAAGGAGGGTAGGAAACCAGAGCTTGGCATTCACTGGGTGAACCTTAAAGTAGCTGAATAAATTTATTAAAGGGGCTCTAAAACGTTTGTATTTTTAAGGTCTGAGCTCACTGCAGAGAGGATGAAACAGACTGTTGTTGTATACTCTGCATAAAAAAGCAGAATACACTTCAGTCTGATGTTTGTGCTGCATTCCACAGAGACAGAATATTTGGACTAAATGTAGACTGTCTGCAGATGATTTTTTTCTCTAAATCAACACAAGGGGGAGCCACTTTTACTGCTTCTGCTCTAAACCTGTATATACCGACTGTATTTGGCTTTCCTCTCTCTGTGATAACACTGATTTATATCATTTTAAAACCTAAAATATACACACTCCAAGTTGATTGTGTCTGTAAAGCAATTTTGAGAAACTGTGGAAGATTATTTAGTGTGATTTAATACTGACCCAACACTGACCCACACCTAGAAAGCTGAAACTTGGTCACACGAGTTTCCAGAAGGAAGATCATCCTAAGCATTCATCCTAAGTAGTGACAAAATGGCCAGAGGGTAACAAGGTGAATGCATTGGAGTGAACAGCACAAAAATCCCGACCTGAATCCCATATAAAAATGTGGAGGGCTAAAAAGATAAAGCATGTCTGAGCATGGAGGCCAAAAACATTGGACTGAAATACAGCAGTTCCCTCAGGAGGAATGAGATAAATGTGGAAGAGAATTGTCAGAAGCTTGTGCTATGCTTCCCCAAGCTTAAATTTAGAATACAACAAATACTAACAAAGTGTGTGGAAACGTATGATCCACTGAAAATCTGATACAGCAAATAAACATCTGAGTTTCTTAGCTATTATCTTTAAATGAATCCTTGTGAAAAAGCAGAAATGACTGTTTGTCTGTTGAGGTTTCCTAAAAACCAAAGGGAGTATGACACACAAACAAAGGCAGTGTGGTAGAAGGTGTGTGTTGTGTGTTATTTTCTTATTCATATGTAAAGATAAGAGCCCTTCTGTATGTGTTTGTGCAGGCTGCACTCTCTCAGGTGAAAAGAAGTTAAAAGAAATCATGGGAAACATGGGTGGGTCAGTACTGTTGCCCTGCTCCTGCGCTCGCTGACCCAGAGACCAAACCTCAGACGTTAACCCGGAGAGTTAAGGACACTGGGAGAACCTGGACTGATGCATTTCCTGATGGTCACTACAGAGACAGACTACATACCGTGGTCTAATGAGGATTCTCCTGCTAATCTCTCTCTCTGCTCATATCTAACCTGAGCGATGAAGATGGGTTCTACAGGTGTGGGACAGAGAAGGGTATCAGATATGTCAGACTGAATGTTAAAAATAAAGTTTAAACTCTAAAAGTATAATGAATGTTGGTACGATTCAGCTGATATGAGTCTGCTGAGAGAAGGGTTCATGAAGGCTAAAAAAAAGGCCTCTTCCAAACAAAAGGACAACACACTGCAGACACTAAAGGCAGGATTTTAAACCTCTTTGTAGAGTGTATAAAATGCATCTTGTGACAAATCACTGTAGCAAAATGTACATTATGCTCACTGTTATAATTGCCCTGTAATGTCTGTGAGCTGTTGATGAGCGAAGTCTCTGAATGTTACAGATGAAGCTGAAAGTGGTTTAATGTGTTTGTGTTTTCAGCAAAAAGCCCAGAAGTGATGTTATATACGGCAGAAACATTAAATATATTAAACATATTAAAATACACTTATATTCAAATTATAATTTATAATGTATGAAATCATTTGGTAAGAGCGATTATTATTATTATTATTATTATTATTATTATTATTATTATTATTTTATTATTATTATTATTATTATCATTAGTTTATTGTTATGTTGTATTGTAGCTATTACTAATATTATGATCTTGTAAATCATGGTGATGACAATTATATGATTATATTACTGTAAATAATATTACTGTTATTATTAATATTTTTCATTAATGATAATATAAATATGTTAAATAAAATTGCAAAAATATCTTTTAAATAATAATATTATATTTTTTATATATACAAAATACTATATATTATATAATTATAAGTATGTAAAATGTATATTATTGTATATATGATTATATTATTCATTATATATTTAATTTATTATATTTTTCTTATTATGAATAAAACAAAAAATAAATATTCTAATGAGCAGTTTTATTGATAATAGTAATATTACTGAACATTAAAACTAAATGATGAGAATGTATATCAAACTATATCAATTAAACTAAACAATAATAACACTTCTTGTTGCTGTTTTGCTGTTAATAATATTATTGGTCGTGTTTTATTTGATGGTGATGACGATTATGTGATAATTGTCACTATTAATAATTGTTGTGTTATTATTGTTTCTATTGTTCATTAAAGATTGTTATCGCTATTATCATTATTAATAGTAGTGATATTAATTTTTGGACGTTAATGAAATAAAAGATAAATAAAATGGTGTTACTTTGTGGTGGTTTGTAAATAAATAAACAGCTCCGCTGAAATGACATCATCAGCGTTCCATCACAGAAATCAAACAACAACAAACACGATCTCCACCTTCTCTCCAACGTCTTCATCAAACTCTCACCTCTCACTCTCAGCATCTCTCTGAACCTACAGAAACCCGCTCATCACACCCTCTCTCACAACTTCCAGCATCTTTCTGAACCGACAGGTGAGTGTTTTAAACACCAGTTTATTCACTTAAACGGTACCTGCTGATTTAAAGGAGCGACACCGCACTGTGAACGAACATTCATTTGAATTTAAACAACTGGCTAATGATGTTTCTAAACTTAAACCACTGTAACTAGCTGTTCGTTGTTATTTTTAAAGTTCATAATATAGCTTATAATTGGTTAATGTTTGCGGTAAGTTAAAACATACGTGTCTAGGGTTTGTTTAACAGATGGTTGTTGATGTTTACTTGGATGCCAAGGTATTTTAAACAGTTACAAGGGTATTGCTAAGTGGCTGCTCCACACAGTCATTACCAAGTGCCTCAGTTTCAGCCAATCAAAAACGGCAAATGACTAAGGTCATTTCTGATTGGATGGCTTGTCAAAGTATTTTGAGCGAGTAAGGAGGTTTCTTGAAAGCACACTAGCTTGCTCCACACTTACAGTTATTACAAAGTGCCTCAGTTTCAGCCAATCAAAAACGGCCAATGAAAAAGGTCATTTCTGATTGGATGGCTTGACCGCGCAGTGGGCGGGACATACAGGCCGGAGACCAGTAAATAGTGGGACACCGGTTACAGGTTAAGGTTAGGAGCGAAATCTGAAAATGTCCTCCGAACGGCAACAGACCAGTGCACCACAGCCAGTATTTTATTTTAAATTCATGGAATAGGCCACATATTGCAGTTTTTATCTGTTTTTTTTTTTTTGCCTTAATTGTGTCTATCTAGTTTTACTGAGCAAGCAACGTAGCTGACGTGCTGAAAATAACGTACACATTATAAAATAGTGCTAGTAAATGGTCCTGCAACTACTGTAGAAACTTCTTTATTAGTAATCCTAGACAGCGAGCATATATCGGTCCACTGGCATAAAAAGGCTGGCACAACACTGACTGTAGACCACTGCTGGTCCACCATCGGACCACTCAGATTACTGTCCTGTACAGGATATAACTCATTTATAATCTCCTCAAACAGATTTTAAATTCACAGGGACTTTTATTCTGGAAAACGAACTAATACAAATATTACCAACAACTATGAGAGATATAATAATGAGTATAAGCCTGATATAAAATGATTATACTAAAAATGTTGACACTGTGCTGGATTAAAATGATTTACTAATCTTATTTATAAAGAATAACAAAAGAATCTAATGAAGGAAAAATGTAAATTGGACAGTGAATGGAAAAGTGCTAAAATGTGGCATTTTTTCTAAAATTCTGTTTAATCACCAGTGGTCCGCCCAGAAAACGCTGTGTAAAACACTAGTGGACCTCCAACTTTGCCCTCAGTGGGACAACAGTGGTCCACCGTCTCCTTGCTATCAGTGATAGAATATACTGTAAACGCTATTCAGATAGGTAGTTATCAACATACATGGCTAGTTGATTGTGTAATGCTAAAATCTAAATAACCCAATAGCTTAATACTGCAGTTAAGTTAGCTTGTGGTTAGCTATTCATAATTGTTTAGCGGATGACTGATGCTAAGAAACAGTGTTCATATGTGGGTTTTTTTCTCCACAGGAGCTAATTCCAGTCTCCATATAATAGCGTAGGACCATGGGCTGCTGCTACTCGTGTTTCCCTAGCAGAGGGAAGGAGGAAAAGGAGCTGAGTGACATCGAGTGCTCCATCCACCATCTCTCACCAGCTGTTCTTCCAGATACGAGGAAGATGGTCTCTGCGTATGATGTGGAAATCCAGGACCTGGAGGAACCATGGGATAGCCCTTCTGCAGCTCTGGATTTAGTGAGTATTTATCCAGATGTATCTGCAGATGATCTGATCAAGTTTTTTGGGCTTTTCCTGTGTCGTAGGTGCAGCCGGATTCCAGGTCTCAGACCTACAGACCCAGAGATGTGGCTCCGTTCGGTGGATATTCGCCTCGTTTTGTACGGGTGGCACCGCGAACATTTCATCACTCCGGGCAGCGTGGTGTTCCTCTACATGATGTGCCGGGATGTCGTCTCAGCGGAGTTGACCAGTTTGGAGGAGCTGCAGGCCGTCCTGCTCACCTGCCTTTTCATCTCGTACTGCTACATCTGCGAGGAGAACCAGATCCCACTGAGCTACTTTGTAGTGACGGACACCAAGGAGGCCTTTTGGAGACGCACTCTGGACGTCATCAACCGCTTGAGTGCCAAGATGATGAGGATTAACACCGACCCAGATTACTACGCAGAGGTCTTCGCTGAGCTGCTGGACCAGAAGGACAACTGAAGAAGCTGGCGTAGGTATGTGCTGAGAGGGGATAGCAGGGCACTGGAGGTGGTGCATAGATTAACCTCATTTTAACACAATTTTTTAAAATGTATTGATATTCGTGCAGTTTAATATGTGGGTATTTTTTTAACAATTTATTTATTTATTTATTTTCACAGAAGGAGTTGAACCCTTCCTCCTCATGCTCCTCCTCCTTTTCTACACTACCTCCATATGGAGAGTACTTAGAGATGGCTTCCCGTCTTTGATCATCAGACTTTAATGACTTTTATCAGTTAGAGATGATCAGACATCAGCCCATTGTGTATAACCTTGTCTCCTCAAAAGTTTGGACTGTTTTTAATGTGTAAAAAAAACAATATCAGTATTTTTAAAATTCTGTTGAAGCATTAATTTAACTGACAAAAGCACAAAGCAAAGACTCCAGTGACCAACGTGATTGTATTTTTTAAGCAATACAATTATAAACAATAAAAATGTGTATCTGCATCACGCTCCAAAAAAGTTGGAACCATGTTTACCATTGTGTTGCATCATCTTTCACTGTAATTAGTGCTGCATTATCTTTGACTGTTTAGTCATTTGGGAACTGATAATACTAGTTGCTGCAGGTTTGTTAGAGGAATTCTTGCCCGTTCTTCAATTAAAACCTTTTATAGCTCTAATCTTATATCGAGCATGTACGGGACAACATTCTTCTTGCAAAACTTCAACTTTTGTACTTTCAGTTTTCAATGTCAGTGTTAAAAAATGAAAGGTGATGTAACGTAGTGGCAAATAGGCCTTTGACCCAAGTTTTCGGAGTGTAATGCAGGAGTTAACATTGTTTATATTTACAAAATACAATTCAATTTATCTGTGAAGGCTTTAATTATTTTGTGCCATTGTCAGTGACATAAAGCTTCAGTGGAATGAACAAATTATAGTTTCTTGGTTTTACTTAAAATGTCCCAGCTTTTCTGGAAAGGTTTTTGTAAATACTCTAAATACTGTAAATATTATAATCATTTTTTTAAATTGTGCAATAAATACCTAACAATGTCCAGCCGTAAAAATAAACTGACCTCCTTGTATCTGCACTCACTGCCCATTTTCTCAGCTCCACTGTCCATACAGGAGCACTTTGTAGTTCTACAATTACAGAAAGTTTCTTGACTTTCTTAATACCCATTTCACCCAGTTCTTCATTGGTAAGGATCCCCACAGAACACCCACAGAGCAGGTATGATTCAGGTGGTGGATCATTGTCAGCGCTGCAGTGACATTGGTGAGTTGGTGTTTGTTGCGCTGGTACAAGTGGATCAGACACAGCAGTGCTGCAGGAATATTTAAATACATCTACTCACTGGTCACTTGATTAGACACACCTACAATGTTGGTACATGTAAAGTCAGAGACTGTTTTGGTTGGTGGGCTGCTCTCAGTGACACTGATGGGTATAAAAACTCCAGCAGCACTGCTGTTTCTGATCCGCTCGTCCCAGTGTAACAAACGCTAACATAGCACCATTGCATCATTGTCACTGCAGAGCTGAGAATGATCAACCACCCAAATCATACCTGCTCTGTGGGGGCCCTGACCATTGAACAACAGGCTGAAAAGGAGTAAACAACGTATGTAGACCAGCAGATGAGTGTAGAAACAAGGACCGCAATTTTAAACCAGTTATTGTTTTAGATTTTAATGCAAATAAAAAAATAAACACTTTAATTTCACATTATAAACTTTGATTAAATTGTGTATTTAATTATTGTTAAAAAAGTTTATTAAATTTGTATAAACCCTACACTGTTATACAACTTTATTCTGCAATTTTGTGATGTGTGTAATTATATTTCATATGAGTTTAACTATATAAAGTAGAGAACAGTTTATTTTCAATAAAACAAAGAGAGGGATTATAATGCTGTCTGCCCTAATGGACTGTGTATAAATAAATAAATAAATAAATAAATAAATAAATAAATAGGAGAATGGACTGTGTTAGTGTTAATGGTAATTGTATTGTAACTAATAAAAGTCTTTAAAACCTGTTTGCTGGTGTGAATATTCTTCAGTAGTCTCAAGTGTTCAAAAACACTCATTCATTCATTCATTTTCTATAACTGCTTCATCCAGTTCAGTGTCCAAAGCCTACCCTGGATCATTGGGCTCAGGCAGGAACACACCCTGGACAAGGCGACTGTCCATCAAAGGACCTTTTGAGGAGCCAGTTCACCTACCAGCATGTGTTTTTGGCCAATGGGAGCAAACCAGAACACCCAGAGGAAACCCACACAGATGTGCCACTTTCTTTACTAACATATCTTTCCAAAACATCATTCAAAACCCAGTCGTGAATCTCAGCAGGATTGATTCCTTAGGTGTATGACATAAGAATCCCTGGCTATCTGAATCCATCCATTTGACTGTTTCTTTGGGACGCAGACGTTCTTAAGGGGAAATGCTCAGCCACGCTTCTCACTGCTTATTTCACTAAGGATGTATGTTCTAGTGTAAAATAAAGCCGTCTTCTTCGTTGCCGGTCCGGAAGCTTTGTCGTCCCTTTGAGGGTCAGAGGTGTAAGGTTTCCTTCATGCTCTGGGTGTGGCGTTGAATTTTTGCTAGAGTTAAACTACAGCTTTTCTTAATCTATAGTTTTCTACAAGAGATAAAATTAAAATAGAACTTCTGTTCTATCTGGACCACGCTTGAGGGTCTCAAGGCTGGTTAAGACAGCCATGAGTCTGACGTCTGCAGAGTCATTTCAAATCCCGAATCATTTTCCTCTTTAGCCTTGAAAAAGTCTAAAAGAGAAAAAGTGTGAAGTGAAGTGAAGTGAAGTGAAGGTGTGGGGATCAGATTTTATTTATTTTTTTATTATTTATTGTACTTTTATTGACAATACTCTTTACACAAACATGAGGATTACTAACGAATGGTTTGATGGAAATACTCAAATTTGGTCTCGTTTTGAAGGCGACAAACAAAGGTCAGCGCTGATATACATTTTGTGTTAGTCACTTCTGAGTTCTTCAGGATTCGAGACACAAATGTTTTGGGGTTTAGTTGAGGATGAGTTCTGACGTTTGGAATAACCATTTCTTTCGGACACTTGATGCTTAAATTTGGTACACTGACCGTCGACTTTGGACCTGTAATACCTGAGATAAACCGGCGGATATAAACACTGCGTTTTTTTGCTCTGTGGCGTGTTAGTGCACACACAAATGTTTTTTTACCTCATGACTAATGCAGAGTATTATATATATATTTATTTATTTATTATTTTTTATTAAGCTTTTGATACACTGCCTTTAAAGGAACAGTACATTTATATTTTTACCTTAAAATTCCAGTATCAAAATCATTGTGATGCTTCACTGAACTGTAACAGAGAGAACAGAGCCTCTATTGTTGTTACTCCAGGGTCAGCACTGCAGAAACTGCACTATGTAGCTTTTGAAGGAGGGTAGGAAACCAGAGCTTGGCATTCACTGGGTGAACCTTAGAGTAGCTGAATAAATTTATTAAAGGGGCTCTAAAACGTTTGTATTTTTAAGGTCTGAGCTCACTGCAGAGAGGATGAAACAGACTGTTGTTGTATGCTCTGCATAAAAAAGCAGAATACACTTCAGTCTGATGTTTGTGCTGCATTCCACAGAGACAGAATATTTGGACTAAATGTAGATTGTCTGCAGATGATTTTTTTCTCTAAATCAACACAAGGGGGAGCCACTTTTACTGCTTCTGCTCTAAACCTGTATATACCGACTGTATTTGGCTTTCCTCTCTCTGTGATAACACTGATTTATATCATTTTAAAACCTAAAATATACACACTCCAAGTTGATTATGTCTGTAAAGCAATTTTGAGAAACTGTGGAAGATTATTTAGTGTGATTTAATACTGACCCGACACTGACCCACAACTAGAAAGCTGAAACTTGGTCACACGAGTTTCCAGAAGGAAGATCATCCTAAGCATTCATCCTAAGTAGTGACAAAATGGCCAGAGGGTAACAAGGTGAATGCATTGGAGTGAACAGCACAAAAATCCCGACCTGAATCCCATATAAAAATGTGGAGGACTAAAAAGATAAAGCATGTCTGAGCATGGAGGCCAAAAACATTGGACTGAAATACAGCAGTTCCCTCAGGAGGAATGAGATAAATGTGGAAGAGAATCGTCAGAAGCTTGTGCTATGCTTCCCCAAGCTTAAATTTAGAATACAACAAATACTAATAAAGTGTGTGGAAATGTATGATCCACTGAAAATCTGATACAGCAAATAAACATCTGAGTTTCTTAGCTATTATCTTTAAATGAATCCTTGTGAAAAAGCAGAAATGACTGTTTGTCTGTTGAGGTTTCCTAAAAACCAAAGGGAGTATGACACACAAACAAAGGCAGTGTGGTAGAAGGTGTGTGTTGTGTGTTATTTTCTTATTCATATGTAAAGATAAGAGCCCTTCTTTATGTGTTTGTGCAGGCTGCACTCTCAGGTGAAAAGAAGTTAAAAGAAATCATGGGAAACATGGGTGGGTCAGTACTGTTGCCCTGCTCCTGCGCTCGCTGACCCAGAGACCAAACCTCAGACGTTAACCCGGAGAGTTAAGGACACTGGGAGAACCTGGACTGATGCATTTCCTGATGGTCACTACAGAGACAGACTACATACCGTGGTCTAATGAGGATTCTCCTGCTAATCTCTCTCTCTGCTCATATCTAACCTGAGCGATGAAGATGGGTTCTACAGGTGTGGGACAGAGAAGGGTATCAGATATGTCAGACTGAATGTTAAAAATAAAGTTTAAACTCTAAAAGTATAATGAATGTTGGTACGATTCAGCTGATATGAGTCTGCTGAGAGAAGGGTTCATGAAGGTGAGGTATATTTATCAGACGGCCTCATAAGACAGTATTAAGAAATGTTCAGTGTGTTTTTATGCTCAGCCATATGGACATATGTATGTGCGCTACAGAGAGGGATGTTTAGGATAAGCTGTCAGTGAGGCAGGACACTATTAATTTTACACCCTCCCACTTTTAAATTGAACACCCTCTCACGGGATCCTTAAGAACCCGTAAGACACTGTTTTGGTAAATAAAGATGTATTTACACTTTTAACCGTGTCTGCGGAGATTCTTTTCCATCACCTATCTTCACAACACAGCAAGAGTTAACAACAAAGTTGGCGACGAGGATGGGATTTGAGCTGTGACCTGTTTGCTTCAGATGACCCCTGCATCCGAACTACCGCTTAAAAGCCGGCAAATAGAAGGTGAGATTTTCACAAATTTGAGCGCTGGTTGGGTGTTTGGGCTGTCTGATGCAGAAGGGTTGCACCGAGATAGACTCATTAGTGTATGCAGTGTTGTGTTGATAATGGTGTTGGATAAAGTTCTCCGTTCTAAATTTTTAACTATAGTCATAGAAAATAGAGAAATGAAGGAAATAAAAGGGAATAATGAAGAAAAGAGTAAAGAGGAAAAAGAAAAGGAAATGTTGAAGTATAAGTAGAATAGCTTAATTAGTAACGATAAGGTGAGCTGATGATGACATGCACGTTTGGGTAAACAGGGCCCTATTTTTGCTTGAAACTGTAAGACATGAATCACAGTCATTGCGTGAAAGTAAGCTTTGAGTTTTTTGGAATTGGATTGTATTGAAATAGTGAGAAGCCCTGGGCCCAGTGGCATTTGGTTAAAATTTATTTAAGGTTTAAAGGAATTTAAGGTTTTAAGGATAACGAGAAGGAATAAAAGAGAAATATATGGAAAATAGAGGAAAAGAGACTTAAATAAAGAGAGGATGCCGCTGATTTGGAAAAAGCCCTCGTGGAGGCGGGGTTAGCCCGGCCGCAAATCCTGAAAAATTCACTAGGTGATTTTTTGGGTCAGTTTGATGAGAAACTGGAGGTGTGATGCAGAGATTTAATTAGGGGTGCCCACTCGAAACACTGTTGACGAACACTGTATTGATGCTGCCTCTTTTTGAATTATTACACCTCATAAGGTAGCATAAATTAAAAATAAGGAATAAGAAATAAGGAAATAAGGTAAGGGCGGCAATAAAAAGCATGCTGTTAATGTGTGAATGGGTCGACTATGAGAAATTGTGTTGAAAATGATGAGTGTGTGTAAGCGCTGTTTGGAGGATGTTGGAGTATGTGTGTGTGCCTAGTGAGTTAAGAAAAAAGGAGTGTCTTGCTGTGCATGTGTGTGTGTCAGCTGAAAGAATTTTTTTGGGAGAAAAAGGGGGAGTGATCAACCCCCTCCCTTCTGTGGTTGCATATTGAGTGTGTGAGGGGGAGAACTGGTTTCTCCCTTGCGCTGTAAAAAAGCCATGAATTTTCTGTGGGAGTGTTTTTAGAAAAAGGGGGAATGTGATAAAGAACGAGAGATTTAGAAATTAATAGGGAAGGAAATTTGTAATGGTAAAAATTATGAGCTTCGTTCAAGGACAGTTATTTAAATGAATATGAACCTCAATAAAATGAGGGGTTTGTTTATTTATGACAATGAGCCTGAACGGAAGACGTTTTTAAAGTAAAAATATATAAAGTAAAAATAAATGAGCTTTCTGGGAGACAGTAAATTAAAGAAAACAGTAGAAAATGAGCTCCAGAGAGACGATTTTATGAGCTTTCTTGGAGACTATACATTAAGAAAATATAGACAATGAGCTCCAGAAAGACGTTTTTAGATGTTGAGAATAGGAGAAAGGAGAGCAAGGTGTAAAGCTGAGTAATTAATAGGGTACATTAGGGAAACTGTAAGGTTTAATCATGGGAATTAAAGGGAAAATTGTTATTGGGGAAAGGAGAATTTTTTTTTTGAAATCTCCATATGATGGCTTTTTATTGAAAAAAAAAAAAAAAAGGGGGATCATGGGTCTAGTTCCTCTCATTTTGTTGAATTTTTGAAATCTTATGCTTTGCAAGGGGGGTCTCTTTCTGCAAGTGTGTAAGGCCTTAAATTCACCTTTGAAAAAGAGAGAAATGGTAGGACTTTGATTTGTGACGTACTGATAAAAGCCACGTTGATTTGATTTAAATAGAAACTAATAGTTATTGGGCAAATTAGAAAATATTGATGTATAATGCTGTGCAGGGGTTTGGAGCTCCTGAGAATGGGTGCGTTTGAACTGAATTTTTTATGGGTATGGTGCTTGTTATGATCTAAAATAAAAAGGAATAGAGGATTAATTTAACATAGTGGGTGAGAGTGAATTGGTGGAGCAGTAATTTGTTTGTGTTCTCTTTGAATGCAATAGTTTGATGAAATTGAGATATATTGAATGGGGTAATTGTTTTAGGCCAGTGGAACTGAGGAATGGCCTTATATGGAGAGAGCTGCTACAATATGGAAATTAGAATTGAATTAATAAAGTGTGTTGGAATGGTGTTATTTCAGTTGCTCAGAAAAAGGGGGTGAATTTTATAGTCTATGGTGTTGAGATCTCTTTGAAGTACTGCTACTTTATATGAGAAAAATAATAATTTTTAGCTGCCAAATGATAAGTGAAAGTACTGCCAAATGTGTGAATATTGGATAACTCTGAGTGTTTGGCATTGGTGCTTTCTGGGGTTTAAACATACCACTGCGATGTTTATATGTGAAGAGTACAACATAGTACATTAATCTTATCTTAATATATACATCTTAGGAACCAAGATGCAGGGTTGGAAACTTACTATCATGTGGTCATAGAATAGTATGTGAAATGTTTATGCTAAACTGGTTAAGCCGAACCAGATGTTAAAGGAAGCTGCATTAAGGATGAACTTATTGCCATCAATCACTTTAGACCCTTTTTAAGGGGGGTTGAGATTAAGGTTGTTTAGGCTTCAAGCCAATGTAGAGATTTGTTGGAGGTGTTTACAATATTGAATGAAGGGTAAAAATGTTATGAATGAACTAAATGTTGGTAAATAAAATACAAATAAGCATATTGAATGTTTAATTACTAAGAAGTAAGCTGAATGTATTAAATTTCTATTTGTCTTTTTATCCTGTGGGGTGTGTGTGTGTATATGTGTGTGAGTCTCATCTTAAAGGAGACGGTGAGAAGACCAGGAGAAGAAAAGGGGGGTCAAATTTGCCCATAGCAGAGCAGACTGCACAAAGGCCAGTCATTTTATCCACAAACTTCTTTCACGAACACCTGCATTGATACATTTAGATTAAATCACTAATAGGTCTCATTATTAAAAAGTAATAATTGGAAATTCATTGATTTGTTTATCTATTTGCATTTAGTTCATTAGAGGTGCTATAGTACATGACATAGACTTCTTCAAAGAAAGCTTGGCAACAGGTTGTTCACTTTTAAGGTAATAATTTGATTATAAAGAATTAACAACGTGGTTTATGAAGAAAAATTATTATTTGAAAAGGGATTTCTGATCTAAGCTTTGCTATAAGTGTATGGGGTTGCAAATATTTAGTGGTAATCATATTTAGAAGTGCTTGTTGAGTCTTATATAAGTTTGTATATTCTTTAATTACAAGATAGTTACTGAATGTTTAATAAATCTAGGTTTATGGTGCACTTAGTAGTTATATCACTTAGTAAAGGGGATTTAGTGGTGTGAATTGTATTGCATATTAAGGTTTGATTTCTCTGAAGTTGGCAAATTCAATTGGGGATTGATTTTTATTGATTGTGGTAATATAGTGGCATATAAACAGAGGAAAAAAGGGAGAGAAATAATTAATAAGTGTAAGTTGGGAACATATTTAGTCATTATTATGCTAAAAATGGGCACTAATGTTTCAAAAGGGGTTACTCCTGTTGATATAGTTAAGAAAAATAATCCTTTAATAAAAGGCATTGCAAGAATATCAGAAAAATTTTATAAGCGATGGCCTGACATAGACCAACCATGGCCGGTAGAGGGGACACTTAACCCAGATGTAATTAAAACAATAGAGGTACTTGTATCAACATATAAAGCAGGACAGAAAAAAGGGCGTCAAGGAGAAAAGCGAAAGGAAAAAAGAGAAATAGAGCTTGGCATTCTCCAGTTATTTGAACAAGAGAGTCAGAAACTGATGAAGGCAGCGAAGGACAATCGGGTTTGAGGGAGTAAAACAGCTGATTCCTCTCACAGAACCAATTGAGCTCTGCTATAAACATCTGAAGACTACAATACCCATACTGGTATCAGAACATACACCTATTGCACTTTTGGGAAGAGATGCTTTGTGCAGACTGAACTGTACAATAAAATGCACACCGGACGGCTGCCTGGTAGAAGTGCCGAGTGAAATGATTAATCAACTGATGATGAAAACAGAGACTGATGCTTCTTCAGTATTTTGGATTGGAAATCTTAGCGAAGAATTCTTGGAACCAGCCAAGATGTGGGAGAAGTTTATTGTAGCAAACATGCCTGATGCAAAGACTCCAGAGTATCCATTTCATTGTACACTGAAATACTTTAAGGATGCTGAACAATCAGATGGAGAACAATGGCTGAGTCATCAACCAAAGCAAGTTGAATTACATTCATGTTGCATAATTTTGGGACCACAAGGAGCTGCTATGAAGATAGACAAAAATGATTACTTGCATAAAGAGTTTGAGATGGGAAAAAGTGTACCACATGTGACTTTGCTGGTGTCTGAAGATTGTGAGAAGAAACAAATAGGTGAAATGATGGCAGAAGCAGAAGAAGTTATCTTTAAACCGCTTAAAGAGAATCTTTCCATCTGGAGGAGTGAAGATCAGCGATTTATTAAGATTGTGATTACTGCTCAAGGACAAGGACAGCCACAAGTCGTCAGGATGACACATGAATCACTTTACAATGAGAAGATGGATTCAAACTCTTTGAAAGAGGAAATGCTGCGATATGTTCCAAAATGTTTATGGTCACAACATAGCACTGACATTGGATTTGTGAAGTCAGCTCAACCAGTGAAAGTTGAACTCCGACCAGGAACAAAACCTCCGTGGAAGCCTCAGTATCCTTTGAATGAAGAAGCAATCAAAGGGATCGAACCACAAATTGAAGGTTTTGTGAAGGCAGATGTTCTGAAGATAACACAGAATCCGCAGAGTAATACACCTTTGTTGCCTGTGAAGAAGCCAGATAACTCTTATCGTTTAGTACATGATTTGAGAGCAGTAAATGAAGTAGTAGCAGATTTTCCAGCAGAAGTGCCAGATCCACATGTTTTGTTAGCCCAAATTCCTCCGGATGCAAAGTATTTCACAGTATTAGATTTATGTGGTGCATTTTTTAGTGTTCCACTAAGTGTAGAAAGTCAGGGTTTATTTGGGTTTACTTACAAGGGACAATTCTATGAGTATAAGAGATTACCACAGGGATATAAACATAGTCCTCACATTTTCAATAAAGTATTGAAAGATGATTTAGTTGGGGTAGATCAGAAGTTAAAAAGTACTGTCATTCAATACATGGATGATATTCTTCTTAGTGCACCAGATGAGGAAATAGGTCATAAACTAAGTGTAAGGATGCACAGACTGTTGTCAAGTTTTTGTGTAGAGAAGTCATAAGCAGGTGGGGACTTCCAGATCGAATATCCTCAGATAATGGGAAAGAGTTTGTGGATAAAACGGTGAAATTAATTTTGCAAAAATTGGGAATTAAACAGCGTCTGGGAGCTGTGTACCATCCGCAAAGTCAAGGGATTTGTGAAAAAATGAATGGTGTCTTGAGAAATCGGATTGTTAAAATCTGTCAGCACACGGGGTTAAATTGGATAGCAGCACTTCCATTAGCATTAATGGTTTGTCGCTCAAGTGAGCTGCGTGATTTACACATGACTCCTCATGAGTTGATGACAGGCAGACGAATGCCAACGCCATGTTTGCGTACAAGTGGGAAAGGTCCAAGTTTAGCTCTTTTAGAAGATGACATGAGAGCATATGTTTCATACTTAGCTAATTTACATAAAAGAATATCCACATACGTTTCAGAAAAGCAAAGAAAAGAGCAAAGGAGGAATACAGTGCAGCCTGGAGACAAGGTGTTTGTAAAGGTATTTAGAAGAAAATGGTATAACGAACGCAGAGAAGGACCTTTTGAAGTTGTTCGCAGTACTGGAACGGCAGTTCAAGTTAAGGGGTCTCCAACGTGGTATCATTTATCTCACTGTGTTAAAGCACCAAGTGAAGAGGAGCCTTTCTCAAAGGGAGGAGAGGTTGCAGGTTCAGGAGAACCAAAAGAACATGAGAGAGAACAGGTTGAAAATAACATGCAAGAAACAAATCAGAGTAGATCTCCTGAAGAGGAGATTGTCCCTGGTTTGGATGATGCTGATGACTCTGTGTATATTTCTGATGATGCCAGACATGACACAGCAGATTGTAAACGAGACAAAAAGTTTGGAGAAATTGAATTTCAATATGTCCCAGAAACAGCAGGTCCCATTCCAGAAAGCAGTAATTCCATTTCAAAACAGTTCAGAGACTTGGATCAAGAGAAGAGTCCAAGACCAGTTCGGAAAAAGGTTAGACCTAAACGGTATGAGAACTAAAGAGAATGAAACTTTAAAGAATTTTACTTTTTCAGTGTCGAAAGTTAGTGAGGGGGTAAATGGATCACATCTAACTACACTAATGCCTTTGATAATTTCAACAACGTCATCACCTTTCAAGACAGTGGTTAAAGCTAAATTAGGTAAAGCAGTTCATCTTCCCTGTAAATGTGGAAGATTTAATACAGGGGGTAATAGTCCTCCTGAGTGGAAAAATAGTCGTGGTGAAAAAGTGGTGTTAACAGGACCTGAAGTTGATCATTTGCCTCATGACCAGAGAAAGTATCTTTTGTTTAATGCCTTTAGGTGGTTCAGAGTTAGAGATGATTGTTCAATTCTTTTACGTAATGTTACATGGGAAGATCAAGGGGAATACACTTGTACTTATTTGGAACCAGAGCTTAAGTTTGTGCCATTTCAAAATGTGTGGAGAGAAGGGTACATAACTCGTACAGTGATAGTGATGATAAAGGACCAGAGTCCTATTGAAGTTTTTACATCTATTAAAAGAGTTCAGGACCAAACCACTATGGCAATGACTTTAAAGGTTACTAAAGAACAAATTAAGTCAAATACTTTAGCTCCAGAAATAAGTAAAGGTAATAATGTAACTAATCGGTTTACTACTTTAGATATGCCATTAAAGGAGATGAATAGCACTACACTGTCAATGATGACTTCTGCTTCGGGTACATCTGAATCTAGCACAACTGTTGAAAATGGAAAAATAACAAGATCACATAATGTTGTAAAAGTAACCCAGACTCCAGAAGTAATGTTCTTTCCATTGCAGAAGGAAATAAACATAACACAGGGTCCAGAGTTAAATATGGAGCATGAAGTGAATATCAGTCAAGTGACTTTTGAAGCTAGAAACCCAATGGATTCAAAGGGTTTAGTAACCACTGAGAAAATCACTTTAGAAGGGCAGAGTGAGTTTTTTGATTCTGACTGGACATCTGGAGAAATGACTGACCATTACCATGCATTACAGAAAAGAGAAGCAAAATGGAAAGCATATGGATTTGATTCTTCAGTGTTACAAATCACAGACCCATGGGCATCTAGAAATTTATGGTTTCAGCAAATAACCCATTCCGTAAGAATGAGTACGACGTTGACTGGTCCATGTGTGGTGAAAGTTCCATCACCAAGCACATGGCCATCAATTTTAGAGACAGTACCAGAACCACTGCATGCTATGTGTCAATCTTATGCTTTATCGTGGTTAATATATCAGCAAAACTCTGAAGAAGATATAATAATGGCTTTATCAGTGCATTTGTTTAGACCTAGATTAAATTGTACTTGGTTGATGAAGTTACCATATGTGAATTTCCTTAATCGGCATGAAAATATACTGACAGCACGGCCTGATGCGATGGAAGTAAAATCTGTGGAGACTAAAGACTGTTTTTGTTCCAATGATACTCACAATGGACAGGGGATGTTTATTGGAATATCTGATTGTGCTCGATATAAGATGAATTTTAAAGAGCCTAAACCTAAGGATGTTTTGTTTAAAGTGAATTTTCATACACCAGATAGCAAACAGAGTAGAACATTAATGGTGCAGTATGACATTTTGCCTGTAAATGTGACTATAGGAAATTTTAAGGATATTTGGTGGGTTTGTGGAGATAAAGCATACATATTTCTACCATATGGGTGGACAGGCTGTTGTTATATGGCAACATTAAAGCTTCCTTATGAGGTTTATACTCTCCAAAAAGTTGAAGCAACTGATGAAGGGAATTCTGTGAGAAGAAAGAAAAGGGAAATGGCTCAGTTTCATAACTTGGAAGCATATCATTGGAGAATCAGTATAGGAGAAAAATGGGGTATAGGATTATTCCCATGGTATGGTGTGACATTTTTAGCAGATCATATAGATAATATTACGTACACTTTACAAGGGTTTGCTAATGAAACAATAAGAGGGTTTCAGTTTTTGTCAAATACTCAAAAAAGTCACAGATTAACATTGTTGAAACATGACATGGCTCTGGATTACATTTTAGCTAAGCAAGGGGGTTTATGTGTAGCTTTGAATCTGACAGGGGATGCCTGTTATACTTTGATTCCGGATAATTCTGATAATATGACTAGTGTTATAGAAGCATTGAAGCATATAAGGGAGGCGTTTGGTCCATCAAAAGGAGCTGGATGGTCTGTGAATGCTTGGTTATTGGAGAAATTAGGACCACTAGGAGCAATGTTGGCTCAAGTTTTTGGAGCAGCTCTTTTAGCAGTGTGTATAATGTTTTGTTTTTGTACACTGTTGTTAACTTGTGCAAAAGCTATGATTTTGAAATGGGTTGGAGTTGTAATGCCTGGAAATCAAGTACAGATGCCATTATTAAGTAGAACCGACTCAGACAAACATGAGGAGGAAATGTTGGAAAACAACCTGGTAGAAAGATATCCATTTTGAATATCCACTTTTATATATTTTTCCATTCACTTATGATATTATCTTTTATTTTGTTAGGTTTATTATTTAGTAATCAAGTATAAAGATTGTAGGATGAAGTATACACTGTAGCTTATAAAACATATTAATCCATTAATGTTACTATTATTAAAGTTTTGTTTGATGTTTATTTGCGTCTGTCATTTTTGCAAAAGATACTGGCTGTTGTTTCTTTCTTCCAGAAAGAAAAAGGGGGGAAGATCACTGTAAGGGAGGATGGTTGTTCGAGATTCCTGAAATGCTACAGGGATCCAAAAACTCAAAAGAGGACAATAAAACAGAAGGACTTTGAAACAGAATGGTGAAGACTTGCTGAAGCTCAATATGTCATCAACATCACATCAGAAGACAAAATTGCTGAAAAGACAATATTATGTCATATGTCTCTATTGAATTGTTTATTATTAGTAATCTTTGATAGTGATAAACCATTATATGAGTGATATTAAAAATTGTAACTGTTTATTATGAAGATTTATAGACTGATGAAATGTAATCTGTGTAAGTGTATTGAAATCTCAGAGTTTTTGTTTGTTTTATCGATGTTAGGGCCAAGGGGTGTGTCAGGTAGGGACAGGTCCACTGGAAGGTCCGATGGGTCGACCAGCCTGAATTTGGACATTGGTTTGATTTTATTTTCTGAGATTTTTATATACATTTACTTAAGTCAACTCCCTACACATATAGAATAAATATAATTGGATTGGAGTACAATTTTTTGTGATCGCCTGGGCAGAAGGGGATCGTTGAGGGAATTTTTCCTGTCTAAAATGTTTGAAGGATTTTCAAGAAAGATGGCTGCCTGGCAGGTTTTTTCGCCCTCACACTCCATGAAATTTTGTTACATCATAATGCAAGGGATGTTAAAATTGTGTGTAGGAAGGTATCACTTATTTGTTATGACATTTACATGTATGGGTTGCTTAAATTTTTACGAGACTTTAACAGTCTCGAAGGGAGGAAATTATGAGGTATATTTATCAGACGGCCTCATAAGACAGTATTAAGAAATGTTCAGTGTGTTTTTATGCTCAGCCATATGAACATATGTATGTGCGCTACAGAGAGGGATGTTTAGGATAAGCTGTCAGTGAGGCAGGACACTATTAATTTTACACCCTCCCTTAAGTGCATGCAAATGTAAACTATTCTCTATGTTTGCCTTATTTGGAAAGGAGAGAGCCATATAGACAAAAGGATTCGAGCCAGACGGGGAGAGACAAATAGACATGAAGAAGAGATGATCGGAGCGCTCAAATTGAACACCCTCTCACGGGATCCTTAAGAACCCGTAAGACACTGTTTTGGTAAATAAAGATGTATTTACACTTTTAACCGTGTCTGCGGAGATTCTTTTCCATCACCTATCTTCACAACACAGCAAGAGTTAACAACAAAGGCTAAAAAAAAAGGCCTCTTCCAAACAAAAGGACAACACACTGCAGACACTAAAGGCAGGATTTTAAACCTCTTTGTAGAGTGTATAAAATGCATCTTGTGACAAATCACTGTAGCAAAATGTACATTATGCTCACTGTTATAATTGCCCTGTAATGTCTGTGAGCTGTTGATGAGCGAAGTCTCTGAATGTTACAGATGAAGCTGAAAGTGGTTTACTGTGTTTGTGTTTTCAGCAGAATGGCCAGAAGTGATGTTATATACGGCAGAAACATTAAATATATTAAACATATTAAAATACACTTATATTCAAATTATAATTTATAATGTATGAAATCATTTGGTAAGAGCGATTATTATTATTATTATTATTATTATTATTATTAGTTTATTGTCATGTTGGTGTTGTTTTGCTATTACTAATATTATGATCTTGTAAATCATGGTGATGACAATTATATGATTATATTACTGTAAATAATATTACTGTTATTATTACTATTTTTCATTAATGATAATATAAATATGTTAAATAAAATTGCAAAAATATCTTTTAAATAATAATATTATATTTATTATATATACAAAATACTATATATTATGAATAAAACAAAAAATAAATATTCTAATGAGCAGTTTTATTGATAATAGTAATATTACTGAACATTAAAACTAAATGATGAGTATGTATATCAAACTATATCAATTAAACTAAACAATAATAACACTTCTTGTTGCTGTTTTGCTGTTAATAATATTATTGGTCGTGTTTTATTTAATGGTGATGACGATTATGTGATAATTGTCACTATTAATAATTGTTGTGTTATTATTGTTTCTATTGTTCATTAAAGATTGTTATCGCTATTATCATTATTAATAGTAGTGATATTAATTTTTGGACGTTAATGAAATAAAAGATAAATAAAATGGTGTTACTTTGTGGTGGTTTGTAAATAAATAAACAGCTCCGCTGAAATGACATCATCAGCGTTCCATCACAGAAATCAAACAACAACAAACACGATCTCCACCTTCTCTCCAACGTCTTCATCAAACTCTCACCTCTCACTCTCAGCATCTCTCTGAACCTACAGAAACCCGCTCATCACACCCTCTCTCACAACTTCCAGCATCTTTCTGAACCGACAGGTGAGTGTTTTAAACACCAATTTATTCACTTAAACGGTACCTGCTGATTTAAAGGAGCGACACCGCACTGTGAACGAACATTCATTTGAATTTAAACAACTGGCTAATGATGTTTCTAAACTTAAACCACTGTAACTAGCTGTTCGTTGTTATTTTTAAAGTTCATAATATAGCTTATAATTGGTTAATGTTTGTGGTAAGTTAAAACATACGTGTCTAGGGTTTGTTTAACAGATGGTTGTTGATGTTTACTTGGATGCCAAGGTATTTTAAACAGTTACAAGGGTATTGCTAAGTGGCTGCTCCACACAGTCATTACCAATTGCCTCAGTTTCAGCCAATCAAAAACGGCAAATGACTAAGGTCATTTCTGATTGGATGGCTTGTCAAAGTATTTTGAGCGAGTAAGGAGGTTTCTTGAAAGCACACTAGCTTGCTCCACACTTACAGTTATTACAAAGTGCCTCAGTTTCAGCCAATCAAAAACGGCCAATGAAAAAGGTCATTTCTGATTGGATGGCTTGACCGCGCAGTGGGCGGGACATACAGGCCGGAGACCAGTAAATAGTGGGACACCGGTTACAGGTTAAGGTTAGGAGCGAAATCTGAAAATGTCCTCCGAACGGCAACAGACCAGTGCACCACAGCCAGTATTTTATTTTAAATTCATGGAATAGGCCACATATTGCAGTTTTTATCTGTTTTTTTTTTTTTTTTGCCTTAATTGTGTCTATCTAGTTTTACTGAGCAAGCAACGTAGCTGACGTGCTGAAAATAACGTACACATTATAAAATAGTGCTAGTAAATGGTCCTGCAACTACTGTAGAAACTTCTTTATTAGTAATCCTAGACAGCGAGCATATATCGGTCCACTGGCATAAAAAGGCTGGCACAACACTGACTGTAGACCACTGCTGGTCCACCATCGGACCACTCAGATTACTGTCCTGTACAGGATATAACTCATTTATAATCTCCTCAAACAGATTTTAAATTCACAGGGACTTTTATTCTGGAAAACGAACTAATACAAATATTACCAACAACTATGAGAGATATAATAATGAGTATAAGCCTGATATAAAATGATTATACTAAAAATGTTGACACTGTGCTGGATTAAAATGATTTACTAATCTTATTTATAAAGAATAACAAAAGAATCTAATGAAGGAAAAATGTAAATTGGACTGTGAATGGAAAAGTGCTAAAATGTGGCATTTTTTCTAAAATTCTGTTTAATCACCAGTGGTCCGCCCAGAAAACGCTGTGTAAAACACTAGTGGACCTCCAACTTTGCCCTCAGTGGGACAACAGTGGTCCACCGTCTCCTTGCTATCAGTGATAGAATATACTGTAAATGCTATTCAGATAGGTAGTTATCAACATACATGGCTAGTTGATTGTGTAATGCTAAAATCTAAATAACCCAATAGCTTAATACTGCAGTTAAGTTAGCTTGTGGTTAGCTATTCATAATTGTTTAGCGGATGACTGATGCTAAGAAACAGTGTTCATATGTGGGTTTTTTTCTCCACAGGAGCTAATTCCAGTCTCCATATAATAGCGTAGGACCATGGGCTGCTGCTACTCGTGTTTCCCTAGCAGAGGGAAGGAGGAAAAGGAGCCGAGTGACATCGAGTGCTCCATCCACCATCTCTCACCAGCTGTTCTTCCAGATACGAGGAAGATGGTCTCTGCGTATGATGTGGAAATCCAGGACCTGGAGGAACCATGGGATAGCCCTTCTGCAGCTCTGGATTTAGTGAGTATTTATCCAGATGTATCTGCAGATGATCTGATCAAGTTTTTTGGGCTTTTCCTGTGTCGTAGGTGCAGCCGGATTCCAGGTCTCAGACCTACAGACCCAGAGATCTGGCTCCGTTCGGTGGATATTCGCCTCGTTTTGTACGGGTGGCACCGCGAACATTTCATCACTCCGGGCAGCGTGGTGTTCCTCTACATGATGTGCCGGGATGTCGTCTCAGCGGAGTTGACCAGTTTGGAGGAGCTGCAGGCCGTCCTGCTCACCTGCCTTTTCATCTCGTACTGCTACATCTGCGAGGAGAACCAGATCCCTCTGAGCTACTTTGTAGTGACGGACACCATGGAGGCCTTTTGGAGACGCACTCTGGACGTCATCAACCGCTTGAGTGCCAAGATGATGAGGATTAACACCGACCCAGATTACTACGCAGAGGTCTTCGCTGAGCTGCTGGACCAGAAGGACAACTGAAGAAGCTGGCGTAGGTATGTGCTGAGAGGGGATAGCAGGGCACTGGAGGTGGTGCATAGATTAACCTCATTTTAACACAATTTTTTAAAATGTATTGATATTCGTGCAGTTTAATATGTGAGTATTTTTTAACAATTTTTTTTTTTTTTTTTTCACAGAAGGAGTTGAACCCTTCCTCCTCATCCTCCTCCTCCTTTTCTACACTACCTCCATATGGAGAGTACTTAGAGATGGCTTCCCGTCTTTGATCATCAGACTTTAATGACTTTTATCAGTTAGAGATGATCAGACATCAGCCCATTGTGTATAACCTTGTCTCCTCAAAAGTTTGGACTGTTTTTAATGTGTAAAAAACAATATCAGTATTTTTAAAATTCTGTTGAAGCATTATGTAACTGACAAAAGCACAAAGCAAAGACTCCAGTGACCAACGTGATTGTATTTTTTAAGCAATACAATTATAAACAATAAAAATGTGTATCTGCATCACGCTCCAAAAAAGTTGGAACCATGTTTACCATTGTGTTGCATCATCTTTCACTGTAATTAGTGCTGCATTATCTTTGACTGTTTAGTCATTTGGGAACTGATAATACTAGTTGCTGCAGGTTTGTTAGAGGAATTCTTGCCCGTTCTTCAATTAAAACCTTTTATAGCTCTAATCTTATATCGAGCATGTACGGGACAACATTCTTCTTGCAAAACTTCAACATTTGTACTTTCAGTTTTCAATGTCACTGTTAAAAAATGAAAAGTGATGTAACGTAGTGGCAAATAGGCCTTTGACCCAAGTTTTCGGAGTGTAATGCAGGAGTTAACATTGTTTATATTTACAAAATACAATTCAATTTATCTGTGAAGGCTTTAATTATTTTGTGCCATTGTCAGTGACATAAAGCTTCAGTGGAATGAACAAATTATAGTTTCTTGGTTTTACTTAAAATGTCCCAGCTTTTCTGGAAAGGTTTTTGTAAATACTCTAAATACTGTAAATATTATAATCATTTTTTTAAATTGTGCAATAAATACCTAACAATGTCCAGCCGTAAAAATAAACTGACCTCCTTGTATCTGCACTCACTGCCCATTTTCTCAGCTCCACTGTCCATACAGGAGCACTTTGTAGTTCTACAATTACAGAAAGTTTCTTGACTTTCTTAATACCCATTTCACCCAGTTCTTCATTGGTAAGGATCCCCACAGAACACCCACAGAGCAGGTATGATTCAGGTGGTGGATCATTGTCAGCGCTGCAGTGACATTGGTGAGTTGGTATTTGTTGCGCTGGTACAAGTGGATCAGACACAGCAGTGCTGCAGGAATATTTAAATACATCTACTCACTGGTCACTTGATTAGACACACCTACAATGTTGGTACATGTAAAGTCAGAGACTGTTTTGGTTGGTGGGCTACTCTCAGTGACACTGATGGGTATAAAAATTTCAGCAGCACTGCTGTTTCTGATCCGCTCGTCCCAGTGTAACAAACGCTAACATAGCACCATTGCATCATTGTCACTGCAGAGCTGAGAATGATCAACCACCCAAATCATACCTGCTCTGTGGGGGCCCTGACCACTGAACAACAGGCTGAAAAGGAGTAAACAACGTATGTAGACCAGCAGATGAGTGTAGAAACAAGGACCTCAATTTTAAACCAGTTATTGTTTTAGATTTTAATGCAAATAAAAAAATAAACACTTTAATTTCACATTATAAACTTTGATTAAATTGTGTATTTAATTATTGCTAAAAAAGTTTATTAAATTTGTATAAACCCTACACTGTTATACAACTTTATTCTGCAATTTTGTGATGTGTGTAATTATATTTCATATGAGTTTAACTATATAAAGTAGAGAACAGTTTATTTTCAATAAAACAAAGAGAGGGATTATAATGCTGTCTGCCCTAATGGACTGTGTATAAATAAATAAATAAATAAATAAATAAATAGGAGAATGGACTGTGTTAGTGTTAATGGTAATTGTATTGTAACTAATAAAAGTCTTTAAAACCTGTTTGCTGGTGTGAATATTCTTCAGTAGTCTCAAGTGTTTACTAACACTCATTCATTCATTCATTTTCTATAACTGCTTCATCCAGTTCAGTGTCCAAAGCCTACCCTGGATCATTGGGCTCAGGCAGGAACACACCCTGGACAAGGCGACTGTCCATCAAAGGACCTTTTGAGGAGCCAGTTCACCTACCAGCATGTGTTTTTGGCCAATGGGAGCAAACCAGAACACCCAGAGGAAACCCACACAGATGTGCCACTTTCTTTACTAACATATCTTTCCAAAACATCATTCAAAACCCAGTCGTGAATCTCAGCAGGATTGATTCCTTAGGTGTATGACATAAGAATCCCTGGCTATCTGAATCCATCCATTTGACTGTTTCTTTGGGACGCAGACGTTCTTAAGGGGAAATGCTCAGCCACGCTTCTCACTGCTTATTTCACTAAGGATGTATGTTCTAGTGTAAAATAAAGCCGTCTTCTTCGTTGCCGGTCCGGAAGCTTTGTCGTCCCTTTGAGGGTCAGAGGTGTAAGGTTTCCTTCATGCTCTGGGTGTGGCGTTGAATTTTTGCTAGAGTTAAACTACAGCTTTTCTTAATCTATAGTTTTCTACAAGAGATAAAATTAAAATAGAACTTCTGTTCTATCTGGACCACGCTTGAGGGTCTCAAGGCTGGTTAAGACAGCCATGAGTCTGACGTCTGCAGAGTCATTTCAAATCCCGAATCATTTTCCTCTTTAGCCTTGAAAAAGTCTAAAAGAGAAAAAGTGTGAAGTGAAGTGAAGTGAAGGTGTGGGGATCAGATTTTATTTATTTTTTTATTATTTATTGTACTTTTATTGACAATACTCTTTACACAAACATGAGGATTACTAACGAATGGTTTAATGGAAATACTCAAATTTGGTCTCGTTTTGAAGGCGACAAACAAAGGTCAGCGCTGATATACATTTTGTGTTAGTCACTTCTGAGTTCTTCAGGATTCGAGACACAAATGTTTTGGGGTTTAGTTGAGAATGAGTTCTGACGTTTGGAATAACCATTTCTTTCGGACACTTGATGCTTAAATTTGGTACACTGACCGTCGACTTTGGACCTGTAATACCTGAGATAAACCGGCGGATATAAACACTGCGTTTTTTTGCTCTGTGGCGTGTTAGTGCACACACAAATGTTTTTTTACCTCATGACTAATGCAGAGTATTATATATATATTTATTTATTTATTATTTTTTATTAAGCTTTTGATACACTGCCTTTAAAGGAACAGTACATTTATATTTTTACCTTAAAATTCCAGTATCAAAATCATTGTGATGCTTCACTGAACTGTAACAGAGAGAACAGAGCCTCTATTGTTGTTACTCCAGGGTCAGCACTGCAGAAACTGCACTATGTAGCTTTTGAAGGAGGGTAGGAAACCAGAGCTTGGCATTCACTGGGTGAACCTTAGAGTAGCTGAATAAATTTATTAAAGGGGCTCTAAAACGTTTGTATTTTTAAGGTCTGAGCTCACTGCAGAGAGGATGAAACAGACTGTTGTTGTATGCTCTGCATAAAAAAGCAGAATACACTTCAGTCTGATGTTTGTGCTGCATTCCACAGAGACAGAATATTTGGACTAAATGTAGATTGTCTGCAGATGATTTTTTTCTCTAAATCAACACAAGGGGGAGCCACTTTTACTGCTTCTGCTCTAAACCTGTATATACCGACTGTATTTGGCTTTCCTCTCTCTGTGATAACACTGATTTATATCATTTTAAAACCTAAAATATACACACTCCAAGTTGATTATGTCTGTAAAGCAATTTTGAGAAACTGTGGAAGATTATTTAGTGTGATTTAATACTGACCCGACACTGACCCACAACTAGAAAGCTGAAACTTGGTCACACGAGTTTCCAGAAGGAAGATCATCCTAAGCATTCATCCTAAGTAGTGACAAAATGGCCAGAGGGTAACAAGGTGAATGCATTGGAGTGAACAGCACAAAAATCCCGACATGTCTGAGCATGGAGCTCTAATCTTATATCGAGCATGTACGGGACAACATTCTTCTTGCAAAACTTCAACATTTGTACTTTCAGTTTTCAATGTCAGTGTTAAAAAATTAAAGGTGATGTAACGTAGTGGCAAATAGGCCTTTGACCCAAGTTTTCGGAGTGTAATGCAGGAGTTAACATTGTTTATATTTACAAAATACAATTCAATTTATCTGTGAAGGCTTTAATTATTTTGTGCCATTGTCAGTGACATAAAGCTTCCGTAGAATAAACAAATTATAGTTTCTTGGTTTTACTTAAAATGTCCCAGCTTTTCTGGAAAGGTTTTTGTAAATACTCTACATACTGTAAATATTATAATCATTTTTTTTAATTTTGCAACAAATACCTAACAATGTCCAGCCATAAAAATAAACTGACCTCCTTGTATCTGCACTCACTGCCCATTTTCTCAGCTCCACTGTCCATACAGGAGCACTTTGTAGTTCTACAATTACAGAAAGTTTCTTGACTTTCTTAATACCCATTTCACCCAGTTCTTCATTGGTAAGGATCCCCACAGAACACCCACAGAGCAGGTATGATTCAGGTGGTGGATCATTGTCAGCGCTGCAGTGACATTGGTGAGTTGGTGTTTGTTGCGCTGGTACAAGTGGATCAGACACAGCAGTGCTGCAGGAATATTTAAATACATCTACTCACTGGTCACTTGATTAGACACACCTGCAATGTTGGTACATGTAAAGTCAGAGACTGTTTTGGTTGGTGGGCTACTCTCAGTGACACTGATGGGTATAAAAATTTCAGCAGCACTGCTGTTTCTGATCCGCTCGTCCCAGTGTAACAAACGCTAACATAGCACCATTGCATCATTGTCACTGCAGAGCTGAGAATGATCAACCACCCAAATCATACCTGCTCTGTGGGGGCCCTGACCACTGAACAACAGGCTGAAAAGGAGTAAACAACGTATGTAGACCAGCAGATGAGTGTAGAAACAAGGACCTCAATTTTAAACCAGTTATTGTTTTAGATTTTAATGCAAATAAAAAAATAAACACTTTAATTTCACATTATAAACTTTGATTAAATTGTGTATTTAATTATTGTTAAAAAAGTTGATTAAATTTGTATAAACCCTACACTGTTATACAACTTTATTCTGCAATTTTGTGATGTGTGTAATTATATTTCATATGAGTTTAACTATATAAAGTAGAGAACAGTTTATTTTCAATAAAACAAAGAGAGGGATTATAATGCTGTCTGCCCTAATGGACTGTGTATAAATAAATAAATAAATAAATAAATAGGAGAATGGACTGTGTTAGTGTTAATGGTAATTGTATTGTAACTAATAAAAGTCTTTAAAACCTGTTTGCTGGTGTGAATATTCTTCAGTAGTCTCAAGTGTTTACTAACACTCATTCATTCATTCATTTTCTATAACTGCTTCATCCAGTTCAGTGTCCAAAGCCTACCCTGGATCATTGGGCTCAGGCAGGAACACACCCTGGACAAGGCGACTGTCCATCAAAGGACCTTTTGAGGAGCCAGTTCACCTACCAGCATGTGTTTTTGGCCAATGGGAGCAAACCAGAACACCCAGAGGAAACCCACACAGATGTGCCACTTTCTTTACTAACATATCTTTCCAAAACATCATTCAAAACCCAGTCGTGAATCTCAGCAGGATTGATTCCTTAGGTGTATGACATAAGAATCCCTGGCTATCTGAATCCATCCATTTGACTGTTTCTTTGGGACGCAGACGTTCTTAAGGGGAAATGCTCAGCCACGCTTCTCACTGCTTATTTCACTAAGGATGTATGTTCTAGTGTAAAATAAAGCCGTCTTCTTCGTTGCCGGTCCGGAAGCTTTGTCGTCCCTTTGAGGGTCAGAGGTGTAAGGTTTCCTTCATGCTCTGGGTGTGGCGTTGAATTTTTGCTAGAGTTAAACTACAGCTTTTCTTAATCTATAGTTTTCTACAAGAGATAAAATTAAAATAGAACTTCTGTTCTATCTGGACCACGCTTGAGGGTCTCAAGGCTGGTTAAGACAGCCATGAGTCTGACGTCTGCAGAGTCATTTCAAATCCCGAATCATTTTCCTCTTTAGCCTTGAAAAAGTCTAAAAGAGAAAAAGTGTGAAGTGAAGTGAAGTGAAGGTGTGGGGATCAGATTTTATTTATTTTTTTATTATTTATTGTACTTTTATTGACAATACTCTTTACACAAACATGAGGATTACTAACGAATGGTTTAATGGAAATACTCAAATTTGGTCTCGTTTTGAAGGCGACAAACAAAGGTCAGCGCTGATATACATTTTGTGTTAGTCACTTCTGAGTTCTTCAGGATTCGAGACACAAATGTTTTGGGGTTTAGTTGAGAATGAGTTCTGACGTTTGGAATAACCATTTCTTTCGGACACTTGATGCTTAAATTTGGTACACTGACCGTCGACTTTGGACCTGTAATACCTGAGATAAACCGGCGGATATAAACACTGCGTTTTTTTGCTCTGTGGCGTGTTAGTGCACACACAAATGTTTTTTTACCTCATGACTAATGCAGAGTATTATATATATATTTATTTATTTATTATTTTTTATTAAGCTTTTGATACACTGCCTTTAAAGGAACAGTACATTTATATTTTTACCTTAAAATTCCAGTATCAAAATCATTGTGATGCTTCACTGAACTGTAACAGAGAGAACAGAGCCTCTATTGTTGTTACTCCAGGGTCAGCACTGCAGAAACTGCACTATGTAGCTTTTGAAGGAGGGTAGGAAACCAGAGCTTGGCATTCACTGGGTGAACCTTAGAGTAGCTGAATAAATTTATTAAAGGGGCTCTAAAACGTTTGTATTTTTAAGGTCTGAGCTCACTGCAGAGAGGATGAAACAGACTGTTGTTGTATGCTCTGCATAAAAAAGCAGAATACACTTCAGTCTGATGTTTGTGCTGCATTCCACAGAGACAGAATATTTGGACTAAATGTAGATTGTCTGCAGATGATTTTTTTCTCTAAATCAACACAAGGGGGAGCCACTTTTACTGCTTCTGCTCTAAACCTGTATATACCGACTGTATTTGGCTTTCCTCTCTCTGTGATAACACTGATTTATATCATTTTAAAACCTAAAATATACACACTCCAAGTTGATTATGTCTGTAAAGCAATTTTGAGAAACTGTGGAAGATTATTTAGTGTGATTTAATACTGACCCGACACTGACCCACAACTAGAAAGCTGAAACTTGGTCACACGAGTTTCCAGAAGGAAGATCATCCTAAGCATTCATCCTAAGTAGTGACAAAATGGCCAGAGGGTAACAAGGTGAATGCATTGGAGTGAACAGCACAAAAATCCCGACATGTCTGAGCATGGAGCTCTAATCTTATATCGAGCATGTACGGGACAACATTCTTCTTGCAAAACTTCAACATTTGTACTTTCAGTTTTCAATGTCAGTGTTAAAAAATTAAAGGTGATGTAACGTAGTGGCAAATAGGCCTTTGACCCAAGTTTTCGGAGTGTAATGCAGGAGTTAACATTGTTTATATTTACAAAATACAATTCAATTTATCTGTGAAGGCTTTAATTATTTTGTGCCATTGTCAGTGACATAAAGCTTCCGTAGAATAAACAAATTATAGTTTCTTGGTTTTACTTAAAATGTCCCAGCTTTTCTGGAAAGGTTTTTGTAAATACTCTACATACTGTAAATATTATAATCATTTTTTTTAATTTTGCAACAAATACCTAACAATGTCCAGCCATAAAAATAAACTGACCTCTTTGTATCTGCACTCACTGCCCATTTTCTCAGCTCCACTGTCCATACAGGAGCACTTTGTAGTTCTACAATTACAGAAAGTTTCTTGACTTTCTTAATACCCATTTCACCCAGTTCTTCATTGGTAAGGATCCCCACAGAACACCCACAGAGCAGGTATGATTCAGGTGGTGGATCATTGTCAGCGCTGCAGTGACATTGGTGAGTTGGTGTTTGTTGCGCTGGTACAAGTGGATCAGACACAGCAGTGCTGCAGGAATATTTAAATACATCTACTCACTGGTCACTTGATTAGACACACCTGCAATGTTGGTACATGTAAAGTCAGAGACTGTTTTGGTTGGTGGGCTACTCTCAGTGACACTGATGGGTATAAAAATTTCAGCAGCACTGCTGTTTCTGATCCGCTCGTCCCAGTGTAACAAACGCTAACATAGCACCATTGCATCATTGTCACTGCAGAGCTGAGAATGATCAACCACCCAAATCATACCTGCTCTGTGGGGGCCCTGACCACTGAACAACAGGCTGAAAAGGAGTAAACAACGTATGTAGACCAGCAGATGAGTGTAGAAACAAGGACCTCAATTTTAAACCAGTTATTGTTTTAGATTTTAATGCAAATAAAAAAATAAACACTTTAATTTCACATTATAAACTTTGATTAAATTGTGTATTTAATTATTGTTAAAAAAGTTGATTAAATTTGTATAAACCCTACACTGTTATACAACTTTATTCTGCAATTTTGTGATGTGTGTAATTATATTTCATATGAGTTTAACTATATAAAGTAGAGAACAGTTTATTTTCAATAAAACAAAGAGAGGGATTATAATGCTGTCTGCCCTAATGGACTGTGTATAAATAAATAAATAAATAAATAAATAGGAGAATGGACTGTGTTAGTGTTAATGGTAATTGTATTGTAACTAATAAAAGTCTTTAAAACCTGTTTGCTGGTGTGAATATTCTTCAGTAGTCTCAAGTGTTTACTAACACTCATTCATTCATTCATTTTCTATAACTGCTTCATCCAGTTCAGTGTCCAAAGCCTACCCTGGATCATTGGGCTCAGGCAGGAACACACCCTGGACAAGGCGACTGTCCATCAAAGGACCTTTTGAGGAGCCAGTTCACCTACCAGCATGTGTTTTTGGCCAATGGGAGCAAACCAGAACACCCAGAGGAAACCCACACAGATGTGCCACTTTCTTTACTAACATATCTTTCCAAAACATCATTCAAAACCCAGTCGCGAATCTCAGCAGGACTGATTCCTTAGGTGTATGACAAAAGAATCCCTGGCTATCTGAATCCATCCATTTGACTGTTTCTTTGGGACGCAGACGTTCTTAAGGGGAAATGCTAAGCCACGTTTCTCACTGCTTATTTCACTAAGGATGTATGTTCTAGTGTAAAAATAAAGCCGTCTTCTTCGTTGCCGGTCCGGAAGCTTTGTCGTCCCTTTGAGGGTCAGAGGTGTAAGGTTTCCTTCATGCTCTGGGTGTGGCGTTGAATTTTTGCTAGAGTTAAACTACAGCTTTTCTTAATCTATAGTTTTCTACAAGAGATAAAATTAAAATAGAACTTCTGTTCTATCTGGACCACGCTTGAGGGGCTCAAGGCTGGTTAAGACAGCCATGAGTCTGACGTCTGCAGAGTCATTTCAAAACCCGAATCATTTTCCTCTTTAGCCTTGAAAAAGTCTAAAAGAGAAAAAGTGTGAAGTGAAGTGAAGTGAAGGTGTGGGGATCAGATTTTATTTATTTTTTTATTATTTATTGTACTTTTATTGACAATACTCTTTACACAAACATGAGGATTACTAACGAACGGTTTGATGGAAATACTCAAATTTGGTCTCGTTTTGAAGGCGACAAACAAAGGTCAGCGCTGATATACATTTTGTGTTAGTCACTTCTGAGTTCTTCAGGATTCGAGACACAAATGTTTTGGGGTTTAGTTGAGGATGAGTTCTGACGTTTGGAATAACCATTTCTTTCGGACACTTGATGCTTAAATTTGGTACACTGACCGTCGACTTTGGACCTGTAATACCTGAGATAAACCGGCGGATATAAACACTGCGTTTTTTTGCTCTGTGGCGTAAATGTTTTTTTACCTCATGACTAATGCAGAGTATTATATATTTATTTATTTATTTATTATTTTTTATTAAGCTTTTTATACACTGCCTTTAAAGGAACAGTACATTTATATTTTTACCTTAAAATTCCAGTATCAAAATCATTGTGTTGCTTCACTGAACTGTAACAGAGAGAACAGAGCCTCTATTGTTGTTACTCCAGGGTCAGCACTGCAGAAACTGCACTATGTAGCTTTTGAAGGAGGGTAGGAAACCAGAGCTTGGCATTCACTGGGTGAACCTTAAAGTAGCTGAATAAATTTATTAAAGGGGCTCTAAAACGTTTGTATTTTTAAGGTCTGAGCTCACTGCAGAGAGGATGAAACAGACTGTTGTTGTATGCTCTGCATAAAAAAGCAGAATACACTTCAGTCTGATGTTTGTGCTGCATTCCACAGAGACAGAATATTTGGACTAAATGTAGACTGTCTGCAGATGATTTTTTTCTCTAAATCAACACAAGGGGGAGCCACTTTTACTGCTTCTGCTCTAAACCTGTATATACCGACTGTATTTGGCTTTCCTCTCTCTGTGATAACACTGATTTATATCATTTTAAAACCTAAAATATACACACTCCAAGTTGATTATGTCTGTAAAGCAATTTTGAGAAACTGTGGAAGATTATTTAGTGTGATTTAATACTGACCCGACACTGACCCACAACTAGAAAGCTGAAACTTGGTCACACGAGTTTCCAGAAGGAAGATCATCCTAAGCATTCATCCTAAGTAGTGACAAAATGACCAGAGGGTAACAAGGTGAATGCATTGGAGTGAACAGCACAAAAATCCCGACATGTCTGAGCATGGAGCTCTAATCTTATATCGAGCATGTACGGGACAACATTCTTCTTGCAAAACTTCAACATTTGTACTTTCAGTTTTCAATGTCAGTGTTAAAAAATGAAAAGTGATGTAACGTAGTGGCAAATAGGCCTTTGTAATGCAGGAGTTAACATTGTTTATATTTACAAAATACACTTCAATTTATCTGTGAAGGCTTTAATTATTTTGTGCCATTGTCAGTGACATAAAGCTTCAGTAGAATAAACAAATTATAGTTTCTTGGTTTTACTTAAAATGTCCCAGCTTTTCTGGAAAGGTTTTTGTAAATACTCTACATACTGTAAATATTATAATCATTTTTTTAAATTTTGCAACAAATACCTAACAATGTCCAGCCATAAAAATAAACTGACCTCCTTGTATCTGCACTCACTGCCCATTTTCTCAGCTCCACTGTCCATACAGGAGCACTTTGTAGTTCTACAATTACAGAAAGTTTCTTGACTTTCTTAATACCCATTTTACCCAGTTCTTCATTGGTAAGGATCCCCACAGAACACCCACAGAGCAGGTATGATTCAGGTGGTGGATCATTGTCAGCGCTGCAGTGACATTGGTGAGTTGGTGTTTGTTGCGCTGGTACAAGTGGATCAGACACAGCAGTGCTGCAGGAATATTTAAATACATCTACTCACTGGTCACTTGATTAGACACACCTACAATGTTGGTACATGTAAAGTCAGAGACTGTTTTGGTTGGTGGGCTACTCTCAGTGACACTGATGGGTATAAAAATTTCAGCAGCACTGCTGTTTCTGATCCGCTCGTCCCAGTGTAACAAACGCTAACATAGCACCATTGCATCATTGTCACTGCAGAGCTGAGAATGATCAACCACCCAAATCATACCTGCTCTGTGGGGGCCCTGACCACTGAACAACAGGCTGAAAAGGAGTAAACAACGTATGTAGACCAGCAGATGAGTGTAGAAACAAGGACCTCAATTTTAAACCAGTTATTGTTTTAGATTTTAATGCAAATAAAAAAATAAACACTTTAATTTCACATTATAAACTTTGATTAAATTGTGTATTTAATTATTGTTAAAAAAGTTGATTAAATTTGTATAAACATTACACTGTTATACAACTTTATTCTGCAATTTTGTGATGTGTATAATTATATTTCATATGAGTTTAACTATATAAAGTAGAGAACAGTTTATTTTCAATAAAACAAAGAGAGGGATTATAATGCTGTCTGCCCTAATGGACTGTGTATAAATAAATAAATAAATAAATAAATAAATAGGAGAATGGACTGTGTTAGTGTTAATGGTAATTGAATTGTAACTAATAAAAGTCTTTAAAACCTGTTTGCTGGTGTGAATATTCTTCAGTAGTCTCAAGTGTTTACTAACACTCATTCATTCATTCATTTTCTATAACTGCTTCATCCAGTTCAGTGTCCAAAGCCTACCCTGGATCATTGGGCTCAGGCGGGAACACACCCTGGACAAGGCGACTGTCCATCAAAGGACCTTTTGAGGAGCCAGTTCACCTACCAGCATGTGTTTTTGGCCAATGGGAGCAAACCAGAACACCCAGAGGAAACCCACACAGATGTGCCACTTTCTTTACTAACATATCTTTCCAAAACATCATTCAAAACCCAGTCGCGAATCTCAGCAGGATTGATTCCTTAGGTGTATGACATAAGAATCCCTGGCTATCTGAATCCATCCATTTGACTGTTTCTTTGGGACGCAGACGTTCTTAAGGGGAAATGCTCAGCCACGTTTCTCACTGCTTATTTCACTAAGGATGTATGTTCTAGTGTAAAATAAAGCCGTCTTCTTCGTTGCCGGTCCGGAAGCTTTGTCGTCCCTTTGAGGGTCAGAGGTGTAAGGTTTCCTTCATGCTCTGGGTGTGGCGTTGAATTTTTGCTAGAGTTAAACTACAGCTTTTCTTAATCTATAGTTTTCTACAAGAGATAAAATTAAAATAGAACTTCTGTTCTATCTGGACCACGCTTGAGGGGCTCAAGGCTGGTTAAGACAGCCATGAGTCTGACGTCTGCAGAGTCATTTCAAAACCTGAATCATTTTTCTCTTTAGCCTTGAAAAAGTCTAAAAGAGAAAAAGTGTGAAGTGAAGTGAAGTGAAGGTGTGGGGATCAGATTTTATTTATTTTTTTATTATTTATTGTACTTTTATTGACAATACTCTTTACATAAACATGAGGATTACTAACGAACGGTTTGATGGAAATACTCAAATTTGGTCTCGTTTTGAAGGCGACAAACAAAGGTCAGCGCTGATATACATTTTGTGTTAGTCACTTCTGAGTTCTTCAGGATTCGAGACACAAATGTTTTGGGGTTTAGTTGAGGATGAGTTCTGACGTTTGGAATAACCATTTCTTTCGGACACTTGATGCTTAAATTTGGTACACTGACCGTCGACTTTGGACCTGTAATACCTGAGATAAACCGGCGGATATAAACACTGCGTTTTTTTGCTCTGTGGCGTGTTAGTGCACACACAAATGTTTTTTTACCTCATGACTAATGCAGAGTATTATATATATATTTATTTATTTATTATTTTTTATTAAGCTTTTGATACACTGCCTTTAAAGGAACAGTACATTTATATTTTTACCTTAAAATTCCAGTATCAAAATCATTGTGATGCTTCACTGAACTGTAACAGAGAGAACAGAGCCTCTATTGTTGTTACTCCAGGGTCAGCACTGCAGAAACTGCACTATGTAGCTTTTGAAGGAGGGTAGGAAACCAGAGCTTGGCATTCACTGGGTGAACCTTAAAGTAGCTGAATAAATTTATTAAAGGGGCTCTAAAACGTTTGTATTTTTAAGGTCTGAGCTCACTGCAGAGAGGATGAAACAGACTGTTGTTGTATGCTCTGCATAAAAAAGCAGAATACACTTCAGTCTGATGTTTGTGCTGCATTCCACAGAGACAGAATATTTGGACTAAATGTAGATTGTCTGCAGATGATTTTTTTCTCAATATCAAAACAAGGGGGAGCCACTTTTACTGCTTCTGCTCTAAACCTGTATATACCGACTGTATTTGGCTTTCCTCTCTCTGTGATAACACTGATTTATATCATTTTAAAACCTAAAATATGCACACTCCAAGTTGATTGTGTCTGTCAAGCAATTTTGAGAAACTGTGGAAGATTATTTAGTGTGATTTAATACTGACCCGACACTGACCCACAATTAGAAAGCTGAAACTTGGTCACACGAGTTTCCAGAAGGAAGATCATCCTAAGCATTCATCCTAAGTAGTGACAAAATGGCCAGAGGGTAACAAGGTGAATGCATTGGAGTGAACAGCACAAAAATCCCGACCTGAATCCCATATAAAAATGTGGAGGACTAAAAAGATAAAGCATGTCTGAGCATGGAGGCCAAAAACATTGGACTGAAATACAGCAGTTCCCTCAGGAGGAATGAGATAAATGTGGAAGAGAATTGTCAGAAGCTTGTGCTATGCTTCCCCAAGCTTAAATTTAGAATACAACAAATACTAACAAAGTGTGTGGAAACGTATGATCCACTGAAAATATGATACAGCAAATAAACATCTGAGTTTCTTAGCTATTATCTTTAAATGAATCCTTGTGAAAAAGCAGAAATGACTGTTTGTCTGTTGAGGTTTCCTAAAAACCAAAGGGAGTATGACACACAAACAAAGGCAGTGTGGTAGAAGGTGTGTGTTGTGTGTTATTTTCTTATTCATATGTACAGATAAGAGCCCTTCTTTATGTGTTTGTGCAGGCTGCACTCTCACAGGTGAAAAGAAGTTAAAAGAAATCATGGGAAACATGGGTGGGTCAGTACTGTTGCCCTGCTCCTGCGCTCGCTGACCCAGAGACCAAACCTCAGACGTTAACCCGGAGAGTTAAGGACACTGGGAGAACCTGGACTGATGCATTTCCTGATGGTCACTACAGAGACAGACTACATACCGTGGTCTAATGAGGATTCTCCTGCTAATCTCTCTCTCTGCTCATATCTAACCTGAGCGATGAAGATGGGTTCTACAGGTGTGGGACAGAGAAGGGTATCAGATATGTCAGACTGAATGTTAAAAATAAAGTTTAAACTCTAAAAGTATAATGAATGTTGGCATGATTCAGCTGATATGAGTCTGCTGAGAGAAGGGTTCATGAAGGCTAAAAAAAACAAGGCCTCTTCCAAACAAAAGGACAACACACTGCAGACACTAAAGGCAGGATTTTAAACCTCTTTGTAGAGTGTATAAAATGCATCTTGTGACAAATCACTGTAGCAAAATGTACATTATGCTCACTGTTATAATTGCCCTGTAATGTCTGTGAGCTGTTGATGAGCGAAGTCTCTGAATGTTACAGATGAAGCTGAAAGTGGTTTACTGTGTTTGTGTTTTCAGCAAAATGCCCAGAAGTGATGTTATATACGGCAGAAACTTAAAATATATTAAACATATTAAAATACACTTATATTCAAATTATAATTTATAATGTATGAAATCATTTGGTAAGAGCGATTATTATTATTATTATTATTATTATTATTATTATTATTATTATTATTATAATTATTATTAGTCTATTGTTATGTTGGTGTTGTTTTGCTATTACTAATATTATGATCTTGTAAATCATGGTGATGACAATTATATGATTATATTACTGTAAATAATATTACTGTTATTATTACTATTTTTCATTAATGATAATATAAATATATTAAATAAAATTGCAAAAATATCTTTTAAATAATAATATTATATTTATTTTATATACAAAATACTATATATTATATAATTATAAATATGTAAAATGTATATTATTGTATATATGATTATATTATTCATTATATATTTAATTTATTATATTTTTCTTATTATGAATAAAACAAAAAATAAATATTCTAATGAGCAGTTTTATTGATAACAGTAATATTACTGAACATTAAAACTAAATGATGAGAATGTATATCAAACTATATCAATTAAACTAAACAATAATAACACTTCTTGTTGCTGTTTTGCTGTTAATAATATTATTGGTCGTGTTTTATTTAATGGTGATGACGATTATGTGATAATTGTCACTATTAATAATTGTTGTGTTATTATTGTTTCTATTGTTCATTAAAGATTGTTATCGCTATTATCATTATTAATAGTAGTGATATTAATTTTTGGACGTTAATGAAATAAAAGATAAATAAAATGGTGTTACTTTGTGGTGGTTTGTAAATAAATAAACAGCTCCGCTGAAATGACATCATCAGCGTTCCATCACAGAAATCAAACAACAACAAACACGATCTCCACCTTCTCTCCAACGTCTTCATCAAACTCTCACCTCTCACTCTCAGCATCTCTCTGAACCTACAGAAACCCGCTCATCACACCCTCTCTCACAACTTCCAGCATCTTTCTGAACCGACAGGTGAGTGTTTTAAACACCAATTTATTCACTTAAACGGTACCTGCTGATTTAAAGGAGCGACACCGCACTGTGAACGAACATTCATTTGAATTTAAACAACTGGCTAATGATGTTTCTAAACTTAAACCACTGTAACTAGCTGTTCGTTGTTATTTTTAAAGTTCATAATATAGCTTATAATTGGTTAATGTTTGTGGTAAGTTAAAACATACGTGTCTAGGGTTTGTTTAACAGATGGTTGTTGATGTTTACTTGGATGCCAAGGTATTTTAAACAGTTACAAGGGTATTGCTAAGTGGCTGCTCCACACAGTCATTACCAATTGCCTCAGTTTCAGCCAATCAAAAACGGCAAATGACTAAGGTCATTTCTGATTGGATGGCTTGTCAAAGTATTTTGAGCGAGTAAGGAGGTTTCTTGAAAGCACACTAGCTTGCTCCACACTTACAGTTATTACAAAGTGCCTCAGTTTCAGCCAATCAAAAACGGCCAATGAAAAAGGTCATTTCTGATTGGATGGCTTGACCGCGCAGTGGGCGGGACATACAGGCCGGAGACCAGTAAATAGTGGGACACCGGTTACAGGTTAAGGTTAGGAGCGAAATCTGAAAATGTCCTCCGAACGGCAACAGACCAGTGCACCACAGCCAGTATTTTATTTTAAATTCATGGAATAGGCCACATATTGCAGTTTTTATCTGTTTTTTTTTTTTTTGCCTTAATTGTGTCTATCTAGTTTTACTGAGCAAGCAACGTAGCTGACGTGCTGAAAATAACGTACACATTATAAAATAGTGCTAGTAAATGGTCCTGCAACTACTGTAGAAACTTCTTTATTAGTAATCCTAGACAGCGAGCATATATCGGTCCACTGGCATAAAAAGGCTGGCACAACACTGACTGTAGACCACTGCTGGTCCACCATCGGACCACTCAGATTACTGTCCTGTACAGGATATAACTCATTTATAATCTCCTCAAACAGATTTTAAATTCACAGGGACTTTTATTCTGGAAAACGAACTAATACAAATATTACCAACAACTATGAGAGATATAATAATGAGTATAAGCCTGATATAAAATGATTATACTAAAAATGTTGACACTGTGCTGGATTAAAATGATTTACTAATCTTATTTATAAAGAATAACAAAAGAATCTAATGAAGGAAAAATGTAAATTGGACTGTGAATGGAAAAGTGCTAAAATGTGGCATTTTTTCTAAAATTCTGTTTAATCACCAGTGGTCCGCCCAGAAAACGCTGTGTAAAACACTAGTGGACCTCCAACTTTGCCCTCAGTGGGACAACAGTGGTCCACCGTCTCCTTGCTATCAGTGATAGAATATACTGTAAATGCTATTCAGATAGGTAGTTATCAACATACATGGCTAGTTGATTGTGTAATGCTAAAATCTAAATAACCCAATAGCTTAATACTGCAGTTAAGTTAGCTTGTGGTTAGCTATTCATAATTGTTTAGCGGATGACTGATGCTAAGAAACAGTGTTCATATGTGGGTTTTTTTCTCCACAGGAGCTAATTCCAGTCTCCATATAATAGCGTAGGACCATGGGCTGCTGCTACTCGTGTTTCCCTAGCAGAGGGAAGGAGGAAAAGGAGCCGAGTGACATCGAGTGCTCCATCCACCATCTCTCACCAGCTGTTCTTCCAGATACGAGGAAGATGGTCTCTGCGTATGATGTGGAAATCCAGGACCTGGAGGAACCATGGGATAGCCCTTCTGCAGCTCTGGATTTAGTGAGTATTTATCCAGATGTATCTGCAGATGATCTGATCAAGTTTTTTGGGCTTTTCCTGTGTCGTAGGTGCAGCCGGATTCCAGGTCTCAGACCTACAGACCCAGAGATGTGGCTCCGTTCGGTGGATATTCGCCTCGTTTTGTACGGGTGGCACCGCGAACATTTCATCACTCCGGGCAGCGTGGTGTTCCTCTACATGATGTGCCGGGATGTCGTCTCAGCGGAGTTGACCAGTTTGGAGGAGCTGCAGGCCGTCCTGCTCACCTGCCTTTTCATCTCGTACTGCTACATCTGCGAGGAGAACCAGATCCCACTGAGCTACTTTGTAGTGACGGACAACATGGAGGCCTTTTGGAGACGCACTCTGGACGTCATCAACCGCTTGAGTGCCAAGATGATGAGGATTAACACCGACCCAGATTACTACGCAGAGGTCTTCGCTGAGCTGCTGGACCAGAAGGACAACTGAAGAAGCTGGCGTAGGTATGTGCTGAGAGGGGATAGCAGGGCACTGGAGGTGGTGCATAGATTAACCTCATTTTAACACAATTTTTTAAAATGTATTGATATTCGTGCAGTTTAATATGTGAGTATTTTTTTAACAATTTTTTTTTTTTTTTTCACAGAAGGAGTTGAACCCTTCCTCCTCATCCTCCTCCTCCTTTTCTACACTACCTCCATATGGAGAGTACTTAGAGATGGCTTCCCGTCTTTGATCATCAGACTTTAATGACTTTTATCAGTTAGAGATGATCAGACATCAGCCCATTGTGTATAGCCTTGTCTCCTCAAAAGTTTGGACTGTTTTTAATGTGTAAAAAACAATATCAGTATTTTTAAAATTCTGTTGAAGCATTATGTAACTGACAAAAGCACAAAGCAAAGACTCCAGTGACCAACGTGATTGTATTTTTTAAGCAATACAATTATAAACAATAAAAATGTATCTGCATCACGCTCCAAAAAAGTTGGAACCATGTTTACCATTGTGTTGCATCATCTTTCACTGTAATTAGTGCTGCATTATCTTTGACTGTTTAGTCATTTGGGAACTGATAATACTAGTTGCTGCAGGTTTGTTAGAGGAATTCTTGCTCGTTCTTCAATTAAAACCTTTTATAGCTCTAATCTTATATCGAGCATGTACGGGACAACATTCTTCTTGCAAAACTTCAACATTTGTACTTTCAGTTTTCAATGTCACTGTTAAAAAATGAAAAGTGATGTAACGTAGTGGCAAATAGGCCTTTGACCCAAGTTTTCGGAGTGTAATGCAGGAGTTAACATTGTTTATATTTACAAAATACAATTCAATTTATCTGTGAAGGCTTTAATTATTTTGTGCCATTGTCAGTGACATAAAGCTTCAGTGGAATGAACAAATTATAGTTTCTTGGTTTTACTTAAAATGTCCCAGCTTTTCTGGAAAGGTTTTTGTAAATACTCTAAATACTGTAAATATTATAATCATTTTTTTAAATTGTGCAATAAATACCTAACAATGTCCAGCCGTAAAAATAAACTGACCTCCTTGTATCTGCACTCACTGCCCATTTTCTCAGCTCCACTGTCCATACAGGAGCACTTTGTAGTTCTACAATTACAGAAAGTTTCTTGACTTTCTTAATACCCATTTCACCCAGTTCTTCATTGGTAAGGATCCCCACAGAACACCCACAGAGCAGGTATGATTCAGGTGGTGGATCATTGTCAGTGCCATTGGTGAGTTGGTGTTTGTTGCGCTGGTACAAGTGGATCAGACACAGCAGTGCTGCAGGAATATTTAAATACATCTACTCACTGGTCACTTGATTAGACACACCTACAATGTTGGTACATGTAAAGTCAGAGACTGTTTTGGTTGGTGGGCTACTCTCAGTGACACTGATGGGTATAAAAATTTCAGCAGCACTGCTGTTTCTGATCCGCTCGTCCCAGTGTAACAAACGCTAACATAGCACCATTGCATCATTGTCACTGCAGAGCTGAGAATGATCAACCACCCAAATCATACCTGCTCTGTGGGGGCCCTGACCACTGAACAACAGGCTGAAAAGGAGTAAACAACGTATGTAGACCAGCAGATGAGTGTAGAAACAAGGACCTCAATTTTAAACCAGTTATTGTTTTAGATTTTAATGCAAATAAAAAAATAAACACTTTAATTTCACATTATAAACTTTGATTAAATTGTGTATTTAATTATTGTTAAAAAAGTTGATTAAATTTGTATAAACCCTACACTGTTATACAACTTTATTCTGCAATTTTGTGATGTGTGTTAACTATATAAAGTAGAGAACAGTTTATTTTCAATAAAACAAAGAGAGGGATTATAATGCTGTCTGCCCTAATGGACTGTGTATAAATAAATAAATAAATAAATAAATAAATAAATAGGAGAATGGACTGTGTTAGTGTTAATGGTAATTGTATTGTAACTAATAAAAGTCTTTAAAACCTGTTTGCTGGTGTGAATATTCTTCAGTAGTCTCAAGTGTTTACTAACACTCATTCATTCATTCATTTTCTATAACTGCTTCATCCAGTTCAGTGTCCAAAGCCTACCCTGGATCATTGGGCTCAGGCAGGAACACACCCTGGACAAGGTGACTGTCCATCAAAGGACCTTTTGAGGAGCCAGTTCACCTACCAGCATGTGTTTTTGGCCAATGGGAGCAAACCAGAACACCCAGAGGAAACCCACACAGATGTGCCACTTTCTTTACTAACATATCTTTCCAAAACATCATTCAAAACCCAGTCGTGAATCTCAGCAGGATTGATTCCTTAGGTGTATGACATAAGAATCCCTGGCTATCTGAATCCATCCATTTGACTGTTTCTTTGGGACGCAGACGTTCTTAAGGGGAAATGCTCAGCCACGCTTCTCACTGCTTATTTCACTAACGATGTATGTTCTAGTGTAAAATAAAGCCGTCTTCTTCGTTGCCGGTCCGGAAGCTTTGTCGTCCCTTTGAGGGTCAGAGGTGTAAGGTTTCCTTCATGCTCTGGGTGTGGCGTTGAATTTTTGCTAGAGTTAAACTACAGCTTTTCTTAATCTATAGTTTTCTACAAGAGATAAAATTAAAATAGAACTTCTGTTCTATCTGGACCACGCTTGAGGGTCTCAAGGCTGGTTAAGACAGCCATGAGTCTGACGTCTGCAGATTCATTTCAAATCCCGAATCATTTTCCTCTTTAGCCTTGAAAAAGTCTAAAAGAGAAAAAGTGTGAAGTGAAGTGAAGGTGTGGGGATCAGATTTTATTTATTTTTTTATTATTTATTGTACTTTTATTGACAATACTCTTTACACAAACATGAGGATTACTAACGAACGGTTTGATGGAAATACTCAAATTTGGTCTCGTTTTGAAGGCGACAAACAAAGGTCAGCGCTGATATACATTTTGTGTTAGTCACTTCTGAGTTCTTCAGGATTCGAGACACAAATGTTTTGGGGTTTAGTTGAGGATGAGTTCTGACGTTTGGAATAACCATTTCTTTCGGACACTTGATGCTTAAATTTGGTACACTGACCGTCGACTTTGGACCTGTAATACCTGAGATAAACCGGCGGATATAAACACTGCGTTTTTTTGCTCTGTGGCGTGTTAGTGCACACACAAATGTTTTTTACCTCATGACTAATGCAGAGTATTATATATATATTTATTTATTTATTATTTTTTATTAAGCTTTTGATACACTGCCTTTAAAGGAACAGTACATTTATATTTTTACCTTAAAATTCCAGTATCAAAATCATTGTGATGCTTCACTGAACTGTAACAGAGAGAACAGAGCCTCTATTGTTGTTACTCCAGGGTCAGCACTGCAGAAACTGCACTATGTAGCTTTTGAAGGAGGGTAGGAAACCAGAGCTTGGCATTCACTGGGTGAACCTTAGAGTAGCTGAATAAATTTATTAAAGGGGCTCTAAAACGTTTGTATTTTTAAGGTCTGAGCTCACTGCAGAGAGGATGAAACAGACTGTTGTTGTATGCTCTGCATAAAAAAGCAGAATACACTTCAGTCTGATGTTTGTGCTGCATTCCACAGAGACAGAATATTTGGACTAAATGTAGATTGTCTGCAGATGATTTTTTTCTCTAAATCAACACAAGGGGGAGCCACTTTTACTGCTTCTGCTCTAAACCTGTATATACCGACTGTATTTGGCTTTCCTCTCTCTGTGATAACACTGATTTATATCATTTTAAAACCTAAAATATACACACTCCAAGTTGATTGTGTCTGTAAAGCAATTTTGAGAAACTGTGGAAGATTATTTAGTGTGATTTAATACTGACCCGACACTGACCCACAACTAGAAAGCTGAAACTTGGTCACACGAGTTTCCAGAAGGAAGATCATCCTAAGCATTCATCCTAAGTAGTGACAAAATGGCCAGAGGGTAACAAGGTGAATGCATTGGAGTGAACAGCACAAAAATCCCGACCTGAATCCCATATAAAAATGTGGAGGGCTAAAAAGATAAAGCATGTCTGAGCATGGAGGCCAAAAACATTGGACTGAAATACAGCAGTTCCCTCAGGAGGAATGAGACAAATGTGGAAGAGAATTGTCAGAAGCTTGTGCTATGCTTCCCCAAGCTTAAATTTAGAATACAACAAATACTAACAAAGTGTGTGGAAACGTATGATCCACTGAAAATCTGATACAGCAAATAAACATCTGAGTTTCTTAGCTATTATCTTTAAATGAATCCTTGTGAAAAAGCAGAAATGACTGTTTGTCTGTTGAGGTTTCCTAAAAACCAAAGGGAGTATGACACACAAACAAAGGCAGTGTGGTAGAAGGTGTGTGTTGTGTGTTATTTTCTTATTCATATGTAAAGATAAGAGCCCTTCTTTATGTGTTTGTGCAGGCTGCACTCTCTCAGGTGAAAAGAAGTTAAAAGAAATCATGGGAAACATGGGTGGGTCAGTACTGTTGCCCTGCTCCTGCGCTCGCTGACCCAGAGACCAAACCTCAGACGTTAACCCGGAGAGTTAAGGACACTGGGAGAACCTGGACTGATGCATTTCCTGATGGTCACTACAGAGACAGACTACATACCGTGGTCTAATGAGGATTCTCCTGCTAATCTCTCTCTCTGCTCATATCTAACCTGAGCGATGAAGATGGGTTCTACAGGTGTGGGACAGAGAAGGGTATCAGATATGTCAGACTGAATGTTAAAAATAAAGTTTAAACTCTAAAAGTATAATGAATGTTGGTACGATTCAGCTGATATGAGTCTGCTGAGAGAAGGGTTCATGAAGGCTAAAAAAAAAGGCCTCTTCCAAACAAAAGGACAACACACTGCAGACACTAAAGGCAGGATTTTAAACCTCTTTGTAGAGTGTATAAAATGCATCTTGTGACAAATCACTGTAGCAAAATGTACATTATGCTCACTGTTATAATTGCCCTGTAATGTCTGTGAGCTGTTGATGAGCGAAGTCTCTGAATGTTACAGATGAAGCTGAAAGTGGTTTACTGTGTTTGTGTTTTCAGCAAAATGCCCAGAAGTGATGTTATATACGGCAGAAACTTAAAATATATTAAACATATTAAAATACACTTATATTCAAATTATAATTTATAATGTATGAAATCATTTGGTAAGAGCGATTATTATTATTATTATTATTATTATTATTAGTATTATTATTATTATTAGTTTATTGTTATGTTGGTGTTGTTTAGCTATTACTAATATTATGATCTTGTAAATCATGGTGATGACAATTATATGATTATATTACTGTAAATAATATTACTGTTATTATTAATATTTTTCATTAATGATAATATAAATATGTTAAATAAAATTGCAAAAATATCTTTCAAATAATATTATTATATTTTTTATATATACGAAATACTATATATTATATAATTATAAATATGTAAAATGTATATTACTGTATATATTATATTATTCATTATATATTTAATTTATTATATTTTTCTTATTATGAATAAAACAAAAAATAAATATTCTAATGAGCAGTTTTTTTAATAATAGTAATATTACTGAACATTAAAACTAAAATATAAGAATGTATATCAAACTATATCAATTAAACTAAACAATAATAACACTTCTTGTTGCTGTTTTGCTGTTAATAATATTATTGGTCGTGTTTTATTTAATGGTGATGACGATTATGTGATAATTGTCACTATTAATAATTGTTGTGTTATTATTGTTTCTATTGTTCATTAAAGATTGTTATCGCTATTATCATTATTAATAGTAGTGATATTAATTTTTGGACGTTAATGAAATAAAAGATAAATAAAATGGTGTTACTTTGTGGTGGTTTGTAAATAAATAAACAGCTCCGCTGAAATGACATCATCAGCGTTCCATCACAGAAATCAAACAACAACAAACACGATCTCCACCTTCTCTCCAACGTCTTCATCAAACTCTCACCTCTCACTCTCAGCATCTCTCTGAACCTACAGAAACCCGCTCATCACACCCTCTCTCACAACTTCCAGCATCTTTCTGAACCGACAGGTGAGTGTTTTAAACACCAGTTTATTCACTTAAACGGTACCTGCTGATTTAAAGGAGCGACACCGCACTGTGAACGAACATTCATTTGAATTTAAACAACTGGCTAATGATGTTTCTAAACTTAAACCACTGTAACTAGCTGTTCGTTGTTATTTTTAAAGTTCATAATATAGCTTATAATTGGTTAATGTTTGTGGTAAGTTAAAACATACGTGTCTAGGGTTTGTTTAACAGATGGTTGTTGATGTTTACTTGGATGCCAAGGTATTTTAAACAGTTACAAGGGTATTGCTAAGTGGCTGCTCCACACAGTCATTACCAATTGCCTCAGTTTCAGCCAATCAAAAACGGCAAATGACTAAGGTCATTTCTGATTGGATGGCTTGTCAAAGTATTTTGAGCGAGTAAGGAGGTTTCTTGAAAGCACACTAGCTTGCTCCACACTTACAGTTATTACAAAGTGCCTCAGTTTCAGCCAATCAAAAACGGCCAATGAAAAAGGTCATTTCTGATTGGATGGCTTGACCGCGCAGTGGGCGGGACATACAGGCCGGAGACCAGTAAATAGTGGGACACCGGTTACAGGTTAAGGTCAGGAGCGAAATCTGAAAATGTCCCCCGAACGGCAACAGACCAGTGCACCACAGCCAGTATTTTATTTTAAATTCATGGAATAGGCCACATATTGCAGTTTTTATCTGTTTTTTTTTTTTGCCTTAATTGTGTCTATCTAGTTTTACTGAGCAAGCAACGTAGCTGACGTGCTGAAAATAACGTACACATTATAAAATAGTGCTAGTAAATGGTCCTGCAACTACTGTAGAAACTTCTTTATTAGTAATCCTAGACAGCGAGCATATATCGGTCCACTGGCATAAAAAGGCTGGCACAACACTGACTGTAGACCACTGCTGGTCCACCATCGGACCACTCAGATTACTGTCCTGTACAGGATATAACTCATTTATAATCTCCTCAAACAGATTTTAAATTCACAGGGACTTTTATTCTGGAAAACGAACTAATACAAATATTACCAACAACTATGAGAGATATAATAATGAGTATAAGCCAGATATAAAATGATTATACTAAAAATGTTGACACTGTGCTGGATTAAAATGATTTACTAATCTTATTTATAAAGAATAACAAAAGAATCTAGTGAAGGAAAAATGTAAATTGGACTGTGAATGGAAAAGTGCTAAAATGTGGCATTTTTTCTAAAATTCTGTTTAATCACCAGTGGTCCGCCCAGAAAACGCTGTGTAAAACACTAGTGGACCTCCAACTTTGCCCTCAGTGGTCCACCGTCTCCTTGCTATCAGTGATAGAATATACTGTAAATGCTATTCAGATAGGTAGTTATCAACATACATGGCTAGTTGATTGTGTAATGCTAAAATCTAAATAACCCAATAGCTTAATACTGCAGTTAAGTTAGCTTGTGGTTAGCTATTCATAATTGTTTAGCGGATGACTGATGCTAAGAAACAGTGTTCATATGTGGGTTTTTTTCTCCACAGGAGCTAATTCCAGTCTCCATATAATAGCGTAGGACCATGGGCTGCTGCTACTCGTGTTTCCCTAGCAGAGGGAAGGAGGAAAAGGAGCCGAGTGACATCGAGTGCTCCATCCACCATCTCTCACCAGCTGTTCTTCCAGATACGAGGAAGATGGTCTCTGCGTATGATGTGGAAATCCAGGACCTGGAGGAACCATGGGATAGCCCTTCTGCAGCTCTGGATTTAGTGAGTATTTATCCAGATGTATCTGCAGATGATCTGATCAAGTTTTTTGGGCTTTTCCTGTGTCGTAGGTGCAGCCGGATTCCAGGTCTCAGACCTACAGACCCAGAGATGTGGCTCCGTTCGGTGGATATTCGCCTCGTTTTGTACGGGTGGCACCGCGAACATTTCATCACTCCGGGCAGCGTGGTGTTCCTCTACATGATGTGCCGGGATGTCGTCTCAGTGGAGTTGACCAGTTTGGAGGAGCTGCAGGCCGTCCTGCTCACCTGCCTTTTCATCTCGTACTGCTACATCTGCGAGGAGAACCAGATCCCACTGAGCTACTTTGTAGTGACGGACACCATGGAGGCCTTTTGGAGACGCACTCTGGACGTCATCAACCGCTTGAGTGCCAAGATGATGAGGATTAACACCGACCCAGATTACTACGCAGAGGTCTTCGCTGAGCTGCTGGACCAGAAGGACAACTGAAGAAGCTGGCGTAGGTATGTGCTGAGAGGGGATAGCAGGGCACTGGAGGTGGTGCATAGATTAACCTCATTTTAACACAATTTTTTAAAATGTATTGATATTCGTGCAGTTTAATATGTGAGTATTTTTTTAACAATTTTTTTTTTTTTTTTCACAGAAGGAGTTGAACCCTTCCTCCTCATCCTCCTCCTCCTTTTCTACACTACCTCCATATGGAGAGTACTTAGAGATGGCTTCCCGTCTTTGATCATCAGACTTTAATGACTTTTATCAGTTAGAGATGATCAGACATCAGCCCATTGTGTATAACCTTGTCTCCTCAAAAGTTTGGACTGTTTTTAATGTGTAAAAAACAATATCAGTATTTTTAAAATTCTGTTGAAGCATTATGTAACTGACAAAAGCACAAAGCAAAGACTCCAGTGACCAACGTGATTGTATTTTTTAAGCAATCCAATTATAAACAATAAAAATGTGTATCTGCATCACGCTCCAAAAAAGTTGGAACCATGTTTACCATTGTGTTGCATCATCTTTCACTGTAATTAGTGCTGCATTATCTTTGACTGTTTAGTCATTTGGGAACTGATAATACTAGTTGCTGCAGGTTTGTTAGAGGAATTCTTGCCCGTTCTTCAATTAAAACCTTTTATAGCTCTAATCTTATATCGAGCATGTACGGGACAACATTCTTCTTGCAAAACTTCAACATTTGTACTTTCAGTTTTCAATGTCAGTGTTAAAAAATGAAAAGTGATGTAACGTAGTGGCAAATAGGCCTTTGACCCAAGTTTTCGGAGTGTAATGCAGGAGTTAACATTGTTTATATTTACAAAATACAATTCAATTTATCTGTGAAGGCTTTAATTATTTTGTGCCATTGTCAGTGACATAAAGCTTCAGTGGAATGAACAAATTATAGTTTCTTGGTTTTACTTAAAATGTCCCAGCTTTTCTGGAAAGGTTTTTGTAAATACTCTAAATACTGTAAATATTATAATCATTTTTTTAAATTGTGCAATAAATACCTAACAATGTCCAGCCGTAAAAATAAACTGACCTCCTTGTATCTGCACTCACTGCCCATTTTCTCAGCTCCACTGTCCATACAGGAGCACTTTGTAGTTCTACAATTACAGAAAGTTTCTTGACTTTCTTAATACCCATTTCACCCAGTTCTTCATTGGTAAGGATCCCCACAGAACACCCACAGAGCAGGTATGATTCAGGTGGTGGATCATTGTCAGCGCTGCAGTGACATTGGTGAGTTGGTGTTTGTTGCGCTGGTACAAGTGGATCAGACACAGCAGTGCTGCAGGAATATTTAAATACATCTACTCACTGGTCACTTGATTAGACACACCTACAATGTTGGTACATGTTTTGGTTGGTGGGCTACTCTCAGTGACACTGATGGGTATAAAAATTTCAGCAGCACTGCTGTTTCTGATCCGCTCGTCCCAGTGTAACAAACGCTAACATAGCACCATTGCATCATTGTCACTGCAGAGCTGAGAATGATCAACCACCCAAATCATACCTGCTCTGTGGGGGCCCTGACCACTGAACAACAGGCTGAAAAGGAGTAAACAACGTATGTAGACCAGCAGATGAGTGTAGAAACAAGGACCTCAATTTTAAACCAGTTATTGTTTTAGATTTTAATGCAAATAAAAAAATAAACACTTTAATTTCACATTATAAACTTTGATTAAATTGTGTATTTAATTATTGTTAAAAAAGTTGATTAAATTTGTATAAACCCTACACTGTTATACAACTTTATTCTGCAATTTTGTGATGTGTGTAATTATATTTCATATGAGTTTAACTATATAAAGTAGAGAACAGTTTATTTTCAAAAAAACAAAGAAAGGGATTATAATGCTGTCTGCCCTAATGGACTGTGTATAAATAAATAAATAAATAAATAAATAAATAAATAGGAGAATAGACTGTGTTACTGTTAATGGTAATTGTATTGTAACTAATAAAAGTCTTTAAAACCTGTTTGCTGGTGTGAATATTCTTCAGTAGTCTCAAGTGTTCAAAAACACTCATTCATTCATTCATTTTCTATAACTGCTTCATCCAGTTCAGTGTCCAAAGCCTACCCTGGATCATTGGGCTCAGGCAGGAACACACCCTGGACAAGGCGACTGTCCATCAAAGGACCTTTTGAGGAGCCAGTTCACCTACCAGCATGTGTTTTTGGCCAATGGGAGCAAACCAGAACACCCAGAGGAAACCCACACAGATGTGCCACTTTCTTTACTAACATATCTTTCCAAAACATCATTCAAAACCCAGTCGTGAATCTCAGCAGGATTGATTCCTTAGGTGTATGACATAAGAATCCCTGGCTATCTGAATCCATCCATTTGACTGTTTCTTTGGGACGCAGACGTTCTTAAGGGGAAATGCTCAGCCACGTTTCTCACTGCTTATTTCACTAAGGATGTATGTTCTAGTGTAAAATAAAGCCGTCTTCTTCGTTGCCGGTCCGGAAGCTTTGTCGTCCCTTTGAGGGTCAGAGGTGTAAGGTTTCCTTCATGCTCTGGGTGTGGCGTTGAATTTTTGCTAGAGTTAAACTACAGCTTTTCTTAATCTATAGTTTTCTACAAGAGATAAAATTAAAATAGAACTTCTGTTCTATCTGGACCACGCTTGAGGGTCTCAAGGCTGGTTAAGACAGCCATGAGTCTGACGTCTGCAGAGTCATTTCAAAACCCGAATCATTTTCCTCTTTAGCCTTGAAAAAGTCTAAAAGAGAAAAAGTGTGAAGTGAAGTGAAGGTGTGGGGATCAGATTTTATTTATTTTTTTATTATTTATTGTACTTTTATTGACAATACTCTTTACACAAACATGAGGATTACTAACGAACGGTTTGATGGAAATACTCAAATTTGGTCTCGTTTTGAAGGCGACAAACAAAGGTCAGCGCTGATATACATTTTGTGTTAGTCACTTCTGAGTTCTTCAGGATTCGAGACACAAATGTTTTGGGGTTTAGTTGAGGATGAGTTCTGACGTTTGGAATAACCATTTCTTTCGGACACTTGATGCTTAAATTTGGTACACTGACCGTCGACTTTGGACCTGTAATACCTGAGATAAACCGGCGGATATAAACACTGCGTTTTTTTGCTCTGTGGCGTGTTAGTGCACACACAAATGTTTTTTTACCTCATGACTAATGCAGAGTATTATATATATATTTATTTATTTATTATTTTTTATTAAGCTTTTGATACACTGCCTTTAAAGGAACAGTACATTTATATTTTTACCTTAAAATTCCAGTATCAAAATCATTGTGATGCTTCACTGAACTGTAACAGAGAGAACAGAGCCTCTATTGTTGTTACTCCAGGGTCAGCACTGCAGAAACTGCACTATGTAGCTTTTGAAGGAGGGTAGGAAACCAGAGCTTGGCATTCACTGGGTGAACCTTAGAGTAGCTGAATAAATTTATTAAAGGGGCTCTAAAACGTTTGTATTTTTAAGGTCTGAGCTCACTGCAGAGAGGATGAAACAGACTGTTGTTGTATGCTCTGCATAAAAAAGCAGAATACACTTCAGTTTGATGTTTGTGCTGCATTCCACAGAGACAGAATATTTGGACTAAATGTAGATTGTCTGCAGATGATTTTTTTCTCTAAATCAACACAAGGGGGAGCCACTTTTACTGCTTCTGCTCTAAACCTGTATATACCGACTGTATTTGGCTTTCCTCTCTCTGTGATAACACTGATTTATATCATTTTAAAACCTAAAATATACACACTCCAAGTTGATTGTGTCTGTAAAGCAATTTTGAGAAACTGTGGAAGATTATTTAGTGTGATTTAATACTGACCCGACACTGACCCACAACTAGAAAGCTGAAACTTGGTCACACGAGTTTCCAGAAGGAAGATCATCCTAAGCATTCATCCTAAGTAGTGACAAAATGGCCAGAGGGTAACAAGGTGAATGCATTGGAGTGAACAGCACAAAAATCCCGACCTGAATCCCATATAAAAATGTGGAGGACTAAAAAGATAAAGCATGTCTGAGCATGGAGGCCAAAAACATTGGACTGAAATACAGCAGTTCCCTCAGGAGGAATGAGATAAATGTGGAAGAGAATTGTCAGAAGCTTGTGCTATGCTTCCCCAAGCTTAAATTTAGAATACAACAAATACTAACAAAGTGTGTGGAAACGTATGATCCACTGAAAATCTGATACAGCAAATAAACATCTGAGTTTCTTAGCTATTATCTTTAAATGAATCCTTGTGAAAAAGCAGAAATGACTGTTTGTCTGTTGAGGTTTCCTAAAAACCAAAGGGAGTATGACACACAAACAAAGGCAGTGTGGTAGAAGGTGTGTGTTGTGTGTTATTTTCTTATTCATATGTAAAGATAAGAGCCCTTCTTTATGTGTTTGTGCAGGCTGCACTCTCTCAGGTGAAAAGAAGTTAAAAGAAATCATGGGAAACATGGGTGGGTCAGTACTGTTGCCCTGCTCCTGCGCTCGCTGACCCAGAGACCAAACCTCAGACGTTAACCCGGAGAGTTAAGGACACTGGGAGAACCTGGACTGATGCATTTCCTGATGGTCACTACAGAGACAGACTACATACCGTGGTCTAATGAGGATTCTCCTGCTAATCTCTCTCTCTGCTCATATCTAACCTGAGCGATGAAGATGGGTTCTACAGGTGTGGGACAGAGAAGGGTATCAGATATGTCAGACTGAATGTTAAAAATAAAGTTTAAACTCTAAAAGTATAATGAATGTTGGTACGATTCAGCTGATATGAGTCTGCTGAGAGAAGGGTTCATGAAGGCTAAAAAAAAGGCCTCTTCCAAACAAAAGGACAACACACTGCAGACACTAAAGGCAGGATTTTAAACCTCTTTGTAGAGTGTATAAAATGCATCTTGTGACAAATCACTGTAGCAAAATGTACATTATGCTCACTGTTATAATTGCCCTGTAATGTCTGTGAGCTGTTGATGAGCGAAGTCTCTGAATGTTACAGATGAAGCTGAAAGTGGTTTACTGTGTTTGTGTTTTCAGCAAAATGCCCAGAAGTGATGTTATATACGGCAGAAACATTAAATATATTAAACATATTAAAATACACTTATATTCAAATTATAATTTATAATGTATGAAATCATTTGGTAAGAGCGATTATTATTATTATTATTATTATTATTATTATTAGTTTATTGTTATGTTGGTGTTGTTTAGCTATTACTAATATTATGATCTTGTAAATCATGGTGATGACAATTATATGATTATATTACTGTAAATAATATTACTGTTATTATTAATATTTTTCATTAATGATAATATAAATATGTTAAATAAAATTGCAAAAATATCTTTCAAATAATATTATTATATTTTTTATATATACGAAATATTATATATTATATAATTATAAATATGTAAAATGTATATTATTGTATATATTATATTATTCATTATATATTTAATTTATTATATTTTTCTTATTATGAATAAAACAAAAAATAAATATTCTAATGAGCAGTTTTTTTAATAATAGTAATATTACTGAACATTAAAACTAAATTATAAGAATGTATATCAAACTATATCAATTAAACTAAACAATAATAACACTTCTTGTTGCTGTTTTGCTGTTAATAATATTATTGGTCGTGTTTTATTTAATGGTGATGACGATTATGTGATAATTGTCACTATTAATAATTGTTGTGTTATTATTGTTTCTATTGTTCATTAAAGATTGTTATCGCTATTATCATTATTAATAGTAGTGATATTAATTTTTGGACGTTAATGAAATAAAAGATAAATAAAATGGTGTTACTTTGTGGTGGTTTGTAAATAAATAAACAGCTCCGCTGAAATGACATCATCAGCGTTCCATCACAGAAATCAAACAACAACAAACACGATCTCCACCTTCTCTCCAACGTCTTCATCAAACTCTCACCTCTCACTCTCAGCATCTCTCTGAACCTACAGAAACCCGCTCATCACACCCTCTCTCACAACTTCCAGCATCTTTCTGAACCGACAGGTGAGTGTTTTAAACACCAGTTTATTCACTTAAACGGTACCTGCTGATTTAAAGGAGCGACACCGCACTGTGAACGAACATTCATTTGAATTTAAACAACTGGCTAATGTTTCTAAACTTAAACCACTGTAACTAGCTGTTCGTTGTTATTTTTAAAGTTCATAATATAGCTTATAATTGGTTAATGTTTGTGGTAAGTTAAAACATACGTGTCTAGGGTTTGTTTAACAGATGGTTGTTGATGTTTACTTGGATGCCAAGGTATTTTAAACAGTTACAAGGGTATTGCTAAGTGGCTGCTCCACACAGTCATTACCAATTGCCTCAGTTTCAGCCAATCAAAAACGGCAAATGACTAAGGTCATTTCTGATTGGATGGCTTGTCAAAGTATTTTGAGCGAGTAAGGAGGTTTCTTGAAAGCACACTAGCTTGCTCCACACTTACAGTTATTACAAAGTGCCTCAGTTTCAGCCAATCAAAAACGGGCAATGAAAAAGGTCATTTCTGATTGGATGGCTTGACCGCGCAGTGGGCGGGACATACAGGCCGGAGACCAGTAAATAGTGGGACACCGGTTACAGGTTAAGGTTAGGAGCGAAATCTGAAAATGTCCTCCGAACGGCAACAGACCAGTGCACCACAGCCAGTATTTTATTTTAAATTCATGGAATAGGCCACATATTGCAGTTTTTATCTGTTTTTTTTTTTTTTGACTTAATTGTGTCTATCTAGTTTTACTGAGCAAGCAACGTAGCTGACGTGCTGAAAATAACGTACACATTATAAAATAGTGCTAGTAAATGGTCCTGCAACTACTGTAGAAACTTCTTTATTAGTAATCCTAGACAGCGAGCATATATTGGTCCACTGGCATAAAAAGGCTGGCACAACACTGACTGTAGACCACTGCTGGTCCACCATCGGACCACTCAGATTACTGTCCTGTACAGGATATAACTCATTTATAATCTCCTCAAACAGATTTTAAATTCACAGGGACTTTTATTCTGGAAAACGAACTAATACAAATATTACCAACAACTATGAGAGATATAATAATGAGTATAAGCCTGATATAAAATGATTATACTAAAAATGTTGACACTGTGCTGGATTAAAATGATTTACTAATCTTATTTATAAAGAATAACAAAAGAATCTAATGAAGGAAAAATGTAAATTGGACTGTGAATGGAAAAGTGCTAAAATGTGGCATTTTTTCTAAAATTCTGTTTAATCACCAGTGGTCCGCCCAGAAAACGCTGTGTAAAACACTAGTGGACCTCCAACTTTGCCCTCAGTGGGACAACAGTGGTCCACCGTCTCCTTGCTATCAGTGATAGAATATACTGTAAACGCTATTCAGATAGGTAGTTATCAACATACATGGCTAGTTGATTGTGTAATGCTAAAATCTAAATAACCCAATAGCTTAATACTGCAGTTAAGTTAGCTTGTGGTTAGCTATTCATAATTGTTTAGCGGATGACTGATGCTAAGAAACAGTGTTCATATGTGGGTTTTTTTCTCCACAGGAGCTAATTCCAGTCTCCATATAATAGCGTAGGACCATGGGCTGCTGCTACTCGTGTTTCCCTAGCAGAGGGAAGGAGGAAAAGGAGCTGAGTGACATCGAGTGCTCCATCCACCATCTCTCACCAGCTGTTCTTCCAGATACGAGGAAGATGGTCTCTGCGTATGATGTGGAAATCCAGGACCTGGAGGAACCATGGGATAGCCCTTCTGCAGCTCTGGATTTAGTGAGTATTTATCCAGATGTATCTGCAGATGATCTGATCAAGTTTTTTGGGCTTTTCCTGTGTCGTAGGTGCAGCCGGATTCCAGGTCTCAGACCTACAGACCCAGAGATGTGGCACCGTTCGGTGGATATTCGCCTCGTTTTGTACGGGTGGCACCGCGAACATTTCATCACTCCGGGCAGCGTGGTGTTCCTCTACATGATGTGCCGGGATGTCGTCTCAGCGGAGTTGACCAGTTTGGAGGAGCTGCAGGCCGTCCTGCTCACCTGCCTTTTCATCTCGTACTGCTACATCTGCGAGGAGAACCAGATCCCACTGAGCTACTTTGTAGTGACGGACACCATGGAGGCCTTTTGGAGACGCACTCTGGACGTCATCAACCGCTTGAGTGCCAAGATGATGAGGATTAACACCGACCCAGATTACTACGCAGAGGTCTTCGCTGAGCTGCTGGACCAGAAGGACAACTGAAGAAGCTGGCGTAGGTATGTGCTGAGAGGGGATAGCAGGGCACTGGAGGTGGTGCATAGATTAACCTCATTTTAACACAATTTTTTAAAATGTATTGATATTCGTGCAGTTTAATATGTGAGTATTTTTTTAACAATTTTTTTTTTTTTTTTTCACAGAAGGAGTTGAACCCTTCCTCCTCATCCTCCTCCTCCTTTTCTACACTACCTCCATATGGAGAATACTTAGAGATGGCTTCCCGTCTTTGATCATCAGACTTTAATGACTTTTATCAGTTAGAGATGATCAGAAATCAGCCCATTGTGTATAACCTTGTCTCCTCAAAAGTTTGGACTGTTTTTAATGTGTAAAAAACAATATCAGTATTTTTAAAATTCTGTTGAAGCATTATGTAACTGACAAAAGCACAAAGCAAAGACTCCAGTGACCAACGTGATTGTATTTTTTAAGCAATACAATTATAAACAATAAAAATGTGTATCTGCATCACGCTCCAAAAAAGTTGGAACCATGTTTACCATTGTGTTGCATCATCTTTCACTGTAATTAGTGCTGCATTATCTTTGACTGTTTAGTCATTTGGGAACTGATAATACTAGTTGCTGCAGGTTTGTTAGAGGAATTCTTGCCCATTCTTCAATTAAAACCTTTTATAGCTCTAATCTTATATCGAGCATGTACGGGACAACATTCTTCTTGCAAAACTTCAACATTTGTACTTTCAGTTTTCAATGTCAGTGTTAAAAAATGAAAAGTGATGTAACGTAGTGGCAAATAGGCCTTTGACCCAAGTTTTCGGAGTGTAATGCAGGAGTTAACATTGTTTATATTTACAAAATACAATTCAATTTATCTGTGAAGGCTTTAATTATTTTGTGCCATTGTCAGTGACATAAAGCTTCAGTGGAATGAACAAATTATAGTTTCTTGGTTTTACTTAAAATGTCCCAGCTTTTCTGGAAAGGTTTTTGTAAATACTCTAAATACTGTTAATATTATAATCATTTTTTTAAATTGTGCAATAAATGCCTAACAATGTCCAGCCGTAAAAATAAACTGACCTCCTTGTATCTGCACTCACTGCCCATTTTCTCAGCTCCACTGTCCATACAGGAGCACTTTGTAGTTCTACAATTACAGAAAGTTTCTTGACTTTCTTAATACCCATTTCACCCAGTTCTTCATTGGTAAGGATCCCCACAGAACACCCACAGAGCAGGTATGATTCAGGTGGTGGATCATTGTCAGCGCTGCAGTGACATTGGTGAGTTGGTGTTTGTTGCGCTGGTACAAGTGGATCAGACACAGCAGTGCTGCAGGAATATTTAAATACATCTACTCACTGGTCACTTGATTAGACACACCTACAATGTTGGTACATGTAAAGTCAGAGACTGTTTTGGTTGGTGGGCTACTCTCAGTGACACTGATGGGTATAAAAATTTCAGCAGCACTGCTGTTTCTGATCCGCTCGTCCCAGTGTAACAAACGCTAACATAGCACCATTGCATCATTGTCACTGCAGAGCTGAGAATGATCAACCACCCAAATCATACCTGCTCTGTGGGGGCCCTGACCACTGAACAACAGGCTGAAAAGGAGTAAACAACGTATGTAGACCAGCAGATGAGTGTAGAAACAAGGACCTCAATTTTAAACCAGTTATTGTTTTAGATTTTAATGCAAATAAAAAAATAAACACTTTAATTTCACATTATAAACTTTGATTAAATTGTGTATTTAATTATTGTTAAAAAAGTTGATTAAATTTGTATAAACCCTACACTGTTATACAACTTTATTCTGCAATTTTGTGATGTGTGTAATTATATTTCATATGAGTTTAACTATATAAAGTAGAGAACAGTTTATTTTCAATAAAACAAAGAGAGGGATTATAATGCTGTCTGCCCTAATGGACTGTGTATAAATAAATAAATAAATAAATAGGAGAATGGACTGTGTTAGTGTTAATGGTAATTGTATTGTAACTAATAAAAGTCTTTAAAACCTGTTTGCTGGTGTGAATATTCTTCAGTAGTCTCAAGTGTTTACTAACACTCATTCATTCATTCATTTTCTATAACTGCTTCATCCAGTTCAGTGTCCAAAGCCTACCCTGGATCATTGGGCTCAGGCAGGAACACACCCTGGACAAGGCGACTGTCCATCAAAGGACCTTTTGAGGAGCCAGTTCACCTACCAGCATGTGTTTTTGGCCAATGGGAGCAAACCAGAACACCCAGAGGAAACCCACACAGATGTGCCACTTTCTTTACTAACATATCTTTCCAAAACATCATTCAAAACCCAGTCGTGAATCTCAGCAGGATTGATTCCTTAGGTGTATGACATAAGAATCCCTGGCTATCTGAATCCATCCATTTGACTGTTTCTTTGGGACGCAGACGTTCTTAAGGGGAAATGCTCAGCCACGCTTCTCACTGCTTATTTCACTAAGGATGTATGTTCTAGTGTAAAATAAAGCCGTCTTCTTCGTTGCCGGTCCGGAAGCTTTGTCGTCCCTTTGAGGGTCAGAGGTGTAAGGTTTCCTTCATGCTCTGGGTGTGGCGTTGAATTTTTGCTAGAGTTAAACTACAGCTTTCCTTAATCTATAGTTTTCTACAAGAGATAAAATTAAAATAGAACTTCTGTTCTATCTGGACCACGCTTGAGGGTCTCAAGGCTGGTTAAGACAGCCATGAGTCTGACGTCTGCAGAGTCATTTCAAATCCCGAATCATTTTCCTCTTTAGCCTTGAAAAAGTCTAAAAGAGAAAAAGTGTGAAGTGAAGTGAAGTGAAGGTGTGGGGATCAGATTTTATTTATTTTTTTATTATTTATTGTACTTTTATTGACAATACTCTTTACACAAACATGAGGATTACTAACGAACGGTTTGATGGAAATACTCAAATTTGGTCTCGTTTTGAAGGCGACAAACAAAGGTCAGCGCTGATATACATTTTGTGTTAGTCACTTCTGAGTTCTTCAGGATTCGAGACACAAATGTTTTGGGGTTTAGTTGAGGATGAGTTCTGACGTTTGGAATAACCATTTCTTTCGGACACTTGATGCTTAAATTTGGTACACTGACCGTCGACTTTGGACCTGTAATACCTGAGATAAACCGGCGGATATAAACACTGCGTTTTTTTGCTCTGTGGCGTGTTAGTGCACACACAAATGTTTTTTTACCTCATGACTAATGCAGAGTATTATATATATATTTATTTATTTATTATTTTTTATTAAGCTTTTGATACACTGCCTTTAAAGGAACAGTACATTTATATTTTTACCTTAAAATTCCAGTATCAAAATCATTGTGATGCTTCACTGAACTGTAACAGAGAGAACAGAGCCTCTATTGTTGTTACTCCAGGGTCAGCACTGCAGAAACTGCACTATGTAGCTTTTGAAGGAGGGTAGGAAACCAGAGCTTGGCATTCACTGGGTGAACCTTAGAGTAGCTGAATAAATTTATTAAAGGGGCTCTAAAACGTTTGTATTTTTAAGGTCTGAGCTCACTGCAGAGAGGATGAAACAGACTGTTGTTGTATGCTCTGCATAAAAAAGCAGAATACACTTCAGTCTGATGTTTGTGCTGCATTCCACAGAGACAGAATATTTGGAATAAATGTAGATTGTCTGCAGATGATTTTTTTCTCTAAATCAACACAAGGGGGAGCCACTTTTACTGCTTCTGCTCTAAACCTGTATATACCGACTGTATTTGGCTTTCCTCTCTCTGTGATAACACTGATTTATATCATTTTAAAACCTAAAATATACACACTCCAAGTTGATTGTGTCTGTAAAGCAATTTTGAGAAACTGTGGAAGATTATTTAGTGTGATTTAATACTGACCCGACACTGACCCACAACTAGAAAGCTGAAACTTGGTCACACGAGTTTCCAGAAGGAAGATCATCCTAAGCATTCATCCTAAGTAGTGACAAAATGGCCAGAGGGTAACAAGGTGAATGCATTGGAGTGAACAGCACAAAAATCCCGACCTGAATCCCATATAAAAATGTGGAGGACTAAAAAGATAAAGCATGTCTGAGCATGGAGGCCAAAAACATTGGACTGAAATACAGCAGTTCCCTCAGGAGGAATGAGATAAATGTGGAAGAGAATTGTCAGAAGCTTGTGCTATGCTTCCCCAAGCTTAAATTTAGAATACAACAAATACTAACAAAGTGTGTGGAAACGTATGATCCACTGAAAATCTGATACAGCAAATAAACATCTGAGTTTCTTAGCTATTATCTTTAAATGAATCCTTGTGAAAAAGCAGAAATGACTGTTTGTCTGTTGAGGTTTCCTAAAAACCAAAGGGAGTATGACACACAAACAAAGGCAGTGTGGTAGAAGGTGTGTGTTGTGTGTTATTTTCTTATTCATATGTAAAGATAAGAGCCCTTCTTTATGTGTTTGTGCAGGCTGCACTCTCTCAGGTGAAAAGAAGTTAAAAGAAATCATGGGAAACATGGGTGGGTCAGTACTGTTGCCCTGCTCCTGCGCTCGCTGACCCAGAGACCAAACCTCAGACGTTAACCCGGAGAGTTAAGGACACTGGGAGAACCTGGACTGATGCATTTCCTGATGGTCACTACAGAGACAGACTACATACCGTGGTCTAATGAGGATTCTCCTGCTAATCTCTCTCTCTGCTCATATCTAACCTGAGCGATGAAGATGGGTTCTACAGGTGTGGGACAGAGAAGGGTATCAGATATGTCAGACTGAATGTTAAAAATAAAGTTTAAACTCTAAAAGTATAATGAATGTTGGTACGATTCAGCTGATATGAGTCTGCTGAGAGAAGGGTTCATGAAGGTGAGGTATATTTATCAGACGGCCTCATAAGACAGTATTAAGAAATGTTCAGTGTGTTTTTATGCTCAGCCATATGAACATATGTATGTGCGCTACAGAGAGGGATGTTTAGGATAAGCTGTCAGTGAGGCAGGACACCATTAATTTTACACCCTCCCACTTTTAAATTGAACACCCTCTCACGGGATCCTTAAGAACCCGTAAGACACTGTTTTGGTAAATAAAGATGTATTTACACATTTAACCGTGTCTGCGGAGATTCTTTTCCATCACCTATCTTCACAACACAGCAAGAGTTAACAACAAAGTTGGCGACGAGGATGGGATTTGAGCTGTGACCTGTTTGCTTCAGATGACCCCTGCATCCGAACTACCGCTTAAAAGCCGGCAAATAGAAGGTGAGATTTTCACAAATTTGAGCGCTGGTTGGGTGTTTGGGCTGTCTGATGCAGAAGGGTTGCACCGAGATAGACTCATTAGTGTATGCAGTGTTGTGTTGATAATGGTGTTGGATAAAGTTCTCCGTTCTAAATTTTTAACTATAGTCATAGAAAATAGAGAAATGAAGGAAATAAAAGGGAATAATGAAGAAAAGAGTAAAGAGGAAAAAGAAAAGGAAATGTTGAAGTATAAGTAGAATAGCTTAATTAGTAACGATAAGGTGAGCTGATGATGACATGCACGTTTGGGTAAACAGGGCCCTATTTTTGCTTGAAACTGTAAGACATGAATCACAGTCATTGCGTGAAAGTAAGCTTTGAGTTTTTTGGAATTGGATTGTATTGAAATAGTGAGAAGCCCTGGGCCCAGTGGCATTTGGTTAAAATTTATTTAAGGTTTAAAGGAATTTAAGGTTTTAAGGATAACGAAAAGGAATAAAAGAGAAATATATGGAAAATAGAGGAAAAGAGACTTAAATAAAGAGAGGATGCCGCTGATTTGGAAAAAGCCCTCGTGGAGGCGGGGTTAGCCCGGCCGCAAATCCTGAAAAATTCACTAGGTGATTTTTTGGGTCAGTTTGATGAGAAACTGGAGGTGTGATGCAGAGATTTAATTAGGGGTGCCCACTCGAAACACTGTTGACGAACACTGTATTGATGCTGCCTCTTTTTGAATTATTACACCTCATAAGGTAGCATAAATTAAAAATAAGGAATAAGAAATAAGGAAATAAGGTAAGGGCGGCAATAAAAAGCATGCTGTTAATGTGTGAATGGGTCGACTATGAGAAATTGTGTTGAAAATGATGGGTGTGTGTAAGCGCTGTTTGGAGGATGTTGGAGTATGTGTGTGTGCCTAGTGAGTTAAGAAAAAAGGAGTGTCTTGCTGTGCATGTGTGTGTGTCAGCTGAAAGAATTTTTTTGGGAGAAAAAGGGGGAGTGATCAACCCCCTCCCTTCTGTGGTTGCATATTGAGTGTGTGAGGGGGAGAACTGGTTTCTCCCTTGCGCTGTAAAAAAGCCATGAATTTTCTGTGGGAGTGTTTTTAGAAAAAGGGGGAATGTGATAAAGAACGAGAGATTTAGAAATTAATAGGGAAGGAAATTTGTAATGGTAAAAATTATGAGCTTCGTTCAAGGACAGTTATTTAAATGAATATGAACCTCAATAAAATGAGGGGTTTGTTTATTTATGACAATGAGCCTGAACGGAAGACGTTTTTAAAGTAAAAATATATAAAGTAAAAATAAATAAGCTTTCTGGGAGACAGTAAATTAAAGAAAACAGTAGAAAATGAGCTCCAGAGAGACGATTTTATGAGCTTTCTTGGAGACTATACATTAAGAAAATATAGACAATGAGCTCCAGAAAGACGTTTTTAGATGTTGAGAATAGGAGAAAGGAGAGCAAGGTGTAAAGCTGAGTAATTAATAGGGTACATTAGGGAAACTGTAAGGTTTAATCATGGGAATTAAAGGGAAAATTGTTATTGGGGAAAGGAGAAAATTTTTTTTGAAATCTCCATATGATGGCTTTTTATTGAAAAAAAAAAAAAAGGGGGATCATGGGTCTAGTTCCTCTCATTTTGTTGAATTTTTGAAATCTTATGCTTTGCAAGGGGGGTCTCTTTCTGCAAGTGTGTAAGGCCTTAAATTCACCTTTGAAAAAGAGAGAAATGGTAGGACTTTGATTTGTGACGTACTGATAAAAGCCACGTTGATTTGATTTAAATAGAAACTAATAGTTATTGGGCAAATTAGAAAATATTGATGTATAATGCTGTGCAGGGGTTTGGAGCTCCTGAGAATGGGTGCGTTTGAACTGAATTTTTTATGGGTATGGTGCTTGTTATGATCTAAAATAAAAAGGAATAGAGGATTAATTTAACATAGTGGGTGAGAGTGAATTGGTGGAGCAGTAATTTGTTTGTGTTCTCTTTGAATGCAATAGTTTGATGAAATTGAGATATATTGAATGGGGTAATTGTTTTAGGCCAGTGGAACTGAGGAATGGCCTTATATGGAGAGAGCTGCTACAATATGGAAATTAGAATTGAATTAATAAAGTGTGTTGGAATGGTGTTATTTCAGTTGCTCAGAAAAAGGGGGTGAATTTTATAGTCTATGGTGTTGAGATCTCTTTGAAGTACTGTTACTTTATATGAGAAAAATAATCATTTTTAGCGGCCAAATGATAAGTGAAAGTACTGCCAAATGTGTGAATATTGGATAACTCTGAGTGTTTGGCATTGGTGCTTTCTGGGGTTTAAACATACCACTGCGATGTTTATATGTGAAGAGTACAACATAGTACATTAATCTTATCTTAATATATACATCTTAGGAACCAAGATGCAGGGTTGGAAACTTACTATCATGTGGTCATAGAATAGTATGTGAAATGTTTATGCTAAACGGGTTAAGCCGAACCAGATGTTAAAGGAAGCTGCATTAAGGATGAACTTATTGCCATCAATCACTTTAGACCCTTTTTAAGGGGGGTTGAGATTAAGGTTGTTTAGGCTTCAAGCCAATGAAGAGATTTGTTGGAGGTGTTTACAATATTGAATGAAGGGTAAAAATGTTATGAATGAACTAAATGTTGGTAAATAAAATACAAATAAGCATATTGAATGTTTAATTACTAAGAAGTAAGCTGAATGTATTAAATTTCTATTTGTCTTTTTATCCTGTGGGGTGTGTGTGTGTATATGTGTGTGAGTCTCATCTTAAAGGAGACGGTGAGAAGACCAGAAGAAGAAAAGGGGGGTCAAATTTGCCCATAGCAGAGCAGACTGCACAAAGGCCAGTCATTTTATCCACAAACTTCTTTCACAAACACCTGCATTGATACATTTAGATTAAATCACTAATAGGTCTCATTATTAAAAAGTAATAATTGGAAATTCATTGATTTGTTTATCTATTTGCATTTAGTTCATTAGAGGTGCTATAGTACATGACATAGACTTCTTCAAAGAAAGCTTGGCAACAGGTTGTTCACTTTTAAGGTAATAATTTGATTATAAAGAATTAACAACGTGGTTTATGAAGAAAAATTATTATTTGAAAAGGGATTTCTGATCTAAGCTTTGCTATAAGTGTATGGGGTTGCAAATATTTAGTGGTAATCATATTTAGAAGTGCTTGTTGAGTCTTATATAAGTTTGTATATTCTTTAATTACAAGATAGTTACTGAATGTTTAATAAATCTAGGTTTATGGTGCACTTAGTAGTTATATCACTTAGTAAAGGGGATTTAGTGGTGTGAATTGTATTGCATATTAAGGTTTGATTTCTCTGAAGTTGGCAAATTCAATTGGGGATTGATTTTTATTGATTGTGGTAATATAGTGGCATTTAAACAGAGGAAAAAAGGGAGAGAAATAATTAATAAGTGTAAGTTGGGAACATATTTAGTCATTATTATGCTAAAAATGGGCACTAATGTTTCAAAAGGGGTTACTCCTGTTGATATAGTTAAGAAAAATAATCCTTTAATAAAAGGCATTGCAAGAATATCAGAAAAATTTTATAAGCGATGGCCTGACATAGACCAACCATGGCCGGTAGAGGGGACACTTAACCCAGATGTAATTAAAACAATAGAGGTACTTGTATCAACATATAAAGCAGGACAGAAAAAAGGGCGTCAAGGAGAAAAGCGAAAGGAAAAAAGAGAAATAGAGCTTGGCATTCTCCAGTTATTTGAACAAGAGAGTCAGAAACTGATGAAGGCAGCGAAGGACAATCGGGTTTGAGGGAGTAAAACAGCTGATTCCTCTCACAGAACCAATTGAGCTCTGCTATAAACATCTGAAGACTACAATACCCATACTGGTATCAGAACATACACCTATTGCACTTTTGGGAAGAGATGCTTTGTGCAGACTGAACTGTACAATAAAATGCACACCGGACGGCTGCCTGGTAGAAGTGCCGAGTGAAATGATTAATCAACTGATGATGAAAACAGAGACTGATGCTTCTTCAGTATTTTGGATTGGAAATCTTAGCGAAGAATTCTTGGAACCAGCCAAGATGTGGGAGAAGTTTATTGTAGCAAACATGCCTGATGCAAAGACTCCAGAGTATCCATTTCATTGTACACTGAAATACTTTAAGGATGCTGAACAATCAGATGGAGAACAATGGCTGAGTCATCAACCAAAGCAAGTTGAATTACATTCATGTTGCATAATTTTGGGACCACAAGGAGCTGCTATGAAGATAGACAAAAATGATTACTTGCATAAAGAGTTATGTGGTGCATTTTTTAGTGTTCCACTAAGTGTAGAAAGTCAGGGTTTATTTGGGTTTACTTACAAGGGACAATTCTATGAGTATAAGAGATTACCACAGGGATATAAACATAGTCCTCACATTTTCAATAAAGTATTGAAAGATGATTTAGTTGGGGTAGATCAGAAGTTAAAAAGTACTGTCATTCAATACATGGATGATATTCTTCTTAGTGCACCAGATGAGGAAATAGGTCATAAACTAAGTGTAAGGATGCACAGACTGTTGTCAAGTTTTTGTGTAGAGAAGTCATAAGCAGGTGGGGACTTCCAGATCGAATATCCTCAGATAATGGGAAAGAGTTTGTGGATAAAACGGTGAAATTAATTTTGCAAAAATTGGGAATTAAACAGCGTCTGGGAGCTGTGTACCATCCGCAAAGTCAAGGGATTTGTGAAAAAATGAATGGTGTCTTGAGAAATCGGATTGTTAAAATCTGTCAGCACACGGGGTTAAATTGGATAGCAGCACTTCCATTAGCATTAATGGTTTGTCGCTCAAGTGAGCTGCGTGATTTACACATGACTCCTCATGAGTTGATGACAGGCAGACGAATGCCAACGCGTACATGTTTGCGTACAAGTGGGAAAGGTCCAAGTTTAGCTCTTTTAGAAGATGACATGAGAGCATATGTTTCATACTTAGCTAATTTACATAAAAGAATATCCACATACGTTTCAGAAAAGCAAAGAAAAGAGCAAAGGAGGAATACAGTGCAGCCTGGAGACAAGGTGTTTGTAAAGGTATTTAGAAGAAAATGGTATAACGAACGCAGAGAAGGACCTTTTGAAGTTGTTCGCAGTACTGGAACGGCAGTTCAAGTTAAGGGGTCTCCAACGTGGTATCATTTATCTCACTGTGTTAAAGCACCAAGTGAAGAGGAGCCTTTCTCAAAGGGAGGAGAGGTTGCAGGTTCAGGAGAACCAAAAGAACATGAGGGAGAACAGGTTGAAAATAACATGCAAGAAACAAATCAGAGTAGATCTCCTGAAGAGGAGATTGTCCCTGGTTTGGATGATGCTGATGACTCTGTGTATATTTCTGATGATGCCAGACATGACACAGCAGATTGTAAACGAGACAAAAAGTTTGGAGAAATTGAATTTCAATATGTCCCAGAAACAGCAGGTCCCATTCCAGAAAGCAGTAATTCCATTTCAAAACAGTTCAGAGACTTGGATCAAGAGAAGAGTCCAAGACCAGTTCGGAAAAAGGTTAGACCTAAACGGTATGAGAACTAAAGAGAATGAAACTTTAAAGAATTTTACTTTTTCAGTGTCGAAAGTTAGTGAGGGGGTAAATGGATCACATCTAACTACACTAATGCCTTTGATAATTTCAACAACGTCATCACCTTTCAAGACAGTGGTTAAAGCTAAATTAGGTAAAGCAGTTCATCTTCCCTGTAAATGTGGAAGATTTAATACAGGGGGTAATAGTCCTCCTGAGTGGAAAAATAGTCGTGGTGAAAAAGTGGTGTTAACAGGACCTGAAGTTGATCATTTGCCTCATGACCAGAGAAAGTATCTTTTGTTTAATGCCTTTAGGTGGTTCAGAGTTAGAGATGATTGTTCAATTCTTTTACGTAATGTTACATGGGAAGATCAAGGGGAATACACTTGTACTTATTTGGAACCAGAGCTTACGTTTGTGCCATTTCAAAATGTGTGGAGAGAAGGGTACATAACTCGTACAGTGATAGTGATGATAAAGGACCAGAGTCCTATTGAAGTTTTTCCATCTATTAAAAGAGTTCAGGACCAAACCACTATGGCAATGACTTTAAAGGTTACTAAAGAACAAATTAAGTCAAATACTTTAGCTCCAGAAATAAGTAAAGGAAATAATGTAACTAATCGGTTTACTACTTTAGATATGCCATTAAAGGAGATGAATAGCACTACACTGTCAATGATGACTTCTGCTTCGGGTACATCTGAATCTAGCACAACTGTTGAAAATAGAAAAATAACAAGATCACATAATGTTGTAAAAGTAACCCAGACTCCAGAAGTAATGTTCTTTCCATTGCAGAAGGAAATAAACATAACACAGGGTCCAGAGTTAAATATGGAGCATGAAGTGAATATCAGTCAAGTGACTTTTGAAGCTAGAAACCCAATGGATTCAAAGGGTTTAGTAACCACTGAGAAAATCACTTTAGAAGGGCAGAGTGAGTTTTTTGATTCTGACTGGACATCTGGAGAAATGACTGACCATTACCATGCATTACAGAAAAGAGAAGCAAAATGGAAAGCATATGGATTTGATTCTTCAGTGTTACAAATCACAGACCCATGGGCATCTAGAAATTTATGATTTCAGCAAATAACCCATTCCGTAAGAATGAGTACGACGTTGACTGGTCCATGTGTGGTGAAAGTTCCATCACCAAGCACATGGCCATCAATTTTAGAGACAGTACCAGAACCATTGCATGCTATGTGTCAATCTTATGCTTTATCGTGGTTAATAAATCAGCAAAACTCTGAAGAAGATATAATAATGGCTTTATCAGTGCATTTGTTTAGACCTAGATTAAATTGTACTTGGTTGATGAAGTTACCATGAGTGAATTTCCTTAATCGGCATGAAAATATACTGACAGCACGGCCTGATGCGATGGAAGTAAAATCTGTGGAGACTAAAGACTGTTTTTGTTCCAATGATACTCACAATGGACAGGGGATGTTTATTGGAATATCTGATTGTGCTCGATATAAGATGAATTTTAAAGAGCCTAAACCAAAGGATGTTTTGTTTAAAGTGAATTTTCATACACCAGATAGCAAACAGAGTAGAACATTAATGGTGCATTATGACATTTTGCCTGTAAATGTGACTATAGGAAATTTTAAGGATATTTGGTGGGTTTGTGGAGATAAAGCATACATATTTCTACCATATGGGTGGACAGGCTGTTGTTATATGGCAACATTAAAGCTTCCTTATGAGGTTTATACTCTCCAAAAAGTTGAAGCAACTGATGAAGGGAATTCTGTGAGAAGAAAGAAAAGGGAAATGGCTCAGTTTCATAACTTGGAAGCATATCATTGGAGAATCAGTATAGGAGAAAAATGGGGTATAGGATTATTCCCATGGTATGGTGTGACATTTTTAGCAGATCATATAGATAATATTACGTACGCTTTACAAGGGTTTGCTAATGAAACAATAAGAGGGTTTCAGTTTTTGTCAAATACTCAAAAAAGTCACAGATTAACATTGTTGAAACATGACATGGCTCTGGATTACATTTTAGCTAAGCAAGGGGGTTTATGTGTAGCTTTGAATCTGACAGGGGATGCCTGTTATACTTTGATTCCGGATAATTCTGATAATATGACTAGTGTTATAGAAGCATTGAAGCATATAAGGGAGGCGTTTGGTCCATCAAAAGGAGCTGGATGGTCTGTGAATGCTTGGTTATTGGAGAAATTAGGACCACTAGGAGCAATGTTGGCTCAAGTTTTTGGAGCAGCTCTTTTAGCAGTGTGTATAATGTTTTGTTTTTGTACACTGTTGTTAACTTGTGCAAAAGCTATGATTTTGAAATGGGTTGGAGTTGTAATGCCTGGAAATCAAGTACAGATGCCATTATTAAGTAGAACCGACTCAGACAAACATGAGGAGGAAATGTTGGAAAACAACCTGGTAGAAAGATATCCATTTTGAATATCCACTTTTATATATTTTTCCATTCACTTATGATATTATCTTTTATTTTGTTAGGTTTATTATTTAGTAATCAAGTATAAAGATTGTAGGATGAAGTATACACTGTAGCTTATAAAACATATTAATCCATTAATGTTACTATTATTAAAGTTTTGTTTGATGTTTATTTGCGTCTGTCATTTTTGCAAAAGATACTGGCTGTTGTTTCTTTCTTCCAGAAAGAAAAAGGGGGGAAGATCACTGTAAGGGAGGATGGTTGTTCGAGATTCCTGAAATGCTACAGGGATCCAAAAACTCAAAAGAGGACAATAGAACAGAAGGACTTTGAAACAGAATGGTGAAGACTTGCTGAAGCTCAATATGTCATCAACATCACATCAGAAGACAAAATTGCTGAAAAGACAATATTATGTCATATGTCTCTATTGAATTGTTTATTATTATTATTATCTTTGATAGTGATAAACCATTATATGAGTGATATTAAAAATTGTAACTGTTTATTATGAAGATTTATAGACTGATGAAATGTAATCTGTGTAAGTGTATTGAAATCTCAGAGTTTTTGTTTGTTTTATCGATGTTAGGGCCAAGGGGTGTGTCAGGTAGGGACAGGTCCACTGGAAGGTCCGATGGGTCGACCAGCCTGAATTTGGACATTGGTTTGATTTTATTTTCTGAGATTTTTATATACATTTACTTAAGTCAACTCCCTACACATATAGAATAAATATAATTGGATTGGAGTACAATTTTTTGTGATCGCCTGGGCAGAAGGGGATCGTTGAGGGAATTTTTCCTGTCTAAAATGTTTGAAGGATTTTCAAGAAAGATGGCTGCCTGGCAGGTTTTTTCGCCCTCACACTCCATGAAATTTTGTTACATCATAATGCAAGGGATGTTAAAATTGTGTGTAGGAAGGTATCACTTATTTGTTATGACATTTACATGTATGGGTTGCTTAAATTTTTACGAGACTTTAACAGTCTCGAAGGGAGGAAATTATGAGGTATATTTATCAGACGGCCTCATAAGACAGTATTAAGAAATGTTCAGTGTGTTTTTATGCTCAGCCATATGAACATATGTATGTGCGCTACAGAGAGGGATGTTTAGGATAAGCTGTCAGTGAGGCAGGACACTATTAATTTTACACCCTCCCTTAAGTGCATGCAAATGTAAACTATTCTCTATGTTTGCCTTATTTGGAAAGGAGAGAGCCATATAGACAAAAGGATTCGAGCCAGACGGGGAGAGACAAATAGACATGAAGAAGAGATGATCGGAGCGCTCAAATTGAACACCCTCTCACGGGATCCTTAAGAACCCGTAAGACACTGTTTTGGTAAATAAAGATGTATTTACACTTTTAACCGTGTCTGCGGAGATTCTTTTCCATCACCTATCTTCACAACACAGCAAGAGTTAACAACAAAGGCTAAAAAAAAAGGCCTCTTCCAAACAAAAGGACAACACACTGCAGACACTAAAGGCAGGATTTTAAACCTCTTTGTAGAGTGTATAAAATGCATCTTGTGACAAATCACTGTAGCAAAATGTACATTATGCTCACTGTTATAATTGCCCTGTAATGTCTGTGAGCTGTTGATGAGCGAAGTCTCTGAATGTTACAGATGAAGCTGAAAGTGGTTTACTGTGTTTGTGTTTTCAGCAAAATGGCCAGAAGTGATGTTATATACGGCAGAAACATTAAATATATTAAACATATTAAAATACACTTATATTCAAATTATAATTTATAATGTATGAAATCATTTGGTAAGAGCGATTATTATTATTATTATTATTATTATTATTATTAGTTTATTGTCATGTTGGTGTTGTTTTGCTATTACTAATATTATGATCTTGTAAATCATGGTGATGACAATTATATGATTATATTACTGTAAATAATATTACTGTTATTATTACTATTTTTCATTAATGATAATATAAATATGTTAAATAAAATTGCAAAAATATCTTTTAAATAATAATATTATATTTATTATATATACAAAATACTATATATTATGAATAAAACAAAAAATAAATATTCTAATGAGCAGTTTTATTGATAATAGTAATATTACTGAACATTAAAACTAAATGATGAGTATGTATATCAAACTATATCAATTAAACTAAACAATAATAACACTTCTTGTTGCTGTTTTGCTGTTAATAATATTATTGGTCGTGTTTTATTTAATGGTGATGACGATTATGTGATAATTGTCACTATTAATAATTGTTGTGTTATTATTGTTTCTATTGTTCATTAAAGATTGTTATCGCTATTATCATTATTAATAGTAGTGATATTAATTTTTGGACGTTAATGAAATAAAAGATAAATAAAATGGTGTTACTTTGTGGTGGTTTGTAAATAAATAAACAGCTCCGCTGAAATGACATCATCAGCGTTCTATCACAGAAATCAAACAACAACAAACACGATCTCCACCTTCTCTCCAACGTCTTCATCAAACTCTCACCTCTCACTCTCAGCATCTCTCTGAACCTACAGAAACCCGCTCATCACACCCTCTCTCACAACTTCCAGCATCTTTCTGAACCGACAGGTGAGTGTTTTAAACACCAATTTATTCACTTAAACGGTACCTGCTGATTTAAAGGAGCGACACCGCACTGTGAACGAACATTCATTTGAATTTAAACAACTGGCTAATGATGTTTCTAAACTTAAACCACTGTAACTAGCTGTTCGTTGTTATTTTTAAAGTTCATAATATAGCTTATAATTGGTTAATGTTTGTGGTAAGTTAAAACATACGTGTCTAGGGTTTGTTTAACAGATGGTTGTTGATGTTTACTTGGATGCCAAGGTATTTTAAACAGTTACAAGGGTATTGCTAAGTGGCTGCTCCACACAGTCATTACCAATTGCCTCAGTTTCAGCCAATCAAAAACGGCAAATGACTAAGGTCATTTCTGATTGGATGGCTTGTCAAAGTATTTTGAGCGAGTAAGGAGGTTTCTTGAAAGCACACTAGCTTGCTCCACACTTACAGTTATTACAAAGTGCCTCAGTTTCAGCCAATCAAAAACGGCCAATGAAAAAGGTCATTTCTGATTGGATGGCTTGACCGCGCAGTGGGCGGGACATACAGGCCGGAGACCAGTAAATAGTGGGACACCGGTTACAGGTTAAGGTTAGGAGCGAAATCTGAAAATGTCCTCCGAACGGCAACAGACCAGTGCACCACAGCCAGTATTTTATTTTAAATTCATGGAATAGGCCACATATTGCAGTTTTTATCTGTTTTTTTTTTTTTTTTGCCTTAATTGTGTCTATCTAGTTTTACTGAGCAAGCAACGTAGCTGACGTGCTGAAAATAACGTACACATTATAAAATAGTGCTAGTAAATGGTCCTGCAACTACTGTAGAAACTTCTTTATTAGTAATCCTAGACAGCGAGCATATATCGGTCCACTGGCATAAAAAGGCTGGCACAACACTGACTGTAGACCACTGCTGGTCCACCATCGGACCACTCAGATTACTGTCCTGTACAGGATATAACTCATTTATAATCTCCTCAAACAGATTTTAAATTCACAGGGACTTTTATTCTGGAAAACGAACTAATACAAATATTACCAACAACTATGAGAGATATAATAATGAGTATAAGCCTGATATAAAATGATTATACTAAAAATGTTGACACTGTGCTGGATTAAAATGATTTACTAATCTTATTTATAAAGAATAACAAAAGAATCTAATGAAGGAAAAATGTAAATTGGACTGTGAATGGAAAAGTGCTAAAATGTGGCATTTTTTCTAAAATTCTGTTTAATCACCAGTGGTCCGCCCAGAAAACGCTGTGTAAAACACTAGTGGACCTCCAACTTTGCCCTCAGTGGGACAACAGTGGTCCACCGTCTCCTTGCTATCAGTGATAGAATATACTGTAAATGCTATTCAGATAGGTAGTTATCAACATACATGGCTAGTTGATTGTGTAATGCTAAAATCTAAATAACCCAATAGCTTAATACTGCAGTTAAGTTAGCTTGTGGTTAGCTATTCATAATTGTTTAGCGGATGACTGATGCTAAGAAACAGTGTTCATATGTGGGTTTTTTTCTCCACAGGAGCTAATTCCAGTCTCCATATAATAGCGTAGGACCATGGGCTGCTGCTACTCGTGTTTCCCTAGCAGAGGGAAGGAGGAAAAGGAGCCGAGTGACATCGAGTGCTCCATCCACCATCTCTCACCAGCTGTTCTTCCAGATACGAGGAAGATGGTCTCTGCGTATGATGTGGAAATCCAGGACCTGGAGGAACCATGGGATAGCCCTTCTGCAGCTCTGGATTTAGTGAGTATTTATCCAGATGTATCTGCAGATGATCTGATCAAGTTTTTTGGGCTTTTCCTGTGTCGTAGGTGCAGCCGGATTCCAGGTCTCAGACCTACAGACCCAGAGATCTGGCTCCGTTCGGTGGATATTCGCCTCGTTTTGTACGGGTGGCACCGCGAACATTTCATCACTCCGGGCAGCGTGGTGTTCCTCTACATGATGTGCCGGGATGTCGTCTCAGCGGAGTTGACCAGTTTGGAGGAGCTGCAGGCCGTCCTGCTCACCTGCCTTTTCATCTCGTACTGCTACATCTGCGAGGAGAACCAGATCCCTCTGAGCTACTTTGTAGTGACGGACACCATGGAGGCCTTTTGGAGACGCACTCTGGACGTCATCAACCGCTTGAGTGCCAAGATGATGAGGATTAACACCGACCCAGATTACTACGCAGAGGTCTTCGCTGAGCTGCTGGACCAGAAGGACAACTGAAGAAGCTGGCGTAGGTATGTGCTGAGAGGGGATAGCAGGGCACTGGAGGTGGTGCATAGATTAACCTCATTTTAACACAATTTTTTAAAATGTATTGATATTCGTGCAGTTTAATATGTGAGTATTTTTTAACAATTTTTTTTTTTTTTTTTTCACAGAAGGAGTTGAACCCTTCCTCCTCATCCTCCTCCTCCTTTTCTACACTACCTCCATATGGAGAGTACTTAGAGATGGCTTCCCGTCTTTGATCATCAGACTTTAATGACTTTTATCAGTTAGAGATGATCAGACATCAGCCCATTGTGTATAACCTTGTCTCCTCAAAAGTTTGGACTGTTTTTAATGTGTAAAAAACAATATCAGTATTTTTAAAATTCTGTTGAAGCATTATGTAACTGACAAAAGCACAAAGCAAAGACTCCAGTGACCAACGTGATTGTATTTTTTAAGCAATACAATTATAAACAATAAAAATGTGTATCTGCATCACGCTCCAAAAAAGTTGGAACCATGTTTACCATTGTGTTGCATCATCTTTCACTGTAATTAGTGCTGCATTATCTTTGACTGTTTAGTCATTTGGGAACTGATAATACTAGTTGCTGCAGGTTTGTTAGAGGAATTCTTGCCCGTTCTTCAATTAAAACCTTTTATAGCTCTAATCTTATATCGAGCATGTACGGGACAACATTCTTCTTGCAAAACTTCAACATTTGTACTTTCAGTTTTCAATGTCACTGTTAAAAAATGAAAAGTGATGTAACGTAGTGGCAAATAGGCCTTTGACCCAAGTTTTCGGAGTGTAATGCAGGAGTTAACATTGTTTATATTTACAAAATACAATTCAATTTATCTGTGAAGGCTTTAATTATTTTGTGCCATTGTCAGTGACATAAAGCTTCAGTGGAATGAACAAATTATAGTTTCTTGGTTTTACTTAAAATGTCCCAGCTTTTCTGGAAAGGTTTTTGTAAATACTCTAAATACTGTAAATATTATAATCATTTTTTTAAATTGTGCAATAAATACCTAACAATGTCCAGCCGTAAAAATAAACTGACCTCCTTGTATCTGCACTCACTGCCCATTTTCTCAGCTCCACTGTCCATACAGGAGCACTTTGTAGTTCTACAATTACAGAAAGTTTCTTGACTTTCTTAATACCCATTTCACCCAGTTCTTCATTGGTAAGGATCCCCACAGAACACCCACAGAGCAGGTATGATTCAGGTGGTGGATCATTGTCAGCGCTGCAGTGACATTGGTGAGTTGGTATTTGTTGCGCTGGTACAAGTGGATCAGACACAGCAGTGCTGCAGGAATATTTAAATACATCTACTCACTGGTCACTTGATTAGACACACCTACAATGTTGGTACATGTAAAGTCAGAGACTGTTTTGGTTGGTGGGCTACTCTCAGTGACACTGATGGGTATAAAAATTTCAGCAGCACTGCTGTTTCTGATCCGCTCGTCCCAGTGTAACAAACGCTAACATAGCACCATTGCATCATTGTCACTGCAGAGCTGAGAATGATCAACCACCCAAATCATACCTGCTCTGTGGGGGCCCTGACCACTGAACAACAGGCTGAAAAGGAGTAAACAACGTATGTAGACCAGCAGATGAGTGTAGAAACAAGGACCTCAATTTTAAACCAGTTATTGTTTTAGATTTTAATGCAAATAAAAAAATAAACACTTTAATTTCACATTATAAACTTTGATTAAATTGTGTATTTAATTATTGCTAAAAAAGTTTATTAAATTTGTATAAACCCTACACTGTTATACAACTTTATTCTGCAATTTTGTGATGTGTGTAATTATATTTCATATGAGTTTAACTATATAAAGTAGAGAACAGTTTATTTTCAATAAAACAAAGAGAGGGATTATAATGCTGTCTGCCCTAATGGACTGTGTATAAATAAATAAATAAATAAATAAATAAATAGGAGAATGGACTGTGTTAGTGTTAATGGTAATTGTATTGTAACTAATAAAAGTCTTTAAAACCTGTTTGCTGGTGTGAATATTCTTCAGTAGTCTCAAGTGTTTACTAACACTCATTCATTCATTCATTTTCTATAACTGCTTCATCCAGTTCAGTGTCCAAAGCCTACCCTGGATCATTGGGCTCAGGCAGGAACACACCCTGGACAAGGCGACTGTCCATCAAAGGACCTTTTGAGGAGCCAGTTCACCTACCAGCATGTGTTTTTGGCCAATGGGAGCAAACCAGAACACCCAGAGGAAACCCACACAGATGTGCCACTTTCTTTACTAACATATCTTTCCAAAACATCATTCAAAACCCAGTCGCGAATCTCAGCAGGACTGATTCCTTAGGTGTATGACAAAAGAATCCCTGGCTATCTGAATCCATCCATTTGACTGTTTCTTTGGGACGCAGACGTTCTTAAGGGGAAATGCTAAGCCACGTTTCTCACTGCTTATTTCACTAAGGATGTATGTTCTAGTGTAAAAATAAAGCCGTCTTCTTCGTTGCCGGTCCGGAAGCTTTGTCGTCCCTTTGAGGGTCAGAGGTGTAAGGTTTCCTTCATGCTCTGGGTGTGGCGTTGAATTTTTGCTAGAGTTAAACTACAGCTTTTCTTAATCTATAGTTTTCTACAAGAGATAAAATTAAAATAGAACTTCTGTTCTATCTGGACCACGCTTGAGGGGCTCAAGGCTGGTTAAGACAGCCATGAGTCTGACGTCTGCAGAGTCATTTCAAAACCCGAATCATTTTCCTCTTTAGCCTTGAAAAAGTCTAAAAGAGAAAAAGTGTGAAGTGAAGTGAAGTGAAGGTGTGGGGATCAGATTTTATTTATTTTTTTATTATTTATTGTACTTTTATTGACAATACTCTTTACACAAACATGAGGATTACTAACGAACGGTTTGATGGAAATACTCAAATTTGGTCTCGTTTTGAAGGCGACAAACAAAGGTCAGCGCTGATATACATTTTGTGTTAGTCACTTCTGAGTTCTTCAGGATTCGAGACACAAATGTTTTGGGGTTTAGTTGAGGATGAGTTCTGACGTTTGGAATAACCATTTCTTTCGGACACTTGATGCTTAAATTTGGTACACTGACCGTCGACTTTGGACCTGTAATACCTGAGATAAACCGGCGGATATAAACACTGCGTTTTTTTGCTCTGTGGCGTGTTAGTGCACACACAAATGTTTTTTTACCTCATGACTAATGCAGAGTATTATATATATATTTATTTATTTATTATTTTTTATTAAGCTTTTGATACACTGCCTTTAAAGGAACAGTACATTTATATTTTTACCTTAAAATTCCAGTATCAAAATCATTGTGATGCTTCACTGAACTGTAACAGAGAGAACAGAGCCTCTATTGTTGTTACTCCAGGGTCAGCACTGCAGAAACTGCACTATGTAGCTTTTGAAGGAGGGTAGGAAACCAGAGCTTGGCATTCACTGGGTGAACCTTAGAGTAGCTGAATAAATTTATTAAAGGGGCTCTAAAACGTTTGTATTTTTAAGGTCTGAGCTCACTGCAGAGAGGATGAAACAGACTGTTGTTGTATGCTCTGCATAAAAAAGCAGAATACACTTCAGTTTGATGTTTGTGCTGCATTCCACAGAGACAGAATATTTGGACTAAATGTAGATTGTCTGCAGATGATTTTTTTCTCTAAATCAACACAAGGGGGAGCCACTTTTACTGCTTCTGCTCTAAACCTGTATATACCGACTGTATTTGGCTTTCCTCTCTCTGTGATAACACTGATTTATATCATTTTAAAACCTAAAATATACACACTCCAAGTTGATTGTGTCTGTAAAGCAATTTTGAGAAACTGTGGAAGATTATTTAGTGTGATTTAATACTGACCCGACACTGACCCACAACTAGAAAGCTGAAACTTGGTCACACGAGTTTCCAGAAGGAAGATCATCCTAAGCATTCATCCTAAGTAGTGACAAAATGGCCAGAGGGTAACAAGGTGAATGCATTGGAGTGAACAGCACAAAAATCCCGACCTGAATCCCATATAAAAATGTGGAGGACTAAAAAGATAAAGCATGTCTGAGCATGGAGGCCAAAAACATTGGACTGAAATACAGCAGTTCCCTCAGGAGGAATGAGATAAATGTGGAAGAGAATTGTCAGAAGCTTGTGCTATGCTTCCCCAAGCTTAAATTTAGAATACAACAAATACTAACAAAGTGTGTGGAAACGTATGATCCACTGAAAATCTGATACAGCAAATAAACATCTGAGTTTCTTAGCTATTATCTTTAAATGAATCCTTGTGAAAAAGCAGAAATGACTGTTTGTCTGTTGAGGTTTCCTAAAAACCAAAGGGAGTATGACACACAAACAAAGGCAGTGTGGTAGAAGGTGTGTGTTGTGTGTTATTTTCTTATTCATATGTAAAGATAAGAGCCCTTCTTTATGTGTTTGTGCAGGCTGCACTCTCTCAGGTGAAAAGAAGTTAAAAGAAATCATGGGAAACATGGGTGGGTCAGTACTGTTGCCCTGCTCCTGCGCTCGCTGACCCAGAGACCAAACCTCAGACGTTAACCCGGAGAGTTAAGGACACTGGGAGAACCTGGACTGATGCATTTCCTGATGGTCACTACAGAGACAGACTACATACCGTGGTCTAATGAGGATTCTCCTGCTAATCTCTCTCTCTGCTCATATCTAACCTGAGCGATGAAGATGGGTTCTACAGGTGTGGGACAGAGAAGGGTATCAGATATGTCAGACTGAATGTTAAAAATAAAGTTTAAACTCTAAAAGTATAATGAATGTTGGTACGATTCAGCTGATATGAGTCTGCTGAGAGAAGGGTTCATGAAGGCTAAAAAAAAGGCCTCTTCCAAACAAAAGGACAACACACTGCAGACACTAAAGGCAGGATTTTAAACCTCTTTGTAGAGTGTATAAAATGCATCTTGTGACAAATCACTGTAGCAAAATGTACATTATGCTCACTGTTATAATTGCCCTGTAATGTCTGTGAGCTGTTGATGAGCGAAGTCTCTGAATGTTACAGATGAAGCTGAAAGTGGTTTACTGTGTTTGTGTTTTCAGCAAAATGCCCAGAAGTGATGTTATATACGGCAGAAACATTAAATATATTAAACATATTAAAATACACTTATATTCAAATTATAATTTATAATGTATGAAATCATTTGGTAAGAGCGATTATTATTATTATTTTATTATTATTATTATTATTATTATTATTATTATAATTATTATTAGTTTATTGTTATGTTGGTGTTGTTTTGCTATTACTAATATTATGATCTTGTAAATCATGGTGATGACAATTATATGATTATATTACTGTAAATAATATTACTGTTATTATTAATATTTTTCATTAATGATAATATAAATATGTTAAATAAAATTGCAAAAATATCTTTTAAATAATAATATTATATTTATTATATATACAAAATACTATATATTATATAATTATAAATATGTAAAATGTATATTATTGTATATATGATTATATTATTCATTACATATTTAATTTATTATATTTTTCTTATTATGAATAAAACAAAAAATAAATATTCTAATGAGCAGTTTTATTGATAATAGTAATATTACTGAACATTAAAACTAAATGATGAGAATGTATATCAAACTATATCAATTAAACTAAACAATAATAACACTTCTTGTTGCTGTTTTGCTGTTAATAATATTATTGGTCGTGTTTTATTTAATGGTGATGACGATTATGTGATAATTGTCACTATTAATAATTGTTGTGTTATTATTGTTTCTATTGTTCATTAAAGATTGTTATCGCTATTATCATTATTAAGAGTAGTGATATTAATTGTTGGACGTTAATGAAATAAAAGATAAATAAAATGGTGTTACTTTGTGGTGGTTTGTAAATAAATAAACAGCTCCGCTGAAATGACATCATCAGCGTTCCATCACAGAAATCAAACAACAACAAACACGATCTCCACCTTCTCTCCAACGTCTTCATCAAACTCTCACCTCTCACTCTCAGCATCTCTCTGAACCTACAGAAACCCGCTCATCACACCCTCTCTCACAACTTCCAGCATCTTTCTGAACCGACAGGTGAGTGTTTTAAACACCAATTTATTCACTTAAACGGTACCTGCTGATTTAAAGGAGCGACACCGCACTGTGAACGAACATTCATTTGAATTTAAACAACTGGCTAATGATGTTTCTAAACTTAAACCACTGTAACTAGCTGTTCGTTGTTATTTTTAAGGTTCATAATATAGCTTATAATTGGTTAATGTTTGTGGTAAGTTAAAACATACGTGTCTAGGGTTTGTTTAACAGATGGTTGTTGATGTTTACTTGGATGCCAAGGTATTTTAAACAGTTACAAGGGTATTGTTAAGTGGCTGCTCCACACAGTCATTACCAATTGCCTCAGTTTCAGCCAATCAAAAACGGCAAATGACTAAGGTCATTTCTGATTGGATGGCTTGTCAAAGTATTTTGAGCGAGTAAGGAGGTTTCTTGAAAGCACACTAGCTTGCTCCACACTTACAGTTATTACAAAGTGCCTCAGTTTCAGCCAATCAAAAACGGCCAATGAAAAAGGTCATTTCTGATTGGATGGCTTGACCGCGCAGTGGGCGGGACATACAGGCCGGAGACCAGTAAATAGTGGGACACCGGTTACAGGTTAAGGTCAGGAGCGAAATCTGAAAATGTCCTCCGAACGGCAACAGACCAGTGCACCACAGCCAGTATTTTATTTTAAATTCATGGAATAGGCCACATATTGCAGTTTTTATCTGTTTTTTTTTTTTGCCTTAATTGTGTCTATCTAGTTTTACTGAGCAAGCAACGTAGCTGACGTGCTGAAAATAACGTACACATTATAAAATAGTGCTAGTAAATGGTCCTGCAACTACTGTAGAAACTTCTTTATTAGTAATCCTAGACAGCGAGCATATATCGGTCCACTGGCATAAAAAGGCTGGCACAACACTGACTGTAGACCACTGCTGGTCCACCATCGGACCACTCAGATTACTGTCCTGTACAGGATATAACTCATTTATAATCTCCTCAAACAGATTTTAAATTCACAGGGACTTTTATTCTGGAAAACGAACTAATACAAATATTACCAACAACTATGAGAGATATAATAATGAGTATAAGCCTGATATAAAATGATTATACTAAAAATGTTGACACTGTGCTGGATTAAAATGATTTACTAATCTTATTTATAAAGAATAACAAAAGAATCTAGTGAGGGAAAAATGTAAATTGGACTGTGAATGGAAAAGTGCTAAAATGTGGCATTTTTTCTAAAATTCTGTTTAATCACCAGTGGTCCGCCCAGAAAACGCTGTGTAAAACACTAGTGGACCTCCAACTTTGCCCTCAGTGGGACAACAGTGGTCCACCGTCTCCTTGCTATCAGTGATAGAATATACTGTAAACGCTATTCAGATAGGTAGTTATCAACATACATGGCTAGTTGATTGTGTAATGCTAAAATCTAAATAACCCAATAGCTTAATACTGCAGTTAAGTTAGCTTGTGGTTAGCTATTTATAATTGTTTAGCGGATGACTGATGCTAAGAAACAGTGTTCATATGTGGGTTTTTTTCTCCACAGGAGCTAATTCCAGTCTCCATATAATAGCGTAGGACCATGGGCTGCTGCTACTCGTGTTTCCCTAGCAGAGGGAAGGAGGAAAAGGAGCTGAGTGACATCGAGTGCTCCATCCACCATCTCTCACCAGCTGTTCTTCCAGATACGAGGAAGATGGTCTCTGCGTATGATGTGGAAATCCAGGACCTGGAGGAACCATGGGATAGCCCTTCTGCAGCTCTGGATTTAGTGAGTATTTATCCAGATGTATCTGCAGATGATCTGATCAAGTTTTTTGGGCTTTTCCTGTGTCGTAGGTGCAGCCGGATTCCAGGTCTCAGACCTACAGACCCAGAGATGTGGCTCCGTTCGGTGGATATTCGCCTCGTTTTGTACGGGTGGCACCGCGAACATTTCATCACTCCGGGCAGCGTGGTGTTCCTCTACATGATGTGCCGGGATGTCGTCTCAGCGGAGTTGACCAGTTTGGAGGAGCTGCAGGCCGTCCTGCTCACCTGCCTTTTCATCTCGTACTGCTACATCTGCGAGGAGAACCAGATCCCACTGAGCTACTTTGTAGTGACGGACACCATGGAGGCCTTTTGGAGACGCACTCTGGACGTCATCAACCGCTTGAGTGCCAAGATGATGAGGATTAACACCGACCCAGATTACTACGCAGAGGTCTTCGCTGAGCTGCTGGACCAGAAGGACAACTGAAGAAGCTGGCGTAGGTATGTGCTGAGAGGGGATAGCAGGGCACTGGAGGTGGTGCATAGATTAACCTCATTTTAACACAATTTTTTAAAATGTATTGATATTCGTGCAGTTTAATATGTGAGTATTTTTTTAACAATTTATTTTATTTTTTTTTCACAGAAGGAGTTGAACCCTTCCTCCTCATCCTCCTCCTCCTTTTCTACACTACCTCCATATGGAGAGTACTTAGAGATGGCTTCCCGTCTTTGATCATCAGACTTTAATGACTTTTATCAGTTAGAGATGATCAGACATCAGCCCATTGTGTATAACCTTGTCTCCTCAAAAGTTTGGACTGTTTTTAATGTGTAAAAAACAATATCAGTATTTTTAAAATTCTGTTGAAGCATTATGTAACTGACAAAAGCACAAAGCAAAGACTCCAGTGACCAACGTGATTGTATTTTTTAAGCAATACAATTATAAACAATAAAAATGTGTATCTGCATCACGCTCCAAAAAAGTTGGAACCATGTTTACCATTGTGTTGCATCATCTTTCACTGTAATTAGTGCTGCATTATCTTTGACTGTTTAGTCATTTGGGAACTGATAATACTAGTTGCTGCAGGTTTGTTAGAGGAATTCTTGCCCGTTCTTCAATTAAAACCTTTTATAGCTCTAATCTTATATCGAGCATGTACGGGACAACATTCTTCTTGCAAAACTTCAACATTTGTACTTTCAGTTTTCAATGTCAGTGTTAAAAAATGAAAAGTGATGTAACGTAGTGGCAAATAGGCCTTTGACCCAAGTTTTCGGAGTGTAATGCAGGAGTTAACATTGTTTATATTTACAAAATACAATTCAATTTATCTGTGAAGGCTTTAATTATTTTGTGCCATTGTCAGTGACATAAAGCTTCAGTGGAATGAACAAATTATAGTTTCTTGGTTTTACTTAAAATGTCCCAGCTTTTCTGGAAAGGTTTTTGTAAATACTCTAAATACTGTAAATATTATAATCATTTTTTTAAATTGTGCAATAAATACCTAACAATGTCCAGCCGTAAAAATAAACTGACCTCCTTGTATCTGCACTCACTGCCCATTTTCTCAGCTCCACTGTCCATACAGGAGCACTTTGTAGTTCTACAATTACAGAAAGTTTCTTGACTTTCTTAATACCCATTTCACCCAGTTCTTCATTGGTAAGGATCCCCACAGAACACCCACAGAGCAGGTATGATTCAGGTGGTGGATCATTGTCAGCGCTGCAGTGACATTGGTGAGTTGGTGTTTGTTGCGCTGGTACAAGTGGATCAGACACAGCAGTGCTGCAGGAATATTTAAATACATCTACTCACTGGTCACTTGATTAGACACACCTACAATGTTGGTACATGTAAAGTCAGAGACTGTTTTGGTTGGTGGGCTACTCTCAGTGACACTGATGGGTATAAAAATTTCAGCAGCACTGCTGTTTCTGATCCGCTCGTCCCAGTGTAACAAACGCTAACATAGCACCATTGCATCATTGTCACTGCAGAGCTGAGAATGATCAACCACCCAAATCATACCTGCTCTGTGGGGGCCCTGACCACTGAACAACAGGCTGAAAAGGAGTAAACAACGTATGTAGACCAGCAGATGAGTGTAGAAACAAGGACCTCAATTTTAAACCAGTTATTGTTTTAGATTTTAATGCAAATAAAAAAATAAACACTTTAATTTCACATTATAAACTTTGATTAAATTGTGTATTTAATTATTGTTAAAAAAGTTGATTAAATTTGTATAAACCCTACACTGTTATACAACTTTATTCTGCAATTTTGTGATGTGTGTAATTATATTTCATATGAGTTTAACTATATAAAGTAGAGAACAGTTTATTTTCAATAAAACAAAGAGAGGGATTATAATGCTGTCTGCCCTAATGGACTGTGTATAAATAAATAAATAAATAAATAAATAGGAGAATGGACTGTGTTAGTGTTAATGGTAATTGTATTGTAACTAATAAAAGTCTTTAAAACCTGTTTGCTGGTGTGAATATTCTTCAGTAGTCTCAAGTGTTTACTAACACTCATTCATTCATTCATTTTCTATAACTGCTTCATCCAGTTCAGTGTCCAAAGCCTACCCTGGATCATTGGGCTCAGGCAGGAACACACCCTGGACAAGGCGACTGTCCATCAAAGGACCTTTTGAGGAGCCAGTTCACCTACCAGCATGTGTTTTTGGCCAATGGGAGCAAACCAGAACACCCAGAGGAAACCCACACAGATGTGCCACTTTCTTTACTAACATATCTTTCCAAAACATCATTCAAAACCCAGTCGTGAATCTCAGCAGGATTGATTCCTTAGGTGTATGACATAAGAATCCCTGGCTATCTGAATCCATCCATTTGACTGTTTCTTTGGGACGCAGACGTTCTTAAGGGGAAATGCTCAGCCACGCTTCTCACTGCTTATTTCACTAAGGATGTATGTTCTAGTGTAAAATAAAGCCGTCTTCTTCGTTGCCGGTCCGGAAGCTTTGTCGTCCCTTTGAGGGTCAGAGGTGTAAGGTTTCCTTCATGCTCTGGGTGTGGCGTTGAATTTTTGCTAGAGTTAAACTACAGCTTTTCTTAATCTATAGTTTTCTACAAGAGATAAAATTAAAATAGAACTTCTGTTCTATCTGGACCACGCTTGAGGGTCTCAAGGCTGGTTAAGACAGCCATGAGTCTGACGTCTGCAGAGTCATTTCAAAACCCGAATCATTTTCCTCTTTAGCCTTGAAAAAGTCTAAAAGAGAAAAAGTGTGAAGTGAAGTGAAGTGAAGGTGTGGGGATCAGATTTTATTTATTTTTTTATTATTTATTGTACTTTTATTGACAATACTCTTTACACAAACATGAGGATTACTAACGAACGGTTTGATGGAAATACTCAAATTTGGTCTCGTTTTGAAGGCGACAAACAAAGGTCAGCGTTGATATACATTTTGTGTTAGTCACTTCTGAGTTCTTCAGGATTCGAGACACAAATGTTTTGGGGTTTAGTTGAGGATGAGTTCTGATGTTTGGAATAACCATTTCTTTCGGACACTTGATGCTTAAATTTGGTACACTGACCGTCGACTTTGGACCTGTAATACCTGAGATAAACCGGCGGATATAAACACTGCGTTTTTTTGCTCTGTGGCGTGTTAGTGCACACACAAATGTTTTTTTACCTCATGACTAATGCAGAGTATTATATATATATTTATTTATTTATTATTTTTTATTAAGCTTTTGATACACTGCCTTTAAAGGAACAGTACATTTATATTTTTACCTTAAAATTCCAGTATCAAAATCATTGTGATGCTTCACTGAACTGTAACAGAGAGAACAGAGCCTCTATTGTTGTTACTCCAGGGTCAGCACTGCAGAAACTGCACTATGTAGCTTTTGAAGGAGGGTAGGAAACCAGAGCTTGGCATTCACTGGGTGAACCTTAGAGTAGCTGAATAAATTTATTAAAGGGGCTCTAAAACGTTTGTATTTTTAAGGTCTGAGCTCACTGCAGAGAGGATGAAACAGACTGTTGTTGTATGCTCTGCATAAAAAAGCAGAATACACTTCAGTCTGATGTTTGTGCTGCATTCCACAGAGACAGAATATTTGGAATAAATGTAGATTGTCTGCAGATGATTTTTTTCTCTAAATCAACACAAGGGGGAGCCACTTTTACTGCTTCTGCTCTAAACCTGTATATACCGACTGTATTTGGCTTTCCTCTCTCTGTGATAACACTGATTTATATCATTTTAAAACCTAAAATATACACACTCCAAGTTGATTGTGTCTGTAAAGCAATTTTGAGAAACTGTGGAAGATTATTTAGTGTGATTTAATACTGACCCGACACTGACCCACAACTAGAAAGCTGAAACTTGGTCACACGAGTTTCCAGAAGGAAGATCATCCTAAGCATTCATCCTAAGTAGTGACAAAATGGCCAGAGGGTAACAAGGTGAATGCATTGGAGTGAACAGCACAAAAATCCCGACCTGAATCCCATATAAAAATGTGGAGGACTAAAAAGATAAAGCATGTCTGAGCATGGAGGCCAAAAACATTGGACTGAAATACAGCAGTTCCCTCAGGAGGAATGAGATAAATGTGGAAGAGAATTGTCAGAAGCTTGTGCTATGCTTCCCCAAGCTTAAATTTAGAATACAACAAATACTAACAAAGTGTGTGGAAACGTATGATCCACTGAAAATCTGATACAGCAAATAAACATCTGAGTTTCTTAGCTATTATCTTTAAATGAATCCTTGTGAAAAAGCAGAAATGACTGTTTGTCTGTTGAGGTTTCCTAAAAACCAAAGGGAGTATGACACACAAACAAAGGCAGTGTGGTAGAAGGTGTGTGTTGTGTGTTATTTTCTTATTCATATGTAAAGATAAGAGCCCTTCTTTATGTGTTTGTGCAGGCTGCACTCTCTCAGGTGAAAAGAAGTTAAAAGAAATCATGGGAAACATGGGTGGGTCAGTACTGTTGCCCTGCTCCTGCGCTCGCTGACCCAGAGACCAAACCTCAGACGTTAACCCGGAGAGTTAAGGACACTGGGAGAACCTGGACTGATGCATTTCCTGATGGTCACTACAGAGACAGACTACATACCGTGGTCTAATGAGGATTCTCCTGCTAATCTCTCTCTCTGCTCATATCTAACCTGAGCGATGAAGATGGGTTCTACAGGTGTGGGACAGAGAAGGGTATCAGATATGTCAGACTGAATGTTAAAAATAAAGTTTAAACTCTAAAAGTATAATGAATGTTGGTACGATTCAGCTGATATGAGTCTGCTGAGAGAAGGGTTCATGAAGGCTAAAAAAAAGGCCTCTTCCAAACAAAAGGACAACACACTGCAGACACTAATGGCAGGATTTTAAACCTCTTTGTAGAGTGTATAAAATGCATCTTGTGACAAATCACTGTAGCAAAATGTACATTATGCTCACTGTTATAATTGCCCTGTAATGTCTGTGAGCTGTTGATGAGCGAAGTCTCTGAATGTTACAGATGAAGCTGAAAGTGGTTTACTGTGTTTGTGTTTTCAGCAAAATGCCCAGAAGTGATGTTATATAGGGCAGAAACATTAAATATATTAAACATATTAAAATACACTTATATTCAAATTATAATTTATAATGTATGAAATCATTTGGTAAGAGCGATTATTATTATTATTATTATTATTATTATTATTATTATAATTATTATTAGTTTATTGTTATGTTGGTGTTGTTTTGCTATTACTAATATTATGATCTTGTAAATCATGGTGATGACAATTATATGATTATATTACTGTAAATAATATTACTGTTATTATTAATATTTTTCATTAATGATAATATAAATATGTTAAATAAAATTGCAAAAATATCTTTTAAATAATAATATTATATTTATTATATATACAAAATACTATATATTATATAATTATAAATATGTAAAATGTATATTATTGTATATATGATTATATTATTCATTATATATTTAATTTATTATATTTTTCTTATTATGAATAAAACAAAAAATAAATATTCTAATGAGCAGTTTTATTGATAATAGTAATATTACTGAACATTAAAACTAAATGATAAGAATGTATATCAAACTATATCAATTAAACTAAACAATAATAACACTTCTTGTTGCTGTTTTGCTGTTAATAATATTATTGGTCGTGTTTTATTTAATGGTGATGACGATTATGTGATAATTGTCACTATTAATAATTGTTGTGTTATTATTGTTTCTATTGTTCATTAAAGATTGTTATCGCTATTATCATTATTAATAGTAGTGATATTAATTTTTGGACGTTAATGAAATAAAAGATAAATAAAATGGTGTTACTTTGTGGTGGTTTGTAAATAAATAAACAGCTCCGCTGAAATGACATCATCAGCGTTCCATCACAGAAATCAAACAACAACAAACACGATCTCCACCTTCTCTCCAACGTCTTCATCAAACTCTCACCTCTCACTCTCAGCATCTCTCTGAACCTACAGAAACCCGCTCATCACACCCTCTCTCACAACTTCCAGCATCTTTCTGAACCGACAGGTGAGTGTTTTAAACACCAGTTTATTCACTTAAACGGTACCTGCTGATTTAAAGGAGCGACACCGCACTGTGAACGAACATTCATTTGAATTTAAACAACTGGCTAATGTTTCTAAACTTAAACCACTGTAACTAGCTGTTCGTTGTTATTTTTAAAGTTCATAATATAGCTTATAATTGGTTAATGTTTGTGGTAAGTTAAAACATACGTGTCTAGGGTTTGTTTAACAGATGGTTGTTGATGTTTACTTGGATGCCAAGGTATTTTAAACAGTTACAAGGGTATTGCTAAGTGGCTGCTCCACACAGTCATTACCAATTGCCTCAGTTTCAGCCAATCAAAAACGGCAAATGACTAAGGTCATTTCTGATTGGATGGCTTGTCAAAGTATTTTGAGCGAGTAAGGAGGTTTCTTGAAAGCACACTAGCTTGCTCCACACTTACAGTTATTACAAAGTGCCTCAGTTTCAGCCAATCAAAAACGGGCAATGAAAAAGGTCATTTCTGATTGGATGGCTTGACCGCGCAGTGGGCGGGACATACAGGCCGGAGACCAGTAAATAGTGGGACACCGGTTACAGGTTAAGGTTAGGAGCGAAATCTGAAAATGTCCTCCGAACGGCAACAGACCAGTGCACCACAGCCAGTATTTTATTTTAAATTCATGGAATAGGCCACATATTGCAGTTTTTATCTGTTTTTTTTTTTTTTGACTTAATTGTGTCTATCTAGTTTTACTGAGCAAGCAACGTAGCTGACGTGCTGAAAATAACGTACACATTATAAAATAGTGCTAGTAAATGGTCCTGCAACTACTGTAGAAACTTCTTTATTAGTAATCCTAGACAGCGAGCATATATTGGTCCACTGGCATAAAAAGGCTGGCACAACACTGACTGTAGACCACTGCTGGTCCACCATCGGACCACTCAGATTACTGTCCTGTACAGGATATAACTCATTTATAATCTCCTCAAACAGATTTTAAATTCACAGGGACTTTTATTCTGGAAAACGAACTAATACAAATATTACCAACAACTATGAGAGATATAATAATGAGTATAAGCCTGATATAAAATGATTATACTAAAAATGTTGACACTGTGCTGGATTAAAATGATTTACTAATCTTATTTATAAAGAATAACAAAAGAATCTAATGAAGGAAAAATGTAAATTGGACTGTGAATGGAAAAGTGCTAAAATGTGGCATTTTTTCTAAAATTCTGTTTAATCACCAGTGGTCCGCCCAGAAAACGCTGTGTAAAACACTAGTGGACCTCCAACTTTGCCCTCAGTGGGACAACAGTGGTCCACCGTCTCCTTGCTATCAGTGATAGAATATACTGTAAACGCTATTCAGATAGGTAGTTATCAACATACATGGCTAGTTGATTGTGTAATGCTAAAATCTAAATAACCCAATAGCTTAATACTGCAGTTAAGTTAGCTTGTGGTTAGCTATTCATAATTGTTTAGCGGATGACTGATGCTAAGAAACAGTGTTCATATGTGGGTTTTTTTCTCCACAGGAGCTAATTCCAGTCTCCATATAATAGCGTAGGACCATGGGCTGCTGCTACTCGTGTTTCCCTAGCAGAGGGAAGGAGGAAAAGGAGCTGAGTGACATCGAGTGCTCCATCCACCATCTCTCACCAGCTGTTCTTCCAGATACGAGGAAGATGGTCTCTGCGTATGATGTGGAAATCCAGGACCTGGAGGAACCATGGGATAGCCCTTCTGCAGCTCTGGATTTAGTGAGTATTTATCCAGATGTATCTGCAGATGATCTGATCAAGTTTTTTGGGCTTTTCCTGTGTCGTAGGTGCAGCCGGATTCCAGGTCTCAGACCTACAGACCCAGAGATGTGGCACCGTTCGGTGGATATTCGCCTCGTTTTGTACGGGTGGCACCGCGAACATTTCATCACTCCGGGCAGCGTGGTGTTCCTCTACATGATGTGCCGGGATGTCGTCTCAGCGGAGTTGACCAGTTTGGAGGAGCTGCAGGCCGTCCTGCTCACCTGCCTTTTCATCTCGTACTGCTACATCTGCGAGGAGAACCAGATCCCACTGAGCTACTTTGTAGTGACGGACACCATGGAGGCCTTTTGGAGACGCACTCTGGACGTCATCAACCGCTTGAGTGCCAAGATGATGAGGATTAACACCGACCCAGATTACTACGCAGAGGTCTTCGCTGAGCTGCTGGACCAGAAGGACAACTGAAGAAGCTGGCGTAGGTATGTGCTGAGAGGGGATAGCAGGGCACTGGAGGTGGTGCATAGATTAACCTCATTTTAACACAATTTTTTAAAATGTATTGATATTCGTGCAGTTTAATATGTGAGTATTTTTTTAACAATTTTTTTTTTTTTTTTTCACAGAAGGAGTTGAACCCTTCCTCCTCATCCTCCTCCTCCTTTTCTACACTACCTCCATATGGAGAATACTTAGAGATGGCTTCCCGTCTTTGATCATCAGACTTTAATGACTTTTATCAGTTAGAGATGATCAGAAATCAGCCCATTGTGTATAACCTTGTCTCCTCAAAAGTTTGGACTGTTTTTAATGTGTAAAAAACAATATCAGTATTTTTAAAATTCTGTTGAAGCATTATGTAACTGACAAAAGCACAAAGCAAAGACTCCAGTGACCAACGTGATTGTATTTTTTAAGCAATACAATTATAAACAATAAAAATGTGTATCTGCATCACGCTCCAAAAAAGTTGGAACCATGTTTACCATTGTGTTGCATCATCTTTCACTGTAATTAGTGCTGCATTATCTTTGACTGTTTAGTCATTTGGGAACTGATAATACTAGTTGCTGCAGGTTTGTTAGAGGAATTCTTGCCCATTCTTCAATTAAAACCTTTTATAGCTCTAATCTTATATCGAGCATGTACGGGACAACATTCTTCTTGCAAAACTTCAACATTTGTACTTTCAGTTTTCAATGTCAGTGTTAAAAAATGAAAAGTGATGTAACGTAGTGGCAAATAGGCCTTTGACCCAAGTTTTCGGAGTGTAATGCAGGAGTTAACATTGTTTATATTTACAAAATACAATTCAATTTATCTGTGAAGGCTTTAATTATTTTGTGCCATTGTCAGTGACATAAAGCTTCAGTGGAATGAACAAATTATAGTTTCTTGGTTTTACTTAAAATGTCCCAGCTTTTCTGGAAAGGTTTTTGTAAATACTCTAAATACTGTAAATATTATAATCATTTTTTTAAATTGTGCAATAAATGCCTAACAATGTCCAGCCGTAAAAATAAACTGACCTCCTTGTATCTGCACTCACTGCCCATTTTCTCAGCTCCACTGTCCATACAGGAGCACTTTGTAGTTCTACAATTACAGAAAGTTTCTTGACTTTCTTAATACCCATTTCACCCAGTTCTTCATTGGTAAGGATCCCCACAGAACACCCACAGAGCAGGTATGATTCAGGTGGTGGATCATTGTCAGCGCTGCTGTGACATTGGTGAGTTGGTGTTTGTTGCGCTGGTACAAGTGGATCAGACACAGCAGTGCTGCAGGAATATTTAAATACATCTACTCACTGGTCACTTGATTAGACACACCTACAATGTTGGTACATGTAAAGTCAGAGACTGTTTTGGTTGGTGGGCTACTCTCAGTGACACTGATGGGTATAAAAATTTCAGCAGCACTGCTGTTTCTGATCCGCTCGTCCCAGTGTAACAAACGCTAACATAGCACCATTGCATCATTGTCACTGCAGAGCTGAGAATGATCAACCACCCAAATCATACCTGCTCTGTGGGGGCCCTGACCACTGAACAACAGGCTGAAAAGGAGTAAACAACGTATGTAGACCAGCAGATGAGTGTAGAAACAAGGACCTCAATTTTAAACCAGTTATTGTTTTAGATTTTAATGCAAATAAAAAAATAAACACTTTAATTTCACATTATAAACTTTGATTAAATTGTGTATTTAATTATTGTTAAAAAAGTTGATTAAATTTGTATAAACCCTACACTGTTATACAACTTTATTCTGCAATTTTGTGATGTGTGTAATTATATTTCATATGAGTTTAACTATATAAAGTAGAGAACAGTTTATTTTCAATAAAACAAAGAGAGGGATTATAATGCTGTCTGCCCTAATGGACTGTGTATAAATAAATAAATAAATAAATAAATAAATAAATAAATAGGAGAATGGACTGTGTTAGTGTTAATGGTAATTGTATTGTAACTAATAAAAGTCTTTAAAACCTGTTTGCTGGTGTGAATATTCTTCAGTAGTCTCAAGTGTTTACTAACACTCATTCATTCATTCATTTTCTATAACTGCTTCATCCAGTTCAGTGTCCAAAGCCTACCCTGGATCATTGGGCTCAGGCAGGAACACACCCTGGACAAGGCGACTGTCCATCAAAGGACCTTTTGAGGAGCCAGTTCACCTACCAGCATGTGTTTTTGGCCAATGGGAGCAAACCAGAACACCCAGAGGAAACCCACACAGATGTGCCACTTTCTTTACTAACATATCTTTCCAAAACATCATTCAAAACCCAGTCGTGAATCTCAGCAGGATTGATTCCTTAGGTGTATGACATAAGAATCCCTGGCTATCTGAATCCATCCATTTGACTGTTTCTTTGGGACGCAGACGTTCTTAAGGGGAAATGCTCAGCCACGCTTCTCACTGCTTATTTCACTAAGGATGTATGTTCTAGTGTAAAATAAAGCCGTCTTCTTCGTTGCCGGTCCGGAAGCTTTGTCGTCCCTTTGAGGGTCAGAGGTGTAAGGTTTCCTTCATGCTCTGGGTGTGGCGTTGAATTTTTGCTAGAGTTAAACTACAGCTTTCCTTAATCTATAGTTTTCTACAAGAGATAAAATTAAAATAGAACTTCTGTTCTATCTGGACCACGCTTGAGGGTCTCAAGGCTGGTTAAGACAGCCATGAGTCTGACGTCTGCAGAGTCATTTCAAATCCCGAATCATTTTCCTCTTTAGCCTTGAAAAAGTCTAAAAGAGAAAAAGTGTGAAGTGAAGTGAAGTGAAGGTGTGGGGATCAGATTTTATTTATTTTTTTATTATTTATTGTACTTTTATTGACAATACTCTTTACATAAACATGAGGATTACTAACGAACGGTTTGATGGAAATACTCAAATTTGGTCTCGTTTTGAAGGCGACAAACAAAGGTCAGCGCTGATATACATTTTGTGTTAGTCACTTCTGAGTTCTTCAGGATTCGAGACACAAATGTTTTGGGGTTTAGTTGAGGATGAGTTCTGACGTTTGGAATAACCATTTCTTTCGGACACTTGATGCTTAAATTTGGTACACTGACCGTCGACTTTGGACCTGTAATACCTGAGATAAACCGGCGGATATAAACACTGCGTTTTTTTGCTCTGTGGCGTGTTAGTGCACACACAAATGTTTTTTTACCTCATGACTAATGCAGAGTATTATATATATATTTATTTATTTATTATTTTTTATTAAGCTTTTGATACACTGCCTTTAAAGGAACAGTACATTTATATTTTTACCTTAAAATTCCAGTATCAAAATCATTGTGATGCTTCACTGAACTGTAACAGAGAGAACAGAGCCTCTATTGTTGTTACTCCAGGGTCAGCACTGCAGAAACTGCACTATGTAGCTTTTGAAGGAGGGTAGGAAACCAGAGCTTGGCATTCACTGGGTGAACCTTAAAGTAGCTGAATAAATTTATTAAAGGGGCTCTAAAACGTTTGTATTTTTAAGGTCTGAGCTCACTGCAGAGAGGATGAAACAGACTGTTGTTGTATGCTCTGCATAAAAAAGCAGAATACACTTCAGTCTGATGTTTGTGCTGCATTCCACAGAGACAGAATATTTGGACTAAATGTAGATTGTCTGCAGATGATTTTTTTCTCTAAATCAACACAAGGGGGAGCCACTTTTACTGCTTCTGCTCTAAACCTGTATATACCGACTGTATTTGGCTTTCCTCTCTCTGTGATAACACTGATTTATATCATTTTAAAACCTAAAATATACACACTCCAAGTTGATTATGTCTGTAAAGCAATTTTGAGAAACTGTGGAAGATTATTTAGTGTGATTTAATACTGACCCGACACTGACCCACAACTAGAAAGCTGAAACTTGGTCACACGAGTTTCCAGAAGGAAGATCATCCTAAGCATTCATCCTAAGTAGTGACAAAATGGCCAGAGGGTAACAAGGTGAATGCATTGGAGTGAACAGCACAAAAATCCCGACCTGAATCCCATATAAAAATGTGGAGGACTAAAAAGATAAAGCATGTCTGAGCATGGAGGCCAAAAACATTGGACTGAAATACAGCAGTTCCCTCAGGAGGAATGAGATAAATGTGGAAGAGAATTGTCAGAAGCTTGTGCTATGCTTCCCCAAGCTTAAATTTAGAATACAACAAATACTAACAAAGTGTGTGGAAACGTATGATCCACTGAAAATCTGATACAGCAAATAAACATCTGAGTTTCTTAGCTATTATCTTTAAATGAATCCTTGTGAAAAAGCAGAAATGACTGTTTGTCTGTTGAGGTTTCCTAAAAACCAAAGGGAGTATGACACACAATCAAAGGCAGTGTGGTAGAAGGTGTGTGTTGTGTGTTATTTTCTTATTCATATGTAAAGATAAGAGCCCTTCTTTATGTGTTTGTGCAGGCTGCACTCTCTCAGGTGAAAAGAAGTTAAAAGAAATCATGGGACAGAGAAGGGTATCAGATATGTCAGACTGAATGTTAAAAATAAAGTTTAAACTCTAAAAGTATAATGAATGTTGGTACGATTCAGCTGATATGAGTCTGCTGAGAGAAGGGTTCATGAAGGTGAGGTATATTTATCAGACGGCCTCATAAGACAGTATTAAGAAATGTTCAGTGTGTTTTTATGCTCAGCCATATGAACATATGTATGTGCGCTACAGAGAGGGATGTTTAGGATAAGCTGTCAGTGAGGCAGGACACTATTAATTTTACACCCTCCCACTTTTAAATTGAACACCCTCTCACGGGATCCTTAAGAACCCGTAAGACACTGTTTTGGTAAATAAAGATGTATTTACACATTTAACCGTGTCTGCGGAGATTCTTTTCCATCACCTATCTTCACAACACAGCAAGAGTTAACAACAAAGTTGGCGACGAGGATGGGATTTGAGCTGTGACCTGTTTGCTTCAGATGACCCCTGCATCCGAACTACCGCTTAAAAGCCGGCAAATAGAAGGTGAGATTTTCACAAATTTGAGCGCTGGTTGGGTGTTTGGGCTGTCTGATGCAGAAGGGTTGCACCGAGATAGACTCATTAGTGTATGCAGTGTTGTGTTGATAATGGTGTTGGATAAAGTTCTCCGTTCTAAATTTTTAACTATAGTCATAGAAAATAGAGAAATGAAGGAAATAAAAGGGAATAATGAAGAAAAGAGTAAAGAGGAAAAAGAAAAGGAAATGTTGAAGTATAAGTAGAATAGCTTAATTAGTAACGATAAGGTGAGCTGATGATGACATGCACGTTTGGGTAAACAGGGCCCTATTTTTGCTTGAAACTGTAAGACATGAATCACAGTCATTGCGTGAAAGTAAGCTTTGAGTTTTTTGGAATTGGATTGTATTGAAATAGTGAGAAGCCCTGGGCCCAGTGGCATTTGGTTAAAATTTATTTAAGGTTTAAAGGAATTTAAGGTTTTAAGGATAACGAAAAGGAATAAAAGAGAAATATATGGAAAATAGAGGAAAAGAGACTTAAATAAAGAGAGGATGCCGCTGATTTGGAAAAAGCCCTCGTGGAGGCGGGGTTAGCCCGGCCGCAAATCCTGAAAAATTCACTAGGTGATTTTTTGGGTCAGTTTGATGAGAAACTGGAGGTGTGATGCAGAGATTTAATTAGGGGTGCCCACTCGAAACACTGTTGACGAACACTGTATTGATGCTGCCTCTTTTTGAATTATTACACCTCATAAGGTAGCATAAATTAAAAATAAGGAATAAGAAATAAGGAAATAAGGTAAGGGCGGCAATAAAAAGCATGCTGTTAATGTGTGAATGGGTCGACTATGAGAAATTGTGTTGAAAATGATGGGTGTGTGTAAGCGCTGTTTGGAGGATGTTGGAGTATGTGTGTGTGCCTAGTGAGTTAAGAAAAAAGGAGTGTCTTGCTGTGCATGTGTGTGTGTCAGCTGAAAGAATTTTTTTGGGAGAAAAAGGGGGAGTGATCAACCCCCTCCCTTCTGTGGTTGCATATTGAGTGTGTGAGGGGGAGAACTGGTTTCTCCCTTGCGCTGTAAAAAAGCCATGAATTTTCTGTGGGAGTGTTTTTAGAAAAAGGGGGAATGTGATAAAGAACGAGAGATTTAGAAATTAATAGGGAAGGAAATTTGTAATGGTAAAAATTATGAGCTTCGTTCAAGGACAGTTATTTAAATGAATATGAACCTCAATAAAATGAGGGGTTTGTTTATTTATGACAATGAGCCTGAACGGAAGACGTTTTTAAAGTAAAAATATATAAAGTAAAAATAAATAAGCTTTCTGGGAGACAGTAAATTAAAGAAAACAGTAGAAAATGAGCTCCAGAGAGACGATTTTATGAGCTTTCTTGGAGACTATACATTAAGAAAATATAGACAATGAGCTCCAGAAAGACGTTTTTAGATGTTGAGAATAGGAGAAAGGAGAGCAAGGTGTAAAGCTGAGTAATTAATAGGGTACATTAGGGAAACTGTAAGGTTTAATCATGGGAATTAAAGGGAAAATTGTTATTGGGGAAAGGAGAAAATTTTTTTTGAAATCTCCATATGATGGCTTTTTATTGAAAAAAAAAAAAAAAGGGGGATCATGGGTCTAGTTCCTCTCATTTTGTTGAATTTTTGAAATCTTATGCTTTGCAAGGGGGGTCTCTTTCTGCAAGTGTGTAAGGCCTTAAATTCACCTTTGAAAAAGAGAGAAATGGTAGGACTTTGATTTGTGACGTACTGATAAAAGCCACGTTGATTTGATTTAAATAGAAACTAATAGTTATTGGGCAAATTAGAAAATATTGATGTATAATGCTGTGCAGGGGTTTGGAGCTCCTGAGAATGGGTGCGTTTGAACTGAATTTTTTATGGGTATGGTGCTTGTTATGATCTAAAATAAAAAGGAATAGAGGATTAATTTAACATAGTGGGTGAGAGTGAATTGGTGGAGCAGTAATTTGTTTGTGTTCTCTTTGAATGCAATAGTTTGATGAAATTGAGATATATTGAATGGGGTAATTGTTTTAGGCCAGTGGAACTGAGGAATGGCCTTATATGGAGAGAGCTGCTACAATATGGAAATTAGAATTGAATTAATAAAGTGTGTTGGAATGGTGTTATTTCAGTTGCTCAGAAAAAGGGGGTGAATTTTATAGTCTATGGTGTTGAGATCTCTTTGAAGTACTGTTACTTTATATGAGAAAAATAATCATTTTTAGCGGCCAAATGATAAGTGAAAGTACTGCCAAATGTGTGAATATTGGATAACTCTGAGTGTTTGGCATTGGTGCTTTCTGGGGTTTAAACATACCACTGCGATGTTTATATGTGAAGAGTACAACATAGTACATTAATCTTATCTTAATATATACATCTTAGGAACCAAGATGCAGGGTTGGAAACTTACTATCATGTGGTCATAGAATAGTATGTGAAATGTTTATGCTAAACGGGTTAAGCCGAACCAGATGTTAAAGGAAGCTGCATTAAGGATGAACTTATTGCCATCAATCACTTTAGACCCTTTTTAAGGGGGGTTGAGATTAAGGTTGTTTAGGCTTCAAGCCAATGAAGAGATTTGTTGGAGGTGTTTACAATATTGAATGAAGGGTAAAAATGTTATGAATGAACTAAATGTTGGTAAATAAAATACAAATAAGCATATTGAATGTTTAATTACTAAGAAGTAAGCTGAATGTATTAAATTTCTATTTGTCTTTTTATCCTGTGGGGTGTGTGTGTGTATATGTGTGTGAGTCTCATCTTAAAGGAGACGGTGAGAAGACCAGAAGAAGAAAAGGGGGGTCAAATTTGCCCATAGCAGAGCAGACTGCACAAAGGCCAGTCATTTTATCCACAAACTTCTTTCACAAACACCTGCATTGATACATTTAGATTAAATCACTAATAGGTCTCATTATTAAAAAGTAATAATTGGAAATTCATTGATTTGTTTATCTATTTGCATTTAGTTCATTAGAGGTGCTATAGTACATGACATAGACTTCTTCAAAGAAAGCTTGGCAACAGGTTGTTCACTTTTAAGGTAATAATTTGATTATAAAGAATTAACAACGTGGTTTATGAAGAAAAATTATTATTTGAAAAGGGATTTCTGATCTAAGCTTTGCTATAAGTGTATGGGGTTGCAAATATTTAGTGGTAATCATATTTAGAAGTGCTTGTTGAGTCTTATATAAGTTTGTATATTCTTTAATTACAAGATAGTTACTGAATGTTTAATAAATCTAGGTTTATGGTGCACTTAGTAGTTATATCACTTAGTAAAGGGGATTTAGTGGTGTGAATTGTATTGCATATTAAGGTTTGATTTCTCTGAAGTTGGCAAATTCAATTGGGGATTGATTTTTATTGATTGTGGTAATATAGTGGCATTTAAACAGAGGAAAAAAGGGAGAGAAATAATTAATAAGTGTAAGTTGGGAACATATTTAGTCATTATTATGCTAAAAATGGGCACTAATGTTTCAAAAGGGGTTACTCCTGTTGATATAGTTAAGAAAAATAATCCTTTAATAAAAGGCATTGCAAGAATATCAGAAAAATTTTATAAGCGATGGCCTGACATAGACCAACCATGGCCGGTAGAGGGGACACTTAACCCAGATGTAATTAAAACAATAGAGGTACTTGTATCAACATATAAAGCAGGACAGAAAAAAGGGCGTCAAGGAGAAAAGCGAAAGGAAAAAAGAGAAATAGAGCTTGGCATTCTCCAGTTATTTGAACAAGAGAGTCAGAAACTGATGAAGGCAGCGAAGGACAATCGGGTTTGAGGGAGTAAAACAGCTGATTCCTCTCACAGAACCAATTGAGCTCTGCTATAAACATCTGAAGACTACAATACCCATACTGGTATCAGAACATACACCTATTGCACTTTTGGGAAGAGATGCTTTGTGCAGACTGAACTGTACAATAAAATGCACACCGGACGGCTGCCTGGTAGAAGTGCCGAGTGAAATGATTAATCAACTGATGATGAAAACAGAGACTGATGCTTCTTCAGTATTTTGGATTGGAAATCTTAGCGAAGAATTCTTGGAACCAGCCAAGATGTGGGAGAAGTTTATTGTAGCAAACATGCCTGATGCAAAGACTCCAGAGTATCCATTTCATTGTACACTGAAATACTTTAAGGATGCTGAACAATCAGATGGAGAACAATGGCTGAGTCATCAACCAAAGCAAGTTGAATTACATTCATGTTGCATAATTTTGGGACCACAAGGAGCTGCTATGAAGATAGACAAAAATGATTACTTGCATAAAGAGTTATGTGGTGCATTTTTTAGTGTTCCACTAAGTGTAGAAAGTCAGGGTTTATTTGGGTTTACTTACAAGGGACAATTCTATGAGTATAAGAGATTACCACAGGGATATAAACATAGTCCTCACATTTTCAATAAAGTATTGAAAGATGATTTAGTTGGGGTAGATCAGAAGTTAAAAAGTACTGTCATTCAATACATGGATGATATTCTTCTTAGTGCACCAGATGAGGAAATAGGTCATAAACTAAGTGTAAGGATGCACAGACTGTTGTCAAGTTTTTGTGTAGAGAAGTCATAAGCAGGTGGGGACTTCCAGATCGAATATCCTCAGATAATGGGAAAGAGTTTGTGGATAAAACGGTGAAATTAATTTTGCAAAAATTGGGAATTAAACAGCGTCTGGGAGCTGTGTACCATCCGCAAAGTCAAGGGATTTGTGAAAAAATGAATGGTGTCTTGAGAAATCGGATTGTTAAAATCTGTCAGCACACGGGGTTAAATTGGATAGCAGCACTTCCATTAGCATTAATGGTTTGTCGCTCAAGTGAGCTGCGTGATTTACACATGACTCCTCATGAGTTGATGACAGGCAGACGAATGCCAACGCGTACATGTTTGCGTACAAGTGGGAAAGGTCCAAGTTTAGCTCTTTTAGAAGATGACATGAGAGCATATGTTTCATACTTAGCTAATTTACATAAAAGAATATCCACATACGTTTCAGAAAAGCAAAGAAAAGAGCAAAGGAGGAATACAGTGCAGCCTGGAGACAAGGTGTTTGTAAAGGTATTTAGAAGAAAATGGTATAACGAACGCAGAGAAGGACCTTTTGAAGTTGTTCGCAGTACTGGAACGGCAGTTCAAGTTAAGGGGTCTCCAACGTGGTATCATTTATCTCACTGTGTTAAAGCACCAAGTGAAGAGGAGCCTTTCTCAAAGGGAGGAGAGGTTGCAGGTTCAGGAGAACCAAAAGAACATGAGGGAGAACAGGTTGAAAATAACATGCAAGAAACAAATCAGAGTAGATCTCCTGAAGAGGAGATTGTCCCTGGTTTGGATGATGCTGATGACTCTGTGTATATTTCTGATGATGCCAGACATGACACAGCAGATTGTAAACGAGACAAAAAGTTTGGAGAAATTGAATTTCAATATGTCCCAGAAACAGCAGGTCCCATTCCAGAAAGCAGTAATTCCATTTCAAAACAGTTCAGAGACTTGGATCAAGAGAAGAGTCCAAGACCAGTTCGGAAAAAGGTTAGACCTAAACGGTATGAGAACTAAAGAGAATGAAACTTTAAAGAATTTTACTTTTTCAGTGTCGAAAGTTAGTGAGGGGGTAAATGGATCACATCTAACTACACTAATGCCTTTGATAATTTCAACAACGTCATCACCTTTCAAGACAGTGGTTAAAGCTAAATTAGGTAAAGCAGTTCATCTTCCCTGTAAATGTGGAAGATTTAATACAGGGGGTAATAGTCCTCCTGAGTGGAAAAATAGTCGTGGTGAAAAAGTGGTGTTAACAGGACCTGAAGTTGATCATTTGCCTCATGACCAGAGAAAGTATCTTTTGTTTAATGCCTTTAGGTGGTTCAGAGTTAGAGATGATTGTTCAATTCTTTTACGTAATGTTACATGGGAAGATCAAGGGGAATACACTTGTACTTATTTGGAACCAGAGCTTACGTTTGTGCCATTTCAAAATGTGTGGAGAGAAGGGTACATAACTCGTACAGTGATAGTGATGATAAAGGACCAGAGTCCTATTGAAGTTTTTCCATCTATTAAAAGAGTTCAGGACCAAACCACTATGGCAATGACTTTAAAGGTTACTAAAGAACAAATTAAGTCAAATACTTTAGCTCCAGAAATAAGTAAAGGAAATAATGTAACTAATCGGTTTACTACTTTAGATATGCCATTAAAGGAGATGAATAGCACTACACTGTCAATGATGACTTCTGCTTCGGGTACATCTGAATCTAGCACAACTGTTGAAAATAGAAAAATAACAAGATCACATAATGTTGTAAAAGTAACCCAGACTCCAGAAGTAATGTTCTTTCCATTGCAGAAGGAAATAAACATAACACAGGGTCCAGAGTTAAATATGGAGCATGAAGTGAATATCAGTCAAGTGACTTTTGAAGCTAGAAACCCAATGGATTCAAAGGGTTTAGTAACCACTGAGAAAATCACTTTAGAAGGGCAGAGTGAGTTTTTTGATTCTGACTGGACATCTGGAGAAATGACTGACCATTACCATGCATTACAGAAAAGAGAAGCAAAATGGAAAGCATATGGATTTGATTCTTCAGTGTTACAAATCACAGACCCATGGGCATCTAGAAATTTATGATTTCAGCAAATAACCCATTCCGTAAGAATGAGTACGACGTTGACTGGTCCATGTGTGGTGAAAGTTCCATCACCAAGCACATGGCCATCAATTTTAGAGACAGTACCAGAACCATTGCATGCTATGTGTCAATCTTATGCTTTATCGTGGTTAATAAATCAGCAAAACTCTGAAGAAGATATAATAATGGCTTTATCAGTGCATTTGTTTAGACCTAGATTAAATTGTACTTGGTTGATGAAGTTACCATGAGTGAATTTCCTTAATCGGCATGAAAATATACTGACAGCACGGCCTGATGCGATGGAAGTAAAATCTGTGGAGACTAAAGACTGTTTTTGTTCCAATGATACTCACAATGGACAGGGGATGTTTATTGGAATATCTGATTGTGCTCGATATAAGATGAATTTTAAAGAGCCTAAACCAAAGGATGTTTTGTTTAAAGTGAATTTTCATACACCAGATAGCAAACAGAGTAGAACATTAATGGTGCATTATGACATTTTGCCTGTAAATGTGACTATAGGAAATTTTAAGGATATTTGGTGGGTTTGTGGAGATAAAGCATACATATTTCTACCATATGGGTGGACAGGCTGTTGTTATATGGCAACATTAAAGCTTCCTTATGAGGTTTATACTCTCCAAAAAGTTGAAGCAACTGATGAAGGGAATTCTGTGAGAAGAAAGAAAAGGGAAATGGCTCAGTTTCATAACTTGGAAGCATATCATTGGAGAATCAGTATAGGAGAAAAATGGGGTATAGGATTATTCCCATGGTATGGTGTGACATTTTTAGCAGATCATATAGATAATATTACGTACGCTTTACAAGGGTTTGCTAATGAAACAATAAGAGGGTTTCAGTTTTTGTCAAATACTCAAAAAAGTCACAGATTAACATTGTTGAAACATGACATGGCTCTGGATTACATTTTAGCTAAGCAAGGGGGTTTATGTGTAGCTTTGAATCTGACAGGGGATGCCTGTTATACTTTGATTCCGGATAATTCTGATAATATGACTAGTGTTATAGAAGCATTGAAGCATATAAGGGAGGCGTTTGGTCCATCAAAAGGAGCTGGATGGTCTGTGAATGCTTGGTTATTGGAGAAATTAGGACCACTAGGAGCAATGTTGGCTCAAGTTTTTGGAGCAGCTCTTTTAGCAGTGTGTATAATGTTTTGTTTTTGTACACTGTTGTTAACTTGTGCAAAAGCTATGATTTTGAAATGGGTTGGAGTTGTAATGCCTGGAAATCAAGTACAGATGCCATTATTAAGTAGAACCGACTCAGACAAACATGAGGAGGAAATGTTGGAAAACAACCTGGTAGAAAGATATCCATTTTGAATATCCACTTTTATATATTTTTCCATTCACTTATGATATTATCTTTTATTTTGTTAGGTTTATTATTTAGTAATCAAGTATAAAGATTGTAGGATGAAGTATACACTGTAGCTTATAAAACATATTAATCCATTAATGTTACTATTATTAAAGTTTTGTTTGATGTTTATTTGCGTCTGTCATTTTTGCAAAAGATACTGGCTGTTGTTTCTTTCTTCCAGAAAGAAAAAGGGGGGAAGATCACTGTAAGGGAGGATGGTTGTTCGAGATTCCTGAAATGCTACAGGGATCCAAAAACTCAAAAGAGGACAATAGAACAGAAGGACTTTGAAACAGAATGGTGAAGACTTGCTGAAGCTCAATATGTCATCAACATCACATCAGAAGACAAAATTGCTGAAAAGACAATATTATGTCATATGTCTCTATTGAATTGTTTATTATTATTATTATCTTTGATAGTGATAAACCATTATATGAGTGATATTAAAAATTGTAACTGTTTATTATGAAGATTTATAGACTGATGAAATGTAATCTGTGTAAGTGTATTGAAATCTCAGAGTTTTTGTTTGTTTTATCGATGTTAGGGCCAAGGGGTGTGTCAGGTAGGGACAGGTCCACTGGAAGGTCCGATGGGTCGACCAGCCTGAATTTGGACATTGGTTTGATTTTATTTTCTGAGATTTTTATATACATTTACTTAAGTCAACTCCCTACACATATAGAATAAATATAATTGGATTGGAGTACAATTTTTTGTGATCGCCTGGGCAGAAGGGGATCGTTGAGGGAATTTTTCCTGTCTAAAATGTTTGAAGGATTTTCAAGAAAGATGGCTGCCTGGCAGGTTTTTTCGCCCTCACACTCCATGAAATTTTGTTACATCATAATGCAAGGGATGTTAAAATTGTGTGTAGGAAGGTATCACTTATTTGTTATGACATTTACATGTATGGGTTGCTTAAATTTTTACGAGACTTTAACAGTCTCGAAGGGAGGAAATTATGAGGTATATTTATCAGACGGCCTCATAAGACAGTATTAAGAAATGTTCAGTGTGTTTTTATGCTCAGCCATATGAACATATGTATGTGCGCTACAGAGAGGGATGTTTAGGATAAGCTGTCAGTGAGGCAGGACACTATTAATTTTACACCCTCCCTTAAGTGCATGCAAATGTAAACTATTCTCTATGTTTGCCTTATTTGGAAAGGAGAGAGCCATATAGACAAAAGGATTCGAGCCAGACGGGGAGAGACAAATAGACATGAAGAAGAGATGATCGGAGCGCTCAAATTGAACACCCTCTCACGGGATCCTTAAGAACCCGTAAGACACTGTTTTGGTAAATAAAGATGTATTTACACTTTTAACCGTGTCTGCGGAGATTCTTTTCCATCACCTATCTTCACAACACAGCAAGAGTTAACAACAAAGGCTAAAAAAAAAGGCCTCTTCCAAACAAAAGGACAACACACTGCAGACACTAAAGGCAGGATTTTAAACCTCTTTGTAGAGTGTATAAAATGCATCTTGTGACAAATCACTGTAGCAAAATGTACATTATGCTCACTGTTATAATTGCCCTGTAATGTCTGTGAGCTGTTGATGAGCGAAGTCTCTGAATGTTACAGATGAAGCTGAAAGTGGTTTACTGTGTTTGTGTTTTCAGCAAAATGGCCAGAAGTGATGTTATATACGGCAGAAACATTAAATATATTAAACATATTAAAATACACTTATATTCAAATTATAATTTATAATGTATGAAATCATTTGGTAAGAGCGATTATTATTATTATTATTATTATTATTATTATTATTAGTTTATTGTCATGTTGGTGTTGTTTTGCTATTACTAATATTATGATCTTGTAAATCATGGTGATGACAATTATATGATTATATTACTGTAAATAATATTACTGTTATTATTACTATTTTTCATTAATGATAATATAAATATGTTAAATAAAATTGCAAAAATATCTTTTAAATAATAATATTATATTTATTATATATACAAAATACTATATATTATGAATAAAACAAAAAATAAATATTCTAATGAGCAGTTTTATTGATAATAGTAATATTACTGAACATTAAAACTAAATGATGAGTATGTATATCAAACTATATCAATTAAACTAAACAATAATAACACTTCTTGTTGCTGTTTTGCTGTTAATAATATTATTGGTCGTGTTTTATTTAATGGTGATGACGATTATGTGATAATTGTCACTATTAATAATTGTTGTGTTATTATTGTTTCTATTGTTCATTAAAGATTGTTATCGCTATTATCATTATTAATAGTAGTGATATTAATTTTTGGACGTTAATGAAATAAAAGATAAATAAAATGGTGTTACTTTGTGGTGGTTTGTAAATAAATAAACAGCTCCGCTGAAATGACATCATCAGCGTTCCATCACAGAAATCAAACAACAACAAACACGATCTCCACCTTCTCTCCAACGTCTTCATCAAACTCTCACCTCTCACTCTCAGCATCTCTCTGAACCTACAGAAACCCGCTCATCACACCCTCTCTCACAACTTCCAGCATCTTTCTGAACCGACAGGTGAGTGTTTTAAACACCAATTTATTCACTTAAACGGTACCTGCTGATTTAAAGGAGCGACACCGCACTGTGAACGAACATTCATTTGAATTTAAACAACTGGCTAATGATGTTTCTAAACTTAAACCACTGTAACTAGCTGTTCGTTGTTATTTTTAAAGTTCATAATATAGCTTATAATTGGTTAATGTTTGTGGTAAGTTAAAACATACGTGTCTAGGGTTTGTTTAACAGATGGTTGTTGATGTTTACTTGGATGCCAAGGTATTTTAAACAGTTACAAGGGTATTGCTAAGTGGCTGCTCCACACAGTCATTACCAATTGCCTCAGTTTCAGCCAATCAAAAACGGCAAATGACTAAGGTCATTTCTGATTGGATGGCTTGTCAAAGTATTTTGAGCGAGTAAGGAGGTTTCTTGAAAGCACACTAGCTTGCTCCACACTTACAGTTATTACAAAGTGCCTCAGTTTCAGCCAATCAAAAACGGCCAATGAAAAAGGTCATTTCTGATTGGATGGCTTGACCGCGCAGTGGGCGGGACATACAGGCCGGAGACCAGTAAATAGTGGGACACCGGTTACAGGTTAAGGTTAGGAGCGAAATCTGAAAATGTCCTCCGAACGGCAACAGACCAGTGCACCACAGCCAGTATTTTATTTTAAATTCATGGAATAGGCCACATATTGCAGTTTTTATCTGTTTTTTTTTTTTTTGCCTTAATTGTGTCTATCTAGTTTTACTGAGCAAGCAACGTAGCTGACGTGCTGAAAATAACGTACACATTATAAAATAGTGCTAGTAAATGGTCCTGCAACTACTGTAGAAACTTCTTTATTAGTAATCCTAGACAGCGAGCATATATCGGTCCACTGGCATAAAAAGGCTGGCACAACACTGACTGTAGACCACTGCTGGTCCACCATCGGACCACTCAGATTACTGTCCTGTACAGGATATAACTCATTTATAATCTCCTCAAACAGATTTTAAATTCACAGGGACTTTTATTCTGGAAAACGAACTAATACAAATATTACCAACAACTATGAGAGATATAATAATGAGTATAAGCCTGATATAAAATGATTATACTAAAAATGTTGACACTGTGCTGGATTAAAATGATTTACTAATCTTATTTATAAAGAATAACAAAAGAATCTAGTGAAGGAAAAATGTAAATTGGACTGTGAATGGAAAAGTGCTAAAATGTGGCATTTTTTCTAAAATTCTGTTTAATCACCAGTGGTCCGCCCAGAAAACGCTGTGTAAAACACTAGTGGACCTCCAACTTTACCCACAGTGGTCCACCGTCTCCTTGCTATCAGTGATAGAATATACTGTAAATGCTATTCAGATAGGTAGTTATCAACATACATGGCTAGTTGATTGTGTAATGCTAAAATCTAAATAACCCAATAGCTTAATACTGCAGTTAAGTTAGCTTGTGGTTAGCTATTCATAATTGTTTAGCGGATGACTGATGCTAAGAAACAGTGTTCATATGTGGGTTTTTTTCTCCACAGGAGCTAATTCCAGTCTCCATATAATAGCGTAGGACCATGGGCTGCTGCTACTCGTGTTTCCCTAGCAGAGGGAAGGAGGAAAAGGAGCCGAGTGACATCGAGTGCTCCATCCACCATCTCTCACCAGCTGTTCTTCCAGATACGAGGAAGATGGTCTCTGCGTATGATGTGGAAATCCAGGACCTGGAGGAACCATGGGATAGCCCTTCTGCAGCTCTGGATTTAGTGAGTATTTATCCAGATGTATCTGCAGATGATCTGATCAAGTTTTTTGGGCTTTTCCTGTGTCGTAGGTGCAGCCGGATTCCAGGTCTCAGACCTACAGACCCAGAGATGTGGCTCCGTTCGGTGGATATTCGCCTCGTTTTGTACGGGTGGCACCGCGAACATTTCATCACTCCGGGCAGCGTGGTGTTCCTCTACATGATGTGCCGGGATGTCGTCTCAGCGGAGTTGACCAGTTTGGAGGAGCTGCAGGCCGTCCTGCTCACCTGCCTTTTCATCTCGTACTGCTACATCTGCGAGGAGAACCAGATCCCTCTGAGCTACTTTGTAGTGACGGACACCATGGAGGCCTTTTGGAGACGCACTCTGGACGTCATCAACCGCTTGAGTGCCAAGATGATGAGGATTAACACCGACCCAGATTACTACGCAGAGGTCTTCGCTGAGCTGCTGGACCAGAAGGACAACTGAAGAAGCTGGCGTAGGTATGTGCTGAGAGGGGATAGCAGGGCACTGGAGGTGGTGCATAGATTAACCTCATTTTAACACAATTTTTTAAAATGTATTGATATTCGTGCAGTTTAATATGTGAGTATTTTTTAACAATTTTTTTTTTTTTTTTTTCACAGAAGGAGTTGAACCCTTCCTCCTCATCCTCCTCCTCCTTTTCTACACTACCTCCATATGGAGAGTACTTAGAGATGGCTTCCCGTCTTTGATCATCAGACTTTAATGACTTTTATCAGTTAGAGATGATCAGACATCAGCCCATTGTGTATAACCTTGTCTCCTCAAAAGTTTGGACTGTTTTTAATGTGTAAAAAACAATATCAGTATTTTTAAAATTCTGTTGAAGCATTATGTAACTGACAAAAGCACAAAGCAAAGACTCCAGTGACCAACGTGATTGTATTTTTTAAGCAATACAATTATAAACAATAAAAATGTGTATCTGCATCACGCTCCAAAAAAGTTGGAACCATGTTTACCATTGTGTTGCATCATCTTTCACTGTAATTAGTGCTGCATTATCTTTGACTGTTTAGTCATTTGGGAACTGATAATACTAGTTGCTGCAGGTTTGTTAGAGGAATTCTTGCCCGTTCTTCAATTAAAACCTTTTATAGCTCTAATCTTATATCGAGCATGTACGGGACAACATTCTTCTTGCAAAACTTCAACATTTGTACTTTCAGTTTTCAATGTCACTGTTAAAAAATGAAAAGTGATGTAACGTAGTGGCAAATAGGCCTTTGACCCAAGTTTTCGGAGTGTAATGCAGGAGTTAACATTGTTTATATTTACAAAATACAATTCAATTTATCTGTGAAGGCTTTAATTATTTTGTGCCATTGTCAGTGACATAAAGCTTCAGTGGAATGAACAAATTATAGTTTCTTGGTTTTACTTAAAATGTCCCAGCTTTTCTGGAAAGGTTTTTGTAAATACTCTAAATACTGTAAATATTATAATCATTTTTTTAAATTGTGCAATAAATACCTAACAATGTCCAGCCGTAAAAATAAACTGACCTCCTTGTATCTGCACTCACTGCCCATTTTCTCAGCTCCACTGTCCATACAGGAGCACTTTGTAGTTCTACAATTACAGAAAGTTTCTTGACTTTCTTAATACCCATTTCACCCAGTTCTTCATTGGTAAGGATCCCCACAGAACACCCACAGAGCAGGTATGATTCAGGTGGTGGATCATTGTCAGCGCTGCAGTGACATTGGTGAGTTGGTATTTGTTGCGCTGGTACAAGTGGATCAGACACAGCAGTGCTGCAGGAATATTTAAATACATCTACTCACTGGTCACTTGATTAGACACACCTACAATGTTGGTACATGTAAAGTCAGAGACTGTTTTGGTTGGTGGGCTACTCTCAGTGACACTGATGGGTATAAAAATTTCAGCAGCACTGCTGTTTCTGATCCGCTCGTCCCAGTGTAACAAACGCTAACATAGCACCATTGCATCATTGTCACTGCAGAGCTGAGAATGATCAACCACCCAAATCATACCTGCTCTGTGGGGGCCCTGACCACTGAACAACAGGCTGAAAAGGAGTAAACAACGTATGTAGACCAGCAGATGAGTGTAGAAACAAGGACCTCAATTTTAAACCAGTTATTGTTTTAGATTTTAATGCAAATAAAAAAATAAACACTTTAATTTCACATTATAAACTTTGATTAAATTGTGTATTTAATTATTGCTAAAAAAGTTTATTAAATTTGTATAAACCCTACACTGTTATACAACTTTATTCTGCAATTTTGTGATGTGTGTAATTATATTTCATATGAGTTTAACTATATAAAGTAGAGAACAGTTTATTTTCAATAAAACAAAGAGAGGGATTATAATGCTGTCTGCCCTAATGGACTGTGTATAAATAAATAAATAAATAAATAAATAAATAGGAGAATGGACTGTGTTAGTGTTAATGGTAATTGTATTGTAACTAATAAAAGTCTTTAAAACCTGTTTGCTGGTGTGAATATTCTTCAGTAGTCTCAAGTGTTTACTAACACTCATTCATTCATTCATTTTCTATAACTGCTTCATCCAGTTCAGTGTCCAAAGCCTACCCTGGATCATTGGGCTCAGGCAGGAACACACCCTGGACAAGGCGACTGTCCATCAAAGGACCTTTTGAGGAGCCAGTTCACCTACCAGCATGTGTTTTTGGCCAATGGGAGCAAACCAGAACACCCAGAGGAAACCCACACAGATGTGCCACTTTCTTTACTAACATATCTTTCCAAAACATCATTCAAAACCCAGTCGTGAATCTCAGCAGGATTGATTCCTTAGGTGTATGACATAAGAATCCCTGGCTATCTGAATCCATCCATTTGACTGTTTCTTTGGGACGCAGACGTTCTTAAGGGGAAATGCTCAGCCACGCTTCTCACTGCTTATTTCACTAAGGATGTATGTTCTAGTGTAAAATAAAGCCGTCTTCTTCGTTGCCGGTCCGGAAGCTTTGTCGTCCCTTTGAGGGTCAGAGGTGTAAGGTTTCCTTCATGCTCTGGGTGTGGCGTTGAATTTTTGCTAGAGTTAAACTACAGCTTTTCTTAATCTATAGTTTTCTACAAGAGATAAAATTAAAATAGAACTTCTGTTCTATCTGGACCACGCTTGAGGGTCTCAAGGCTGGTTAAGACAGCCATGAGTCTGACGTCTGCAGAGTCATTTCAAATCCCGAATCATTTTCCTCTTTAGCCTTGAAAAAGTCTAAAAGAGAAAAAGTGTGAAGTGAAGTGAAGTGAAGTGAAGGTGTGGGGATCAGATTTTATTTATTTTTTTATTATTTATTGTACTTTTATTGACAATACTCTTTACACAAACATGAGGATTACTAACGAATGGTTTAATGGAAATACTCAAATTTGGTCTCGTTTTGAAGGCGACAAACAAAGGTCAGCGCTGATATACATTTTGTGTTAGTCACTTCTGAGTTCTTCAGGATTCGAGACACAAATGTTTTGGGGTTTAGTTGAGAATGAGTTCTGACGTTTGGAATAACCATTTCTTTCGGACACTTGATGCTTAAATTTGGTACACTGACCGTCGACTTTGGACCTGTAATACCTGAGATAAACCGGCGGGTATAAACACTGCGTTTTTTTGCTCTGTGGCGTGTTAGTGCACACACAAATGTTTTTTTACCTCATGACTAATGCAGAGTATTATATATATATTTATTTATTTATTATTTTTTATTAAGCTTTTGATACACTGCCTTTAAAGGAACAGTACATTTATATTTTTACCTTAAAATTCCAGTATCAAAATCATTGTGATGCTTCACTGAACTGTAACAGAGAGAACAGAGCCTCTATTGTTGTTACTCCAGGGTCAGCACTGCAGAAACTGCACTATGTAGCTTTTGAAGGAGGGTAGGAAACCAGAGCTTGGCATTCACTGGGTGAACCTTAGAGTAGCTGAATAAATTTATTAAAGGGGCTCTAAAACGTTTGTATTTTTAAGGTCTGAGCTCACTGCAGAGAGGATGAAACAGACTGTTGTTGTATGCTCTGCATAAAAAAGCAGAATACACTTCAGTCTGATGTTTGTGCTGCATTCCACAGAGACAGAATATTTGGACTAAATGTAGATTGTCTGCAGATGATTTTTTTCTCTAAATCAACACAAGGGGGAGCCACTTTTACTGCTTCTGCTCTAAACCTGTATATACCGACTGTATTTGGCTTTCCTCTCTCTGTGATAACACTGATTTATATCATTTTAAAACCTAAAATATACACACTCCAAGTTGATTATGTCTGTAAAGCAATTTTGAGAAACTGTGGAAGATTATTTAGTGTGATTTAATACTGACCCGACACTGACCCACAACTAGAAAGCTGAAACTTGGTCACACGAGTTTCCAGAAGGAAGATCATCCTAAGCATTCATCCTAAGTAGTGACAAAATGGCCAGAGGGTAACAAGGTGAATGCATTGGAGTGAACAGCACAAAAATCCCGACATGTCTGAGCATGGAGCTCTAATCTTATATCGAGCATGTACGGGACAACATTCTTCTTGCAAAACTTCAACATTTGTACTTTCAGTTTTCAATGTCAGTGTTAAAAAATTAAAGGTGATGTAACGTAGTGGCAAATAGGCCTTTGACCCAAGTTTTCGGAGTGTAATGCAGGAGTTAACATTGTTTATATTTACAAAATACAATTCAATTTATCTGTGAAGGCTTTAATTATTTTGTGCCATTGTCAGTGACATAAAGCTTCCGTAGAATAAACAAATTATAGTTTCTTGGTTTTACTTAAAATGTCCCAGCTTTTCTGGAAAGGTTTTTGTAAATACTCTACATACTGTAAATATTATAATCATTTTTTTTAATTTTGCAACAAATACCTAACAATGTCCAGCCATAAAAATAAACTGACCTCCTTGTATCTGCACTCACTGCCCATTTTCTCAGCTCCACTGTCCATACAGGAGCACTTTGTAGTTCTACAATTACAGAAAGTTTCTTGACTTTCTTAATACCCATTTCACCCAGTTCTTCATTGGTAAGGATCCCCACAGAACACCCACAGAGCAGGTATGATTCAGGTGGTGGATCATTGTCAGCGCTGCAGTGACATTGGTGAGTTGGTGTTTGTTGCGCTGGTACAAGTGGATCAGACACAGCAGTGCTGCAGGAATATTTAAATACATCTACTCACTGGTCACTTGATTAGACACACCTGCAATGTTGGTACATGTAAAGTCAGAGACTGTTTTGGTTGGTGGGCTACTCTCAGTGACACTGATGGGTATAAAAATTTCAGCAGCACTGCTGTTTCTGATCCGCTCGTCCCAGTGTAACAAACGCTAACATAGCACCATTGCATCATTGTCACTGCAGAGCTGAGAATGATCAACCACCCAAATCATACCTGCTCTGTGGGGGCCCTGACCACTGAACAACAGGCTGAAAAGGAGTAAACAACGTATGTAGACCAGCAGATGAGTGTAGAAACAAGGACCTCAATTTTAAACCAGTTATTGTTTTAGATTTTAATGCAAATAAAAAAATAAACACTTTAATTTCACATTATAAACTTTGATTAAATTGTGTATTTAATTATTGTTAAAAAAGTTGATTAAATTTGTATAAACCCTACACTGTTATACAACTTTATTCTGCAATTTTGTGATGTGTGTAATTATATTTCATATGAGTTTAACTATATAAAGTAGAGAACAGTTTATTTTCAATAAAACAAAGAGAGGGATTATAATGCTGTCTGCCCTAATGGACTGTGTATAAATAAATAAATAAATAAATAAATAGGAGAATGGACTGTGTTAGTGTTAATGGTAATTGTATTGTAACTAATAAAAGTCTTTAAAACCTGTTTGCTGGTGTGAATATTCTTCAGTAGTCTCAAGTGTTTACTAACACTCATTCATTCATTCATTTTCTATAACTGCTTCATCCAGTTCAGTGTCCAAAGCCTACCCTGGATCATTGGGCTCAGGCAGGAACACACCCTGGACAAGGCGACTGTCCATCAAAGGACCTTTTGAGGAGCCAGTTCACCTACCAGCATGTGTTTTTGGCCAATGGGAGCAAACCAGAACACCCAGAGGAAACCCACACAGATGTGCCACTTTCTTTACTAACATATCTTTCCAAAACATCATTCAAAACCCAGTCGCGAATCTCAGCAGGACTGATTCCTTAGGTGTATGACAAAAGAATCCCTGGCTATCTGAATCCATCCATTTGACTGTTTCTTTGGGACGCAGACGTTCTTAAGGGGAAATGCTAAGCCACGTTTCTCACTGCTTATTTCACTAAGGATGTATGTTCTAGTGTAAAAATAAAGCCGTCTTCTTCGTTGCCGGTCCGGAAGCTTTGTCGTCCCTTTGAGGGTCAGAGGTGTAAGGTTTCCTTCATGCTCTGGGTGTGGCGTTGAATTTTTGCTAGAGTTAAACTACAGCTTTTCTTAATCTATAGTTTTCTACAAGAGATAAAATTAAAATAGAACTTCTGTTCTATCTGGACCACGCTTGAGGGGCTCAAGGCTGGTTAAGACAGCCATGAGTCTGACGTCTGCAGAGTCATTTCAAAACCCGAATCATTTTCCTCTTTAGCCTTGAAAAAGTCTAAAAGAGAAAAAGTGTGAAGTGAAGTGAAGTGAAGGTGTGGGGATCAGATTTTATTTATTTTTTTATTATTTATTGTACTTTTATTGACAATACTCTTTACACAAACATGAGGATTACTAACGAACGGTTTGATGGAAATACTCAAATTTGGTCTCGTTTTGAAGGCGACAAACAAAGGTCAGCGCTGATATACATTTTGTGTTAGTCACTTCTGAGTTCTTCAGGATTCGAGACACAAATGTTTTGGGGTTTAGTTGAGGATGAGTTCTGACGTTTGGAATAACCATTTCTTTCGGACACTTGATGCTTAAATTTGGTACACTGACCGTCGACTTTGGACCTGTAATACCTGAGATAAACCGGCGGATATAAACACTGCGTTTTTTTGCTCTGTGGCGTAAATGTTTTTTTACCTCATGACTAATGCAGAGTATTATATATTTATTTATTTATTTATTATTTTTTATTAAGCTTTTGATACACTGCCTTTAAAGGAACAGTACATTTATATTTTTACCTTAAAATTCCAGTATCAAAATCATTGTGTTGCTTCACTGAACTGTAACAGAGAGAACAGAGCCTCTATTGTTGTTACTCCAGGGTCAGCACTGCAGAAACTGCACTATGTAGCTTTTGAAGGAGGGTAGGAAACCAGAGCTTGGCATTCACTGGGTGAACCTTAAAGTAGCTGAATAAATTTATTAAAGGGGCTCTAAAACGTTTGTATTTTTAAGGTCTGAGCTCACTGCAGAGAGGATGAAACAGACTGTTGTTGTATGCTCTGCATAAAAAAGCAGAATACACTTCAGTCTGATGTTTGTGCTGCATTCCACAGAGACAGAATATTTGGACTAAATGTAGACTGTCTGCAGATGATTTTTTTCTCTAAATCAACACAAGGGGGAGCCACTTTTACTGCTTCTGCTCTAAACCTGTATATACCGACTGTATTTGGCTTTCCTCTCTCTGTGATAACACTGATTTATATCATTTTAAAACCTAAAATATACACACTCCAAGTTGATTATGTCTGTAAAGCAATTTTGAGAAACTGTGGAAGATTATTTAGTGTGATTTAATACTGACCCGACACTGACCCACAACTAGAAAGCTGAAACTTGGTCACACGAGTTTCCAGAAGGAAGATCATCCTAAGCATTCATCCTAAGTAGTGACAAAATGACCAGAGGGTAACAAGGTGAATGCATTGGAGTGAACAGCACAAAAATCCCGACATGTCTGAGCATGGAGCTCTAATCTTATATCGAGCATGTACGGGACAACATTCTTCTTGCAAAACTTCAACATTTGTACTTTCAGTTTTCAATGTCAGTGTTAAAAAATGAAAAGTGATGTAACGTAGTGGCAAATAGGCCTTTGTAATGCAGGAGTTAACATTGTTTATATTTACAAAATACACTTCAATTTATCTGTGAAGGCTTTAATTATTTTGTGCCATTGTCAGTGACATAAAGCTTCAGTAGAATAAACAAATTATAGTTTCTTGGTTTTACTTAAAATGTCCCAGCTTTTCTGGAAAGGTTTTTGTAAATACTCTACATACTGTAAATATTATAATCATTTTTTTAAATTTTGCAACAAATACCTAACAATGTCCAGCCATAAAAATAAACTGACCTCCTTGTATCTGCACTCACTGCCCATTTTCTCAGCTCCACTGTCCATACAGGAGCACTTTGTAGTTCTACAATTACAGAAAGTTTCTTGACTTTCTTAATACCCATTTTACCCAGTTCTTCATTGGTAAGGATCCCCACAGAACACCCACAGAGCAGGTATGATTCAGGTGGTGGATCATTGTCAGCGCTGCAGTGACATTGGTGAGTTGGTGTTTGTTGCGCTGGTACAAGTGGATCAGACACAGCAGTGCTGCAGGAATATTTAAATACATCTACTCACTGGTCACTTGATTAGACACACCTACAATGTTGGTACATGTAAAGTCAGAGACTGTTTTGGTTGGTGGGCTACTCTCAGTGACACTGATGGGTATAAAAATTTCAGCAGCACTGCTGTTTCTGATCCGCTCGTCCCAGTGTAACAAACGCTAACATAGCACCATTGCATCATTGTCACTGCAGAGCTGAGAATGATCAACCACCCAAATCATACCTGCTCTGTGGGGGCCCTGACCACTGAACAACAGGCTGAAAAGGAGTAAACAACGTATGTAGACCAGCAGATGAGTGTAGAAACAAGGACCTCAATTTTAAACCAGTTATTGTTTTAGATTTTAATGCAAATAAAAAAATAAACACTTTAATTTCACATTATAAACTTTGATTAAATTGTGTATTTAATTATTGTTAAAAAAGTTGATTAAATTTGTATAAACATTACACTGTTATACAACTTTATTCTGCAATTTTGTGATGTGTATAATTATATTTCATATGAGTTTAACTATATAAAGTAGAGAACAGTTTATTTTCAATAAAACAAAGAGAGGGATTATAATGCTGTCTGCCCTAATGGACTGTGTATAAATAAATAAATAAATAAATAAATAAATAGGAGAATGGACTGTGTTAGTGTTAATGGTAATTGAATTGTAACTAATAAAAGTCTTTAAAACCTGTTTGCTGGTGTGAATATTCTTCAGTAGTCTCAAGTGTTTACTAACACTCATTCATTCATTCATTTTCTATAACTGCTTCATCCAGTTCAGTGTCCAAAGCCTACCCTGGATCATTGGGCTCAGGCGGGAACACACCCTGGACAAGGCGACTGTCCATCAAAGGACCTTTTGAGGAGCCAGTTCACCTACCAGCATGTGTTTTTGGCCAATGGGAGCAAACCAGAACACCCAGAGGAAACCCACACAGATGTGCCACTTTCTTTACTAACATATCTTTCCAAAACATCATTCAAAACCCAGTCGCGAATCTCAGCAGGATTGATTCCTTAGGTGTATGACATAAGAATCCCTGGCTATCTGAATCCATCCATTTGACTGTTTCTTTGGGACGCAGACGTTCTTAAGGGGAAATGCTCAGCCACGTTTCTCACTGCTTATTTCACTAAGGATGTATGTTCTAGTGTAAAATAAAGCCGTCTTCTTCGTTGCCGGTCCGGAAGCTTTGTCGTCCCTTTGAGGGTCAGAGGTGTAAGGTTTCCTTCATGCTCTGGGTGTGGCGTTGAATTTTTGCTAGAGTTAAACTACAGCTTTTCTTAATCTATAGTTTTCTACAAGAGATAAAATTAAAATAGAACTTCTGTTCTATCTGGACCACGCTTGAGGGGCTCAAGGCTGGTTAAGACAGCCATGAGTCTGACGTCTGCAGAGTCATTTCAAAACCTGAATCATTTTTCTCTTTAGCCTTGAAAAAGTCTAAAAGAGAAAAAGTGTGAAGTGAAGTGAAGTGAAGGTGTGGGGATCAGATTTTATTTATTTTTTTATTATTTATTGTACTTTTATTGACAATACTCTTTACATAAACATGAGGATTACTAACGAACGGTTTGATGGAAATACTCAAATTTGGTCTCGTTTTGAAGGCGACAAACAAAGGTCAGCGCTGATATACATTTTGTGTTAGTCACTTCTGAGTTCTTCAGGATTCGAGACACAAATGTTTTGGGGTTTAGTTGAGGATGAGTTCTGACGTTTGGAATAACCATTTCTTTCGGACACTTGATGCTTAAATTTGGTACACTGACCGTCGACTTTGGACCTGTAATACCTGAGATAAACCGGCGGATATAAACACTGCGTTTTTTTGCTCTGTGGCGTGTTAGTGCACACACAAATGTTTTTTTACCTCATGACTAATGCAGAGTATTATATATATATTTATTTATTTATTATTTTTTATTAAGCTTTTGATACACTGCCTTTAAAGGAACAGTACATTTATATTTTTACCTTAAAATTCCAGTATCAAAATCATTGTGATGCTTCACTGAACTGTAACAGAGAGAACAGAGCCTCTATTGTTGTTACTCCAGGGTCAGCACTGCAGAAACTGCACTATGTAGCTTTTGAAGGAGGGTAGGAAACCAGAGCTTGGCATTCACTGGGTGAACCTTAAAGTAGCTGAATAAATTTATTAAAGGGGCTCTAAAACGTTTGTATTTTTAAGGTCTGAGCTCACTGCAGAGAGGATGAAACAGACTGTTGTTGTATGCTCTGCATAAAAAAGCAGAATACACTTCAGTCTGATGTTTGTGCTGCATTCCACAGAGACAGAATATTTGGACTAAATGTAGATTGTCTGCAGATGATTTTTTTCTCAATATCAAAACAAGGGGGAGCCACTTTTACTGCTTCTGCTCTAAACCTGTATATACCGACTGTATTTGGCTTTCCTCTCTCTGTGATAACACTGATTTATATCATTTTAAAACCTAAAATATGCACACTCCAAGTTGATTGTGTCTGTCAAGCAATTTTGAGAAACTGTGGAAGATTATTTAGTGTGATTTAATACTGACCCGACACTGACCCACAATTAGAAAGCTGAAACTTGGTCACACGAGTTTCCAGAAGGAAGATCATCCTAAGCATTCATCCTAAGTAGTGACAAAATGGCCAGAGGGTAACAAGGTGAATTCATTGGAGTGAACAGCACAAAAATCCCGACCTGAAACCTAATATAAAAATGTGGAGGGCTAAAAAGATAAAGCATGTCTGAGCATGGAGGCCAAAAACATTGGACTGAAATACAGCAGTTCCCTCAGGAGGAATGAGATAAATGTGGAAGAGAATTGTCAGAAGCTTGTGCTATGCTTCCCCAAGCTTAAATTTAGAATACAACAAATACTAACAAAGTGTGTGGAAACGTATGATCCACTGAAAATCTGATACAGCAAATAAACATCTGAGTTTCTTAGCTATTATCTTTAAAAGAATCCTTGTGAAAAAGCAGAAATGACTGTTTGTCTGTTGAGGTTTCCTAAAAACCAAAGGGAGTATGACACACAAACAAAGGCAGTGTGGTAGAAGGTGTGTGTTGTGTGTTATTTTCTTATTCATATGTACAGATAAGAGCCCTTCTTTATGTGTTTGTGCAGGCTGCACTCTCACAGGTGAAAAGAAGTTAAAAGAAATCATGGGAAACATGGGTGGGTCAGTACTGTTGCCCTGCTCCTGCGCTCGCTGACCCAGAGACCAAACCTCAGACGTTAACCCGGAGAGTTAAGGACACTGGGAGAACCTGGACTGATGCATTTCCTGATGGTCACTACAGAGACAGACTACATACCGTGGTCTAATGAGGATTCTCCTGCTAATCTCTCTCTCTGCTCATATCTAACCTGAGCGATGAAGATGGGTTCTACAGGTGTGGGACAGAGAAGGGTATCAGATATGTCAGACTGAATGTTAAAAATAAAGTTTAAACTCTAAAAGTATAATGAATGTTGGCATGATTCAGCTGATATGAGTCTGCTGAGAGAAGGGTTAAGACACTGTTTTGGTAAATAAAGATGTATTTACACTTTTAACCGTGTCTGCGGAGATTCTTTTCCATCACCTATCTTCACAACACAGCAAGAGTTAACAACAAAGGCTAAAAAAAAAGGCCTCTTCCAAACAAAAGGACAACACACTGCAGACACTAAAGGCAGGATTTTAAACCTCTTTGTAGAGTGTATAAAATGCATCTTGTGACAAATCACTGTAGCAAAATGTACATTATGCTCACTGTTATAATTGCCCTGTAATGTCTGTGAGCTGTTGATGAGCGAAGTCTCTGAATGTTACAGATGAAGCTGAAAGTGGTTTACTGTGTTTGTGTTTTCAGCAAAATGCCCAGAAGTGATGTTATATACGGCAGAAACTTAAAATATATTAAACATATTAAAATACACTTATATTCAAATTATAATTTATAATGTATGAAATCATTTGGTAAGAGCGATTATTATTATTATTATTATTATTATTATTATTATTATTATTATTATTATTATTATAATTATTATTAGTCTATTGTTATGTTGGTGTTGTTTTGCTATTACTAATATTATGATCTTGTAAATCATGGTGATGACAATTATATGATTATATTACTGTAAATAATATTACTGTTATTATTACTATTTTTCATTAATGATAATATAAATATATTAAATAAAATTGCAAAAATATCTTTTAAATAATAATATTATATTTATTTTATATACAAAATACTATATATTATATAATTATAAATATGTAAAATGTATATTATTGTATATATGATTATATTATTCATTATATATTTAATTTATTATATTTTTCTTATTATGAATAAAACAAAAAATAAATATTCTAATGAGCAGTTTTATTGATAACAGTAATATTACTGAACATTAAAACTAAATGATGAGAATGTATATCAAACTATATCAATTAAACTAAACAATAATAACACTTCTTGTTGCTGTTTTGCTGTTAATAATATTATTGGTCGTGTTTTATTTAATGGTGATGACGATTATGTGATAATTGTCACTATTAATAATTGTTGTGTTATTATTGTTTCTATTGTTCATTAAAGATTGTTATCGCTATTATCATTATTAATAGTAGTGATATTAATTTTTGGACGTTAATGAAATAAAAGATAAATAAAATGGTGTTACTTTGTGGTGGTTTGTAAATAAATAAACAGCTCCGCTGAAATGACATCATCAGCGTTCCATCACAGAAATCAAACAACAACAAACACGATCTCCACCTTCTCTCCAACGTCTTCATCAAACTCTCACCTCTCACTCTCAGCATCTCTCTGAACCTACAGAAACCCGCTCATCACACCCTCTCTCACAACTTCCAGCATCTTTCTGAACCGACAGGTGAGTGTTTTAAACACCAATTTATTCACTTAAACGGTACCTGCTGATTTAAAGGAGCGACACCGCACTGTGAACGAACATTCATTTGAATTTAAACAACTGGCTAATGATGTTTCTAAACTTAAACCACTGTAACTAGCTGTTCGTTGTTATTTTTAAAGTTCATAATATAGCTTATAATTGGTTAATGTTTGTGGTAAGTTAAAACATACGTGTCTAGGGTTTGTTTAACAGATGGTTGTTGATGTTTACTTGGATGCCAAGGTATTTTAAACAGTTACAAGGGTATTGCTAAGTGGCTGCTCCACACAGTCATTACCAATTGCCTCAGTTTCAGCCAATCAAAAACGGCAAATGACTAAGGTCATTTCTGATTGGATGGCTTGTCAAAGTATTTTGAGCGAGTAAGGAGGTTTCTTGAAAGCACACTAGCTTGCTCCACACTTACAGTTATTACAAAGTGCCTCAGTTTCAGCCAATCAAAAACGGCCAATGAAAAAGGTCATTTCTGATTGGATGGCTTGACCGCGCAGTGGGCGGGACATACAGGCCGGAGACCAGTAAATAGTGGGACACCGGTTACAGGTTAAGGTTAGGAGCGAAATCTGAAAATGTCCTCCGAACGGCAACAGACCAGTGCACCACAGCCAGTATTTTATTTTAAATTCATGGAATAGGCCACATATTGCAGTTTTTATCTGTTTTTTTTTTTTTGCCTTAATTGTGTCTATCTAGTTTTACTGAGCAAGCAACGTAGCTGACGTGCTGAAAATAACGTACACATTATAAAATAGTGCTAGTAAATGGTCCTGCAACTACTGTAGAAACTTCTTTATTAGTAATCCTAGACAGCGAGCATATATCGGTCCACTGGCATAAAAAGGCTGGCACAACACTGACTGTAGACCACTGCTGGTCCACCATCGGACCACTCAGATTACTGTCCTGTACAGGATATAACTCATTTATAATCTCCTCAAACAGATTTTAAATTCACAGGGACTTTTATTCTGGAAAACGAACTAATACAAATATTACCAACAACTATGAGAGATATAATAATGAGTATAAGCCTGATATAAAATGATTATACTAAAAATGTTGACACTGTGCTGGATTAAAATGATTTACTAATCTTATTTATAAAGAATAACAAAAGAATCTAATGAAGGAAAAATGTAAATTGGACTGTGAATGGAAAAGTGCTAAAATGTGGCATTTTTTCTAAAATTCTGTTTAATCACCAGTGGTCCGCCCAGAAAACGCTGTGTAAAACACTAGTGGACCTCCAACTTTGCCCTCAGTGGGACAACAGTGGTCCACCGTCTCCTTGCTATCAGTGATAGAATATACTGTAAATGCTATTCAGATAGGTAGTTATCAACATACATGGCTAGTTGATTGTGTAATGCTAAAATCTAAATAACCCAATAGCTTAATACTGCAGTTAAGTTAGCTTGTGGTTAGCTATTCATAATTGTTTAGCGGATGACTGATGCTAAGAAACAGTGTTCATATGTGGGTTTTTTTCTCCACAGGAGCTAATTCCAGTCTCCATATAATAGCGTAGGACCATGGGCTGCTGCTACTCGTGTTTCCCTAGCAGAGGGAAGGAGGAAAAGGAGCCGAGTGACATCGAGTGCTCCATCCACCATCTCTCACCAGCTGTTCTTCCAGATACGAGGAAGATGGTCTCTGCGTATGATGTGGAAATCCAGGACCTGGAGGAACCATGGGATAGCCCTTCTGCAGCTCTGGATTTAGTGAGTATTTATCCAGATGTATCTGCAGATGATCTGATCAAGTTTTTTGGGCTTTTCCTGTGTCGTAGGTGCAGCCGGATTCCAGGTCTCAGACCTACAGACCCAGAGATGTGGCTCCGTTCGGTGGATATTCGCCTCGTTTTGTACGGGTGGCACCGCGAACATTTCATCACTCCGGGCAGCGTGGTGTTCCTCTACATGATGTGCCGGGATGTCGTCTCAGCGGAGTTGACCAGTTTGGAGGAGCTGCAGGCCGTCCTGCTCACCTGCCTTTTCATCTCGTACTGCTACATCTGCGAGGAGAACCAGATCCCACTGAGCTACTTTGTAGTGACGGACAACATGGAGGCCTTTTGGAGACGCACTCTGGACGTCATCAACCGCTTGAGTGCCAAGATGATGAGGATTAACACCGACCCAGATTACTACGCAGAGGTCTTCGCTGAGCTGCTGGACCAGAAGGACAACTGAAGAAGCTGGCGTAGGTATGTGCTGAGAGGGGATAGCAGGGCACTGGAGGTGGTGCATAGATTAACCTCATTTTAACACAATTTTTTAAAATGTATTGATATTCGTGCAGTTTAATATGTGAGTATTTTTTTAACAATTTTTTTTTTTTTTTTTCACAGAAGGAGTTGAACCCTTCCTCCTCATCCTCCTCCTCCTTTTCTACACTACCTCCATATGGAGAGTACTTAGAGATGGCTTCCCGTCTTTGATCATCAGACTTTAATGACTTTTATCAGTTAGAGATGATCAGACATCAGCCCATTGTGTATAGCCTTGTCTCCTCAAAAGTTTGGACTGTTTTTAATGTGTAAAAAACAATATCAGTATTTTTAAAATTCTGTTGAAGCATTATGTAACTGACAAAAGCACAAAGCAAAGACTCCAGTGACCAACGTGATTGTATTTTTTAAGCAATACAATTATAAACAATAAAAATGTATCTGCATCACGCTCCAAAAAAGTTGGAACCATGTTTACCATTGTGTTGCATCATCTTTCACTGTAATTAGTGCTGCATTATCTTTGACTGTTTAGTCATTTGGGAACTGATAATACTAGTTGCTGCAGGTTTGTTAGAGGAATTCTTGCTCGTTCTTCAATTAAAACCTTTTATAGCTCTAATCTTATATCGAGCATGTACGGGACAACATTCTTCTTGCAAAACTTCAACATTTGTACTTTCAGTTTTCAATGTCACTGTTAAAAAATGAAAAGTGATGTAACGTAGTGGCAAATAGGCCTTTGACCCAAGTTTTCGGAGTGTAATGCAGGAGTTAACATTGTTTATATTTACAAAATACAATTCAATTTATCTGTGAAGGCTTTAATTATTTTGTGCCATTGTCAGTGACATAAAGCTTCAGTGGAATGAACAAATTATAGTTTCTTGGTTTTACTTAAAATGTCCCAGCTTTTCTGGAAAGGTTTTTGTAAATACTCTAAATACTGTAAATATTATAATCATTTTTTTAAATTGTGCAATAAATACCTAACAATGTCCAGCCGTAAAAATAAACTGACCTCCTTGTATCTGCACTCACTGCCCATTTTCTCAGCTCCACTGTCCATACAGGAGCACTTTGTAGTTCTACAATTACAGAAAGTTTCTTGACTTTCTTAATACCCATTTCACCCAGTTCTTCATTGGTAAGGATCCCCACAGAACACCCACAGAGCAGGTATGATTCAGGTGGTGGATCATTGTCAGTGCCATTGGTGAGTTGGTGTTTGTTGCGCTGGTACAAGTGGATCAGACACAGCAGTGCTGCAGGAATATTTAAATACATCTACTCACTGGTCACTTGATTAGACACACCTACAATGTTGGTACATGTAAAGTCAGAGACTGTTTTGGTTGGTGGGCTACTCTCAGTGACACTGATGGGTATAAAAATTTCAGCAGCACTGCTGTTTCTGATCCGCTCGTCCCAGTGTAACAAACGCTAACATAGCACCATTGCATCATTGTCACTGCAGAGCTGAGAATGATCAACCACCCAAATCATACCTGCTCTGTGGGGGCCCTGACCACTGAACAACAGGCTGAAAAGGAGTAAACAACGTATGTAGACCAGCAGATGAGTGTAGAAACAAGGACCTCAATTTTAAACCAGTTATTGTTTTAGATTTTAATGCAAATAAAAAAATAAACACTTTAATTTCACATTATAAACTTTGATTAAATTGTGTATTTAATTATTGTTAAAAAAGTTGATTAAATTTGTATAAACCCTACACTGTTATACAACTTTATTCTGCAATTTTGTGATGTGTGTTAACTATATAAAGTAGAGAACAGTTTATTTTCAATAAAACAAAGAGAGGGATTATAATGCTGTCTGCCCTAATGGACTGTGTATAAATAAATAAATAAATAAATAAATAAATAAATAGGAGAATGGACTGTGTTAGTGTTAATGGTAATTGTATTGTAACTAATAAAAGTCTTTAAAACCTGTTTGCTGGTGTGAATATTCTTCAGTAGTCTCAAGTGTTTACTAACACTCATTCATTCATTCATTTTCTATAACTGCTTCATCCAGTTCAGTGTCCAAAGCCTACCCTGGATCATTGGGCTCAGGCAGGAACACACCCTGGACAAGGTGACTGTCCATCAAAGGACCTTTTGAGGAGCCAGTTCACCTACCAGCATGTGTTTTTGGCCAATGGGAGCAAACCAGAACACCCAGAGGAAACCCACACAGATGTGCCACTTTCTTTACTAACATATCTTTCCAAAACATCATTCAAAACCCAGTCGTGAATCTCAGCAGGATTGATTCCTTAGGTGTATGACATAAGAATCCCTGGCTATCTGAATCCATCCATTTGACTGTTTCTTTGGGACGCAGACGTTCTTAAGGGGAAATGCTCAGCCACGCTTCTCACTGCTTATTTCACTAAGGATGTATGTTCTAGTGTAAAATAAAGCCGTCTTCTTCGTTGCCGGTCCGGAAGCTTTGTCGTCCCTTTGAGGGTCAGAGGTGTAAGGTTTCCTTCATGCTCTGGGTGTGGCGTTGAATTTTTGCTAGAGTTAAACTACAGCTTTTCTTAATCTATAGTTTTCTACAAGTGATAAAATTAAAATAGAACTTCTGTTCTATCTGGACCACGCTTGAGGGTCTCAAGGCTGGTTAAGACAGCCATGAGTCTGACGTCTGCAGATTCATTTCAAATCCCGAATCATTTTCCTCTTTAGCCTTGAAAAAGTCTAAAAGAGAAAAAGTGTGAAGTGAAGTGAAGGTGTGGGGATCAGATTTTATTTATTTTTTTATTATTTATTGTACTTTTATTGACAATACTCTTTACACAAACATGAGGATTACTAACGAACGGTTTGATGGAAATACTCAAATTTGGTCTCGTTTTGAAGGCGACAAACAAAGGTCAGCGCTGATATACATTTTGTGTTAGTCACTTCTGAGTTCTTCAGGATTCGAGACACAAATGTTTTGGGGTTTAGTTGAGGATGAGTTCTGACGTTTGGAATAACCATTTCTTTCGGACACTTGATGCTTAAATTTGGTACACTGACCGTCGACTTTGGACCTGTAATACCTGAGATAAACCGGCGGATATAAACACTGCGTTTTTTTGCTCTGTGGCGTGTTAGTGCACACACAAATGTTTTTTACCTCATGACTAATGCAGAGTATTATATATATATTTATTTATTTATTATTTTTTATTAAGCTTTTGATACACTGCCTTTAAAGGAACAGTACATTTATATTTTTACCTTAAAATTCCAGTATCAAAATCATTGTGATGCTTCACTGAACTGTAACAGAGAGAACAGAGCCTCTATTGTTGTTACTCCAGGGTCAGCACTGCAGAAACTGCACTATGTAGCTTTTGAAGGAGGGTAGGAAACCAGAGCTTGGCATTCACTGGGTGAACCTTAGAGTAGCTGAATAAATTTATTAAAGGGGCTCTAAAACGTTTGTATTTTTAAGGTCTGAGCTCACTGCAGAGAGGATGAAACAGACTGTTGTTGTATGCTCTGCATAAAAAAGCAGAATACACTTCAGTCTGATGTTTGTGCTGCATTCCACAGAGACAGAATATTTGGACTAAATGTAGATTGTCTGCAGATGATTTTTTTCTCTAAATCAACACAAGGGGGAGCCACTTTTACTGCTTCTGCTCTAAACCTGTATATACCGACTGTATTTGGCTTTCCTCTCTCTGTGATAACACTGATTTATATCATTTTAAAACCTAAAATATACACACTCCAAGTTGATTGTGTCTGTAAAGCAATTTTGAGAAACTGTGGAAGATTATTTAGTGTGATTTAATACTGACCCGACACTGACCCACAACTAGAAAGCTGAAACTTGGTCACACGAGTTTCCAGAAGGAAGATCATCCTAAGCATTCATCCTAAGTAGTGACAAAATGGCCAGAGGGTAACAAGGTGAATGCATTGGAGTGAACAGCACAAAAATCCCGACCTGAATCCCATATAAAAATGTGGAGGGCTAAAAAGATAAAGCATGTCTGAGCATGGAGGCCAAAAACATTGGACTGAAATACAGCAGTTCCCTCAGGAGGAATGAGACAAATGTGGAAGAGAATTGTCAGAAGCTTGTGCTATGCTTCCCCAAGCTTAAATTTAGAATACAACAAATACTAACAAAGTGTGTGGAAACGTATGATCCACTGAAAATCTGATACAGCAAATAAACATCTGAGTTTCTTAGCTATTATCTTTAAATGAATCCTTGTGAAAAAGCAGAAATGACTGTTTGTCTGTTGAGGTTTCCTAAAAACCAAAGGGAGTATGACACACAAACAAAGGCAGTGTGGTAGAAGGTGTGTGTTGTGTGTTATTTTCTTATTCATATGTAAAGATAAGAGCCCTTCTTTATGTGTTTGTGCAGGCTGCACTCTCTCAGGTGAAAAGAAGTTAAAAGAAATCATGGGAAACATGGGTGGGTCAGTACTGTTGCCCTGCTCCTGCGCTCGCTGACCCAGAGACCAAACCTCAGACGTTAACCCGGAGAGTTAAGGACACTGGGAGAACCTGGACTGATGCATTTCCTGATGGTCACTACAGAGACAGACTACATACCGTGGTCTAATGAGGATTCTCCTGCTAATCTCTCTCTCTGCTCATATCTAACCTGAGCGATGAAGATGGGTTCTACAGGTGTGGGACAGAGAAGGGTATCAGATATGTCAGACTGAATGTTAAAAATAAAGTTTAAACTCTAAAAGTATAATGAATGTTGGTACGATTCAGCTGATATGAGTCTGCTGAGAGAAGGGTTCATGAAGGCTAAAAAAAAAGGCCTCTTCCAAACAAAAGGACAACACACTGCAGACACTAAAGGCAGGATTTTAAACCTCTTTGTAGAGTGTATAAAATGCATCTTGTGACAAATCACTGTAGCAAAATGTACATTATGCTCACTGTTATAATTGCCCTGTAATGTCTGTGAGCTGTTGATGAGCGAAGTCTCTGAATGTTACAGATGAAGCTGAAAGTGGTTTACTGTGTTTGTGTTTTCAGCAAAATGCCCAGAAGTGATGTTATATACGGCAGAAACTTAAAATATATTAAACATATTAAAATACACTTATATTCAAATTATAATTTATAATGTATGAAATCATTTGGTAAGAGCGATTATTATTATTATTATTATTATTATTATTAGTATTATTATTATTATTAGTTTATTGTTATGTTGGTGTTGTTTAGCTATTACTAATATTATGATCTTGTAAATCATGGTGATGACAATTATATGATTATATTACTGTAAATAATATTACTGTTATTATTAATATTTTTCATTAATGATAATATAAATATGTTAAATAAAATTGCAAAAATATCTTTCAAATAATATTATTATATTTTTTATATATACGAAATACTATATATTATATAATTATAAATATGTAAAATGTATATTACTGTATATATTATATTATTCATTATATATTTAATTTATTATATTTTTCTTATTATGAATAAAACAAAAAATAAATATTCTAATGAGCAGTTTTTTTAATAATAGTAATATTACTGAACATTAAAACTAAAATATAAGAATGTATATCAAACTATATCAATTAAACTAAACAATAATAACACTTCTTGTTGCTGTTTTGCTGTTAATAATATTATTGGTCGTGTTTTATTTAATGGTGATGACGATTATGTGATAATTGTCACTATTAATAATTGTTGTGTTATTATTGTTTCTATTGTTCATTAAAGATTGTTATCGCTATTATCATTATTAATAGTAGTGATATTAATTTTTGGACGTTAATGAAATAAAAGATAAATAAAATGGTGTTACTTTGTGGTGGTTTGTAAATAAATAAACAGCTCCGCTGAAATGACATCATCAGCGTTCCATCACAGAAATCAAACAACAACAAACACGATCTCCACCTTCTCTCCAACGTCTTCATCAAACTCTCACCTCTCACTCTCAGCATCTCTCTGAACCTACAGAAACCCGCTCATCACACCCTCTCTCACAACTTCCAGCATCTTTCTGAACCGACAGGTGAGTGTTTTAAACACCAGTTTATTCACTTAAACGGTACCTGCTGATTTAAAGGAGCGACACCGCACTGTGAACGAACATTCATTTGAATTTAAACAACTGGCTAATGATGTTTCTAAACTTAAACCACTGTAACTAGCTGTTCGTTGTTATTTTTAAAGTTCATAATATAGCTTATAATTGGTTAATGTTTGTGGTAAGTTAAAACATACGTGTCTAGGGTTTGTTTAACAGATGGTTGTTGATGTTTACTTGGATGCCAAGGTATTTTAAACAGTTACAAGGGTATTGCTAAGTGGCTGCTCCACACAGTCATTACCAATTGCCTCAGTTTCAGCCAATCAAAAACGGCAAATGACTAAGGTCATTTCTGATTGGATGGCTTGTCAAAGTATTTTGAGCGAGTAAGGAGGTTTCTTGAAAGCACACTAGCTTGCTCCACACTTACAGTTATTACAAAGTGCCTCAGTTTCAGCCAATCAAAAACGGCCAATGAAAAAGGTCATTTCTGATTGGATGGCTTGACCGCGCAGTGGGCGGGACATACAGGCCGGAGACCAGTAAATAGTGGGACACCGGTTACAGGTTAAGGTCAGGAGCGAAATCTGAAAATGTCCCCCGAACGGCAACAGACCAGTGCACCACAGCCAGTATTTTATTTTAAATTCATGGAATAGGCCACATATTGCAGTTTTTATCTGTTTTTTTTTTTTTGCCTTAATTGTGTCTATCTAGTTTTACTGAGCAAGCAACGTAGCTGACGTGCTGAAAATAACGTACACATTATAAAATAGTGCTAGTAAATGGTCCTGCAACTACTGTAGAAACTTCTTTATTAGTAATCCTAGACAGCGAGCATATATCGGTCCACTGGCATAAAAAGGCTGGCACAACACTGACTGTAGACCACTGCTGGTCCACCATCGGACCACTCAGATTACTGTCCTGTACAGGATATAACTCATTTATAATCTCCTCAAACAGATTTTAAATTCACAGGGACTTTTATTCTGGAAAACGAACTAATACAAATATTACCAACAACTATGAGAGATATAATAATGAGTATAAGCCAGATATAAAATGATTATACTAAAAATGTTGACACTGTGCTGGATTAAAATGATTTACTAATCTTATTTATAAAGAATAACAAAAGAATCTAGTGAAGGAAAAATGTAAATTGGACTGTGAATGGAAAAGTGCTAAAATGTGGCATTTTTTCTAAAATTCTGTTTAATCACCAGTGGTCCGCCCAGAAAACGCTGTGTAAAACACTAGTGGACCTCCAACTTTGCCCTCAGTGGTCCACCGTCTCCTTGCTATCAGTGATAGAATATACTGTAAATGCTATTCAGATAGGTAGTTATCAACATACATGGCTAGTTGATTGTGTAATGCTAAAATCTAAATAACCCAATAGCTTAATACTGCAGTTAAGTTAGCTTGTGGTTAGCTATTCATAATTGTTTAGCGGATGACTGATGCTAAGAAACAGTGTTCATATGTGGGTTTTTTTCTCCACAGGAGCTAATTCCAGTCTCCATATAATAGCGTAGGACCATGGGCTGCTGCTACTCGTGTTTCCCTAGCAGAGGGAAGGAGGAAAAGGAGCCGAGTGACATCGAGTGCTCCATCCACCATCTCTCACCAGCTGTTCTTCCAGATACGAGGAAGATGGTCTCTGCGTATGATGTGGAAATCCAGGACCTGGAGGAACCATGGGATAGCCCTTCTGCAGCTCTGGATTTAGTGAGTATTTATCCAGATGTATCTGCAGATGATCTGATCAAGTTTTTTGGGCTTTTCCTGTGTCGTAGGTGCAGCCGGATTCCAGGTCTCAGACCTACAGACCCAGAGATGTGGCTCCGTTCGGTGGATATTCGCCTCGTTTTGTACGGGTGGCACCGCGAACATTTCATCACTCCGGGCAGCGTGGTGTTCCTCTACATGATGTGCCGGGATGTCGTCTCAGTGGAGTTGACCAGTTTGGAGGAGCTGCAGGCCGTCCTGCTCACCTGCCTTTTCATCTCGTACTGCTACATCTGCGAGGAGAACCAGATCCCACTGAGCTACTTTGTAGTGACGGACACCATGGAGGCCTTTTGGAGACGCACTCTGGACGTCATCAACCGCTTGAGTGCCAAGATGATGAGGATTAACACCGACCCAGATTACTACGCAGAGGTCTTCGCTGAGCTGCTGGACCAGAAGGACAACTGAAGAAGCTGGCGTAGGTATGTGCTGAGAGGGGATAGCAGGGCACTGGAGGTGGTGCATAGATTAACCTCATTTTAACACAATTTTTTAAAATGTATTGATATTCGTGCAGTTTAATATGTGAGTATTTTTTTAACAATTTTTTTTTTTTTTTTCACAGAAGGAGTTGAACCCTTCCTCCTCATCCTCCTCCTCCTTTTCTACACTACCTCCATATGGAGAGTACTTAGAGATGGCTTCCCGTCTTTGATCATCAGACTTTAATGACTTTTATCAGTTAGAGATGATCAGACATCAGCCCATTGTGTATAACCTTGTCTCCTCAAAAGTTTGGACTGTTTTTAATGTGTAAAAAACAATATCAGTATTTTTAAAATTCTGTTGAAGCATTATGTAACTGACAAAAGCACAAAGCAAAGACTCCAGTGACCAACGTGATTGTATTTTTTAAGCAATCCAATTATAAACAATAAAAATGTGTATCTGCATCACGCTCCAAAAAAGTTGGAACCATGTTTACCATTGTGTTGCATCATCTTTCACTGTAATTAGTGCTGCATTATCTTTGACTGTTTAGTCATTTGGGAACTGATAATACTAGTTGCTGCAGGTTTGTTAGAGGAATTCTTGCCCGTTCTTCAATTAAAACCTTTTATAGCTCTAATCTTATATCGAGCATGTACGGGACAACATTCTTCTTGCAAAACTTCAACATTTGTACTTTCAGTTTTCAATGTCAGTGTTAAAAAATGAAAAGTGATGTAACGTAGTGGCAAATAGGCCTTTGACCCAAGTTTTCGGAGTGTAATGCAGGAGTTAACATTGTTTATATTTACAAAATACAATTCAATTTATCTGTGAAGGCTTTAATTATTTTGTGCCATTGTCAGTGACATAAAGCTTCAGTGGAATGAACAAATTATAGTTTCTTGGTTTTACTTAAAATGTCCCAGCTTTTCTGGAAAGGTTTTTGTAAATACTCTAAATACTGTAAATATTATAATCATTTTTTTAAATTGTGCAATAAATACCTAACAATGTCCAGCCGTAAAAATAAACTGACCTCCTTGTATCTGCACTCACTGCCCATTTTCTCAGCTCCACTGTCCATACAGGAGCACTTTGTAGTTCTACAATTACAGAAAGTTTCTTGACTTTCTTAATACCCATTTCACCCAGTTCTTCATTGGTAAGGATCCCCACAGAACACCCACAGAGCAGGTATGATTCAGGTGGTGGATCATTGTCAGCGCTGCAGTGACATTGGTGAGTTGGTGTTTGTTGCGCTGGTACAAGTGGATCAGACACAGCAGTGCTGCAGGAATATTTAAATACATCTACTCACTGGTCACTTGATTAGACACACCTACAATGTTGGTACATGTTTTGGTTGGTGGGCTACTCTCAGTGACACTGATGGGTATAAAAATTTCAGCAGCACTGCTGTTTCTGATCCGCTCGTCCCAGTGTAACAAACGCTAACATAGCACCATTGCATCATTGTCACTGCAGAGCTGAGAATGATCAACCACCCAAATCATACCTGCTCTGTGGGGGCCCTGACCACTGAACAACAGGCTGAAAAGGAGTAAACAACGTATGTAGACCAGCAGATGAGTGTAGAAACAAGGACCTCAATTTTAAACCAGTTATTGTTTTAGATTTTAATGCAAATAAAAAAATAAACACTTTAATTTCACATTATAAACTTTGATTAAATTGTGTATTTAATTATTGTTAAAAAAGTTGATTAAATTTGTATAAACCCTACACTGTTATACAACTTTATTCTGCAATTTTGTGATGTGTGTAATTATATTTCATATGAGTTTAACTATATAAAGTAGAGAACAGTTTATTTTCAAAAAAACAAAGAGAGGGATTATAATGCTGTCTGCCCTAATGGACTGTGTATAAATAAATAAATAAATAAATAAATAAATAAATAGGAGAATAGACTGTGTTACTGTTAATGGTAATTGTATTGTAACTAATAAAAGTCTTTAAAACCTGTTTGCTGGTGTGAATATTCTTCAGTAGTCTCAAGTGTTCAAAAACACTCATTCATTCATTCATTTTCTATAACTGCTTCATCCAGTTCAGTGTCCAAAGCCTACCCTGGATCATTGGGCTCAGGCAGGAACACACCCTGGACAAGGCGACTGTCCATCAAAGGACCTTTTGAGGAGCCAGTTCACCTACCAGCATGTGTTTTTGGCCAATGGGAGCAAACCAGAACACCCAGAGGAAACCCACACAGATGTGCCACTTTCTTTACTAACATATCTTTCCAAAACATCATTCAAAACCCAGTCGTGAATCTCAGCAGGATTGATTCCTTAGGTGTATGACATAAGAATCCCTGGCTATCTGAATCCATCCATTTGACTGTTTCTTTGGGACGCAGACGTTCTTAAGGGGAAATGCTCAGCCACGTTTCTCACTGCTTATTTCACTAAGGATGTATGTTCTAGTGTAAAATAAAGCCGTCTTCTTCGTTGCCGGTCCGGAAGCTTTGTCGTCCCTTTGAGGGTCAGAGGTGTAAGGTTTCCTTCATGCTCTGGGTGTGGCGTTGAATTTTTGCTAGAGTTAAACTACAGCTTTTCTTAATCTATAGTTTTCTACAAGAGATAAAATTAAAATAGAACTTCTGTTCTATCTGGACCACGCTTGAGGGTCTCAAGGCTGGTTAAGACAGCCATGAGTCTGACGTCTGCAGAGTCATTTCAAAACCCGAATCATTTTCCTCTTTAGCCTTGAAAAAGTCTAAAAGAGAAAAAGTGTGAAGTGAAGTGAAGGTGTGGGGATCAGATTTTATTTATTTTTTTATTATTTATTGTACTTTTATTGACAATACTCTTTACACAAACATGAGGATTACTAACGAACGGTTTGATGGAAATACTCAAATTTGGTCTCGTTTTGAAGGCGACAAACAAAGGTCAGCGCTGATATACATTTTGTGTTAGTCACTTCTGAGTTCTTCAGGATTCGAGACACAAATGTTTTGGGGTTTAGTTGAGGATGAGTTCTGACGTTTGGAATAACCATTTCTTTCGGACACTTGATGCTTAAATTTGGTACACTGACCGTCGACTTTGGACCTGTAATACCTGAGATAAACCGGCGGATATAAACACTGCGTTTTTTTGCTCTGTGGCGTGTTAGTGCACACACAAATGTTTTTTACCTCATGACTAATGCAGAGTATTATATATATATTTATTTATTTATTATTTTTTATTAAGCTTTTGATACACTGCCTTTAAAGGAACAGTACATTTATATTTTTACCTTAAAATTCCAGTATCAAAATCATTGTGATGCTTCACTGAACTGTAACAGAGAGAACAGAGCCTCTATTGTTGTTACTCCAGGGTCAGCACTGCAGAAACTGCACTATGTAGCTTTTGAAGGAGGGTAGGAAACCAGAGCTTGGCATTCACTGGGTGAACCTTAGAGTAGCTGAATAAATTTATTAAAGGGGCTCTAAAACGTTTGTATTTTTAAGGTCTGAGCTCACTGCAGAGAGGATGAAACAGACTGTTGTTGTATGCTCTGCATAAAAAAGCAGAATACACTTCAGTCTGATGTTTGTGCTGCATTCCACAGAGACAGAATATTTGGACTAAATGTAGATTGTCTGCAGATGATTTTTTTCTCTAAATCAACACAAGGGGGAGCCACTTTTACTGCTTCTGCTCTAAACCTGTATATACCGACTGTATTTGGCTTTCCTCTCTCTGTGATAACACTGATTTATATCATTTTAAAACCTAAAATATACACACTCCAAGTTGATTGTGTCTGTAAAGCAATTTTGAGAAACTGTGGAAGATTATTTAGTGTGATTTAATACTGACCCGACACTGACCCACAACTAGAAAGCTGAAACTTGGTCACACGAGTTTCCAGAAGGAAGATCATCCTAAGCATTCATCCTAAGTAGTGACAAAATGGCCAGAGGGTAACAAGGTGAATGCATTGGAGTGAACAGCACAAAAATCCCGACCTGAATCCCATATAAAAATGTGGAGGACTAAAAAGATAAAGCATGTCTGAGCATGGAGGCCAAAAACATTGGACTGAAATACAGCAGTTCCCTCAGGAGGAATGAGATAAATGTGGAAGAGAATTGTCAGAAGCTTGTGCTATGCTTCCCCAAGCTTAAATTTAGAATACAACAAATACTAACAAAGTGTGTGGAAACGTATGATCCACTGAAAATCTGATACAGCAAATAAACATCTGAGTTTCTTAGCTATTATCTTTAAATGAATCCTTGTGAAAAAGCAGAAATGACTGTTTGTCTGTTGAGGTTTCCTAAAAACCAAAGGGAGTATGACACACAAACAAAGGCAGTGTGGTAGAAGGTGTGTGTTGTGTGTTATTTTCTTATTCATATGTAAAGATAAGAGCCCTTCTTTATGTGTTTGTGCAGGCTGCACTCTCTCAGGTGAAAAGAAGTTAAAAGAAATCATGGGAAACATGGGTGGGTCAGTACTGTTGCCCTGCTCCTGCGCTCGCTGACCCAGAGACCAAACCTCAGACGTTAACCCGGAGAGTTAAGGACACTGGGAGAACCTGGACTGATGCATTTCCTGATGGTCACTACAGAGACAGACTACATACCGTGGTCTAATGAGGATTCTCCTGCTAATCTCTCTCTCTGCTCATATCTAACCTGAGCGATGAAGATGGGTTCTACAGGTGTGGGACAGAGAAGGGTATCAGATATGTCAGACTGAATGTTAAAAATAAAGTTTAAACTCTAAAAGTATAATGAATGTTGGTACGATTCAGCTGATATGAGTCTGCTGAGAGAAGGGTTCATGAAGGTGAGGTATATTTATCAGACGGCCTCATAAGACAGTATTAAGAAATGTTCAGTGTGTTTTTATGCTCAGCCATATGAACATATGTATGTGCGCTACAGAGAGGGATGTTTAGGATAAGCTGTCAGTGAGGCAGGACACTATTAATTTTACACCCTCCCACTTTTAAATTGAACACCCTCTCACGGGATCCTTAAGAACCCGTAAGACACTGTTTTGGTAAATAAAGATGTATTTACACATTTAACCGTGTCTGCGGAGATTCTTTTCCATCACCTATCTTCACAACACAGCAAGAGTTAACAACAAAGTTGGCGACGAGGATGGGATTTGAGCTGTGACCTGTTTGCTTCAGATGACCCCTGCATCCGAACTACCGCTTAAAAGCCGGCAAATAGAAGGTGAGATTTTCACAAATTTGAGCGCTGGTTGGGTGTTTGGGCTGTCTGATGCAGAAGGGTTGCACCGAGATAGACTCATTAGTGTATGCAGTGTTGTGTTGATAATGGTGTTGGATAAAGTTCTCCGTTCTAAATTTTTAACTATAGTCATAGAAAATAGAGAAATGAAGGAAATAAAAGGGAATAATGAAGAAAAGAGTAAAGAGGAAAAAGAAAAGGAAATGTTGAAGTATAAGTAGAATAGCTTAATTAGTAACGATAAGGTGAGCTGATGATGACATGCACGTTTGGGTAAACAGGGCCCTATTTTTGCTTGAAACTGTAAGACATGAATCACAGTCATTGCGTGAAAGTAAGCTTTGAGTTTTTTGGAATTGGATTGTATTGAAATAGTGAGAAGCCCTGGGCCCAGTGGCATTTGGTTAAAATTTATTTAAGGTTTAAAGGAATTTAAGGTTTTAAGGATAACGAAAAGGAATAAAAGAGAAATATATGGAAAATAGAGGAAAAGAGACTTAAATAAAGAGAGGATGCCGCTGATTTGGAAAAAGCCCTCGTGGAGGCGGGGTTAGCCCGGCCGCAAATCCTGAAAAATTCACTAGGTGATTTTTTGGGTCAGTTTGATGAGAAACTGGAGGTGTGATGCAGAGATTTAATTAGGGGTGCCCACTCGAAACACTGTTGACGAACACTGTATTGATGCTGCCTCTTTTTGAATTATTACACCTCATAAGGTAGCATAAATTAAAAATAAGGAATAAGAAATAAGGAAATAAGGTAAGGGCGGCAATAAAAAGCATGCTGTTAATGTGTGAATGGGTCGACTATGAGAAATTGTGTTGAAAATGATGAGTGTGTGTAAGCGCTGTTTGGAGGATGTTGGAGTATGTGTGTGTGCCTAGTGAGTTAAGAAAAAAGGAGTGTCTTGCTGTGCATGTGTGTGTGTCAGCTGAAAGAATTTTTTTGGGAGAAAAAGGGGGAGTGATCAACCCCCTCCCTTCTGTGGTTGCATATTGAGTGTGTGAGGGGGAGAACTGGTTTCTCCCTTGCGCTGTAAAAAAGCCATGAATTTTCTGTGGGAGTGTTTTTAGAAAAAGGGGGAATGTGATAAAGAACGAGAGATTTAGAAATTAATAGGGAAGGAAATTTGTAATGGTAAAAATTATGAGCTTCGTTCAAGGACAGTTATTTAAATGAATATGAACCTCAATAAAATGAGGGGTTTGTTTATTTATGACAATGAGCCTGAACGGAAGACGTTTTTAAAGTAAAAATATATAAAGTAAAAATAAATAAGCTTTCTGGGAGACAGTAAATTAAAGAAAACAGTAGAAAATGAGCTCCAGAGAGACGATTTTATGAGCTTTCTTGGAGACTATACATTAAGAAAATATAGACAATGAGCTCCAGAAAGACGTTTTTAGATGTTGAGAATAGGAGAAAGGAGAGCAAGGTGTAAAGCTGAGTAATTAATAGGGTACATTAGGGAAACTGTAAGGTTTAATCATGGGAATTAAAGGGAAAATTGTTATTGGGGAAAGGAGAAAATTTTTTTTGAAATCTCCATATGATGGCTTTTTATTGAAAAAAAAAAAAAAAGGGGGATCATGGGTCTAGTTCCTCTCATTTTGTTGAATTTTTGAAATCTTATGCTTTGCAAGGGGGGTCTCTTTCTGCAAGTGTGTAAGGCCTTAAATTCACCTTTGAAAAAGAGAGAAATGGTAGGACTTTGATTTGTGACGTACTGATAAAAGCCACGTTGATTTGATTTAAATAGAAACTAATAGTTATTGGGCAAATTAGAAAATATTGATGTATAATGCTGTGCAGGGGTTTGGAGCTCCTGAGAATGGGTGCGTTTGAACTGAATTTTTTATGGGTATGGTGCTTGTTATGATCTAAAATAAAAAGGAATAGAGGATTAATTTAACATAGTGGGTGAGAGTGAATTGGTGGAGCAGTAATTTGTTTGTGTTCTCTTTGAATGCAATAGTTTGATGAAATTGAGATATATTGAATGGGGTAATTGTTTTAGGCCAGTGGAACTGAGGAATGGCCTTATATGGAGAGAGCTGCTACAATATGGAAATTAGAATTGAATTAATAAAGTGTGTTGGAATGGTGTTATTTCAGTTGCTCAGAAAAAGGGGGTGAATTTTATAGTCTATGGTGTTGAGATCTCTTTGAAGTACTGTTACTTTATATGAGAAAAATAATCATTTTTAGCGGCCAAATGATAAGTGAAAGTACTGCCAAATGTGTGAATATTGGATAACTCTGAGTGTTTGGCATTGGTGCTTTCTGGGGTTTAAACATACCACTGCGATGTTTATATGTGAAGAGTACAACATAGTACATTAATCTTATCTTAATATATACATCTTAGGAACCAAGATGCAGGGTTGGAAACTTACTATCATGTGGTCATAGAATAGTATGTGAAATGTTTATGCTAAACTGGTTAAGCCGAACCAGATGTTAAAGGAAGCTGCATTAAGGATGAACTTATTGCCATCAATCACTTTAGACCCTTTTTAAGGGGGGTTGAGATTAAGGTTGTTTAGGCTTCAAGCCAATGAAGAGATTTGTTGGAGGTGTTTACAATATTGAATGAAGGGTAAAAATGTTATGAATGAACTAAATGTTGGTAAATAAAATACAAATAAGCATATTGAATGTTTAATTACTAAGAAGTAAGCTGAATGTATTAAATTTCTATTTGTCTTTTTATCCTGTGGGGTGTGTGTGTGTATATGTGTGTGAGTCTCATCTTAAAGGAGACGGTGAGAAGACCAGGAGAAGAAAAGGGGGGTCAAATTTGCCCATAGCAGAGCAGACTGCACAAAGGCCAGTCATTTTATCCACAAACTTCTTTCACAAACACCTGCATTGATACATTTAGATTAAATCACTAATAGGTCTCATTATTAAAAAGTAATAATTGGAAATTCATTGATTTGTTTATCTATTTGCATTTAGTTCATTAGAGGTGCTATAGTACATGACATAGACTTCTTCAAAGAAAGCTTGGCAACAGGTTGTTCACTTTTAAGGTAATAATTTGATTATAAAGAATTAACAACGTGGTTTATGAAGAAAAATTATTATTTGAAAAGGGATTTCTGATCTAAGCTTTGCTATAAGTGTATGGGGTTGCAAATATTTAGTGGTAATCATATTTAGAAGTGCTTGTTGAGTCTTATATAAGTTTGTATATTCTTTAATTACAAGATAGTTACTGAATGTTTAATAAATCTAGGTTTATGGTGCACTTAGTAGTTATATCACTTAGTAAAGGGGATTTAGTGGTGTGAATTGTATTGCATATTAAGGTTTGATTTCTCTGAAGTTGGCAAATTCAATTGGGGATTGATTTTTATTGATTGTGGTAATATAGTGGCATATAAACAGAGGAAAAAAGGGAGAGAAATAATTAATAAGTGTAAGTTGGGAACATATTTAGTCATTGTTATGCTAAAAATGGGCACTAATGTTTCAAAAGGGGTTACTCCTGTTGATATAGTTAAGAAAAATAATCCTTTAATAAAAGGCATTGCAAGAATATCAGAAAAATTTTATAAGCGATGGCCTGACATAGACCAACCATGGCCGGTAGAGGGGACACTTAACCCAGATGTAATTAAAACAATAGAGGTACTTGTATCAACATATAAAGCAGGACAGAAAAAAAGGGCGTCAAGGAGAAAAGCGAAAGGAAAAAAGAGAAATAGAGCTTGGCATTCTCCAGTTATTTGAACAAGAGAGTCAGAAACTGATGAAGGCAGCGAAGGACAATCGGGTTTGAGGGAGTAAAACAGCTGATTCCTCTCACAGAACCAATTGAGCTCTGCTATAAACATCTGAAGACTACAATACCCATACTGGTATCAGAACATACACCTATTGCACTTTTGGGAAGAGATGCTTTGTGCAGACTGAACTGTACAATAAAATGCACACCGGACGGCTGCCTGGTAGAAGTGCCGAGTGAAATGATTAATCAACTGATGATGAAAACAGAGACTGATGCTTCTTCAGTATTTTGGATTGGAAATCTTAGCGAAGAATTCTTGGAACCAGCCAAGATGTGGGAGAAGTTTATTGTAGCAAACATGCCTGATGCAAAGACTCCAGAGTATCCATTTCATTGTACACTGAAATACTTTAAGGATGCTGAACAATCAGATGGAGAACAATGGCTGAGTCATCAACCAAAGCAAGTTGAATTACATTCATGTTGCATAATTTTGGGACCACAAGGAGCTGCTATGAAGATAGACAAAAATGATTACTTGCATAAAGAGTTATGTGGTGCATTTTTTAGTGTTCCACTAAGTGTAGAAAGTCAGGGTTTATTTGGGTTTACTTACAAGGGACAATTCTATGAGTATAAGAGATTACCACAGGGATATAAACATAGTCCTCACATTTTCAATAAAGTATTGAAAGATGATTTAGTTGGGGTAGATCAGAAGTTAAAAAGTACTGTCATTCAATACATGGATGATATTCTTCTTAGTGCACCAGATGAGGAAATAGGTCATAAACTAAGTGTAAGGATGCACAGACTGTTGTCAAGTTTTTGTGTAGAGAAGTCATAAGCAGGTGGGGACTTCCAGATCGAATATCCTCAGATAATGGGAAAGAGTTTGTGGATAAAACGGTGAAATTAATTTTGCAAAAATTGGGAATTAAACAGCGTCTGGGAGCTGTGTACCATCCGCAAAGTCAAGGGATTTGTGAAAAAATGAATGGTGTCTTGAGAAATCGGATTGTTAAAATCTGTCAGCACACGGGGTTAAATTGGATAGCAGCACTTCCATTAGCATTAATGGTTTGTCGCTCAAGTGAGCTGCGTGATTTACACATGACTCCTCATGAGTTGATGACAGGCAGACGAATGCCAACGCGTACATGTTTGCGTACAAGTGGGAAAGGTCCAAGTTTAGCTCTTTTAGAAGATGACATGAGAGCATATGTTTCATACTTAGCTAATTTACATAAAAGAATATCCACATACGTTTCAGAAAAGCAAAGAAAAGAGCAAAGGAGGAATACAGTGCAGCCTGGAGACAAGGTGTTTGTAAAGGTATTTAGAAGAAAATGGTATAACGAACGCAGAGAAGGACCTTTTGAAGTTGTTCGCAGTACTGGAACGGCAGTTCAAGTTAAGGGGTCTCCAACGTGGTATCATTTATCTCACTGTGTTAAAGCACCAAGTGAAGAGGAGCCTTTCTCAAAGGGAGGAGAGGTTGCAGGTTCAGGAGAACCAAAAGAACATGAGGGAGAACAGGTTGAAAATAACATGCAAGAAACAAATCAGAGTAGATCTCCTGAAGAGGAGATTGTCCCTGGTTTGGATGATGCTGATGACTCTGTGTATATTTATGATGATGCCAGACATGACACAGCAGATTGTAAACGAGACAAAAAGTTTGGAGAAATTGAATTTCAATATGTCCCAGAAACAGCAGGTCCCATTCCAGAAAGCAGTAATTCCATTTCAAAACAGTTCAGAGACTTGGATCAAGAGAAGAGTCCAAGACCAGTTCGGAAAAAGGTTAGACCTAAACGGTATGAGAACTAAAGAGAATGAAACTTTAAAGAATTTTACTTTTTCAGTGTCGAAAGTTAGTGAGGGGGTAAATGGATCACATCTAACTACACTAATGCCTTTGATAATTTCAACAACGTCATCACCTTTCAAGACAGTGGTTAAAGCTAAATTAGGTAAAGCAGTTCATCTTCCCTGTAAATGTGGAAGATTTAATACAGGGGGTAATAGTCCTCCTGAGTGGAAAAATAGTCGTGGTGAAAAAGTGGTGTTAACAGGACCTGAAGTTGATCATTTGCCTCATGACCAGAGAAAGTATCTTTTGTTTAATGCCTTTAGGTGGTTCAGAGTTAGAGATGATTGTTCAATTCTTTTACGTAATGTTACATGGGAAGATCAAGGGGAATACACTTGTACTTATTTGGAACCAGAGCTTAAGTTTGTGCCATTTCAAAATGTGTGGAGAGAAGGGTACATAACTCGTACAGTGATAGTGATGATAAAGGACCAGAGTCCTATTGAAGTTTTTCCATCTATTAAAAGAGTTCAGGACCAAACCACTATGGCAATGACTTTAAAGGTTACTAAAGAACAAATTAAGTCAAATACTTTAGCTCCAGAAATAAGTAAAGGAAATAATGTAACTAATCGGTTTACTACTTTAGATATGCCATTAAAGGAGATGAATAGCACTACACTGTCAATGATGACTTCTGCTTCGGGTACATCTGAATCTAGCACAACTGTTGAAAATAGAAAAATAACAAGATCACATAATGTTGTAAAAGTAACCCAGACTCCAGAAGTAATGTTCTTTCCATTGCAGAAGGAAATAAACATAACACAGGGTCCAGAGTTAAATATGGAGCATGAAGTGAATATCAGTCAAGTGACTTTTGAAGCTAGAAACCCAATGGATTCAAAGGGTTTAGTAACCACTGAGAAAATCACTTTAGAAGGGCAGAGTGAGTTTTTTGATTCTGACTGGACATCTGGAGAAATGACTGACCATTACCATGCATTACAGAAAAGAGAAGCAAAATGGAAAGCATATGGATTTGATTCTTCAGTGTTACAAATCACAGACCCATGGGCATCTAGAAATTTATGGTTTCAGCAAATAACCCATTCCGTAAGAATGAGTACGACGTTGACTGGTCCATGTGTGGTGAAAGTTCCATCACCAAGCACATGGCCATCAATTTTAGAGACAGTACCAGAACCATTGCATGCTATGTGTCAATCTTATGCTTTATCGTGGTTAATAAATCAGCAAAACTCTGAAGAAGATATAATAATGGCTTTATCAGTGCATTTGTTTAGACCTAGATTAAATTGTACTTGGTTGATGAAGTTACCATATGTGAATTTCCTTAATCGGCATGAAAATATACTGACAGCACGGCCTGATGCGATGGAAGTAAAATCTGTGGAGACTAAAGACTGTTTTTGTTCCAATGATACTCACAATGGACAGGGGATGTTTATTGGAATATCTGATTGTGCTCGATATAAGATGAATTTTAAAGAGCCTAAACCTAAGGATGTTTTGTTTAAAGTGAATTTTCATACACCAGATAGCAAACAGAGTAGAACATTAATGGTGCATTATGACATTTTGCCTGTAAATGTGACTATAGGAAATTTTAAGGATATTTGGTGGGTTTGTGGAGATAAAGCATACATATTTCTACCATATGGGTGGACAGGCTGTTGTTATATGGCAACATTAAAGCTTCCTTATGAGGTTTATACTCTCCAAAAAGTTGAAGCAACTGATGAAGGGAATTCTGTGAGAAGAAAGAAAAGGGAAATGGCTCAGTTTCATAACTTGGAAGCATATCATTGGAGAATCAGTATAGGAGAAAAATGGGGTATAGGATTATTCCCATGGTATGGTGTGACATTTTTAGCAGATCATATAGATAATATTACGTACACTTTACAAGGGTTTGCTAATGAAACAATAAGAGGGTTTCAGTTTTTGTCAAATACTCAAAAAAGTCACAGATTAACATTGTTGAAACATGACATGGCTCTGGATTACATTTTAGCTAAGCAAGGGGGTTTATGTGTAGCTTTGAATCTGACAGGGGATGCCTGTTATACTTTGATTCCGGATAATTCTGATAATATGACTAGTGTTATAGAAGCATTGAAGCATATAAGGGAGGCGTTTGGTCCATCAAAAGGAGCTGGATGGTCTGTGAATGCTTGGTTATTGGAGAAATTAGGACCACTAGGAGCAATGTTGGCTCAAGTTTTTGGAGCAGCTCTTTTAGCAGTGTGTATAATGTTTTGTTTTTGTACACTGTTGTTAACTTGTGCAAAAGCTATGATTTTGAAATGGGTTGGAGTTGTAATGCCTGGAAATCAAGTACAGATGCCATTATTAAGTAGAACCGACTCAGACAAACATGAGGAGGAAATGTTGGAAAACAACCTGGTAGAAAGATATCCATTTTGAATATCCACTTTTATATATTTTTCCATTCACTTATGATATTATCTTTTATTTTGTTAGGTTTATTATTTAGTAATCAAGTATAAAGATTGTAGGATGAAGTATACACTGTAGCTTATAAAACATATTAATCCATTAATGTTACTATTATTAAAGTTTTGTTTGATGTTTATTTGCGTCTGTCATTTTTGCAAAAGATACTGGCTGTTGTTTCTTTCTTCCAGAAAGAAAAAGGGGGGAAGATCACTGTAAGGGAGGATGGTTGTTCGAGATTCCTGAAATGCTACAGGGATCCAAAAACTCAAAAGAGGACAATAGAACAGAAGGACTTTGAAACAGAATGGTGAAGACTTGCTGAAGCTCAATATGTCATCAACATCACATCAGAAGACAAAATTGCTGAAAAGACAATATTATGTCATATGTCTCTATTGAATTGTTTATTATTATTATTATCTTTGATAGTGATAAACCATTATATGAGTGATATTAAAAATTGTAACTGTTTATTATGAAGATTTATAGACTGATGAAATGTAATCTGTGTAAGTGTATTGAAATCTCAGAGTTTTTGTTTGTTTTATCGATGTTAGGGCCAAGGGGTGTGTCAGGTAGGGACAGGTCCACTGGAAGGTCCGATGGGTCGACCAGCCTGAATTTGGACATTGGTTTGATTTTATTTTCTGAGATTTTTATATACATTTACTTAAGTCAACTCCCTACACATATAGAATAAATATAATTGGATTGGAGTACAATTTTTTGTGATCGCCTGGGCAGAAGGGGATCGTTGAGGGAATTTTTCCTGTCTAAAATGTTTGAAGGATTTTCAAGAAAGATGGCTGCCTGGCAGGTTTTTTCGCCCTCACACTCCATGAAATTTTGTTACATCATAATGCAAGGGATGTTAAAATTGTGTGTAGGAAGGTATCACTTATTTGTTATGACATTTACATGTATGGGTTGCTTAAATTTTTACGAGACTTTAACAGTCTCGAAGGGAGGAAATTATGAGGTATATTTATCAGACGGCCTCATAAGACAGTATTAAGAAATGTTCAGTGTGTTTTTATGCTCAGCCATATGAACATATGTATGTGCGCTACAGAGAGGGATGTTTAGGATAAGCTGTCAGTGAGGCAGGACACTATTAATTTTACACCCTCCCTTAAGTGCATGCAAATGTAAACTATTCTCTATGTTTGCCTTATTTGGAAAGGAGAGAGCCATATAGACAAAAGGATTCGAGCCAGACGGGGAGAGACAAATAGACATGAAGAAGAGATGATCGGAGCGCTCAAATTGAACACCCTCTCACGGGATCCTTAAGAACCCGTAAGACACTGTTTTGGTAAATAAAGATGTATTTACACTTTTAACCGTGTCTGCGGAGATTCTTTTCCATCACCTATCTTCACAACACAGCAAGAGTTAACAACAAAGGCTAAAAAAAAAGGCCTCTTCCAAACAAAAGGACAACACACTGCAGACACTAAAGGCAGGATTTTAAACCTCTTTGTAGAGTGTATAAAATGCATAGTGTGACAAATCACTGTAGCAAAATGTACATTATGCTCACTGTTATAATTGCCCTGTAATGTCTGTGAGCTGTTGATGAGCGAAGTCTCTGAATGTTACAGATGAAGCTGAAAGTGGTTTACTGTGTTTGTGTTTTCAGCAAAATGGCCAGAAGTGATGTTATATACGGCAGAAACATTAAATATATTAAACATATTAAAATACACTTATATTCAAATTATAATTTATAATGTATGAAATCATTTGGTAAGAGCGATTATTATTATTATTATTATTATTATTATTATTATTATTATTATTAGTTTATTGTCATGTTGGTGTTGTTTTGCTATTACTAATATTATGATCTTGTAAATCATGGTGATGACAATTATATGATTATATTACTGTAAATAATATTACTGTTATTATTACTATTTTTCATTAATGATAATATAAATATGTTAAATAAAATTGCAAAAATATCTTTTAAATAATAATATTATATTTATTATATATACAAAATACTATATATTATGAATAAAACAAAAAATAAATATTCTAATGAGCAGTTTTATTGATAATAGTAATATTACTGAACATTAAAACTAAATGATGAGTATGTATATCAAACTATATCAATTAAACTAAACAATAATAACACTTCTTGTTGCTGTTTTGCTGTTAATAATATTATTGGTCGTGTTTTATTTAATGGTGATGACGATTATGTGATAATTGTCACTATTAATAATTGTTGTGTTATTATTGTTTCTATTGTTCATTAAAGATTGTTATCGCTATTATCATTATTAATAGTAGTGATATTAATTTTTGGACGTTAATGAAATAAAAGATAAATAAAATGGTGTTACTTTGTGGTGGTTTGTAAATAAATAAACAGCTCCGCTGAAATGACATCATCAGCGTTCCATCACAGAAATCAAACAACAACAAACACGATCTCCACCTTCTCTCCAACGTCTTCATCAAACTCTCACCTCTCACTCTCAGCATCTCTCTGAACCTACAGAAACCCGCTCATCACACCCTCTCTCACAACTTCCAGCATCTTTCTGAACCGACAGGTGAGTGTTTTAAACACCAATTTATTCACTTAAACGGTACCTGCTGATTTAAAGGAGCGACACCGCACTGTGAACGAACATTCATTTGAATTTAAACAACTGGCTAATGATGTTTCTAAACTTAAACCACTGTAACTAGCTGTTCGTTGTTATTTTTAAAGTTCATAATATAGCTTATAATTGGTTAATGTTTGTGGTAAGTTAAAACATACGTGTCTAGGGTTTGTTTAACAGATGGTTGTTGATGTTTACTTGGATGCCAAGGTATTTTAAACAGTTACAAGGGTATTGCTAAGTGGCTGCTCCACACAGTCATTACCAATTGCCTCAGTTTCAGCCAATCAAAAACGGCAAATGACTAAGGTCATTTCTGATTGGATGGCTTGTCAAAGTATTTTGAGCGAGTAAGGAGGTTTCTTGAAAGCACACTAGCTTGCTCCACACTTACAGTTATTACAAAGTGCCTCAGTTTCAGCCAATCAAAAACGGCCAATGAAAAAGGTCATTTCTGATTGGATGGCTTGACCGCGCAGTGGGCGGGACATACAGGCCGGAGACCAGTAAATAGTGGGACACCGGTTACAGGTTAAGGTTAGGAGCGAAATCTGAAAATGTCCTCCGAACGGCAACAGACCAGTGCACCACAGCCAGTATTTTATTTTAAATTCATGGAATAGGCCACATATTGCAGTTTTTATCTGTTTTTTTTTTTTGCCTTAATTGTGTCTATCTAGTTTTACTGAGCAAGCAACGTAGCTGACGTGCTGAAAATAACGTACACATTATAAAATAGTGCTAGTAAATGGTCCTGCAACTACTGTAGAAACTTCTTTATTAGTAATCCTAGACAGCGAGCATATATCGGTCCACTGGCATAAAAAGGCTGGCACAACACTGACTGTAGACCACTGCTGGTCCACCATCGGACCACTCAGATTACTGTCCTGTACAGGATATAACTCATTTATAATCTCCTCAAACAGATTTTAAATTCACAGGGACTTTTATTCTGGAAAACGAACTAATACAAATATTACCAACAACTATGAGAGATATAATAATGAGTATAAGCCAGATATAAAATGATTATACTAAAAATGTTGACACTGTGCTGGATTAAAATGATTTACTAATCTTATTTATAAAGAATAACAAAAGAATCTAATGAAGGAAAAATGTAAATTGGACTGTGAATGGAAAAGTGCTAAAATGTGGCATTTTTTCTAAAATTCTGTTTAATCACCAGTGGTCCGCCCAGAAAACGCTGTGTAAAACACTAGTGGACCTCCAACTTTGCCCTCAGTGGGACAACAGTGGTCCACCGTCTCCTTGCTATCAGTGATAGAATATACTGTAAATGCTATTCAGATAGGTAGTTATCAACATACATGGCTAGTTGATTGTGTAATGCTAAAATCTAAATAACCCAATAGCTTAATACTGCAGTTAAGTTAGCTTGTGGTTAGCTATTCATAATTGTTTAGCGGATGACTGATGCTAAGAAACAGTGTTCATATGTGGGTTTTTTTCTCCACAGGAGCTAATTCCAGTCTCCATATAATAGCGTAGGACCATGGGCTGCTGCTACTCGTGTTTCCCTAGCAGAGGGAAGGAGGAAAAGGAGCTGAGTGACATCGAGTGCTCCATCCACCATCTCTCACCAGCTGTTCTTCCAGATACGAGGAAGATGGTCTCTGCGTATGATGTGGAAATCCAGGACCTGGAGGAACCATGGGATAGCCCTTCTGCAGCTCTGGATTTAGTGAGTATTTATCCAGATGTATCTGCAGATGATCTGATCAAGTTTTTTGGGCTTTTCCTGTGTCGTAGGTGCAGCCGGATTCCAGGTCTCAGACCTACAGACCCATAGATGTGGCTCCGTTCGGTGGATATTCGCCTCGTTTTGTACGGGTGGCACCGCGAACATTTCATCACTCCGGGCAGCGTGGTGTTCCTCTACATGATGTGCCGGGATGTCGTCTCAGCGGAGTTGACCAGTTTGGAGGAGCTGCAGGCCGTCCTGCTCACCTGCCTTTTCATCTCGTACTGCTACATCTGCGAGGAGAACCAGATCCCACTGAGCTACTTTGTAGTGACGGACACCAAGGAGGCCTTTTGGAGACGCACTCTGGACGTCATCAACCGCTTGAGTGCCAAGATGATGAGGATTAACACCGACCCAGATTACTACGCAGAGGTAGTAAAGAGTAAAGAGAAAAAGTGTGAAGTGAAGTGAAGTGAAGGTGTGGGGATCCGATTTTATTTATTTTTTTATTATTTATTGTACTTTTATTGACAATACTCTTTACACATACATGAGGATTACTAACGAATGGTTTGATGGAAATACTCAAATTTGGTCTCGTTTTGAAGGCGACAAAAGGTCAGCGCTGATATACATTTTGTGTTAGTCACTTCTGAGTTCTTCAGGATTCGAGACACAAATGTTTTGGGGTTTAGTTGAGGATGAGTTCTGACGTTTGGAATAACCATTTCTTTCGGACACTTGATGCTTAAATTTGGTACACTGACCGTCGTGAGATAAACCGGCGGATATAAACACTGCGTTTTTTTGCTCTGTGGCGTGTTAGTGCACACACAAATGTTTTTTTACCTCATGACTAATGCAGAGTATTATATATATATTTATTTATTAATTATTTTTTATTAAGCTTTTGATACACTGCCTTTAAAGGAACAGTACATTTATATTTTTACCTTAAAATTCCAGTATCAAAATCATTGTGATGCTTCACTGAACTGTAACAGAGAGAACAGAGCCTCTATTGTTGTTACTCCAGGGTCAGCACTGCAGAAACTGCACTATGTAGCTTTTGAAGGAGGGTAGGAAACCAGAGCTTGGCATTCACTGGGTGAACCTTAAAGTAGCTGAATAAATTTATTAAAGGGGCTCTAAAACGTTTGTATTTTTAAGGTCTGAGCTCACTGCAGAGAGGATGAAACAGACTGTTGTTGTATGCTCTGCATAAAAAAGCAGAATACACTTTAGTCTGATGTTTGTGCTGCATTCCACAGAGACAGAATATTTGGACTAAATGTAGATTGTCTGCAGATGATTTTTTTCTCTAAATCAACACAAGGGGGAGCCACTTTTACTGCTTCTGCTCTAAACCTGTATATACCGACTGTATTTGGCTTTCCTCTCTCTGTGATAACACTGATTTATATCATTTTAAAACCTAAAATATACACACTCCAAGTTGATTGTGTCTGTAAAGCAATTTTGAGAAACTGTGGAAGATTATTTAGTGTGATTTAATACTGACCCGACACTGACCCACAACTAGAAAGCTGAAACTTGGTCACACGAGTTTCCAGAAGGAAGATCATCCTAAGCATTCATCCTAAGTAGTGACAAAATGGCCAGAGGGTAACAAGGTGAATGCATTGGAGTGAACAGCACAAAAATCCCGACCTGAATCCCATATAAAAATGTGGAGGGCTAAAAAGATAAAGCATGTCTGAGCATGGAGGCCAAAAACATTGGACTGAAATACAGCAGTTCCCTCAGGAGGAATGAGATAAATGTGGAAGAGAATTGTCAGAAGCTTGTGCTATGCTTCCCCAAGCTTAAATTTAGAATACAACAAATACTAACAAAGTGTGTGGAAACGTATGATCCACTGAAAATCTGATACAGCAAATAAACATCTGAGTTTCTTAGCTATTATTGTAACAGCAATAAGCAGAAATTGTTAGATTTACAAATGCACTGTAAATGGTTTGCTATGATGCAGAATGGGTTGGAAAATATGACGGGAGATGACGTAAAGGGGAGGAGAGAGAGAAGCGAGGAGAGGAGGTGTTCGGAGGTATGCTTTAGCTCGCAGTTAATTAGTAGCCAGAGTAACAGTGTGTTTTACATTAAAAAGTGAACTTCATGTCCGAGTCTATTTCACTTCTTGCCTCCCTGTCCAAACCACGCTACCCTGCACCAGCGGAACCGACCTACTATTGAATCAGGTTAGGACAAAGAACCCACATTAACGGCTGTACAAGAGAGACCGCTTTTACACTGGTGGCAGCGGTGGTCAGCGTTTTTTTTTTTTTCCCCCAGTAAACGCCATATATATATATTTTTTTGGTTTTTTTTTTGTGCGTGAAAACTCGGATTTTCGTCGATAGACTGTGAAGTTTTTGTATTTTTTGTGTGCTGTTTCTTACGTTTAAGCTACGTGCTGCGGCTTTCTATTTTTGTGAATTTTTGTGTGCAATGGCGGACGAAGAGCAAACCCCTTCAGTATCACGGCCCTCAGCAGCTCCTGCCAATATAGCGCCAGTCCCTTTTCGAATTGAGCTTCCCGCGCCTTTCACGGGTGACGGAGTAGAGCCTTTTAGTTCGTGGATTCAGCGTTTTGAAGTTGCTCTCGAGGTTTCGACGGCACAGTTGGAGAAAGCAAAACTACTAGCTGCTAGACTCAGTGGCCCTGCATTTTCATGCTGGCAGAGTTTACCTTCACTAGTGAAAGCAGATTACGAGCAAGCTAAAGCTCGTTTGAGCACAGTTTTTGGACGAGCTTCATTTTTGGCTGCTTTCCAAACACATCTAACTGCCCGCCCTCGCAGACCCCAAGAACCTCTCGAAGTTTATGCTGCTGATGTCACTAATTTAGTGATGGAAGTTTTTCCCCAATATGGTGCAGAAGCACAGAACTGTGAAATTTTTCGGCGTTTTGTGACTGGTTTAGACCCTTCTCTCCAGTTAAAAATTCATGAACATGGGGCTGTGACTTTAGAGGCTGCATTGAAAGTGGCAGCTCAGTGCGAACGAGCCCAACTAGCTTTAACAGTGTCGACACATTCGCCTGTTATGCCTGTGACTGTTACGCCACAAACAGGCTCTGGCTCACAGTATCCAATAGCCGACTTAACAGCTGCTATTGCTCACCTTAGGACAGAACTGCAAGAATTGAAACAAACACATCTGAAGCATACTGAGCATAGACTGGATCAACTCACTCAGCAAGTGGCTGACTTTCAACGGTTACCACCAAACACGGGTCACCCTACGCATCTGCGATGTACGACGGTGAACCACACTTGCCCAGAGGGACATCACACACTGCAGAACAGTCTTCATCATTATAGCTGTGTGGACTGCTGCGTTACCTATCCGCGTGTTCAGACCAGAGGACGGCGACCCCTTCGTGATGACTACTCACCACCTCGACGTCAGCGTCCAGCACCTGAATGGACTATCCATGCTGAGGACCATTGTTCCTTCTCTTCTGATGACTGCGCTACAAGACGTCTAAGACCTGAACATTCTTACCAAAATATGCACCACCAGCGTTCAGATTACTGGGAGGACCACTCTCCTCCAAGGCATCGCCGTGACAGGTACTCTGTTCGCTCCCCTTCCAGGGAATACAATTCACACCCTAGTCACCACACCTCTTCTAATCATCACAAGTCACATAGAACCCGTTCACCATCCCCTGCTTCATACCATACACAAGCACGACACCCCCTTTCCCATTCACCACCTTCAGACCAACATAGTAGATCTCACCCCTCACGTCACTGTTCCCCCTTACGCCGTGTCCATTTTTCCACACCACGTGATCCCTCAGCCCCTACGTCCACCCACAATCAGGAAAACTACTAGAAGCTGGCATTGTGGACCAAATGACAGCTTCATCAAATCACTTGGTCCCCACCAAACCTGTTGACACTGATACTAACACATCCCCTGCTCCGTTTATACACATTATCCTTTCGGGCTCTGAACAACATGCCCTGATTGACACTGGTTCCGGTCTTTCCCTTATTGCGGATGAGTGTTATAAAAGTATTCCTGCCCTGGCTTCTCAACCCATTAGTAAGTCCTTTGTCTTGGCATCCTCAGTGACTGGACATTTACTGGATATGATAGGTTGTGTTACAACCCCAGTGCGCATTGGTGATGTTACCTTAACCCACACTTTCCATGTTGTGCGTAGTTCAAGCCACCCTGTGATATTAGGATGGGATTTTCTCACTCAACATAATGTGACCTTGTAGGTACCTCTCGCGCACTTACAGCTGTATGACACTATTGTGCCTTTTGCCCCACTGCAACATCCCATTCCACTACAGTGCACAGCAGTTGCTGCCTTTCCTGTCACTGTACCTCCTTTATCAGAGATGGTGGTTGCTGTCACCATGAATGGTAGTAATTTAAGTCTTGCTTTTGTTGACTCGTATGTGGGCATTGTTGAACCACAGCCTCCTTCGACTTCGATATTGGCCGTTGCTAGGACAATAACCACTCTACATAATGGTAAAGGACTGGTTAGGGTTATCAATCCTTCCCCAGAACCAGTCTCCCTCGCTAGTGGTTGCCCCTTAGGTCAAGTATTTTCCCTTTTGGGCCGCCCACACGAAGAATACACTCTGGTGTCAGCCGTGTCTACATCCAAGGACTCTGATTGCCCTATCCCCTCAGTGGATTTGTCTGACACATGTCTCACCCCAGCTGAAGTATCACAACTTCAAAGTTTTTTAAAAGATTTTGGTGATATTTTTAGCTCCCATCCTTATGATTATGGCCAGACTGACCTGGTCCATCACAAGATTAACACAGGTGATGCTACGCCCATTAAGTTGAGACCCTACCGCACATCTCCAGCCTTGCAAGCTGTGCTGCAGCAGGAAGTTAACAAGCTCTTGGAGCACGGTATCATAGAAGAATCCCATAGTCCTTGGTCTGCCCCAGTGGTGCTGGTCAGGAAAAAGGATGGCACTCACCGGTTTTGTGTAGATTACCGTAAGCTAAATTCAGTCACAATTAAGGATTCCCATCCACTTCCACGTGTCGATGACACATTAGATAAACTGGCTGGTGCCCGTGTCTTTAGCACCATCGATCTCACTGCAGGATATTGGCAGATCCCACTCCATCCACATGACAAAGAGAAAACAGCGTTCTCTACTGGTGATGGTCTCTTCCAGTTCCGAACAATGCCTATGGGAATTTCAAATGCCCCTCCAAGCTTCCAACGCTTAATGGAACTTGTCCTGCGTGGCCTACACTGGAATGTTTGTTTGATCTATCTCGATGACATCATTGTGTATAGCACTGATTTCTCCCAACATCTTGTGCACTTGAAAGAAGTCTTTCAACGTTTTCGCACTGCAGGCCTCAAACTAAAGCCATCTAAGTGTCACATCGCTCATTCTTCAGTCACCTTCTTGGGCCATCTTGTTTCTTGTGAGGGTATTCAGCCGGACCCTTCTAACACTGAGAAAGTTGCATCCTGGCCGCTTCCTCATTCAGCTACAGAGGTGAGAGCCTTCCTAGGCCTCTGTTCCTATTATAGGCGATTTATTAGGCAGTTCTCTCATGTTGCAGAACCCCTCACTTGTCTTACTCACAAAGGTGTACCATTTGAATGGTCTCAGGCTGCAAACAATGCTTTCCTCACATTGAAACATGCTTTGACCTCACCACCTATCTTGGCTTTTCCGGATTTGTCAGCCCCCTTCTTGTTATACACTGATGCCTCCACTCATGCCATTGGAAGTGTACTATCACAAAAGGTAGCTGGTAGAGAACATGTAATAGCATACGCAAGTCATACACTCTCAGTGGCCGAAAGGAAATGGTCAACATTCGACCGTGAACTGTATGCCATTGTCTGGTCTGTTCGTCATTTTCGCCACTATCTGGCCTTCCACCAGTTCACTATCATCACGGACCACAAACCATTAGTAGGTCTCAAGAAGCTACCAGTGGAACAGGATCCTACAGGCAGGTGTGCACGCTGGGCTGTTGAATTAGACCTTCATGATTGGACCGTAGTGCACAGAGATGGCACTAAGCACCTTAATGCAGACGCCATGTCTCGTCGCCCTGATGATATAGCACTACCTGTGTCACAGAAGCTCCATACGAAGACAACTTCAACCCAGACGGCCAACGAGAGTTATAGACAGGAACCATGCCATATCCCAGGTCGTCATGCTAACAATGACTCATGTCACAAATCTGCAAACTTGGTTCATGTCCAGATGGATTGGGACCTGGCTACACACCAGCAAAATGACCCTGATATTACTCTGCTGTTCGATTGGTTAGAGCATGGCCGACAACCACCTCTTTGGAAACTGAAAAACGCATCTCCATCCCTTCGCAAATTGTGGTCACAGTTCCCACGCCTTAAGGTGTGTAATGGCCTCATATGTAGATGTGTGAGTCACCCCACTTCTCACAACACCATTGAGCAGGTGGTCATTCCCAGAAAATTGGTTCCACAGGTATTACATTACTTACATGGTCACCCCACAGCAGGTCATTACGGCTTGGCTAAAACAACTCACAGAGCTTTGCGATCTTTCTACTGGCCGTATATGTCCTCAGACATATCGCAATATTGTCGGCAGTGTGCCGCTTGTCAGTCACGACGTTCACCAGTACCTCGTCCACAGGCCCCACTAATTCCAATTTCACCTAGTCGGCCTTTTCAAATTGTGGCAGCTGATATTACTGAGCTTCCGGTGTCAACCAAAGGCAGCCGCTATGTTCTAGTTGTCATGGACCTCTACACAAAATTTGTTAATCTCTACCCTTTACAGACCCAGACAGCTGTTTCAGTGGCACGTTGCATTTTTGAACAGTACATTCCTCAGCATGGTGTTCCTGAAGCATTGCACTCGGGACGGGAGTTTGCACAGGGACGGCAGTTTGAATCTGACCTCATAAAACATCTTTGTAGTCTGATGTCCATTCACAAGCTTCGCACTTCACCCTATCATGCACAATGTGATGGTGCAGTGGAGCGATACAATCGTACTCTCAAGGAAGAACTGTCCAAGTACCTGTTTGACCAAGGCCATGAGTGGGATGATCATCTTCCTCAAGTTGCACTGGCTTACAACACCACGATTCATGCCAGCACAGGATTTACACCTTTCTACTTAGTCCATGGCCGGGAGGCTTGCGTTCCAGTAGACACCTTACTACACAGTCCTGATTCGATCTCAACAGGTACAGCCACCACTCCAGCTGCTTATGCCGCTTCTTTGCGAACAAGGCTTAAGAAAGCATATGAGTCAGCTACCGCTTTCAGGAATGAAGCTCAGGACCGTCAGCAAAAGTACTATGATCGTCGTCTAAACTACAGGCCCTATGAACCTGGTGATTTAGTTTTAGTGGACGACCCAGCACGCCAACATAATAAGCTTGCCCCACGCTGGATTGGCCCTTATGAGATCTTAGGCCCCGTGACACACACTGACCAGCCACTACCTGTTGATTTTCAGGTTTGTGACTTGACCCGCCCACACAGTAGGCCCAAAGTTCTTCACTATAATCGCCTCAAACCATTTGTTTCCGGGCCTCAGAACACTGTCTTTAGAGCCCCACAGTCTTTTCCCAAGGCCCCTTTAATCTGTCCTTTGTGGCCCCCCTCGCCGGTACCTCCTCAGTCAGACCTCCCCCATCCTACCTCACCCTCTACATTCCAAACGCCCCACCACACCTCACATTCCCATCCTCCTGACCCATTGCCACATACTCCGCAGGCAACACCTCACTTTGCCCCACAGGGTCAACTCAGTGCCCCTGCGGGCCTACGTCCTGCTTCACCTAGGCGGACCACTGGCTCCATAAGTCATTCACGGCGTCAGCATCGGAGGCCAGCACACCTCAGAGACTTTCATCTGTACTGAATGGACTAAATATTGGTTCTCTTTTCATTGGATGCATTGTTATTCTCAGCAAGTTCTGTTGGGTATAATCAACTGAGTTTTTGGTTTGGTTGTTGTTTCCTTTCTCGGTTGTTTTGCAAATTGAATATATGTTTGTTATTCTAGCTACAGAAATGAGGACATTTCTTGCTGGGTGGGAGAGTATATGTAACAGCAATAAGCAGAAATTGTTAGATTTACAAATGCACTGTAAATGGTTTGCTATGATGCAGAATGGGTTGGAAAATATGACGGGAGATGACGTAAAGGGGAGGAGAGAGAGAAGCGAGGAGAGGAGGTGTTCGGAGGTATGCTTTAGCTCGCAGTTAACTAGTAGCCAGAGTAACAGTGTGTTTTACATTAAAAAGTGAACTTCATGTCCGAGTCTATTTCACTTCTTGCCTCCCTGTCCAAACCACGCTACCCTGCACCAGCGGAACCGACCTACTATTGAATCAGGTTAGGACAAAGAACCCACATTAACGGCTGTACAAGAGAGACCGCTTTTACATTATCTTTAAATGAATCCTTGTGAAAAAGCAGAAATGACTGTTTGTCTGTTGAGGTTTCCTAAAAACCAAAGGGAGTATGACACACAAACAAAGGCAGTGTGGTAGAAGGTGTGTGTTGTGTGTTATTTTCTTATTCATATGTAAAGATAAGAGCCCTTCTTTATGTGTTTGTGCAGGCTGCACTCTCTCAGGTGAAAAGAAGTTAAAAGAAATCATGGGAAACATGGGTGGGTCAGTACTGTTGCCCTGCCCCTGCGCTCGCTGACCCAGAGACCAAACCTCAGACGTTAACCCGGAGAGTTAAGGACACTGGGAGAACCTGGACTGATGCATTTCCTGATGGTCACTACAGAGACAGACTACATACCGTGGTCTAATGAGGATTCTCCCGCTAATCTCTCTCTCTGCTCATATCTAACCTGAGCGATGAAGATGGGTTCTACAGGTGTGGGACAGAGAAGGGTATCAGATATGTCAGACTGAATGTTAAAAATAAAGTTTAAACTCTAAAAGTATAATGAATGTTGGTACGATTCAGCTGATATGAGTCTGCTGAGAGAAGGGTTCATGAAGGTGAGGTATATTTATCAGACGGCCTCATAAGACAGTATTAAGAAATGTTCAGTGTGTTTTTATGCTCAGCCATATGAACATATGTATGTGCGCTACAGAGAGGGATGTTTAGGATAAGCTGTCAGTGAGGCAGGACACTATTAATTTTACACCCTCCCTTAAGTGCATGCAAATGTAAACTATTCTCTATGTTTGCCTTATTTGGAAAGGAGAGAGCCATATAGACAAAAGGATTCGAGCCAGACGGGGAGAGACAAATAGACATGAAGAAGAGATGATCGAAGCGCTCAAATTGAACACCCTCTCACGGGATCCTTAAGAACCCGTAAGACACTGTTTTGGTAAATAAAGATGTATTTACACTTTTAACCGTGTCTGCGGAGATTCTTTTCCATCACCTATCTTCACAACACAGCAAGAGTTAACAACAAAGTTGGCGACGAGGATGGGATTTGAGCTGTGACCTGTTTGCTTCAGATGACCCCTGCATCCGAACTACCGCTTAAAAGCCGGCAAATAGAAGGTGAGATTTTCACAAATTTGAGCGCTGGTTGGGTGTTTGGACTGTCTGATGCAGAAGGGTTGCACCGAGATAGACTCATTAGTGTATGCAGTGTTGTGTTGATAATGGTGTTGGATAAAGTTCTCCGTTCTAAATTTTTAACTATAGTCATAGAAAATAGAGAAATGAAGGAAATAAAAGGGAATAATGAAGAAAAGAGTAAAGAGGAAAAAGAAAAGGAAATGTTGAAGTATAAGTAGAATAGCTTAATTAGTAACGATAAGGTGAGCTGATGATGACATGCACGTTTGGGTAAACAGGGCCCTATTTTTGCTTGAAACTGTAAGACATGAATCACAGTCATTGCGTGAAAGTAAGCTTTGAGTTTTTTGGAATTGGATTGTATTGAAATAGTGAGAAGCCCTGGGCCCAGTGGCATTTGGTTAAAATTTATTTAAGGTTTAAAGGAATTTAAGGTTTTAAGGATAACGAGAAGGAATAAAAGAGAAATATATGGAAAATAGAGGAAAAGAGACTTAAATAAAGAGAGGATGCCGCTGATTTGGAAAAAGCCCTCGTGGAGGCGGGGTTAGCCCGGCCGCAAATCCTGAAAAATTCACTAGGTGATTTTTTGGGTCAGTTTGATGAGAAACTGGAGGTGTGATGCAGAGATTTAATTAGGGGTGCCCACTCGAAACACTGTTGACGAACACTGTATTGATGCTGCCTCTTTTTGAATTATTACACCTCATAAGGTAGCATAAATTAAAAATAAGGAATAAGAAATAAGGAAATAAGGTAAGGGCGGCAATAAAAAGCATGCTGTTAATGTGTGAATGGGTCGACTATGAGAAATTGTGTTGAAAATGATGAGTGTGTGTAAGCGCTGTTTGGAGGATGTTGGAGTATGTGTGTGTGCCTAGTGAGTTAAGAAAAAAGGAGTGTCTTGCTGTGCATGTGTGTGTGTCAGCTGAAAGAATTTTTTTGGGAGAAAAAGGGGGAGTGACCAACCCCCTCCCTTCTGTGGTTGCATATTGAGTGTGTGAGGGGGAGAACTGGTTTCTCCCTTGCGCTGTAAAAAAGCCATGAATTTTCTGTGGGAGTGTTTTTAGAAAAAGGGGGAATGTGATAAAGAACGAGAGATTTAGAAATTAATAGGGAAGGAAATTTGTAATGGTAAAAATTATGAGCTTCGTTCAAGGACAGTTATTTAAATGAATATGAACCTCAATAAAATGAGGGGTTTGTTTATTTATGACAATGAGCCTGAACGGAAGACGTTTTTAAAGTAAAAATATATAAAGTAAAAATAAATAAGCTTTCTGGGAGACAGTAAATTAAAGAAAACAGTAGAAAATGAGCTCCAGAGAGATGATTTTATGAGCTTTCTTGGAGACTATACATTAAGAAAATATAGACAATGAGCTCCAGAAAGACGTTTTTAGATGTTGAGAATAGGAGAAAGGAGAGCAAGGTGTAAAGCTGAGTAATTAATAGGGTACATTAGGGAAACTGTAAGGTTTAATCATGGGAATTAAAGGGAAAATTGTTATTGGGGAAAGGAGAAAATTTTTTTTGAAATCTCCATATGATGGCTTTTTATTGAAAAAAAAAAAAAAAGGGGGATCATGGGTCTAGTTCCTCTCATTTTGTTGAATTTTTGAAATCTTATGCTTTGCAAGGGGGGTCTCTTTCTGCAAGTGTGTAAGGCCTTAAATTCACCTTTGAAAAAGAGAGAAATGGTAGGACTTTGATTTGTGACGTACTGATAAAAGCCACGTTGATTTGATTTAAATAGAAACTAATAGTTATTGGGCAAATTAGAAAATATTGATGTATAATGCTGTGCAGGGGTTTGGAGCTGCATGAGAATGGGTGCGTTTGAACTGAATTTTTTATGGGTATGGTGCTTGTTATGATCTAAAATAAAAAGGAATAGAGGATTAATTTAACATAGTGGGTGAGAGTGAATTGGTGGAGCAGTAATTTGTTTGTGTTCTCTTTGAATGCAATAGTTTGATGAAATTGAGATATATTGAATGGGGTAATTGTTTTAGGCCAGTGGAACTGAGGAATGGCCTTATATGGAGAGAGCTGCTACAATATGGAAATTAGAATTGAATTAATAAAGTGTGTTGGAATGGTGTTATTTCAGTTGCTCAGAAAAAGGGGGTGAATTTTATAGTCTATGGTGTTGAGATCTCTTTGAAGTACTGTTACTTTATATGAGAAAAATAATCATTTTTAGCGGCCAAATGATAAGTGAAAGTACTGCCAAATGTGTGAATATTGGATAACTCTGAGTGTTTGGCATTGGTGCTTTCTGGGGTTTAAACATACCACTGCGATGTTTATATGTGAAGAGTACAACATAGTACATTAATCTTATCTTAATATATACATCTTAGGAACCAAGATGCAGGGTTGGAAACTTACTATCATGTGGTCATAGAATAGTATGTGAAATGTTTATGCTAAACTGGTTAAGCCGAACCAGATGTTAAAGGAAGCTGCATTAAGGATGAACTTATTGCCATCAATCACTTTAGACCCTTTTTAAGGGGGGTTGAGATTAAGGTTGTTTAGGCTTCAAGCCAATGAAGAGATTTGTTGGAGGTGTTTACAATATTGAATGAAGGGTAAAAATGTTATGAATGAACTAAATGTTGGTAAATAAAATACAAATAAGCATATTGAATGTTTAATTACTAAGAAGTAAGCTGAATGTATTAAATTTCTATTTGTCTTTTTATCCTGTGGGGTGTGTGTGTGTATATGTGTGTGAGTCTCATCTTAAAGGAGACGGTGAGAAGACCAGGAGAAGAAAAGGGGGGTCAAATTTGCCCATAGCAGAGCAGACTGCACAAAGGCCAGTCATTTTATCCACAAACTTCTTTCACAAACACCTGCATTGATACATTTAGATTAAATCACTAATAGGTCTCATTATTAAAAAGTAATAATTGGAAATTCATTGATTTGTTTATCTATTTGCATTTAGTTCATTAGAGGTGCTATAGTACATGACATAGACTTCTTCAAAGAAAGCTTGGCAACAGGTTGTTCACTTTTAAGGTAATAATTTGATTATAAAGAATTAACAACGTGGTTTATGAAGAAAAATTATTATTTGAAAAGGGATTTCTGATCTAAGCTTTGCTATAAGTGTATGGGGTTGCAAATATTTAGTGGTAATCATATTTAGAAGTGCTTGTTGAGTCTTATATAAGTTTGTATATTCTTTAATTACAAGATAGTTACTGAATGTTTAATAAATCTAGGTTTATGGTGCACTTAGTAGTTATATCACTTAGTAAAGGGGATTTAGTGGTGTGAATTGTATTGCATATTAAGGTTTGATTTCTCTGAAGTTGGCAAATTCAATTGGGGATTGATTTTTATTGATTGTGGTAATATAGTGGCATATAAACAGAGGAAAAAAGGGAGAGAAATAATTAATAAGTGTAAGTTGGGAACATATTTAGTCATTGTTATGCTAAAAATGGGCACTAATGTTTCAAAAGGGGTTACTCCTGTTGATATAGTTAAGAAAAATAATCCTTTAATAAAAGGCATTGCAAGAATATCAGAAAAATTTTATAAGCGATGGCCTGACATAGACCAACCATGGCCGGTAGAGGGGACACTTAACCCAGATGTAATTAAAACAATAGAGGTACTTGTATCAACATATAAAGCAGGACAGAAAAAAAGGGCGTCAAGGAGAAAAGCGAAAGGAAAAAAGAGAAATAGAGCTTGGCATTCTCCAGTTATTTGAACAAGAGAGTCAGAAACTGATGAAGGCAGCGAAGGACAATCGGGTTTGAGGGAGTAAAACAGCTGATTCCTCTCACAGAACCAATTGAGCTCTGCTATAAACATCTGAAGACTACAATACCCATACTGGTATCAGAACATACACCTATTGCACTTTTGGGAAGAGATGCTTTGTGCAGACTGAACTGTACAATAAAATGCACACCGGACGGCTGCCTGGTAGAAGTGCCGAGTGAAATGATTAATCAACTGATGATGAAAACAGAGACTGATGCTTCTTCAGTATTTTGGATTGGAAATCTTAGCGAAGAATTCTTGGAACCAGCCAAGATGTGGGAGAAGTTTATTGTAGCAAACATGCCTGATGCAAAGACTCCAGAGTATCCATTTCATTGTACACTGAAATACTTTAAGGATGCTGAACAATCAGATGGAGAACAATGGCTGAGTCATCAACCAAAGCAAGTTGAATTACATTCATGTTGCATAATTTTGGGACCACAAGGAGCTGCTATGAAGATAGACAAAAATGATTACTTGCATAAAGAGTTATGTGGTGCATTTTTTAGTGTTCCACTAAGTGTAGAAAGTCAGGGTTTATTTGGGTTTACTTACAAGGGACAATTCTATGAGTATAAGAGATTACCACAGGGATATAAACATAGTCCTCACATTTTCAATAAAGTATTGAAAGATGATTTAGTTGGGGTAGATCAGAAGTTAAAAAGTACTGTCATTCAATACATGGATGATATTCTTCTTAGTGCACCAGATGAGGAAATAGGTCATAAACTAAGTGTAAGGATGCACAGACTGTTGTCAAGTTTTTGTGTAGAGAAGTCATAAGCAGGTGGGGACTTCCAGATCGAATATCCTCAGATAATGGGAAAGAGTTTGTGGATAAAACGGTGAAATTAATTTTGCAAAAATTGGGAATTAAACAGCGTCTGGGAGCTGTGTACCATCCGCAAAGTCAAGGGATTTGTGAAAAAATGAATGGTGTCTTGAGAAATTGGATTGTTAAAATCTGTCAGCACACGGGGTTAAATTGGATAGCAGCACTTCCATTAGCATTAATGGTTTGTCGCTCAAGTGAGCTGCGTGATTTACACATGACTCCTCATGAGTTGATGACAGGCAGACGAATGCCAACGCGTACATGTTTGCGTACAAGTGGGAAAGGTCCAAGTTTAGCTCTTTTAGAAGATGACATGAGAGCATATGTTTCATACTTAGCTAATTTACATAAAAGAATATCCACATACGTTTCAGAAAAGCAAAGAAAAGAGCAAAGGAGGAATACAGTGCAGCCTGGAGACAAGGTGTTTGTAAAGGTATTTAGAAGAAAATGGTATAACGAACGCAGAGAAGGACCTTTTGAAGTTGTTCGCAGTACTGGAACGGCAGTTCAAGTTAAGGGGTCTCCAACGTGGTATCATTTATCTCACTGTGTTAAAGCACCAAGTGAAGAGGAGCCTTTCTCAAAGGGAGGAGAGGTTGCAGGTTCAGGAGAACCAAAAGAACATGAGGGAGAACAGGTTGAAAATAACATGCAAGAAACAAATCAGAGTAGATCTCCTGAAGAGGAGATTGTCCCTGGTTTGGATGATGCTGATGACTCTGTGTATATTTCTGATGATGCCAGACATGACACAGCAGATTGTAAACGAGACAAAAAGTTTGGAGAAATTGAATTTCAATATGTCCCAGAAACAGCAGGTCCCATTCCAGAAAGCAGTAATTCCATTTCAAAACAGTTCAGAGACTTGGATCAAGAGAAGAGTCCAAGACCAGTTCGGAAAAAGGTTAGACCTAAACGGTATGAGAACTAAAGAGAATGAAACTTTAAAGAATTTTACTTTTTCAGTGTCGAAAGTTAGTGAGGGGGTAAATGGATCACATCTAACTACACTAATGCCTTTGATAATTTCAACAACGTCATCACCTTTCAAGACAGTGGTTAAAGCTAAATTAGGTAAAGCAGTTCATCTTCCCTGTAAATGTGGAAGATTTAATACAGGGGGTAATAGTCCTCCTGAGTGGAAAAATAGTCGTGGTGAAAAAGTGGTGTTAACAGGACCTGAAGTTGATCATTTGCCTCATGACCAGAGAAAGTATCTTTTGTTTAATGCCTTTAGGTGGTTCAGAGTTAGAGATGATTGTTCAATTCTTTTACGTAATGTTACATGGGAAGATCAAGGGGAATACACTTGTACTTATTTGGAACCAGAGCTTAAGTTTGTGCCATTTCAAAATGTGTGGAGAGAAGGGTACATAACTCGTACAGTGATAGTGATGATAAAGGACCAGAGTCCTATTGAAGTTTTTCCATCTATTAAAAGAGTTCAGGACCAAACCACTATGGCAATGACTTTAAAGGTTACTAAAGAACAAATTAAGTCAAATACTTTAGCTCCAGAAATAAGTAAAGGAAATAATGTAACTAATCGGTTTACTACTTTAGATATGCCATTAAAGGAGATGAATAGCACTACACTGTCAATGATGACTTCTGCTTCGGGTACATCTGAATCTAGCACAACTGTTGAAAATAGAAAAATAACAAGATCACATAATGTTGTAAAAGTAACCCAGACTCCAGAAGTAATGTTCTTTCCATTGCAGAAGGAAATAAACATAACACAGGGTCCAGAGTTAAATATGGAGCATGAAGTGAATATCAGTCAAGTGACTTTTGAAGCTAGAAACCCAATGGATTCAAAGGGTTTAGTAACCACTGAGAAAATCACTTTAGAAGGGCAGAGTGAGTTTTTTGATTCTGACTGGACATCTGGAGAAATGACTGACCATTACCATGCATTACAGAAAAGAGAAGCAAAATGGAAAGCATATGGATTTGATTCTTCAGTGTTACAAATCACAGACCCATGGGCATCTAGAAATTTATGGTTTCAGCAAATAACCCATTCCGTAAGAATGAGTACGACGTTGACTGGTCCATGTGTGGTGAAAGTTCCATCACCAAGCACATGGCCATCAATTTTAGAGACAGTACCAGAACCATTGCATGCTATGTGTCAATCTTATGCTTTATCGTGGTTAATAAATCAGCAAAACTCTGAAGAAGATATAATAATGGCTTTATCAGTGCATTTGTTTAGACCTAGATTAAATTGTACTTGGTTGATGAAGTTACCATATGTGAATTTCCTTAATCGGCATGAAAATATACTGACAGCACGGCCTGATGCGATGGAAGTAAAATCTGTGGAGACTAAAGACTGTTTTTGTTCCAATGATACTCACAATGGACAGGGGATGTTTATTGGAATATCTGATTGTGCTCGATATAAGATGAATTTTAAAGAGCCTAAACCTAAGGATGTTTTGTTTAAAGTGAATTTTCATACACCAGATAGCAAACAGAGTAGAACATTAATGGTGCATTATGACATTTTGCCTGTAAATGTGACTATAGGAAATTTTAAGGATATTTGGTGGGTTTGTGGAGATAAAGCATACATATTTCTACCATATGGGTGGACAGGCTGTTGTTATATGGCAACATTAAAGCTTCCTTATGAGGTTTATACTCTCCAAAAAGTTGAAGCAACTGATGAAGGGAATTCTGTGAGAAGAAAGAAAAGGGAAATGGCTCAGTTTCATAACTTGGAAGCATATCATTGGAGAATCAGTATAGGAGAAAAATGGGGTATAGGATTATTCCCATGGTATGGTGTGACATTTTTAGCAGATCATATAGATAATATTACGTACACTTTACAAGGGTTTGCTAATGAAACAATAAGAGGGTTTCAGTTTTTGTCAAATACTCAAAAAAGTCACAGATTAACATTGTTGAAACATGACATGGCTCTGGATTACATTTTAGCTAAGCAAGGGGGTTTATGTGTAGCTTTGAATCTGACAGGGGATGCCTGTTATACTTTGATTCCGGATAATTCTGATAATATGACTAGTGTTATAGAAGCATTGAAGCATATAAGGGAGGCGTTTGGTCCATCAAAAGGAGCTGGATGGTCTGTGAATGCTTGGTTATTGGAGAAATTAGGACCACTAGGAGCAATGTTGGCTCAAGTTTTTGGAGCAGCTCTTTTAGCAGTGTGTATAATGTTTTGTTTTTGTACACTGTTGTTAACTTGTGCAAAAGCTATGATTTTGAAATGGGTTGGAGTTGTAATGCCTGGAAATCAAGTACAGATGCCATTATTAAGTAGAACCGACTCAGACAAACATGAGGAGGAAATGTTGGAAAACAACCTGGTAGAAAGATATCCATTTTGAATATCCACTTTTATATATTTTTCCATTCACTTATGATATTATCTTTTATTTTGTTAGGTTTATTATTTAGTAATCAAGTATAAAGATTGTAGGATGAAGTATACACTGTAGCTTATAAAACATATTAATCCATTAATGTTACTATTATTAAAGTTTTGTTTGATGTTTATTTGCGTCTGTCATTTTTGCAAAAGATACTGGCTGTTGTTTCTTTCTTCCAGAAAGAAAAAGGGGGGAAGATCACTGTAAGGGAGGATGGTTGTTCGAGATTCCTGAAATGCTACAGGGATCCAAAAACTCAAAAGAGGACAATAGAACAGAAGGACTTTGAAACAGAATGGTGAAGACTTGCTGAAGCTCAATATGTCATCAACATCACATCAGAAGACAAAATTGCTGAAAAGACAATATTATGTCATATGTCTCTATTGAATTGTTTATTATTATTATTATCTTTGATAGTGATAAACCATTATATGAGTGATATTAAAAATTGTAACTGTTTATTATGAAGATTTATAGACTGATGAAATGTAATCTGTGTAAGTGTATTGAAATCTCAGAGTTTTTGTTTGTTTTATCGATGTTAGGGCCAAGGGGTGTGTCAGGTAGGGACAGGTCCACTGGAAGGTCCGATGGGTCGACCAGCCTGAATTTGGACATTGGTTTGATTTTATTTTCTGAGATTTTTATATACATTTACTTAAGTCAACTCCCTACACATATAGAATAAATATAATTGTCTAAAATGTTTGAAGGATTTTCAAGAAAGATGGCTGCCTGGCAGGTTTTTTCGCCCTCACACTCCATGAAATTTTGTTACATCATAATGCAAGGGATGTTAAAATTGTGTGTAGGAAGGTATCACTTATTTGTTATGACATTTACATGTATGGGTTGCTTAAATTTTTACGAGACTTTAACAGTCTCGAAGGGAGGAAATTATGAGGTATATTTATCAGACGGCCTCATAAGACAGTATTAAGAAATGTTCAGTGTGTTTTTATGCTCAGCCATATGAACATATGTATGTGCGCTACAGAGAGGGATGTTTAGGATAAGCTGTCAGTGAGGCAGGACACTATTAATTTTACACCCTCCCTTAAGTGCATGCAAATGTAAACTATTCTCTATGTTTGCCTTATTTGGAAAGGAGAGAGCCATATAGACAAAAGGATTCGAGCCAGACGGGGAGAGACAAATAGACATGAAGAAGAGATGATCGGAGCGCTCAAATTGAACACCCTCTCACGGGATCCTTAAGAACCCGTAAGACACTGTTTTGGTAAATAAAGATGTATTTACACTTTTAACCGTGTCTGCGGAGATTCTTTTCCATCACCTATCTTCACAACACAGCAAGAGTTAACAACAAAGGCTAAAAAAAAAGGCCTCTTCCAAACAAAAGGACAACACACTGCAGACACTAAAGGCAGGATTTTAAACCTCTTTGTAGAGTGTATAAAATGCATCTTGTGACAAATCACTGTAGCAAAATGTACATTATGCTCACTGTTATAATTGCCCTGTAATGTCTGTGAGCTGTTGATGAGCGAAGTCTCTGAATGTTACAGATGAAGCTGAAAGTGGTTTACTGTGTTTGTGTTTTCAGCAAAATGGCCAGAAGTGATGTTATATACGGCAGAAACATTAAATATATTAAACATATTAAAATACACTTATATTCAAATTATAATTTATAATGTATGAAATCATTTGGTAAGAGCGATTATTATTATTATTATTATTATTATTATTATTATTATAATTATTATTAGTCTATTGTTATGTTGGTGTTGTTTTGCTATTACTAATATTATGATCTTGTAAATCATGGTGATGACAATTATATGATTATATTACTGTAAATAATATTACTGTTATTATTACTATTTTTCATTAATGATAATATAAATATGTTAAATAAAATTGCAAAAATATCTTTTAAATAATAATATTATATTTATTATATATACAAAATACTATATATTATGAATAAAACAAAAAATAAATATTCTAATGAGCAGTTTTATTGATAATAGTAATATTACTGAACATTAAAACTAAATGATGAGAATGTATATCAAACTATATCAATTAAACTAAACAATAATAACACTTCTTGTTGCTGTTTTGCTGTTAATAATATTATTGGTCGTGTTTTATTTAATGGTGATGACGATTATGTGATAATTGTCACTATTAATAATTGTTGTGTTATTATTGTTTCTATTGTTCATTAAAGATTGTTATCGCTATTATCATTATTAATAGTAGTGATATTAATTTTTGGACGTTAATGAAATAAAAGATAAATAAAATGGTGTTACTTTGTGGTGGTTTGTAAATAAATAAACAGCTCCGCTGAAATGACATCATCAGCGTTCCATCACAGAAATCAAACAACAACAAACACGATCTCCACCTTCTCTCCAACGTCTTCATCAAACTCTCACCTCTCACTCTCAGCATCTCTCTGAACCTACAGAAACCCGCTCATCACACCCTCTCTCACAACTTCCAGCATCTTTCTGAACCGACAGGTGAGTGTTTTAAACACCAATTTATTCACTTAAACGGTACCTGCTGATTTAAAGGAGCGACACCGCACTGTGAACGAACATTCATTTGAATTTAAACAACTGGCTAATGATGTTTCTAAACTTAAACCACTGTAACTAGCTGTTCGTTGTTATTTTTAAAGTTCATAATATAGCTTATAATTGGTTAATGTTTGTGGTAAGTTAAAACATACGTGTCTAGGGTTTGTTTAACAGATGGTTGTTGATGTTTACTTGGATGCCAAGGTATTTTAAACAGTTACAAGGGTATTGCTAAGTGGCTGCTCCACACAGTCATTACCAATTGCCTCAGTTTCAGCCAATCAAAAACGGCAAATGACTAAGGTCATTTCTGATTGGATGGCTTGTCAAAGTATTTTGAGCGAGTAAGGAGGTTTCTTGAAAGCACACTAGCTTGCTCCACACTTACAGTTATTACAAAGTGCCTCAGTTTCAGCCAATCAAAAACGGCCAATGAAAAAGGTCATTTCTGATTGGATGGCTTGACCGCGCAGTGGGCGGGACATACAGGCCGGAGACCAGTAAATAGTGGGACACCGGTTACAGGTTAAGGTTAGGAGCGAAATCTGAAAATGTCCTCCGAACGGCAACAGACCAGTGCACCACAGCCAGTATTTTATTTTAAATTCATGGAATAGGCCACATATTGCAGTTTTTATCTGTTTTTTTTTTTTTTTGCCTTAATTGTGTCTATCTAGTTTTACTGAGCAAGCAACGTAGCTGACGTGCTGAAAATAACGTACACATTATAAAATAGTGCTAGTAAATGGTCCTGCAACTACTGTAGAAACTTCTTTATTAGTAATCCTAGACAGCGAGCATATATCGGTCCACTGGCATAAAAAGGCTGGCACAACACTGACTGTAGACCACTGCTGGTCCACCATCGGACCACTCAGATTACTGTCCTGTACAGGATATAACTCATTTATAATCTCCTCAAACAGATTTTAAATTCACAGGGACTTTTATTCTGGAAAACGAACTAATACAAATATTACCAACAACTATGAGAGATATAATAATGAGTATAAGCCTGATATAAAATGATTATACTAAAAATGTTGACACTGTGCTGGATTAAAATGATTTACTAATCTTATTTATAAAGAATAACAAAAGAATCTAATGAAGGAAAAATGTAAATTGGACTGTGAATGGAAAAGTGCTAAAATGTGGCATTTTTTCTAAAATTCTGTTTAATCACCAGTGGTCCGCCCAGAAAACGCTGTGTAAAACACTAGTGGACCTCCAACTTTGCCCTCAGTGGGACAACAGTGGTCCACCGTCTCCTTGCTATCAGTGATAGAATATACTGTAAATGCTATTCAGATAGGTAGTTATCAACATACATGGCTAGTTGATTGTGTAATGCTAAAATCTAAATAACCCAATAGCTTAATACTGCAGTTAAGTTAGCTTGTGGTTAGCTATTCATAATTGTTTAGCGGATGACTGATGCTAAGAAACAGTGTTCATATGTGGGTTTTTTTCTCCACAGGAGCTAATTCCAGTCTCCATATAATAGCGTAGGACCATGGGCTGCTGCTACTCGTGTTTCCCTAGCAGAGGGAAGGAGGAAAAGGAGCCGAGTGACATCGAGTGCTCCATCCACCATCTCTCACCAGCTGTTCTTCCAGATACGAGGAAGATGGTCTCTGCGTATGATGTGGAAATCCAGGACCTGGAGGAACCATGGGATAGCCCTTCTGCAGCTCTGGATTTAGTGAGTATTTATCCAGATGTATCTGCAGATGATCTGATCAAGTTTTTTGGGCTTTTCCTGTGTCGTAGGTGCAGCCGGATTCCAGGTCTCAGACCTACAGACCCAGAGATCTGGCTCCGTTCGGTGGATATTCGCCTCGTTTTGTACGGGTGGCACCGCGAACATTTCATCACTCCGGGCAGCGTGGTGTTCCTTTACATGATGTGCCGGGATGTCGTCTCAGCGGAGTTGACCAGTTTGGAGGAGCTGCAGGCCGTCCTGCTCACCTGCCTTTTCATCTCGTACTGCTACATCTGCGAGGAGAACCAGATCCCTCTGAGCTACTTTGTAGTGACGGACACCATGGAGGCCTTTTGGAGACGCACTCTGGACGTCATCAACCGCTTGAGTGCCAAGATGATGAGGATTAACACCGACCCAGATTACTACGCAGAGGTCTTCGCTGAGCTGCTGGACCAGAAGGACAACTGAAGAAGCTGGCGTAGGTATGTGCTGAGAGGGGATAGCAGGGCACTGGAGGTGGTGCATAGATTAACCTCATTTTAACACAATTTTTTAAAATGTATTGATATTCGTGCAGTTTAATATGTGAGTATTTTTTAACAATTTTTTTTTTTTTTTTTTCACAGAAGGAGTTGAACCCTTCCTCCTCATCCTCCTCCTCCTTTTCTACACTACCTCCATATGGAGAGTACTTAGAGATGGCTTCCCGTCTTTGATCATCAGACTTTAATGACTTTTATCAGTTAGAGATGATCAGACATCAGCCCATTGTGTATAACCTTGTCTCCTCAAAAGTTTGGACTGTTTTTAATGTGTAAAAAACAATATCAGTATTTTTAAAATTCTGTTGAAGCATTATGTAACTGACAAAAGCACAAAGCAAAGACTCCAGTGACCAACGTGATTGTATTTTTTAAGCAATACAATTATAAACAATAAAAATGTGTATCTGCATCACGCTCCAAAAAAGTTGGAACCATGTTTACCATTGTGTTGCATCATCTTTCACTGTAATTAGTGCTGCATTATCTTTGACTGTTTAGTCATTTGGGAACTGATAATACTAGTTGCTGCAGGTTTGTTAGAGGAATTCTTGCCCGTTCTTCAATTAAAACCTTTTATAGCTCTAATCTTATATCGAGCATGTACGGGACAACATTCTTCTTGCAAAACTTCAACATTTGTACTTTCAGTTTTCAATGTCACTGTTAAAAAATGAAAAGTGATGTAACGTAGTGGCAAATAGGCCTTTGACCCAAGTTTTCGGAGTGTAATGCAGGAGTTAACATTGTTTATATTTACAAAATACACTTCAATTTATCTGTGAAGGCTTTAATTATTTTGTGCCATTGTCAGTGACATAAAGCTTCAGTGGAATGAACAAATTATAGTTTCTTGGTTTTACTTAAAATGTCCCAGCTTTTCTGGAAAGGTTTTTGTAAATACTCTAAATACTGTAAATATTATAATCATTTTTTTAAATTGTGCAATAAATACCTAACAATGTCCAGCCGTAAAAATAAACTGACCTCCTTGTATCTGCACTCACTGCCCATTTTCTCAGCTCCACTGTCCATACAGGAGCACTTTGTAGTTCTACAATTACAGAAAGTTTCTTGACTTTCTTAATACCCATTTCACCCAGTTCTTCATTGGTAAGGATCCCCACAGAACACCCACAGAGCAGGTATGATTCAGGTGGTGGATCATTGTCAGCGCTGCAGTGACATTGGTGAGTTGGTATTTGTTGCGCTGGTACAAGTGGATCAGACACAGCAGTGCTGCAGGAATATTTAAATACATCTACTCACTGGTCACTTGATTAGACACACCTACAATGTTGGTACATGTAAAGTCAGAGACTGTTTTGGTTGGTGGGCTACTCTCAGTGACACTGATGGGTATAAAAATTTCAGCAGCACTGCTGTTTCTGATCCGCTCGTCCCAGTGTAACAAACGCTAACATAGCACCATTGCATCATTGTCACTGCAGAGCTGAGAATGATCAACCACCCAAATCATACCTGCTCTGTGGGGGCCCTGACCACTGAACAACAGGCTGAAAAGGAGTAAACAACGTATGTAGACCAGCAGATGAGTGTAGAAACAAGGACCTCAATTTTAAACCAGTTATTGTTTTAGATTTTAATGCAAATAAAAAAATAAACACTTTAATTTCACATTATAAACTTTGATTAAATTGTGTATTTAATTATTGTTAAAAAAGTTGATTAAATTTGTATAAACCCTACACTGTTATACAACTTTATTCTGCAATTTTGTGATGTGTGTAATTATATTTCATATGAGTTTAACTATATAAAGTAGAGAACAGTTTATTTTCAAAAAAACAAAGAGAGGGATTATAATGCTGTCTGCCCTAATGGACTGTGTATAAATAAATAAATAAATAAATAAATAAATAAATAGGAGAATAGACTGTGTTACTGTTAATGGTAATTGTATTGTAACTAATAAAAGTCTTTAAAACCTGTTTGCTGGTGTGAATATTCTTCAGTAGTCTCAAGTGTTCAAAAACACTCATTCATTCATTCATTTTCTATAACTGCTTCATCCAGTTCAGTGTCCAAAGCCTACCCTGGATCATTGGGCTCAGGCAGGAACACACCCTGGACAAGGCGACTGTCCATCAAAGGACCTTTTGAGGAGCCAGTTCACCTACCAGCATGTGTTTTTGGCCAATGGGAGCAAACCAGAACACCCAGAGGAAACCCACACAGATGTGCCACTTTCTTTACTAACATATCTTTCCAAAACATCATTCAAAACCCAGTCGTGAATCTCAGCAGGATTGATTCCTTAGGTGTATGACATAAGAATCCCTGGCTATCTGAATCCATCCATTTGACTGTTTCTTTGGGACGCAGACGTTCTTAAGGGGAAATGCTCAGCCACGTTTCTCACTGCTTATTTCACTAAGGATGTATGTTCTAGTGTAAAATAAAGCCGTCTTCTTCGTTGCCGGTCCGGAAGCTTTGTCGTCCCTTTGAGGGTCAGAGGTGTAAGGTTTCCTTCATGCTCTGGGTGTGGCGTTGAATTTTTGCTAGAGTTAAACTACAGCTTTTCTTAATCTATAGTTTTCTACAAGAGATAAAATTAAAATAGAACTTCTGTTCTATCTGGACCACGCTTGAGGGTCTCAAGGCTGGTTAAGACAGCCATGAGTCTGACGTCTGCAGAGTCATTTCAAAACCCGAATCATTTTCCTCTTTAGCCTTGAAAAAGTCTAAAAGAGAAAAAGTGTGAAGTGAAGTGAAGGTGTGGGGATCAGATTTTATTTATTTTTTTATTATTTATTGTACTTTTATTGACAATACTCTTTACACAAACATGAGGATTACTAACGAACGGTTTGATGGAAATACTCAAATTTGGTCTCGTTTTGAAGGCGACAAACAAAGGTCAGCGCTGATATACATTTTGTGTTAGTCACTTCTGAGTTCTTCAGGATTCGAGACACAAATGTTTTGGGGTTTAGTTGAGGATGAGTTCTGACGTTTGGAATAACCATTTCTTTCGGACACTTGATGCTTAAATTTGGTACACTGACCGTCGACTTTGGACCTGTAATACCTGAGATAAACCGGCGGATATAAACACTGCGTTTTTTTGCTCTGTGGCGTGTTAGTGCACACACAAATGTTTTTTACCTCATGACTAATGCAGAGTATTATATATATATTTATTTATTTATTATTTTTTATTAAGCTTTTGATACACTGCCTTTAAAGGAACAGTACATTTATATTTTTACCTTAAAATTCCAGTATCAAAATCATTGTGATGCTTCACTGAACTGTAACAGAGAGAACAGAGCCTCTATTGTTGTTACTCCAGGGTCAGCACTGCAGAAACTGCACTATGTAGCTTTTGAAGGAGGGTAGGAAACCAGAGCTTGGCATTCACTGGGTGAACCTTAGAGTAGCTGAATAAATTTATTAAAGGGGCTCTAAAACGTTTGTATTTTTAAGGTCTGAGCTCACTGCAGAGAGGATGAAACAGACTGTTGTTGTATGCTCTGCATAAAAAAGCAGAATACACTTCAGTCTGATGTTTGTGCTGCATTCCACAGAGACAGAATATTTGGACTAAATGTAGATTGTCTGCAGATGATTTTTTTCTCTAAATCAACACAAGGGGGAGCCACTTTTACTGCTTCTGCTCTAAACCTGTATATACCGACTGTATTTGGCTTTCCTCTCTCTGTGATAACACTGATTTATATCATTTTAAAACCTAAAATATACACACTCCAAGTTGATTGTGTCTGTAAAGCAATTTTGAGAAACTGTGGAAGATTATTTAGTGTGATTTAATACTGACCCGACACTGACCCACAACTAGAAAGCTGAAACTTGGTCACACGAGTTTCCAGAAGGAAGATCATCCTAAGCATTCATCCTAAGTAGTGACAAAATGGCCAGAGGGTAACAAGGTGAATGCATTGGAGTGAACAGCACAAAAATCCCGACCTGAATCCCATATAAAAATGTGGAGGACTAAAAAGATAAAGCATGTCTGAGCATGGAGGCCAAAAACATTGGACTGAAATACAGCAGTTCCCTCAGGAGGAATGAGATAAATGTGGAAGAGAATTGTCAGAAGCTTGTGCTATGCTTCCCCAAGCTTAAATTTAGAATACAACAAATACTAACAAAGTGTGTGGAAACGTATGATCCACTGAAAATCTGATACAGCAAATAAACATCTGAGTTTCTTAGCTATTATCTTTAAATGAATCCTTGTGAAAAAGCAGAAATGACTGTTTGTCTGTTGAGGTTTCCTAAAAACCAAAGGGAGTATGACACACAAACAAAGGCAGTGTGGTAGAAGGTGTGTGTTGTGTGTTATTTTCTTATTCATATGTAAAGATAAGAGCCCTTCTTTATGTGTTTGTGCAGGCTGCACTCTCTCAGGTGAAAAGAAGTTAAAAGAAATCATGGGAAACATGGGTGGGTCAGTACTGTTGCCCTGCTCCTGCGCTCGCTGACCCAGAGACCAAACCTCAGACGTTAACCCGGAGAGTTAAGGACACTGGGAGAACCTGGACTGATGCATTTCCTGATGGTCACTACAGAGACAGACTACATACCGTGGTCTAATGAGGATTCTCCTGCTAATCTCTCTCTCTGCTCATATCTAACCTGAGCGATGAAGATGGGTTCTACAGGTGTGGGACAGAGAAGGGTATCAGATATGTCAGACTGAATGTTAAAAATAAAGTTTAAACTCTAAAAGTATAATGAATGTTGGTACGATTCAGCTGATATGAGTCTGCTGAGAGAAGGGTTCATGAAGGTGAGGTATATTTATCAGACGGCCTCATAAGACAGTATTAAGAAATGTTCAGTGTGTTTTTATGCTCAGCCATATGAACATATGTATGTGCGCTACAGAGAGGGATGTTTAGGATAAGCTGTCAGTGAGGCAGGACACTATTAATTTTACACCCTCCCACTTTTAAATTGAACACCCTCTCACGGGATCCTTAAGAACCCGTAAGACACTGTTTTGGTAAATAAAGATGTATTTACACATTTAACCGTGTCTGCGGAGATTCTTTTCCATCACCTATCTTCACAACACAGCAAGAGTTAACAACAAAGTTGGCGACGAGGATGGGATTTGAGCTGTGACCTGTTTGCTTCAGATGACCCCTGCATCCGAACTACCGCTTAAAAGCCGGCAAATAGAAGGTGAGATTTTCACAAATTTGAGCGCTGGTTGGGTGTTTGGGCTGTCTGATGCAGAAGGGTTGCACCGAGATAGACTCATTAGTGTATGCAGTGTTGTGTTGATAATGGTGTTGGATAAAGTTCTCCGTTCTAAATTTTTAACTATAGTCATAGAAAATAGAGAAATGAAGGAAATAAAAGGGAATAATGAAGAAAAGAGTAAAGAGGAAAAAGAAAAGGAAATGTTGAAGTATAAGTAGAATAGCTTAATTAGTAACGATAAGGTGAGCTGATGATGACATGCACGTTTGGGTAAACAGGGCCCTATTTTTGCTTGAAACTGTAAGACATGAATCACAGTCATTGCGTGAAAGTAAGCTTTGAGTTTTTTGGAATTGGATTGTATTGAAATAGTGAGAAGCCCTGGGCCCAGTGGCATTTGGTTAAAATTTATTTAAGGTTTAAAGGAATTTAAGGTTTTAAGGATAACGAAAAGGAATAAAAGAGAAATATATGGAAAATAGAGGAAAAGAGACTTAAATAAAGAGAGGATGCCGCTGATTTGGAAAAAGCCCTCGTGGAGGCGGGGTTAGCCCGGCCGCAAATCCTGAAAAATTCACTAGGTGATTTTTTGGGTCAGTTTGATGAGAAACTGGAGGTGTGATGCAGAGATTTAATTAGGGGTGCCCACTCGAAACACTGTTGACGAACACTGTATTGATGCTGCCTCTTTTTGAATTATTACACCTCATAAGGTAGCATAAATTAAAAATAAGGAATAAGAAATAAGGAAATAAGGTAAGGGCGGCAATAAAAAGCATGCTGTTAATGTGTGAATGGGTCGACTATGAGAAATTGTGTTGAAAATGATGGGTGTGTGTAAGCGCTGTTTGGAGGATGTTGGAGTATGTGTGTGTGCCTAGTGAGTTAAGAAAAAAGGAGTGTCTTGCTGTGCATGTGTGTGTGTCAGCTGAAAGAATTTTTTTGGGAGAAAAAGGGGGAGTGATCAACCCCCTCCCTTCTGTGGTTGCATATTGAGTGTGTGAGGGGGAGAACTGGTTTCTCCCTTGCGCTGTAAAAAAGCCATGAATTTTCTGTGGGAGTGTTTTTAGAAAAAGGGGGAATGTGATAAAGAACGAGAGATTTAGAAATTAATAGGGAAGGAAATTTGTAATGGTAAAAATTATGAGCTTCGTTCAAGGACAGTTATTTAAATGAATATGAACCTCAATAAAATGAGGGGTTTGTTTATTTATGACAATGAGCCTGAACGGAAGACGTTTTTAAAGTAAAAATATATAAAGTAAAAATAAATAAGCTTTCTGGGAGACAGTAAATTAAAGAAAACAGTAGAAAATGAGCTCCAGAGAGACGATTTTATGAGCTTTCTTGGAGACTATACATTAAGAAAATATAGACAATGAGCTCCAGAAAGACGTTTTTAGATGTTGAGAATAGGAGAAAGGAGAGCAAGGTGTAAAGCTGAGTAATTAATAGGGTACATTAGGGAAACTGTAAGGTTTAATCATGGGAATTAAAGGGAAAATTGTTATTGGGGAAAGGAGAAAATTTTTTTTGAAATCTCCATATGATGGCTTTTTATTGAAAAAAAAAAAAAAAGGGGGATCATGGGTCTAGTTCCTCTCATTTTGTTGAATTTTTGAAATCTTATGCTTTGCAAGGGGGGTCTCTTTCTGCAAGTGTGTAAGGCCTTAAATTCACCTTTGAAAAAGAGAGAAATGGTAGGACTTTGATTTGTGACGTACTGATAAAAGCCACGTTGATTTGATTTAAATAGAAACTAATAGTTATTGGGCAAATTAGAAAATATTGATGTATAATGCTGTGCAGGGGTTTGGAGCTCCTGAGAATGGGTGCGTTTGAACTGAATTTTTTATGGGTATGGTGCTTGTTATGATCTAAAATAAAAAGGAATAGAGGATTAATTTAACATAGTGGGTGAGAGTGAATTGGTGGAGCAGTAATTTGTTTGTGTTCTCTTTGAATGCAATAGTTTGATGAAATTGAGATATATTGAATGGGGTAATTGTTTTAGGCCAGTGGAACTGAGGAATGGCCTTATATGGAGAGAGCTGCTACAATATGGAAATTAGAATTGAATTAATAAAGTGTGTTGGAATGGTGTTATTTCAGTTGCTCAGAAAAAGGGGGTGAATTTTATAGTCTATGGTGTTGAGATCTCTTTGAAGTACTGTTACTTTATATGAGAAAAATAATCATTTTTAGCGGCCAAATGATAAGTGAAAGTACTGCCAAATGTGTGAATATTGGATAACTCTGAGTGTTTGGCATTGGTGCTTTCTGGGGTTTAAACATACCACTGCGATGTTTATATGTGAAGAGTACAACATAGTACATTAATCTTATCTTAATATATACATCTTAGGAACCAAGATGCAGGGTTGGAAACTTACTATCATGTGGTCATAGAATAGTATGTGAAATGTTTATGCTAAACTGGTTAAGCCGAACCAGATGTTAAAGGAAGCTGCATTAAGGATGAACTTATTGCCATCAATCACTTTAGACCCTTTTTAAGGGGGGTTGAGATTAAGGTTGTTTAGGCTTCAAGCCAATGAAGAGATTTGTTGGAGGTGTTTACAATATTGAATGAAGGGTAAAAATGTTATGAATGAACTAAATGTTGGTAAATAAAATACAAATAAGCATATTGAATGTTTAATTACTAAGAAGTAAGCTGAATGTATTAAATTTCTATTTGTCTTTTTATCCTGTGGGGTGTGTGTGTGTATATGTGTGTGAGTCTCATCTTAAAGGAGACGGTGAGAAGACCAGGAGAAGAAAAGGGGGGTCAAATTTGCCCATAGCAGAGCAGACTGCACAAAGGCCAGTCATTTTATCCACAAACTTCTTTCACAAACACCTGCATTGATACATTTAGATTAAATCACTAATAGGTCTCATTATTAAAAAGTAATAATTGGAAATTCATTGATTTGTTTATCTATTTGCATTTAGTTCATTAGAGGTGCTATAGTACATGACATAGACTTCTTCAAAGAAAGCTTGGCAACAGGTTGTTCACTTTTAAGGTAATAATTTGATTATAAAGAATTAACAACGTGGTTTATGAAGAAAAATTATTATTTGAAAAGGGATTTCTGATCTAAGCTTTGCTATAAGTGTATGGGGTTGCAAATATTTAGTGGTAATCATATTTAGAAGTGCTTGTTGAGTCTTATATAAGTTTGTATATTCTTTAATTACAAGATAGTTACTGAATGTTTAATAAATCTAGGTTTATGGTGCACTTAGTAGTTATATCACTTAGTAAAGGGGATTTAGTGGTGTGAATTGTATTGCATATTAAGGTTTGATTTCTCTGAAGTTGGCAAATTCAATTGGGGATTGATTTTTATTGATTGTGGTAATATAGTGGCATATAAACAGAGGAAAAAAGGGAGAGAAATAATTAATAAGTGTAAGTTGGGAACATATTTAGTCATTGTTATGCTAAAAATGGGCACTAATGTTTCAAAAGGGGTTACTCCTGTTGATATAGTTAAGAAAAATAATCCTTTAATAAAAGGCATTGCAAGAATATCAGAAAAATTTTATAAGCGATGGCCTGACATAGACCAACCATGGCCGGTAGAGGGGACACTTAACCCAGATGTAATTAAAACAATAGAGGTACTTGTATCAACATATAAAGCAGGACAGAAAAAAAGGGCGTCAAGGAGAAAAGCGAAAGGAAAAAAGAGAAATAGAGCTTGGCATTCTCCAGTTATTTGAACAAGAGAGTCAGAAACTGATGAAGGCAGCGAAGGACAATCGGGTTTGAGGGAGTAAAACAGCTGATTCCTCTCACAGAACCAATTGAGCTCTGCTATAAACATCTGAAGACTACAATACCCATACTGGTATCAGAACATACACCTATTGCACTTTTGGGAAGAGATGCTTTGTGCAGACTGAACTGTACAATAAAATGCACACCGGACGGCTGCCTGGTAGAAGTGCCGAGTGAAATGATTAATCAACTGATGATGAAAACAGAGACTGATGCTTCTTCAGTATTTTGGATTGGAAATCTTAGCGAAGAATTCTTGGAACCAGCCAAGATGTGGGAGAAGTTTATTGTAGCAAACATGCCTGATGCAAAGACTCCAGAGTATCCATTTCATTGTACACTGAAATACTTTAAGGATGCTGAACAATCAGATGGAGAACAATGGCTGAGTCATCAACCAAAGCAAGTTGAATTACATTCATGTTGCATAATTTTGGGACCACAAGGAGCTGCTATGAAGATAGACAAAAATGATTACTTGCATAAAGAGTTATGTGGTGCATTTTTTAGTGTTCCACTAAGTGTAGAAAGTCAGGGTTTATTTGGGTTTACTTACAAGGGACAATTCTATGAGTATAAGAGATTACCACAGGGATATAAACATAGTCCTCACATTTTCAATAAAGTATTGAAAGATGATTTAGTTGGGGTAGATCAGAAGTTAAAAAGTACTGTCATTCAATACATGGATGATATTCTTCTTAGTGCACCAGATGAGGAAATAGGTCATAAACTAAGTGTAAGGATGCACAGACTGTTGTCAAGTTTTTGTGTAGAGAAGTCATAAGCAGGTGGGGACTTCCAGATCGAATATCCTCAGATAATGGGAAAGAGTTTGTGGATAAAACGGTGAAATTAATTTTGCAAAAATTGGGAATTAAACAGCGTCTGGGAGCTGTGTACCATCCGCAAAGTCAAGGGATTTGTGAAAAAATGAATGGTGTCTTGAGAAATCGGATTGTTAAAATCTGTCAGCACACGGGGTTAAATTGGATAGCAGCACTTCCATTAGCATTAATGGTTTGTCGCTCAAGTGAGCTGCGTGATTTACACATGACTCCTCATGAGTTGATGACAGGCAGACGAATGCCAACGCGTACATGTTTGCGTACAAGTGGGAAAGGTCCAAGTTTAGCTCTTTTAGAAGATGACATGAGAGCATATGTTTCATACTTAGCTAATTTACATAAAAGAATATCCACATACGTTTCAGAAAAGCAAAGAAAAGAGCAAAGGAGGAATACAGTGCAGCCTGGAGACAAGGTGTTTGTAAAGGTATTTAGAAGAAAATGGTATAACGAACGCAGAGAAGGACCTTTTGAAGTTGTTCGCAGTACTGGAACGGCAGTTCAAGTTAAGGGGTCTCCAACGTGGTATCATTTATCTCACTGTGTTAAAGCACCAAGTGAAGAGGAGCCTTTCTCAAAGGGAGGAGAGGTTGCAGGTTCAGGAGAACCAAAAGAACATGAGGGAGAACAGGTTGAAAATAACATGCAAGAAACAAATCAGAGTAGATCTCCTGAAGAGGAGATTGTCCCTGGTTTGGATGATGCTGATGACTCTGTGTATATTTCTGATGATGCCAGACATGACACAGCAGATTGTAAACGAGACAAAAAGTTTGGAGAAATTGAATTTCAATATGTCCCAGAAACAGCAGGTCCCATTCCAGAAAGCAGTAATTCCATTTCAAAACAGTTCAGAGACTTGGATCAAGAGAAGAGTCCAAGACCAGTTCGGAAAAAGGTTAGACCTAAACGGTATGAGAACTAAAGAGAATGAAACTTTAAAGAATTTTACTTTTTCAGTGTCGAAAGTTAGTGAGGGGGTAAATGGATCACATCTAACTACACTAATGCCTTTGATAATTTCAACAACGTCATCACCTTTCAAGACAGTGGTTAAAGCTAAATTAGGTAAAGCAGTTCATCTTCCCTGTAAATGTGGAAGATTTAATACAGGGGGTAATAGTCCTCCTGAGTGGAAAAATAGTCGTGGTGAAAAAGTGGTGTTAACAGGACCTGAAGTTGATCATTTGCCTCATGACCAGAGAAAGTATCTTTTGTTTAATGCCTTTAGGTGGTTCAGAGTTAGAGATGATTGTTCAATTCTTTTACGTAATGTTACATGGGAAGATCAAGGGGAATACACTTGTACTTATTTGGAACCAGAGCTTAAGTTTGTGCCATTTCAAAATGTGTGGAGAGAAGGGTACATAACTCGTACAGTGATAGTGATGATAAAGGACCAGAGTCCTATTGAAGTTTTTCCATCTATTAAAAGAGTTCAGGACCAAACCACTATGGCAATGACTTTAAAGGTTACTAAAGAACAAATTAAGTCAAATACTTTAGCTCCAGAAATAAGTAAAGGAAATAATGTAACTAATCGGTTTACTACTTTAGATATGCCATTAAAGGAGATGAATAGCACTACACTGTCAATGATGACTTCTGCTTCGGGTACATCTGAATCTAGCACAACTGTTGAAAATAGAAAAATAACAAGATCACATAATGTTGTAAAAGTAACCCAGACTCCAGAAGTAATGTTCTTTCCATTGCAGAAGGAAATAAACATAACACAGGGTCCAGAGTTAAATATGGAGCATGAAGTGAATATCAGTCAAGTGACTTTTGAAGCTAGAAACCCAATGGATTCAAAGGGTTTAGTAACCACTGAGAAAATCACTTTAGAAGGGCAGAGTGAGTTTTTTGATTCTGACTGGACATCTGGAGAAATGACTGACCATTACCATGCATTACAGAAAAGAGAAGCAAAATGGAAAGCATATGGATTTGATTCTTCAGTGTTACAAATCACAGACCCATGGGCATCTAGAAATTTATGGTTTCAGCAAATAACCCATTCCGTAAGAATGAGTACGACGTTGACTGGTCCATGTGTGGTGAAAGTTCCATCACCAAGCACATGGCCATCAATTTTAGAGACAGTACCAGAACCATTGCATGCTATGTGTCAATCTTATGCTTTATCGTGGTTAATAAATCAGCAAAACTCTGAAGAAGATATAATAATGGCTTTATCAGTGCATTTGTTTAGACCTAGATTAAATTGTACTTGGTTGATGAAGTTACCATATGTGAATTTCCTTAATCGGCATGAAAATATACTGACAGCACGGCCTGATGCGATGGAAGTAAAATCTGTGGAGACTAAAGACTGTTTTTGTTCCAATGATACTCACAATGGACAGGGGATGTTTATTGGAATATCTGATTGTGCTCGATATAAGATGAATTTTAAAGAGCCTAAACCTAAGGATGTTTTGTTTAAAGTGAATTTTCATACACCAGATAGCAAACAGAGTAGAACATTAATGGTGCATTATGACATTTTGCCTGTAAATGTGACTATAGGAAATTTTAAGGATATTTGGTGGGTTTGTGGAGATAAAGCATACATATTTCTACCATATGGGTGGACAGGCTGTTGTTATATGGCAACATTAAAGCTTCCTTATGAGGTTTATACTCTCCAAAAAGTTGAAGCAACTGATGAAGGGAATTCTGTGAGAAGAAAGAAAAGGGAAATGGCTCAGTTTCATAACTTGGAAGCATATCATTGGAGAATCAGTATAGGAGAAAAATGGGGTATAGGATTATTCCCATGGTATGGTGTGACATTTTTAGCAGATCATATAGATAATATTACGTACACTTTACAAGGGTTTGCTAATGAAACAATAAGAGGGTTTCAGTTTTTGTCAAATACTCAAAAAAGTCACAGATTAACATTGTTGAAACATGACATGGCTCTGGATTACATTTTAGCTAAGCAAGGGGGTTTATGTGTAGCTTTGAATCTGACAGGGGATGCCTGTTATACTTTGATTCCGGATAATTCTGATAATATGACTAGTGTTATAGAAGCATTGAAGCATATAAGGGAGGCGTTTGGTCCATCAAAAGGAGCTGGATGGTCTGTGAATGCTTGGTTATTGGAGAAATTAGGACCACTAGGAGCAATGTTGGCTCAAGTTTTTGGAGCAGCTCTTTTAGCAGTGTGTATAATGTTTTGTTTTTGTACACTGTTGTTAACTTGTGCAAAAGCTATGATTTTGAAATGGGTTGGAGTTGTAATGCCTGGAAATCAAGTACAGATGCCATTATTAAGTAGAACCGACTCAGACAAACATGAGGAGGAAATGTTGGAAAACAACCTGGTAGAAAGATATCCATTTTGAATATCCACTTTTATATATTTTTCCATTCACTTATGATATTATCTTTTATTTTGTTAGGTTTATTATTTAGTAATCAAGTATAAAGATTGTAGGATGAAGTATACACTGTAGCTTATAAAACATATTAATCCATTAATGTTACTATTATTAAAGTTTTGTTTGATGTTTATTTGCGTCTGTCATTTTTGCAAAAGATACTGGCTGTTGTTTCTTTCTTCCAGAAAGAAAAAGGGGGGAAGATCACTGTAAGGGAGGATGGTTGTTCGAGATTCCTGAAATGCTACAGGGATCCAAAAACTCAAAAGAGGACAATAGAACAGAAGGACTTTGAAACAGAATGGTGAAGACTTGCTGAAGCTCAATATGTCATCAACATCACATCAGAAGACAAAATTGCTGAAAAGACAATATTATGTCATATGTCTCTATTGAATTGTTTATTATTATTATTATCTTTGATAGTGATAAACCATTATATGAGTGATATTAAAAATTGTAACTGTTTATTATGAAGATTTATAGACTGATGAAATGTAATCTGTGTAAGTGTATTGAAATCTCAGAGTTTTTGTTTGTTTTATCGATGTTAGGGCCAAGGGGTGTGTCAGGTAGGGACAGGTCCACTGGAAGGTCCGATGGGTCGACCAGCCTGAATTTGGACATTGGTTTGATTTTATTTTCTGAGATTTTTATATACATTTACTTAAGTCAACTCCCTACACATATAGAATAAATATAATTGTCTAAAATGTTTGAAGGATTTTCAAGAAAGATGGCTGCCTGGCAGGTTTTTTCGCCCTCACACTCCATGAAATTTTGTTACATCATAATGCAAGGGATGTTAAAATTGTGTGTAGGAAGGTATCACTTATTTGTTATGACATTTACATGTATGGGTTGCTTAAATTTTTACGAGACTTTAACAGTCTCGAAGGGAGGAAATTATGAGGTATATTTATCAGACGGCCTCATAAGACAGTATTAAGAAATGTTCAGTGTGTTTTTATGCTCAGCCATATGAACATATGTATGTGCGCTACAGAGAGGGATGTTTAGGATAAGCTGTCAGTGAGGCAGGACACTATTAATTTTACACCCTCCCTTAAGTGCATGCAAATGTAAACTATTCTCTATGTTTGCCTTATTTGGAAAGGAGAGAGCCATATAGACAAAAGGATTCGAGCCAGACGGGGAGAGACAAATAGACATGAAGAAGAGATGATCGGAGCGCTCAAATTGAACACCCTCTCACGGGATCCTTAAGAACCCGTAAGACACTGTTTTGGTAAATAAAGATGTATTTACACTTTTAACCGTGTCTGCGGAGATTCTTTTCCATCACCTATCTTCACAACACAGCAAGAGTTAACAACAAAGGCTAAAAAAAAAGGCCTCTTCCAAACAAAAGGACAACACACTGCAGACACTAAAGGCAGGATTTTAAACCTCTTTGTAGAGTGTATAAAATGCATCTTGTGACAAATCACTGTAGCAAAATGTACATTATGCTCACTGTTATAATTGCCCTGTAATGTCTGTGAGCTGTTGATGAGCGAAGTCTCTGAATGTTACAGATGAAGCTGAAAGTGGTTTACTGTGTTTGTGTTTTCAGCAAAATGGCCAGAAGTGATGTTATATACGGCAGAAACATTAAATATATTAAACATATTAAAATACACTTATATTCAAATTATAATTTATAATGTATGAAATCATTTGGTAAGAGCGATTATTATTATTATTATTATTATTATTATTATTATTATTATTATTATTATAATTATTATTAGTCTATTGTTATGTTGGTGTTGTTTTGCTATTACTAATATTATGATCTTGTAAATCATGGTGATGACAATTATATGATTATATTACTGTAAATAATATTACTGTTATTATTACTATTTTTCATTAATGATAATATAAATATGTTAAATAAAATTGCAAAAATATCTTTTAAATAATAATATTATATTTATTATATATACAAAATACTATATATTATGAATAAAACAAAAAATAAATATTCTAATGAGCAGTTTTATTGATAATAGTAATATTACTGAACATTAAAACTAAATGATGAGTATGTATATCAAACTATATCAATTAAACTAAACAATAATAACACTTCTTGTTGCTGTTTTGCTGTTAATAATATTATTGGTCGTGTTTTATTTAATGGTGATGACGATTATGTGATAATTGTCACTATTAATAATTGTTGTGTTATTATTGTTTCTATTGTTCATTAAAGATTGTTATCGCTATTATCATTATTAAGAGTAGTGATATTAATTTTTGGACGTTAATGAAATAAAAGATAAATAAAATGGTGTTACTTTGTGGTGGTTTGTAAATAAATAAACAGCTCCGCTGAAATGACATCATCAGCGTTCCATCACAGAAATCAAACAACAACAAACACGATCTCCACCTTCTCTCCAACGTCTTCATCAAACTCTCACCTCTCACTCTCAGCATCTCTCTGAACCTACAGAAACCCGCTCATCACACCCTCTCTCACAACTTCCAGCATCTTTCTGAACCGACAGGTGAGTGTTTTAAACACCAATTTATTCACTTAAACGGTACCTGCTGATTTAAAGGAGCGACACCGCACTGTGAACGAACATTCATTTGAATTTAAACAACTGGCTAATGATGTTTCTAAACTTAAACCACTGTAACTAGCTGTTCGTTGTTATTTTTAAGGTTCATAATATAGCTTATAATTGGTTAATGTTTGTGGTAAGTTAAAACATACGTGTCTAGGGTTTGTTTAACAGATGGTTGTTGATGTTTACTTGGATGCCAAGGTATTTTAAACAGTTACAAGGGTATTGCTAAGTGGCTGCTCCACACAGTCATTACCAATTGCCTCAGTTTCAGCCAATCAAAAACGGCAAATGACTAAGGTCATTTCTGATTGGATGGCTTGTCAAAGTATTTTGAGCGAGTAAGGAGGTTTCTTGAAAGCACACTAGCTTGCTCCACACTTACAGTTATTACAAAGTGCCTCAGTTTCAGCCAATCAAAAACGGCCAATGAAAAAGGTCATTTCTGATTGGATGGCTTGACCGCGCAGTGGGCGGGACATACAGGCCGGAGACCAGTAAATAGTGGGACACCGGTTACAGGTTAAGGTTAGGAGCGAAATCTGAAAATGTCCTCCGAACGGCAACAGACCAGTGCACCACAGCCAGTATTTTATTTTAAATTCATGGAATAGGCCACATATTGCAGTTTTTATCTGTTTTTTTTTTTTTTTTGCCTTAATTGTGTCTATCTAGTTTTACTGAGCAAGCAACGTAGCTGACGTGCTGAAAATAACGTACACATTATAAAATAGTGCTAGTAAATGGTCCTGCAACTACTGTAGAAACTTCTTTATTAGTAATCCTAGACAGCGAGCATATATCGGTCCACTGGCATAAAAAGGCTGGCACAACACTGACTGTAGACCACTGCTGGTCCACCATCGGACCACTCAGATTACTGTCCTGTACAGGATATAACTCATTTATAATCTCCTCAAACAGATTTTAAATTCACAGGGACTTTTATTCTGGAAAACGAACTAATACAAATATTACCAACAACTATGAGAGATATAATAATGAGTATAAGCCAGATATAAAATGATTATACTAAAAATGTTGACACTGTGCTGGATTAAAATGATTTACTAATCTTATTTATAAAGAATAACAAAAGAATCTAATGAAGGAAAAATGTAAATTGGACTGTGAATGGAAAAGTGCTAAAATGTGGCATTTTTTCTAAAATTCTGTTTAATCACCAGTGGTCCGCCCAGAAAACGCTGTGTAAAACACTAGTGGACCTCCAACTTTGCCCTCAGTGGGACAACAGTGGTCCACCGTCTCCTTGCTATCAGTGATAGAATATACTGTAAATGCTATTCAGATAGGTAGTTATCAACATACATGGCTAGTTGATTGTGTAATGCTAAAATCTAAATAACCCAATAGCTTAATACTGCAGTTAAGTTAGCTTGTGGTTAGCTATTCATAATTGTTTAGCGGATGACTGATGCTAAGAAACAGTGTTCATATGTGGGTTTTTTTCTCCACAGGAGCTAATTCCAGTCTCCATATAATAGCGTAGGACCATGGGCTGCTGCTACTCGTGTTTCCCTAGCAGAGGGAAGGAGGAAAAGGAGCCGAGTGACATCGAGTGCTCCATCCACCATCTCTCACCAGCTGTTCTTCCAGATACGAGGAAGATGGTCTCTGCGTATGATGTGGAAATCCAGGACCTGGAGGAACCATGGGATAGCCCTTCTGCAGCTCTGGATTTAGTGAGTATTTATCCAGATGTATCTGCAGATGATCTGATCAAGTTTTTTGGGCTTTTCCTGTGTCGTAGGTGCAGCCGGATTCCAGGTCTCAGACCTACAGACCCAGAGATGTGGCTCCGTTCGGTGGATATTCGCCTCGTTTTGTACGGGTGGCACCGCGAACATTTCATCACTCCGGGCAACGTGGTGTTCCTCTACATGATGTGCCGGGATGTCGTCTCAGCGGAGTTGACCAGTTTGGAGGAGCTGCAGGCCGTCCTGCTCACCTGCCTTTTCATCTCGTACTGCTACATCTGCGAGGAGAACCAGATCCCACTGAGCTACTTTGTAGTGACGGACACCATGGAGGCCTTTTGGAGACGCACTCTGAACGTCATCAACCGCTTGAGTGCCAAAATGATGAGGATTAACACCGACCCAGATTACTACGCAGAGGTCTTCGCTGAGCTGCTGGACCAGAAGGACAACTGAAGAAGCTGGCGTAGGTATGTGCTGAGAGGGGATAGCAGGGCACTGGAGGTGGTGCATAGATTAACCTCATTTTAACACAATTTTTTAAAATGTATTGATATTCGTGCAGTTTAATATGTGAGTATTTTTTTTAACAATTTTTTATTTTTTTTTTCACAGAAGGAGTTGAACCCTTCCTCCTCATCCTCCTCCTCCTTTTCTACACTACCTCCATATGGAGTGTACTTAGAGATGGCTTCCCGTCTTTGATCATCAGACTTTAATGACTTTTATCAGTTAGAGATGATCAGACATCAGCCCATTGTGTATAACCTTGTCTCCTCAAAAGTTTGGACTGTTTTTAATGTGTAAAAAACAATATCAGTATTTTTAAAATTCTGTTGAAGCATTATGTAACTGACAAAAGCACAAAGCAAAGACTCCAGTGACCAACGTGATTGTATTTTTTAAGCAATACAATTATAAACAATAAAAATGTGTATCTGCATCACGCTCCAAAAAAGTTGGAACCATGTTTACCATTGTGTTGCATCATCTTTCACTGTAATTAGTGCTGCATTATCTTTGACTGTTTAGTCATTTGGGAACTGATAATACTAGTTGCTGCAGGTTTGTTAGAGGAATTCTTGCCCGTTCTTCAATTAAAACCTTTTATAGCTCTAATCTTATATCGAGCATGTACGGGACAACATTCTTCTTGCAAAACTTCAACATTTGTACTTTCAGTTTTCAATGTCAGTGTTAAAAAATGAAAAGTGATGTAACATAGTGGCAAATAGGCCTTTGACCCAAGTTTTCGGAGTGTAATGCAGGAGTTAACATTGTTTATATTTACAAAATACAATTCAATTTATCTGTGAAGGCTTTAATTATTTTGTGCCATTGTCAGTGACATAAAGCTTCAGTGGAATGAACAAATTATAGTTTCTTGGTTTTACTTAAAATGTCCCAGCTTTTCTGGAAAGGTTTTTGTAAATACTCTAAATACTGTAAATATTATAATCATTTTTTTAAATTGTGCAATAAATACCTAACAATGTCCAGCCGTAAAAATAAACTGACCTCCTTGTATCTGCACTCACTGCCCATTTTCTCAGCTCCACTGTCCATACAGGAGCACTTTGTAGTTCTACAATTACAGAAAGTTTCTTGACTTTCTTAATACCCATTTCACCCAGTTCTTCATTGGTAAGGATCCCCACAGAACACCCACAGAGCAGGTATGATTCAGGTGGTGGATCATTGTCAGCGCTGCAGTGACATTGGTGAGTTGGTGTTTGTTGCGCTGGTACAAGTGGATCAGACACAGCAGTGCTGCAGGAATATTTAAATACATCTACTCACTGGTCACTTGATTAGACACACCTACAATGTTGGTACATGTAAAGTCAGAGACTGTTTTGGTTGGTGGGCTACTCTCAGTGACACTGATGGGTATAAAAATTTCAGCAGCACTGCTGTTTCTGATCCGCTCGTCCCAGTGTAACAAACGCTAACATAGCACCATTGCATCATTGTCACTGCAGAGCTGAGAATGATCAACCACCCAAATCATACCTGCTCTGTGGGGGCCCTGACCACTGAACAACAGGCTGAAAAGGAGTAAACAACGTATGTAGACCAGCAGATGAGTGTAGAAACAAGGACCTCAATTTTAAACCAGTTATTGTTTTAGATTTTAATGCAAATAAAAAAATAAACACTTTAATTTCACATTATAAACTTTGATTAAATTGTGTATTTAATTATTGTTAAAAAAGTTGATTAAATTTGTATAAACCCTACACTGTTATACAACTTTATTCTGCAATTTTGTGATGTGTGTAATTATATTTCATATGAGTTTAACTATATAAAGTAGAGAACAGTTTATTTTCAATAAAACAAAGAGAGGGATTATAATGCTGTCTGCCCTAATGGACTGTGTATAAATAAATAAATAAATAAATAAATAAATAGGAGAATAGACTGTGTTAGTGTTAATGGTAATTGTATTGTAACTAATAAAAGTCTTTAAAACCTGTTTGCTGGTGTGAATATTCTTCAGTAGTCTCAAGTGTTCAAAAACACTCATTCATTCATTCATTTTCTATAACTGCTTCATCCAGTTCAGTGTCCAAAGCCTACCCTGGATCATTGGGCTCAGGCAGGAACACACCCTGGACAAGGCGACTGTCCATCAAAGGACCTTTTGAGGAGCCAGTTCACCTACCAGCATGTGTTTTTGGCCAATGGGAGCAAACCAGAACACCCAGAGGAAACCCACACAGATGTGCCACTTTCTTTACTAACATATCTTTCCAAAACATCATTCAAAACCCAGTCGTGAATCTCAGCAGGATTGATTCCTTAGGTGTATGACATAAGAATCCCTGGCTATCTGAATCCATCCATTTGACTGTTTCTTTGGGACGCAGACGTTCTTAAGGGGAAATGCTCAGCCACGCTTCTCACTGCTTATTTCACTAAGGATGTATGTTCTAGTGTAAAATAAAGCCGTCTTCTTCGTTGCCGGTCCGGAAGCTTTGTCGTCCCTTTGAGGGTCAGAGGTGTAAGGTTTCCTTCATGCTCTGGGTGTGGCGTTGAATTTTTGCTAGAGTTAAACTACAGCTTTTCTTAATCTATAGTTTTCTACAAGAGATAAAATTAAAATAGAACTTCTGTTCTATCTGGACCACGCTTGAGGGTCTCAAGGCTGGTTAAGACAGCCATGAGTCTGACGTCTGCAGAGTCATTTCAAATCCCGAATCATTTTCCTCTTTAGCCTTGAAAAAGTCTAAAAGAGAAAAAGTGTGAAGTGAAGTGAAGTGAAGTGAAGGTGTGGGGATCAGATTTTATTTATTTTTTTATTATTTATTGTACTTTTATTGACAATACTCTTTACACAAACATGAGGATTACTAACGAATGGTTTGATGGAAATACTCAAATTTGGTCTCGTTTTGAAGGCGACAAACAAAGGTCAGCGCTGATATACATTTTGTGTTAGTCACTTCTGAGTTCTTCAGGATTCGAGACACAAATGTTTTGGGGTTTAGTTGAGGATGAGTTCTGACGTTTGGAATAACCATTTCTTTCGGACACTTGATGCTTAAATTTGGTACACTGACCGTCGTGAGATAAACCGGCGGATATAAACACTGCGTTTTTTTGCTCTGTGGCGTGTTAGTGCACACACAAATGTTTTTTTACCTCATGACTAATGCAGAGTATTATATATATATTTATTTATTTATTATTTTTTATTAAGCTTTTGATACACTGCCTTTAAAGGAACAGTACATTTATATTTTTACCTTAAAATTCCAGTATCAAAATCATTGTGATGCTTCACTGAACTGTAACAGAGAGAACAGAGCCTCTATTGTTGTTACTCCAGGGTCAGCACTGCAGAAACTGCACTATGTAGCTTTTGAAGGAGGGTAGGAAACCAGAGCTTGGCATTTACTGGGTGAACCTTAAAGTAGCTGAATAAATTTATTAAAGGGGCTCTAAAACGTTTGTATTTTTAAGGTCTGAGCTCACTGCAGAGAGGATGAAACAGACTGTTGTTGTATGCTCTGCATAAAAAAGCAGAATACACTTTAGTCTGATGTTTGTGCTGCATTCCACAGAGACAGAATATTTGGACTAAATGTAGATTGTCTGCAGATGATTTTTTTCTCTAAATCAACACAAGGGGGAGCCACTTTTACTGCTTCTGCTCTAAACCTGTATATACCGACTGTATTTGGCTTTCCTCTCTCTGTGATAACACTGATTTATATCATTTTAAAACCTAAAATATACACACTCCAAGTTGATTGTGTCTGTAAAGCAATTTTGAGAAACTGTGGAAGATTATTTAGTGTGATTTAATACTGACCCGACACTGACCCACAACTAGAAAGCTGAAACTTGGTCACACGAGTTTCCAGAAGGAAGATCATCCTAAGCATTCATCCTAAGTAGTGACAAAATGGCCAGAGGGTAACAAGGTGAATGCATTGGAGTGAACAGCACAAAAATCCCGACCTGAATCCCATATAAAAATGTGGAGGGCTAAAAAGATAAAGCATGTCTGAGCATGGAGGCCAAAAACATTGGACTGAAATACAGCAGTTCCCTCAGGAGGAATGAGATAAATGTGGAAGAGAATTGTCAGAAGCTTGTGCTATGCTTCCCCAAGCTTAAATTTAGAATACAACAAATACTAACAAAGTGTGTGGAAACGTATGATCCACTGAAAATCTGATACAGCAAATAAACATCTGAGTTTCTTAGCTATTATTGTAACAGCAATAAGCAGAAATTGTTAGATTTACAAATGCACTGTAAATGGTTTGCTATGATGCAGAATGGGTTGGAAAATATGACGGGAGATGACGTAAAGGGGAGGAGAGAGAGAAGCGAGGAGAGGAGGTGTTCGGAGGTATGCTTTAGCTCGCAGTTAATTAGTAGCCAGAGTAACAGTGTGTTTTACATTAAAAAGTGAACTTCATGTCCAAGTCTATTTCACTTCTTGCCTCCCTGTCCAAACCACGCTACCCTGCACCAGCGGAACCGACCTACTATTGAATCAGGTTAGGACAAAGAACCCACATTAACGGCTGTACAAGAGAGACCGCTTTTACACTGGTGGCAGCGGCGGTCTGCGTTTTTTTTTTTTTCCCCCAGTAAACGCCATATATATATATTTTTTTGTTTTTTTTTTGTGCGTGAAAACTCGGATTTTCGTCGATAGACTGTGAAGTTTTTGTATTTTTTGTGTGCTGTTTCTTACGTTTAAGCTACGTGCTGCGGCTTTCTATTTTTGTGAATTTTTGTGTGCAATGGCGGACGAAGAGCAAACCCCTTCAGTATCACGGCCCTCAGCAGCTCCTGCCAATATAGCGCCAGTCCCTTTTCGAATTGAGCTTCCCGCGCCTTTCACGGGTGACGGAGTAGAGCCTTTTAGTTCGTGGATTCAGCGTTTTGAAGTTGCTCTCGAGGTTTCGACGGCACAGTTGGAGAAAGCAAAACTACTAGCTGCTAGACTCAGTGGCCCTGCATTTTCATACTGGCAGAGTTTACCTTCACTAGTGAAAGCAGATTACGAGCAAGCTAAAGCTCGTTTGAGCACAGTTTTTGGACGAGCTTCATTTTTGGCTGCTTTCCAAACACATCTAACTGCCCGCCCTCGCAGACCCCAAGAACCTCTCGAAGTTTATGCTGCTGATGTCACTAATTTAGTGATGGAAGTTTTTCCCCAATATGGTGCAGAAGCACAGAACTGTGAAATTTTTCGGCGTTTTGTGACTGGTTTAGACCCTTCTCTCCAGTTAAAAATTCATGAACATGGGGCTGTGACTTTAGAGGCTGCATTGAAAGTGGCAGCTCAGTGCGAACGAGCCCAACTAGCTTTAACAGTGTCGACACATTCGCCTGTTATGCCTGTGACTGTTACGCCACAAACAGGCTCTGGCTCACAGTATCCAATAGCCGACTTAACAGCTGCTATTGCTCACCTTAGGACAGAACTGCAAGAATTGAAACAAACACATCTGAAGCATACTGAGCATAGACTGGATCAACTCACTCAGCTAGTGGCTGACTTTCAACGGTTACCACCAAACACGGGTCACCCTACGCATCTGCGATGTACGACGGTGAACCACACTTGCCCAGAGGGACATCACACACTGCAGAACAGTCTTCATCATTATAGCTGTGTGGACTGCTGCGTTACCTATCCACGTGTTCAGACCAGAGGACGGCGACCCCTTCGTGACGACTACTCACCACCTCGACGTCAGCGTCCAGCACCTGAATGGACTATCCATGCTGAGGACCATTGTTCCTTCTCTTCTGATGACTGCGCTACAAGACGTCTAAGACCTGAACATTCTTACCAAAATATGCATCACCAGCGTTCAGATTACTGGGAGGACCACTCTCCTCCAAGGCATCGCCGTGACAGGTACTCTGTTCGCTCCCCTTCCAGGGAATACAATTCACACCCTAGTCACCACACCTCTTCTAATCATCACAAGTCACATAGAACCCGTTCACCATCCCCTGCTTCATACCATACACAAGCACGACACCCCCTTTCCCATTCACCACCTTCAGACCAACATAGTAGATCTCACCCCTCACGTCACTGTTCCCCCTTACGCCGTGTCCATTTTTCCACACCACGTGATCCCTCAGCCCCTACGTCCACCCACAATCAGGAAAACTACTAGAAGCTGGCATTGTGGACCAAATGACAGCTTCATCAAATCACTTGGTCCCCACCAAACCTGTTGACACTGATACTAACACATCCCCTGCTCCGTTTATACACATTATCCTTTCGGGCTCTGAACAACATGCCCTGATTGACACTGGTTCCGGTCTTTCCCTTATTGCGGATGAGTGTTATAAAAGTATTCCTGCCCTGGCTTCTCAACCCATTAGTAAGTCCTTTGTCTTGGCATCCTCAGTGACTGGACATTTACTGGATATGATAGGTTGTGTTACAACCCCAGTGCGCATTGGTGATGTTACCTTAACCCACACTTTCCATGTTGTGCGTAGTTCAAGCCACCCTGTGATATTAGGATGGGATTTTCTCACTCAACATAATGTGACCTTGTCTGTACCTCTCGCGCACTTACAGCTGTATGACACTATTGTGCCTTTTGCCCCACTGCAACATCCCATTCCACTACAGTGCACAGCAGTTGCTGCCTTTCCTGTCACTGTACCTCCTTTATCAGAGATGGTGGTTGCTGTCACCATGAATGGTAGTAATTTAAGTCTTGCTTTTGTTGACTCGTATGTGGGCATTGTTGAACCACAGCCTCCTCCGACTTCGATATTGGCCGTTGCTAGGACAATAACCACTCTACATAATGGTAAAGGACTGGTTAGGGTTATCAATCCTTCCCCAGAACCAGTCTCCCTCGCTAGTGGTTGCCCCTTAGGTCAAGTATTTTCCCTTTTGGGCCGCCCACACGAAGAATACACTCTGGTGTCAGCCGTGTCTACATCCAAGGACTCTGATTGCCCTATCCCCTCAGTGGATTTGTCTGACACATGTCTCACCCCAGCTGAAGTATCACAACTTCAAAGTTTTTTAAAAGATTTTGGTGATATTTTTAGCTCCCATCCTTATGATTATGGCCAGACTGACCTGGTCCATCACAAGATTAACACAGGTGATGCTACGCCCATTAAGTTGAGACCCTACCGCACATCTCCAGCCTTGCAAGCTGTGCTGCAGCAGGAAGTTAACAAGCTCTTGGAGCACGGTATCATAGAAGAATCCCATAGTCCTTGGTCTGCCCCAGTGGTGCTGGTCAGGAAAAAGGATGGCACTCACCGGTTTTGTGTAGATTACCGTAAGCTAAATTCAGTCACAATTAAGGATTCCCATCCACTTCCACGTGTCGATGACACATTAGATAAACTGGCTGGTGCCCGTGTCTTTAGCACCATCGATCTCACTGCAGGATATTGGCAGATCCCACTCCATCCACATGACAAAGAGAAAACAGCGTTCTCTACTGGTGATGGTCTCTTCCAGTTCCGAACAATGCCTATGGGAATTTCAAATGCCCCTCCAAGCTTCCAACGCTTAATGGAACTTGTCCTGCGTGGCCTACACTGGAATGTTTGTTTGATCTATCTCGATGACATCATTGTGTATAGCACTGATTTCTCCCAACATCTTGTGCACTTGAAAGAAGTCTTTCAACGTTTTCGCACTGCAGGCCTCAAACTAAAGCCATCTAAGTGTCACATCGCTCATTCTTCAGTCACCTTCTTGGGCCATCTTGTTTCTTGTGAGGGTATTCAGCCGGACCCTTCTAACACGGTGAAAGTTGCATCCTGGCCGCTTCCTCATTCAGCTACAGAGGTGAGAGCCTTCCTAGGCCTCTGTTCCTATTATAGGCGATTTATTAGGCAGTTCTCTCATGTTGCAGAAGCCCTCACTTGTCTTACTCACAAAGGTGTACCATTTGAATGGTCTCAGGCTGCAAACAATGCTTTCCTCACATTGAAACATGCTTTGACCTCACCACCTATCTTGGCTTTTCCGGATTTGTCAGCCCCCTTCTTGTTATACACTGATGCCTCCACTCATGCCATTGGAAGTGTACTATCACAAAAGGTAGCTGGTAGAGAACATGTAATAGCATACGCAAGTCATACACTCTCAGTGGCCGAAAGGAAATGGTCAACATTCGACCGTGAACTGTATGCCATTGTCTGGTCTGTTCGTCATTTTCGCCACTATCTGGCCTTCCACCAGTTCACTATCATCACGGACCACAAACCATTAGTAGGTCTCAAGAAGCTACCAGTGGAACAGGATCCTACAGGCAGGCGTGCACGCTGGGCTGTTGAATTAGACCTTCATGATTGGACCGTAGTGCACAGAGATGGCACTAAGCACCTTAATGCAGACGCCATGTCTCGTCGCCCTGATGATATAGCACTACCTGTGTCACAGAAGCTCCTTACGAAGACAACTTCAACCCAGACGGCCAACGAGAGTTATAGACAGGAACCATGCCATATCCCAGGTCGTCATGCTAACAATGACTCATGTCACAAATCTGCAAACTTGGTTCATGTCCAGATGGATTGGGACCTGGCTACACACCAGCAAAATGACCCTGATATTACTCTGCTGTTCGATTGGTTAGAGCATGGCCGACGACCACCTCTTTGGAAACTGAAAAACGCATCTCCATCCCTTCGCAAATTGTGGTCACAGTTCCCACGCCTTAAGGTGTGTAATGGCCTCATATGTAGATGTGTGAGTCACCCCACTTCTCACAACACCATTGAGCAGGTGGTCATTCCCAGAAAATTGGTTCCACAGGTATTACATTACTTACATGGTCACCCCACAGCAGGTCATTACGGCTTGGCTAAAACAACTCACAGAGCTTTGCGATCTTTCTACTGGCCGTATATGTCCTCAGACATATCGCAATATTGTCGGCAGTGTGCCGCTTGTCAGTCACGACGTTCACCAGTACCTCGTCCACAGGCCCCACTAATTCCAATTTCACCTAGTCGGCCTTTTCAAATTGTGGCAGCTGATATTACTGAGCTTCCGGTGTCAACCAAAGGCAGCCGCTATGTTCTAGTTGTCATGGACCTCTACACAAAATTTGTTAATCTCTACCCTTTACAGACCCAGACAGCTGTTTCAGTGGCACGTTGCATTTTTGAACAGTACATTCCTCAGCATGGTGTTCCTGAAGCATTGCACTCGGGACGGGAGTTTGCACAGGGACGGCAGTTTGAATCTGACCTCATAAAACATCTTTGTAGTCTGATGTCCATTCACAAGCTTCGCACTTCACCCTATCATGCACAATGTGATGGTGCAGTGGAGCGATACAATCGTACTCTCAAGGAAGAACTGTCCAAGTACCTGTTTGACCAAGGCCATGAGTGGGATGATCATCTTCCTCAAGTTGCACTGGCTTACAACACCACGATTCATGCCAGCACAGGATTTACACCTTTCTACTTAGTCCATGGCCGGGAGGCTTGCGTTCCAGTAGACACCTTACTACACAGTCCTGATTCGATCTCAACAGGTACAGCCACCACTCCAGCTGCTTATGCCGCTTCTTTGCGAACACGGCTTAAGAAAGCATATGAGTCAGCTACCGCTTTCAGGAATGAAGCTCAGGACCGTCAGCAAAAGTACTATGATCGTCGTCTAAACTACAGGCCCTATGAACCTGGTGATTTAGTTTTAGTGGACGACCCAGCACGCCAACATAATAAGCTTGCCCCACGCTGGATTGGCCCTTATGAGATCTTAGGCCCCGTGACACACACTGACCAGCCACTACCTGTTGATTTTCAGGTTTGTGACTTGACCCGCCCACACAGTAGGCCCAAAGTTCTTCACTATAATCGCCTCAAACCATTTGTTTCCGGGCCTCAGAACACTGTCTTTAGAGCCCCACAGTCTTTTCCCAAGGCCCCTTTAATCTGTCCTTTGTGGCCCCCCTCGCCGGTACCTCCTCAGTCAGACCTCCCCCATCCTACCTCACCCTCTACATTCCAAACGCCCCACCACACCTCACATTCCCATCCTCCTGACCCATTGCCACATACTCCGCAGGCAACACCTCACTTTGCCCCACAGGGTCAACTCAGTGCCCCTGCGGGCCTACGTCCTGCTTCACCTAGGCGGACCACTGGCTCCATAAGTCATTCACGGCGTCAGCATCGGAGGCCAGCACACCTCAGAGACTTTCATCTGTACTGAATGGACTAAATATTGGTTCTCTTTTCATTGGATGCATTGTTATTCTCAGCAAGTTCTGTTGGGTATAATCAACTGAGTTTTTGGTTTGGTTGTTGTTTCCTTTCTCGGTTGTTTTGCAAATTGAATATATGTTTGTTATTCTAGCTACAGAAATGAGGACATTTCTTGCTGGGTGGGAGAGTATATGTAACAGCAATAAGCAGAAATTGTTAGATTTACAAATGCACTGTAAATGGTTTGCTATGATGCAGAATGGGTTGGAAAATATGACGGGAGATGACGTAAAGGGGAGGAGAGAGAGAAGCGAGGAGAGGAGGTGTTCGGAGGTATGCTTTAGCTCGCAGTTAACTAGTAGCCAGAGTAACAGTGTGTTTTACATTAAAAAGTGAACTTCATGTCCGAGTCTATTTCACTTCTTGCCTCCCTGTCCAAACCACGCTACCCTGCACCAGCGGAACCGACCTACTATTGAATCAGGTTAGGACAAAGAACCCACATTAACGGCTGTACAAGAGAGACCGCTTTTACATTATCTTTAAATGAATCCTTGTGAAAAAGCAGAAATGACTGTTTGTCTGTTGAGGTTTCCTAAAAACCAAAGGGAGTATGACACACAAACAAAGGCAGTGTGGTAGAAGGTGTGTGTTGTGTGTTATTTTCTTATTCATATGTAAAGATAAGAGCCCTTCTTTATGTGTTTGTGCAGGCTGCACTCTCTCAGGTGAAAAGAAGTTAAAAGAAATCATGGGAAACATGGGTGGGTCAGTACTGTTGCCCTGCCCCTGCGCTCGCTGACCCAGAGACCAAACCTCAGACGTTAACCCGGAGAGTTAAGGACACTGGGAGAACCTGGACTGATGCATTTCCTGATGGTCACTACAGAGACAGACTACATACCGTGGTCTAATGAGGATTCTCCCGCTAATCTCTCTCTCTGCTCATATCTAACCTGAGCGATGAAGATGGGTTCTACAGGTGTGGGACAGAGAAGGGTATCAGATATGTCAGACTGAATGTTAAAAATAAAGTTTAAACTCTAAAAGTATAATGAATGTTGGTACGATTCAGCTGATATGAGTCTGCTGAGAGAAGGGTTCATGAAGGTGAGGTATATTTATCAGACGGCCTCATAAGACAGTATTAAGAAATGTTCAGTGTGTTTTTATGCTCAGCCATATGAACATATGTATGTGCGCTACAGAGAGGGATGTTTAGGATAAGCTGTCAGTGAGGCAGGACACTATTAATTTTACACCCTCCCTTAAGTGCATGCAAATGTAAACTATTCTCTATGTTTGCCTTATTTGGAAAGGAGAGAGCCATATAGACAAAAGGATTCGAGCCAGACGGGGAGAGACAAATAGACATGAAGAAGAGATGATCGGAGCGCTCAAATTGAACACCCTCTCACGGGATCCTTAAGAACCCGTAAGACACTGTTTTGGTAAATAAAGATGTATTTACACTTTTAACCGTGTCTGCGGAGATTCTTTTCCATCACCTATCTTCACAACACAGCAAGAGTTAACAACAAAGTTGGCGACGAGGATGGGATTTGAGCTGTGACCTGTTTGCTTCAGATGACCCCTGCATCCGAACTACCGCTTAAAAGCCGGCAAATAGAAGGTGAGATTTTCACAAATTTGAGCGCTGGTTGGGTGTTTGGGCTGTCTGATGCAGAAGGGTTGCACCGAGATAGACTCATTAGTGTATGCAGTGTTGTGTTGATAATGGTGTTGGATAAAGTTCTCCGTTCTAAATTTTTAACTATAGTCATAGAAAATAGAGAAATGAAGGAAATAAAAGGGAATAATGAAGAAAAGAGTAAAGAGGAAAAAGAAAAGGAAATGTTGAAGTATAAGTAGAATAGCTTAATTAGTAACGATAAGGTGAGCTGATGATGACATGCACGTTTGGGTAAACAGGGCCCTATTTTTGCTTGAAACTGTAAGACATGAATCACAGTCATTGCGTGAAAGTAAGCTTTGAGTTTTTTGGAATTGGATTGTATTGAAATAGTGAGAAGCCCTGGGCCCAGTGGCATTTGGTTAAAATTTATTTAAGGTTTAAAGGAATTTAAGGTTTTAAGGATAACGAGAAGGAATAAAAGAGAAATATATGGAAAATAGAGGAAAAGAGACTTAAATAAAGAGAGGATGCCGCTGATTTGGAAAAAGCCCTCGTGGAGGCGGGGTTAGCCCGGCCGCAAATCCTGAAAAATTCACTAGGTGATTTTTTTGGGTCAGTTTGATGAGAAACTGGAGGTGTGATGCAGAGATTTAATTAGGGGTGCCCACTCGAAACACTGTTGACGAACACTGTATTGATGCTGCCTCTTTTTGAATTATTACACCTCATAAGGTAGCATAAATTAAAAATAAGGAATAAGAAATAAGGAAATAAGGTAAGGGCGGCAATAAAAAGCATGCTGTTAATGTGTGAATGGGTCGACTATGAGAAATTGTGTTGAAAATGATGAGTGTGTGTAAGCGCTGTTTGGAGGATGTTGGAGTATGTGTGTGTGCCTAGTGAGTTAAGAAAAAAGGAGTGTCTTGCTGTGCATGTGTGTGTGTCAGCTGAAAGAATTTTTTTGGGGAGAAAAAGGGGGGGTGATCAACCCCCTCCCTTCTGTGGTTGCATATTGAGTGTGTGAGGCGGAGAACTGGTTTCTCCCTTGCGCTGTAAAAAAGCCATGAATTTTCTGTGGGAGTGTTTTTAGAAAAAGGGGGAATGTGATAAAGAACGAGAGATTTAGAAATTAATAGGGAAGGAAATTTGTAATGGTAAAAATTATGAGCTTCGTTCAAGGACAGTTATTTAAATGAATATGAACCTCAATAAAATGAGGGGTTTGTTTATTTATGACAATGAGCCTGAACGGAAGACGTTTTTAAAGTAAAAATATATAAAGTAAAAATAAATGAGCTTTCTGGGAGACAGTAAATTAAAGAAAACAGTAGAAAATGAGCTCCAGAGAGACGATTTTATGAGCTTTCTTGGAGACTATACATTAAGAAAATATAGACAATGAGCTCCAGAAAGACGTTTTTAGATGTTGAGAATAGGAGAAAGGAGAGCAAGGTGTAAAGCTGAGTAATTAATAGGGTACATTAGGGAAACTGTAAGGTTTAATCATGGGAATTAAAGGGAAAATTGTTATTGGGGAAAGGAGAAAAATTTTTTTGAAATCTCCATATGATGGCTTTTTATTGAAAAAAAAAAAAAAAGGGGGATCATGGGTCTAGTTCCTCTCATTTTGTTGAATTTTTGAAATCTTATGCTTTGCAAGGGGGGTCTCTTTCTGCAAGTGTGTAAGGCCTTAAATTCACTTTTGAAAAAGAGAGAAATGGTAGGACTTTGATTTGTGACGTACTGATAAAAGCCACGTTGATTTGATTTAAATAGAAACTAATAGTTATTGGGAAAATTAGAAAATATTGATGTATAATGCTGTGCAGGGGTTTGGAGCTCCTGAGAATGGGTGCGTTTGAACTGAAATTTTTATGGGTATGGTGCTTGTTATGATCTAAAATAAAAAGGAATAGAGGATTAATTTAACATAGTGGGTGAGAGTGAATTGGTGGAGCAGTAATTTGTTTGTGTTCTCTTTGAATGCAATAGTTTGATGAAATTGAGATATATTGAATGGGGTAATTGTTTTAGGCCAGTGGAACTGAGGAATGGCCTTATATGGAGAGAGCTGCTACAATATGGAAATTAGAATTGAATTAATAAAGTGTGTTGGAATGGTGTTATTTCAGTTGCTCAGAAAAAGGGGGTGAATTTTATAGTCTATGGTGTTGAGATCTCTTTGAAGTACTGTTACTTTATATGAGAAAAATAATCATTTTTAGCGGCCAAATGATAAGTGAAAGTACTGCCAAATGTGTGAATATTGGATAACTCTGAGTGTTTGGCATTGGTGCTTTCTGGGGTTTAAACATACCACTGCGATGTTTATATGTGAAGAGTACAACATAGTACATTAATCTTATCTTAATATATACATCTTAGGAACCAAGATGCAGGGTTGGAAACTTACTATCATGTGGTCATAGAATAGTATGTGAAATGTTTATGCTAAACTGGTTAAGCCGAACCAGATGTTAAAGGAAGCTGCATTAAGGATGAACTTATTGCCATCAATCACTTTAGACCCTTTTTAAGGGGGGTTGAGATTAAGGTTGTTTAGGCTTCAAGCCAATGAAGAGATTTGTTGGAGGTGTTTACAATATTGAATGAAGGGTAAAAATGTTATGAATGAACTAAATGTTGGTAAATAAAATACAAATAAGCATATTGAATGTTTAATTACTAAGAAGTAAGCTGAATGTATTAAATTTCTATTTGTCTTTTTATCCTGTGGGGTGTGTGTGTGTATATGTGTGTGAGTCTCATCTTAAAGGAGACGGTGAGAAGACCAGGAGAAGAAAAGGGGGGTCAAATTTGCCCATAGCAGAGCAGACTGCACAAAGGCCAGTCATTTTATCCACAAACTTCTTTCACAAACACCTGCATTGATACATTTAGATTAAATCACTAATAGGTCTCATTATTAAAAAGTAATAATTGGAAATTCATTGATTTGTTTATCTATTTGCATTTAGTTCATTAGAGGTGCTATAGTACATGACATAGACTTCTTCAAAGAAAGCTTGGCAACAGGTTGTTCACTTTTAAGGTAATAATTTGATTATAAAGAATTAACAACGTGGTTTATGAAGAAAAATTATTATTTGAAAAGGGATTTCTGATCTAAGCTTTGCTATAAGTGTATGGGGTTGCAAATATTTAGTGGTAATCATATTTAGAAGTGCTTGTTGAGTCTTATATAAGTTTGTATATTCTTTAATTACAAGATAGTTACTGAATGTTTAATAAATCTAGGTTTATGGTGCACTTAGTAGTTATATCACTTAGTAAAGGGGATTTAGTGGTGTGAATTGTATTGCATATTAAGGTTTGATTTCTCTGAAGTTGGCAAATTCAATTGGGGATTGATTTTTATTGATTGTGGTAATATAGTGGCATATAAACAGAGGAAAAAAGGGAGAGAAATAATTAATAAGTGTAAGTTGGGAACATATTTAGTCATTATTATGCTAAAAATGGGCACTAATGTTTCAAAAGGGGTTACTCCTGTTGATATAGTTAAGAAAAATAATCCTTTAATAAAAGGCATTGCAAGAATATCAGAAAAATTTTATAAGCGATGGCCTGACATAGACCAACCATGGCCGGTAGAGGGGACACTTAACCCAGATGTAATTAAAACAATAGAGGTACTTGTATCAACATATAAAGCAGGACAGAAAAAAGGGCGTCAAGGAGAAAAGCGAAAGGAAAAAAGAGAAATAGAGCTTGGCATTCTCCAGTTATTTGAACAAGAGAGTCAGAAACTGATGAAGGCAGCGAAGGACAATCGGGTTTGAGGGAGTAAAACAGCTGATTCCTCTCACAGAACCAATTGAGCTCTGCTATAAACATCTGAAGACTACAATACCCATACTGGTATCAGAACATACACCTATTGCACTTTTGGGAAGAGATGCTTTGTGCAGACTGAACTGTACAATAAAATGCACACCGGACGGCTGCCTGGTAGAAGTGCCGAGTGAAATGATTAATCAACTGATGATGAAAACAGAGACTGATGCTTCTTCAGTATTTTGGATTGGAAATCTTAGCGAAGAATTCTTGGAACCAGCCAAGATGTGGGAGAAGTTTATTGTAGCAAACATGCCTGATGCAAAGACTCCAGAGTATCCATTTCATTGTACACTGAAATACTTTAAGGATGCTGAACAATCAGATGGAGAACAATGGCTGAGTCATCAACCAAAGCAAGTTGAATTACATTCATGTTGCATAATTTTGGGACCACAAGGAGCTGCTATGAAGATAGACAAAAATGATTACTTGCATAAAGAGTTTGAGATGGGAAAAAGTGCACCACATGTGACTTTGCTGGTGTCTGAAGATTGTGAGCAGAAACAAATAGGTGAAATGATGGCAGAAGCAGAAGAAGTTATCTTTAAACCGCTTAAAGAGAATCTTTCCATCTGGAGGAGTGAAGATCAGCGATTTATTAAGATTATGATTACTGCTCAAGGACAAGGACAGCCACAAGTCGTCAGGATGACACATGAATCACTTTACAATGAGAAGATGGATTCAAACTCTTTGAAAGAGGAAATGCTGCGATATGTTCCAAAATGTTTATGGTCACAACATAGCGCTGACATTGGATTTGTGAAGTCAGCTCAACCAGTGAAAGTTGAACTCCGACCAGGAACAAAACCTCAGTGGAAGCCTCAGTATCCTTTGAATGAAGAAGCAATCAAAGGGATCGAACCACAAATTGAAGGTTTTGTGAAGGCAGATGTTCTGAAGATAACACAGAATCCGCAGAGTAATACACCTTTGTTGCCTGTGAAGAAGCCAGATAACTCTTATCGTTTAGTACATGATTTGAGAGCAGTAAATGAAGTAGTAGCAGATTTTCCAGCAGAAGTGCCAGATCCACATGTTTTGTTAGCCCAAATTCCTCCGGATGCAAAGTATTTCACAGTATTAGATTTATGTGGTGCATTTTTTAGTGTTCCACTAAGTGTAGAAAGTCAGGGTTTATTTGGGTTTACTTACAAGGGACAATTCTATGAGTATAAGAGATTACCTCAGGGATATAAACATAGTCCTCACATTTTCAATAAAGTATTGAAAGATGATTTAGTTGGGGTAGATCAGAAGTTAAAAAGTACTGTCATTCAATACATGGATGATATTCTTCTTAGTGCACCAGATTAGGAAATAGGTCATAAACTAAGTGTAAGGATGCAGAGACTGTTGTCAAGTTTTTGTGTAGAGAAGTCATAAGCAGGTGGGGACTTCCAGATCGAATATCCTCAGATAATGGGAAAGAGTTTGTGGATAAAACGGTGAAATTAATTTTGCAAAAATTGGGAATTAAACAGCGTCTGGGAGCTGTGTACCATCCGCAAAGTCAAGGGATTTGTGAAAAAATGAATGGTGTCTTGAGAAATCGGATTGTTAAAATCTGTCAGCACACGGGGTTAAATTGGATAGCAGCACTTCCATTAGCATTAATGGTTTGTCGCTCAAGTGAGCTGCGTGATTTACACATGACTCCTCATGAGTTGATGACAGGCAGACGAATGCCAACGCCATGTTTGCGTACAAGTGGGAAAGGTCCAAGTTTAGCTCTTTTAGAAGATGACATGAGAGCATATGTTTCATACTTAGCTAATTTACATAAAAGAATATCCACATACGTTTCAGAAAAGCAAAGAAAAGAGCAAAGGAGGAATACAGTGCAGCCTGGAGACAAGGTGTTTGTAAAGGTATTTAGAAGAAAATGGTATAACGAACGCAGAGAAGGACCTTTTGAAGTTGTTCGCAGTACTGGAACGGCAGTTCAAGTTAAGGGGTCTCCAACGTGGTATCATTTATCTCACTGTGTTAAAGCACCAAGTGAAGAGGAGCCTTTCTCAAAGGGAGGAGAGGTTGCAGGTTCAGGAGAACCAAAAGAACATGAGGGAGAACAGGTTGAAAATAACATGCAAGAAACAAATCAGAGTAGATCTCCTGAAGAGGAGATTGTCCCTGGTTTGGATGATGCTGATGACTCTGTGTATATTTCTGATGATGCCAGACATGACACAGCAGATTGTAAACGAGACAAAAAGTTTGGAGAAATTGAATTTCAATATGTCCCAGAAACAGCAGGTCCCATTCCAGAAAGCAGTAATTCCATTTCAAAACAGTTCAGAGACTTGGATCAAGAGAAGAGTCCAAGACCAGTTCGGAAAAAGGTTAGACCTAAACGGTATGAGAACTAAAGAGAATGAAACTTTAAAGAATTTTACTTTTTCAGTGTCGAAAGTTAGTGAGGGGGTAAATGGATCACATCTAACTACACTAATGCCTTTGATAATTTCAACAACGTCATCACCTTTCAAGACAGTGGTTAAAGCTAAATTAGGTAAAGCAGTTCATCTTCCCTGTAAATGTGGAAGATTTAATACAGGGGGTAATAGTCCTCCTGAGTGGAAAAATAGTCGTGGTGAAAAAGTGGTGTTAACAGGACCTGAAGTTGATCATTTGCCTCATGACCAGAGAAAGTATCTTTTGTTTAATGCCTTTAGGTGGTTCAGAGTTAGAGATGATTGTTCAATTCTTTTATGTAATGTTACATGGGAAGATCAAGGGGAATACACTTGTACTTATTTGGAACCAGAGCTTAAGTTTGTGCCATTTCAAAATGTGTGGAGAGAAGGGTACATAACTCGTACAGTGATAGTGATGATAAAGGACCAGAGTCCTATTGAAGTTTTTCCATCTATTAAAAGAGTTCAGGACCAAACCACTATGGCAATGACTTTAAAGGTTACTAAAGAACAAATTAAGTCAAATACTTTAGCTCCAGAAATAAGTAAAGGAAATAATGTAACTAATCGGTTTACTACTTTAGATATGCCATTAAAGGAGATGAATAGCACTACACTGTCAATGATGACTTCTGCTTCGGGTACATCTGAATCTAGCACAACTGTTGAAAATGGAAAAATAACAAGATCACATAATGTTGTAAAAGTAACCCAGACTCCAGAAGTAATGTTCTTTCCATTGCAGAAGGAAATAAACATAACACAGGGTCCAGAGTTAAATATGGAGCATGAAGTGAATATCAGTCAAGTGACTTTTGAAGCTAGAAACCCAATGGATTCAAAGGGTTTAGTAACCACTGAGAAAATCACTTTAGAAGGGCAGAGTGAGTTTTTTGATTCTGACTGGACATCTGGAGAAATGACTGACCATTACCATGCAAAATAGAATAGAAAAGAGAAGCAAAATGGAAAGCATATGGATTTGATTCTTCAGTGTTACAAATCACAGACCCATGGGCATCTAGAAATTTATGGTTTCAGCAAATAACCCATTCCGTAAGAATGAGTACGACGTTGACTGGTCCATGTGTGGTGAAAGTTCCATCACCAAGCACATGGCCATCAATTTTAGAGACAGTACCAGAACCATTGCATGCTATGTGTCAATCTTATGCTTTATCGTGGTTAATAAATCAGCAAAACTCTGAAGAAGATATAATAATGGCTTTATCAGTGCATTTGTTTAGACCTAGATTAAATTGTACTTGGTTGATGAAGTTACCATATGTGAATTTCCTTAATCGGCATGAAAATATACTGACAGCACGGCCTGATGCGATGGAAGTAAAATCTGTGGAGACTAAAGACTGTTTTTGTTCCAATGATACTCACAATGGACAGGGGATGTTTATTGGAATATCTGATTGTGCTCGATATAAGATGAATTTTAAAGAGCCTAAACCTAAGGATGTTTTGTTTAAAGTGAATTTTCATACACCAGATAGCAAACAGAGTAGAACATTAATGGTGCAGTATGACATTTTGCCTGTAAATGTGACTATAGGAAATTTTAAGGATATTTGGTGGGTTTGTGGAGATAAAGCATACATATTTCTACCATATGGGTGGACAGGCTGTTGTTATATGGCAACATTAAAGCTTCCTTATGAGGTTTATACTCTCCAAAAAGTTGAAGCAACTGATGAAGGGAATTCTGTGAGAAGAAAGAAAAGGGAAATGGCTCAGTTTCATAACTTGGAAGCATATCATTGGAGAATCAGTATAGGAGAAAAATGGGGTATAGGATTATTCCCATGGTATGGTGTGACATTTTTAGCAGATCATATAGATAATATTACGTACACTTTACAAGGGTTTGCTAATGAAACAATAAGAGGGTTTCAGTTTTTGTCAAATACTCAAAAAAGTCACAGATTAACATTGTTGAAACATGACATGGCTCTGGATTACATTTTAGCTAAGCAAGGGGGTTTATGTGTAGCTTTGAATCTGACAGGGGATGCCTGTTATACTTTGATTCCGGATAATTCTGATAATATGACTAGTGTTATAGAAGCATTGAAGCATATAAGGGAGGCGTTTGGTCCATCAAAAGGAGCTGGATGGTCTGTGAATGCTTGGTTATTGGAGAAATTAGGACCACTAGGAGCAATGTTGGCTCAAGTTTTTGGAGCAGCTCTTTTAGCAGTGTGTATAATGTTTTGTTTTTGTACACTGTTGTTAACTTGTGCAAAAGCTATGATTTTGAAATGGGTTGGAGTTGTAATGCCTGGAAATCAAGTACAGATGCCATTATTAAGTAGAACCGACTCAGACAAACATGAGGAGGAAATGTTGGAAAACAACCTGGTAGAAAGATATCCATTTTGAATATCCACTTTTATATATTTTTCCATTCACTTATGATATTATCTTTTATTTTGTTAGGTTTATTATTTAGTAATCAAGTATAAAGATTGTAGGATGAAGTATACACTGTAGCTTATAAAACATATTAATCCATTAATGTTACTATTATTAAAGTTTTGTTTGATGTTTATTTGCGTCTGTCATTTTTGCAAAAGATACTGGCTGTTGTTTCTTTCTTCCAGAAAGAAAAAGGGGGGAAGATCACTGTAAGGGAGGATGGTTGTTCGAGATTCCTGAAATGCTACAGGGATCCAAAAACTCAAAAGAGGACAATAGAACAGAAGGACTTTGAAACAGAATGGTGAAGACTTGCTGAAGCTCAATATGTCATCAACATCACATCAGAAGACAAAATTGCTGAAAAGACAATATTATGTCATATGTCTCTATTGAATTGTTTATTATTATTATTATCTTTGATAGTGATAAACCATTATATGAGTGATATTAAAAATTGTAACTGTTTATTATGAAGATTTATAGACTGATGAAATGTAATCTGTGTAAGTGTATTGAAATCTCAGAGTTTTTGTTTGTTTTATCGATGTTAGGGCCAAGGGGTGTGTCAGGTAGGGACAGGTCCACTGGAAGGTCCGATGGGTCGACCAGCCTGAATTTGGACATTGGTTTGATTTTATTTTCTGAGATTTTTATATACATTTACTTAAGTCAACTCCCTACACATATAGAATAAATATAATTGGATTGGAGTACAATTTTTTGTGATCGCCTGGGCAGAAGGGGATCGTTGAGGGAATTTTTCCTGTCTAAAATGTTTGAAGGATTTTCAAGAAAGATGGCTGCCTGGCAGGTTTTTTCGCCCTCACACTCCATGAAATTTTGTTACATCATAATGCAAGGGATGTTAAAATTGTGTGTAGGAAGGTATCACTTATTTGTTATGACATTTACATGTATGGGTTGCTTAAATTTTTACGAGACTTTAACAGTCTCGAAGGGAGGAAATTATGAGGTATATTTATCAGACGGCCTCATAAGACAGTATTAAGAAATGTTCAGTGTGTTTTTATGCTCAGCCATATGAACATATGTATGTGCGCTACAGAGAGGGATGTTTAGGATAAGCTGTCAGTGAGGCAGGACACTATTAATTTTACACCCTCCCTTAAGTGCATGCAAATGTAAACTATTCTCTATGTTTGCCTTATTTGGAAAGGAGAGAGCCATATAGACAAAAGGATTCGAGCCAGACGGGGAGAGACAAATAGACATGAAGAAGAGATGATCGGAGCGCTCAAATTGAACACCCTCTCACGGGATCCTTAAGAACCCGTAAGACACTGTTTTGGTAAATAAAGATGTATTTACACTTTTAACCGTGTCTGCGGAGATTCTTTTCCATCACCTATCTTCACAACACAGCAAGAGTTAACAACAAAGGCTAAAAAAAAAGGCCTCTTCCAAACAAAAGGACAACACACTGCAGACACTAAAGGCAGGATTTTAAACCTCTTTGTAGAGTGTATAAAATGCATCTTGTGACAAATCACTGTAGCAAAATGTACATTATGCTCACTGTTATAATTGCCCTGTAATGTCTGTGAGCTGTTGATGAGCGAAGTCTCTGAATGTTACAGATGAAGCTGAAAGTGGTTTACTGTGTTTGTGTTTTCAGCAAAATGGCCAGAAGTGATGTTATATACGGCAGAAACATTAAATATATTAAACATATTAAAATACACTTATATTCAAATTATAATTTATAATGTATGAAATCATTTGGTAAGAGCGATTATTATTATTATTATTATTATTATTATTATTAGTTTATTGTCATGTTGGTGTTGTTTTGCTATTACTAATATTATGATCTTGTAAATCATGGTGATGACAATTATATGATTATATTACTGTAAATAATATTACTGTTATTATTACTATTTTTCATTAATGATAATATAAATATGTTAAATAAAATTGCAAAAATATCTTTTAAATAATAATATTATATTTATTATATATACAAAATACTATATATTATGAATAAAACAAAAAATAAATATTCTAATGAGCAGTTTTATTGATAATAGTAATATTACTGAACATTAAAACTAAATGATGAGTATGTATATCAAACTATATCAATTAAACTAAACAATAATAACACTTCTTGTTGCTGTTTTGCTGTTAATAATATTATTGGTCGTGTTTTATTTAATGGTGATGACGATTATGTGATAATTGTCACTATTAATAATTGTTGTGTTATTATTGTTTCTATTGTTCATTAAAGATTGTTATCGCTATTATCATTATTAATAGTAGTGATATTAATTTTTGGACGTTAATGAAATAAAAGATAAATAAAATGGTGTTACTTTGTGGTGGTTTGTAAATAAATAAACAGCTCCGCTGAAATGACATCATCAGCGTTCCATCACAGAAATCAAACAACAACAAACACGATCTCCACCTTCTCTCCAACGTCTTCATCAAACTCTCACCTCTCACTCTCAGCATCTCTCTGAACCTACAGAAACCCGCTCATCACACCCTCTCTCACAACTTCCAGCATCTTTCTGAACCGACAGGTGAGTGTTTTAAACACCAATTTATTCACTTAAACGGTACCTGCTGATTTAAAGGAGCGACACCGCACTGTGAACGAACATTCATTTGAATTTAAACAACTGGCTAATGATGTTTCTAAACTTAAACCACTGTAACTAGCTGTTCGTTGTTATTTTTAAAGTTCATAATATAGCTTATAATTGGTTAATGTTTGTGGTAAGTTAAAACATACGTGTCTAGGGTTTGTTTAACAGATGGTTGTTGATGTTTACTTGGATGCCAAGGTATTTTAAACAGTTACAAGGGTATTGCTAAGTGGCTGCTCCACACAGTCATTACCAATTGCCTCAGTTTCAGCCAATCAAAAACGGCAAATGACTAAGGTCATTTCTGATTGGATGGCTTGTCAAAGTATTTTGAGCGAGTAAGGAGGTTTCTTGAAAGCACACTAGCTTGCTCCACACTTACAGTTATTACAAAGTGCCTCAGTTTCAGCCAATCAAAAACGGCCAATGAAAAAGGTCATTTCTGATTGGATGGCTTGACCGCGCAGTGGGCGGGACATACAGGCCGGAGACCAGTAAATAGTGGGACACCGGTTACAGGTTAAGGTTAGGAGCGAAATCTGAAAATGTCCTCCGAACGGCAACAGACCAGTGCACCACAGCCAGTATTTTATTTTAAATTCATGGAATAGGCCACATATTGCAGTTTTTATCTGTTTTTTTTTTTTTTTTGCCTTAATTGTGTCTATCTAGTTTTACTGAGCAAGCAACGTAGCTGACGTGCTGAAAATAACGTACACATTATAAAATAGTGCTAGTAAATGGTCCTGCAACTACTGTAGAAACTTCTTTATTAGTAATCCTAGACAGCGAGCATATATCGGTCCACTGGCATAAAAAGGCTGGCACAACACTGACTGTAGACCACTGCTGGTCCACCATCGGACCACTCAGATTACTGTCCTGTACAGGATATAACTCATTTATAATCTCCTCAAACAGATTTTAAATTCACAGGGACTTTTATTCTGGAAAACGAACTAATACAAATATTACCAACAACTATGAGAGATATAATAATGAGTATAAGCCTGATATAAAATGATTATACTAAAAATGTTGACACTCTGCTGGATTAAAATGATTTACTAATCTTATTTATAAAGAATAACAAAAGAATCTAGTGAGGGAAAAATGTAAATTGGACTGTGAATGGAAAAGTGCTAAAATGTGGCATTTTTTCTAAAATTCTGTTTAATCACCAGTGGTCCGCCCAGAAAACGCTGTGTAAAACACTAGTGGACCTCCAACTTTGCCCTCAGTGGGACAACAGTGGTCCACCGTCTCCTTGCTATCAGTGATAGAATATACTGTAAATGCTATTCAGATAGGTAGTTATCAACATACATGGCTAGTTGATTGTGTAATGCTAAAATCTAAATAACCCAATAGCTTAATACTGCAGTTAAGTTAGCTTGTGGTTAGCTATTCATAATTGTTTAGCGGATGACTGATGCTAAGAAACAGTGTTCATATGTGGGTTTTTTTCTCCACAGGAGCTAATTCCAGTCTCCATATAATAGCGTAGGACCATGGGCTGCTGCTACTCGTGTTTCCCTAGCAGAGGGAAGGAGGAAAAGGAGCCGAGTGACATCGAGTGCTCCATCCACCATCTCTCACCAGCTGTTCTTCCAGATACGAGGAAGATGGTCTCTGCGTATGATGTGGAAATCCAGGACCTGGAGGAACCATGGGATAGCCCTTCTGCAGCTCTGGATTTAGTGAGTATTTATCCAGATGTATCTGCAGATGATCTGATCAAGTTTTTTGGGCTTTTCCTGTGTCGTAGGTGCAGCCGGATTCCAGGCCTCAGACCTACAGACCCAGAGATGTGGCTCCGTTCGGTGGATATTCGCCTCGTTTTGTACGGGTGGCACCGCGAACATTTCATCACTCCGGGCAGCGTGGTGTTCCTCTACATGATGTGCCGGGATGTCGTCTCAGCGGAGTTGACCAGTTTGGAGGAGCTGCAGGCCGTCCTGCTCACCTGCCTTTTCATCTCGTACTGCTACATCTGCGAGGAGAACCAGATCCCACTGAGCTACTTTGTAGTGACGGACACCATGGAGGCCTTTTGGAGACGCACTCTGGACGTCATCAACCGCTTGAGTGCCAAGATGATGAGGATTAACACCGACCCAGATTACTACGCAGAGGTCTTCGCTGAGCTGCTGGACCAGAAGGACAACTGAAGAAGCTGGCGTAGGTATGTGCTGAGAGGGGATAGCAGGGCACTGGAGGTGGTGCATAGATTAACCTCATTTTAACACAATTTTTTAAAATGTATTGATATTCGTGCAGTTTAATATGTGAGTATTTTTTTAACAATTTTTTTTTTTTTTTTTCACAGAAGGAGTTGAACCCTTCCTCCTCATCCTCCTCCTCCTTTTCTACACTACCTCCATATGGAGTGTACTTAGAGATGGCTGATCATCAGACTTTAATGACTTTTATCAGTTAGAGATGATCAGACATCAGCCCATTGTGTATAACCTTGTCTCCTCAAAAGTTTGGACTGTTTTTAATGTGTAAAAAACAATATCAGTATTTTTAAAATTCTGTTGAAGCATTATGTAACTGACAAAAGCACAAAGCAAAGACTCCAGTGACCAACGTGATTGTATTTTTTAAGCAATACAATTATAAACAATAAAAATGTGTATCTGCATCACGCTCCAAAAAAGTTGGAACCATGTTTACCATTGTGTTGCATCATCTTTCACTGTAATTAGTGCTACATTATCTTTGACTGTTTAGTCATTTGGGAACTGATAATACTAGTTGCTGCAGGTTTGTTAGAGGAATTCTTGCCCGTTCTTCAATTAAAACCTTTTATAGCTCTAATCTTATATCGAGCATGTACGGGACAACATTCTTCTTGCAAAACTTCAACATTTGTACTTTCAGTTTTCAATGTCACTGTTAAAAAATGAAAAGTGATGTAACGTAGTGGCAAATAGGCCTTTGACCCAAGTTTTCGGAGTGTAATGCAGGAGTTAACATTGTTTATATTTACAAAATACAATTCAATTTATCTGTGAAGGCTTTAATTATTTTGTGCCATTGTCAGTGACATAAAGCTTCAGTGGAATGAACAAATTATAGTTTCTTGGTTTTACTTAAAATGTCCCAGCTTTTCTGGAAAGGTTTTTGTAAATACTCTAAATACTGTAAATATTATAATCATTTTTTTAAATTGTGCAATAAATACCTAACAATGTCCAGCCGTAAAAATAAACTGACCTCCTTGTATCTGCACTCACTGCCCATTTTCTCAGCTCCACTGTCCATACAGGAGCACTTTGTAGTTCTACAATTACAGAAAGTTTCTTGACTTTCTTAATACCCATTTCACCCAGTTCTTCATTGGTAAGGATCCCCACAGAACACCCACAGAGCAGGTATGATTCAGGTGGTGGATCATTGTCAGCGCTGCAGTGACATTGGTGAGTTGGTGTTTGTTGCGCTGGTACAAGTGGATCAGACACAGCAGTGCTGCAGGAATATTTAAATACATCTACTCACTGGTCACTTGATTAGACACACCTACAATGTTGGTACATGTAAAGTCAGAGACTGTTTTGGTTGGTGGGCTACTCTCAGTGACACTGATGGGTATAAAAATTTCAGCAGCACTGCTGTTTCTGATCCGCTCGTCCCAGTGTAACAAACGCTAACATAGCACCATTGCATCATTGTCACTGCAGAGCTGAGAATGATCAACCACCCAAATCATACCTGCTCTGTGGGGGCCCTGACCACTGAACAACAGGCTGAAAAGGAGTAAACAACGTATGTAGACCAGCAGATGAGTGTAGAAACAAGGACCTCAATTTTAAACCAGTTTTTTTTTAGATTTTAATGCAAATAAAAAAATAAACACTTTAATTTCACATTATAAACTTTGATTAAATTGTGTATTTAATTATTGTTAAAAAAGTTGATTAAATTTGTATAAACCCTACACTGTTATAAAACTTTATTCTGCAATTTTGTGATGTGTGTAATTATATTTCATATGAGTTTAACTATATAAAGTAGAGAACAGTTTATTTTCAATAAAACAAAGAGAGGGATTATAATGCTGTCTGCCCTAATGGACTGTGTATAAATAAATAAATAAATAAATAAATAAATAAATAAATAGGAGAATGGACTGTGTTAGTGTTAATGGTAATTGTATTGTAACTAATAAAAGTCTTTAAAACCTGTTTGCTGGTGTGAATATTCTTCAGTAGTCTCAAGTGTTTACTAACACTCATTCATTCATTCATTTTCTATAACTGCTTCATCCAGTTCAGTGTCCAAAGCCTACCCTGGATCATTGGGCTCAGGCAGGAACACAACCTGGACAAGGCGACTGTCCATCAAAGGACCTTTTGAGGAGCCAGTTCACCTACCAGCATGTGTTTTTGGCCAATGGGAGCAAACCAGAACACCCAGAGGAAACCCACACAGATGTGCCACTTTCTTTACTAACATATCTTTGCAAAACATCATTCAAAACCCAGTCGTGAATCTCAGCAGGATTGATTCCTTAGGTGTATGACATAAGAATCCCTGGCTATCTGAATCCATCCATTTGACTGTTTCTTTGGGACACAGACGTTCTTAAGGGGAAATGCTCAGCCACGTTTCTCACTGCTTATTTCACTAAGGATGTATGTTCTAGTGTAAAATAAAGCCGTCTTCTTCGTTGCCGGTCCGGAAGCTTTGTCGTCCCTTTGAGGGTCAGAGGTGTAAGGTTTCCTTCATGCTCTGGGTGTGGCGTTGAATTTTTGCTAGAGTTAAACTACAGCTTTTCTTAATCTATAGTTTTCTACAAGAGATAAAATTAAAATAGAACTTCTGTTCTATCTGGACCACGCTTGAGGGTCTCAAGGCTGGTTAAGACAGCCATGAGTCTGACGTCTGCAGAGTCATTTCAAATCCCGAATCATTTTCCTCTTTAGCCTTGAAAAAGTCTAAAAGAGAAAAAGTGTGAAGTGAAGTGAAGGTGTGGGGATCAGATTTTATTTTTTTTTTATTATTTATTGTACTTTTATTGACAATACTCTTTACACAAACATGAGGATTACTAACGAACGGTTTGATGGAAATACTCAAATTTGGTCTCGTTTTGAAGGCGACAAACAAAGGTCAGCGCTGATATACATTTTGTGTTAGTCACTTCTGAGTTCTTCAGGATTCGAGACACAAATGTTTTGGGGTTTAGTTGAGGATGAGTTCTGACGTTTGGAATAACCATTTCTTTCCGAGACTTGACGCTTAAATTTGGTACACTGACCGTCGACTTTGGACCTGTAATACCTGAGATAAACCGGCGGATATAAACACTGCATAAACTGCACTATGTAGCTTTTGAAGGAGGGTAGGAAACCAGAGCTTGGCATTCACTGGGTGAACCTTAAAGTAGCTGAATAAATTTATTAAAGGGGCTCTAAAACGTTTGTATTTTTAAGGTCTGAGCTCACTGCAGAGAGGATGAAACAGACTGTTGTTGTATACTCTGCATAAAAAAAGCAGAATACACTTCAGTCTGATGTTTGTGCTGCATTCCACAGAGACAGAATATTTGGACTAAATGCAGATTGTCTGCAGATGATTTTTTTCTCTAAATCAACACAAGGGGGAGCCACTTTTACTGCTTCTGCTCTAAACCTGTATATACCGACTGTATTTGGCTTTCCTCTCTCTGTGATAACACTGATTTATATCATTTTAAAACCTAAAATATACACACTCCAAGTTGATTGTGTCTGTAAAGCAATTTTGAGAAACTGTGGAAGATTATTTAGTGTGATTTAATACTGACCCAACACTGACCCACACCTAGAAAGCTGAAACTTGGTCACACGAGTTTCCAGAAGGAAGATCATCCTAAGCATTCATCCTAAGTAGTGACAAAATGGCCAGAGGGTAAAAAGGTGAATGCATTGGAGTGAACAGCACAAAAATCCCGACCTGAATGCCATATAAAAATGTGGAGTGCTAAAAAGATAAAGCATGTCTGAGCATGGAGGCCAAAAACATTGGACTGAAATACAGCAGTTCCCTCAGGAGGAATGAGATAAATGTGGAAGAGAATTGTCAGAAGCTTGTGCTATGCTTCCCCAAGCTTAAATTTAGAATACAACAAATACTAACAAAGTGTGTGGAAACGTATGATCCACTGAAAATCTGATACAGCAAATAAACATCTGAGTTTCTTAGCTATTATCTTTAAATGAATCCTTGTGAAAAAGCAGAAATGACTGTTTGTCTGTTGAGGTTTCCTAAAAACCAAAGGGAGTATGACACACAAACAAAGGCAGTGAGGTAGAAGGTGTGTGTTGTGTGTTATTTTCTTATTCATATGTAAAGATAAGAGCCCTTCTTTATGTGTTTGTGCAGGCTGCACTCTCTCAGGTGAAAAGAAGTTAAAAGAAATCATGGGAAACATGGGTGGGTCAGTACTGTTGCCCTGCTCCTGCGCTCGCTGACCCAGAGACCAAACCTCAAACGTTAACCCGGAGAGTTAAGGACACTGGGAGAACCTGGACTGATGCATTTCCTGATGGTCACTACAGAGACAGACTACATACCGTGGTCTAATGAGGATTCTCCTGCTAATCTCTCTCTCTGCTCATATCTAACCTGAGCGATGAAGATGGGTTCTACAGGTGTGGAACAGAGAAGGGTATCAGATATGTCAGACTGAATGTTAAAAATAAAGTTTAAACTCTAAAAGTATAATGAATGTTGGTACGATTCAGCTGATATGAGTCTGCTGAGAGAAGGGTTCATGAAGGCTAAAAAAAAGGCCTCTTCCAAACAAAAGGACAACACACTGCAGACACTAAAGGCAGGATTTTAAACCTCTTTGTAGAGTGTATAAAATGCATCTTGTGACAAATCACTGTAGCAAAATGTACATTATGCTGTTATAATTGCCCTGTAATGTCTGTGAGATGTTGATGAGCGAAGTCTCTGAATGTTACAGATGAAGCTGAAAGTGGTTTACTGTGTTTGTGTTTTCAGCAAAATGCCCAGAAGTGATGTTATATACGGCAGAAACTTAAAATATATTAAACATATTAAAATACACTTATATTCAAATTATAATTTATAATGTATGAAATCATTTGGTAAGAGCGATTATTATTATTATTATTATTATTATTATTATTATTATTATCATTAGTTTATTGTTATGTTGGTGTTGTTTAGCTATTACTAATATTATGATCTTGTAAATCATGGTGATGACAATTATATGATTATATTACTGTAAATAATACTGTTATTATTAATATTTTTCATTAATGATAATATAAATATGTTAAATAAAATTGCAAAAATATCTTTCAAATAATATTATTATATTTTTTATATATACGAAATACTATATATTATATAATTATAAGTATGTAAAATGTATATTATTGTATATATTATATTATTCATTATATATTTATATTTTTCTTATTATGAATAAAACAAAAAATAAATATTCTAATGAGCAGTTTTATTGATAATAGTAATATTACTGAACATTAAAACTAAATGATGAGAATGTATATCAAACTATATCAATTAAACTAAACAATAATAACACTTCTTGTTGCTGTTTTGCTGTTAATAATATTATTGGTCGTGTTTTATTTAATGGTGATGACGATTATGTGATAATTGTCACTATTAATAATTGTTGTGTTATTATTGTTTCTATTGTTCATTAAAGATTGTTATCGCTATTATCATTATTAATAGTAGTGATATTAATTTTTGGACGTTAATGAAATAAAAGATAAATAAAATGGTGTTACTTTGTGGTGGTTTGTAAATAAATAAACAGCTCCGCTGAAATGACATCATCAGCGTTCCATCACAGAAATCAAACAACAACAAACACGATCTCCACCTTCTCTCCAACGTCTTCATCAAACTCTCACCTCTCACTCTCAGCATCTCTCTGAACCTACAGAAACCCGCTCATCACACCCTCTCTCACAACTTCCAGCATCTTTCTGAACCGACAGGTGAGTGTTTTAAACACCAATTTATTCACTTAAACGGTACCTGCTGATTTAAAGGAGCGACACCGCACTGTGAACGAACATTCATTTGAATTTAAACAACTGGCTAATGATGTTTCTAAACTTAAACCACTGTAACTAGCTGTTCGTTGTTATTTTTAAGGTTCATAATATAGCTTATAATTGGTTAATGTTTGTGGTAAGTTAAAACATACGTGTCTAGGGTTTGTTTAACAGATGGTTGTTGATGTTTACTTGGATGCCAAGGTATTTTAAACAGTTACAAGGGTATTGCTAAGTGGCTGCTCCACACAGTCATTACCAATTGCCTCAGTTTCAGCCAATCAAAAACGGCAAATGACTAAGGTCATTTCTGATTGGATGGCTTGTCAAAGTATTTTGAGCGAGTAAGGAGGTTTCTTGAAAGCACACTAGCTTGCTCCACACTTACAGTTATTACAAAGTGCCTCAGTTTCAGCCAATCAAAAACGGCCAATGAAAAAGGTCATTTCTGATTGGATGGCTTGACCGCGCAGTGGGCGGGACATACAGGCCGGAGACCAGTAAATAGTGGGACACCGGTTACAGGTTAAGGTTAGGAGCGAAATCTGAAAATGTCCTCCGAACGGCAACAGACCAGTGCACCACAGCCAGTATTTTATTTTAAATTCATGGAATAGGCCACATATTGCAGTTTTTATCTGTTTTTTTTTTTTTTTTTTTGCCTTAATTGTGTCTATCTAGTTTTACTGAGCAAGCAACGTAGCTGACGTGCTGAAAATAACGTACACATTATAAAATAGTGCTAGTAAATGGTCCTGCAACTACTGTAGAAACTTCTTTATTAGTAATCCTAGACAGCGAGCATATATCGGTCCACTGGCATAAAAAGGCTGGCACAACACTGACTGTAGACCACTGCTGGTCCACCATCGGACCACTCAGATTACTGTCCTGTACAGGATATAACTCATTTATAATCTCCTCAAACAGATTTTAAATTCACAGGGACTTTTATTCTGGAAAACGAACTAATACAAATATTACCAACAACTATGAGAGATATAATAATGAGTATAAGCCTGATATAAAATGATTATACTAAAAATGTTGACACTGTGCTGGATTAAAATGATTTACTAATCTTATTTATAAAGAATAACAAAAGAATCTAATGAAGGAAAAATGTAAATTGGACTGTGAATGGAAAAGTGCTAAAATGTGGCATTTTTTCTAAAATTCTGTTTAATCACCAGTGGTCCGCCCAGAAAACGCTGTGTAAAACACTAGTGGACCTCCAACTTTGCCCTCAGTGGGACAACAGTGGTCCACCGTCTCCTTGCTATCAGTGATAGAATATACTGTAAATGCTATTCAGATAGGTAGTTATCAACATACATGGCTAGTTGATTGTGTAATGCTAAAATCTAAATAACCCAATAGCTTAATACTGCAGTTAAGTTAGCTTGTGGTTAGCTATTCATAATTGTTTAGCGGATGACTGATGCTAAGAAACAGTGTTCATATGTGGGTTTTTTTCTCCACAGGAGCTAATTCCAGTCTCCATATAATAGCGTAGGACCATGGGCTGCTGCTACTCGTGTTTCCCTAGCAGAGGGAAGGAGGAAAAGGAGCCGAGTGATATCGAGTGCTCCATCCACCATCTCTCACCAGCTGTTCTTCCAGATACGAGGAAGATGGTCTCTGCGTATGATGTGGAAATCCAGGACCTGGAGGAACCATGGGATAGCCCTTCTGCAGCTCTGGATTTAGTGAGTATTTATCCAGATGTATCTGCAGATGATCTGATCAAGTTTTTTGGGCTTTTCCTGTGTCGTAGGTGCAGCCGGATTCCAGGTCTCAGACCTACAGACCCAGAGATGTGGCTCCGTTCGGTGGATATTCGCCTTGTTTTGTACGGGTGGCACCGCGAACATTTCATCACTCCGGGCAACGTGGTGTTCCTCTACATGATGTGCCGGGATGTCGTCTCAGCGGAGTTGACCAGTTTGGAGGAGCTGCAGGCCGTCCTGCTCACCTGCCTTTTCATCTCGTACTGCTACATCTGCGAGGAGAACCAGATCCCACTGAGCTACTTTGTAGTGACGGACACCATGGAGGCCTTTTGGAGACGCACTCTGAACGTCATCAACCGCTTGAGTGCCAAAATGATGAGGATTAACACCGACCCAGATTACTACGCAGAGGTCTTCGCTGAGCTGCTGGACCAGAAGGACAACTGAAGAAGCTGGCGTAGGTATGTGCTGAGAGGGGATAGCAGGGCACTGGAGGTGGTGCATAGATTAACCTCATTTTAACACAATTTTTTAAAATGTATTGATATTCGTGCAGTTTAATATGTGAGTATTTTTTTAACAATTTTTTATTTTTTTTTTCACAGAAGGAGTTGAACCCTTCCTCCTCATCCTCCTCCTCCTTTTCTACACTACCTCCATATGGAGTGTACTTAGAGATGGCTTCCCGTCTTTGATCATCAGACTTTAATGACTTTTATCAGTTAGAGATGATCAGACATCAGCCCATTGTGTATAACCTTGTCTCCTCAAAAATTTGGACTGTTTTTAATGTGTAAAAAACAATATCAGTATTTTTAAAATTCTGTTGAAGCATTATGTAACTGACAAAAGCACAAAGCAAAGACTCCAGTGACCAACGTGATTGTATTTTTTAAGCAATACAATTATAAACAATAAAAATGTGCATCTGCATAACGCTCCAAAAAAGTTGGAACCATGTTTACCATTGTGTTGCATCATCTTTCACTGTAATTAGTGCTGCATTATCTTTGACTGTTTAGTCATTTGGGAACTGATAATACTAGTTGCTGCAGGTTTGTTAGAGGAATTCTTGCCCGTTCTTCAATTAAAACCTTTTATAGCTCTAATCTTATATCGAGCATGTACGGGACAACATTCTTCTTGCAAAACTTCAACATTTGTACTTTCAGTTTTCAATGTCAGTGTTAAAAAATGAAAAGTGATGTAACGTAGTGGCAAATAGGCCTTTGACCCAAGTTTTCGGAGTGTAATGCAGGAGTTAACATTGTTTATATTTACAAAATACAATTCAATTTATCTGTGAAGGCTTTAATTATTTTGTGCCATTGTCAGTGACATAAAGCTTCAGTGGAATGAACAAATTATAGTTTCTTGGTTTTACTTAAAATGTCCCAGCTTTTCTGGAAAGGTTTTTGTAAATACTCTAAATACTGTAAATATTATAATCATTTTTTTAAATTGTGCAATAAATACCTAACAATGTCCAGCCGTAAAAATAAACTGACCTCCTTGTATCTGCACTCACTGCCCATTTTCTCAGCTCCACTGTCCATACAGGAGCACTTTGTAGTTCTACAATTACAGAAAGTTTCTTGACTTTCTTAATACCCATTTCACCCAGTTCTTCATTGGTAAGGATCCCCACAGAACACCCACAGAGCAGGTATGATTCAGGTGGTGGATCATTGTCAGCGCTGCAGTGACATTGGTGAGTTGGTGTTTGTTGCGCTGGTACAAGTGGATCAGACACAGCAGTGCTGCAGGAATATTTAAATACATCTACTCACTGGTCACTTGATTAGACACACCTACAATGTTGGTACATGTAAAGTCAGAGACTGTTTTGGTTGGTGGGCTACTCTCAGTGACACTGATGGGTATAAAAATTTCAGCAGCACTGCTGTTTCTGATCCGCTCGTCCCAGTGTAACAAACGCTAACATAGCACCATTGCATCATTGTCACTGCAGAGCTGAGAATGATCAACCACCCAAATCATACCTGCTCTGTGGGGGCCCTGACCACTGAACAACAGGCTGAAAAGGAGTAAACAACGTATGTAGACCAGCAGATGAGTGTAGAAACAAGGACCTCAATTTTAAACCAGTTATTGTTTTAGATTTTAATGCAAATAAAAAAATAAACACTTTAATTTCACATTATAAACTTTGATTAAATTGTGTATTTAATTATTGTTAAAAAAGTTTATTAAATTTGTATAAACCCTACACTGTTATACAACTTTATTCTGCAATTTTGTGATGTGTGTAATTATATTTCATATGAGTTTAACTATATAAAGTAGAGAACAGTTTATTTTCAATAAAACAAAGAGAGGGATTATAATGCTGTCTGCCCTAATGGACTGTGTATAAATAAATAAATAAATAAATAAATAGGAGAATGGACTGTGTTAGTGTTAATGGTAATTGTATTGTAACTAATAAAAGTCTTTAAAACCTGTTTGCTGGTGTGAATATTCTTCAGTAGTCTCAAGTGTTTACTAACACTCATTCATTCATTCATTTTCTATAACTGCTTCATCCAGTTCAGTGTCCAAAGCCTACCCTGGATCATTGGGCTCAGGCAGGAACACACCCTGGACAAGGCGACTGTCCATCAAAGGACCTTTTGAGGAGCCAGTTCACCTACCAGCATGTGTTTTTGGCCAATGGGAGCAAACCAGAACACCCAGAGGAAACCCACACAGATGTGCCACTTTCTTTACTAACATATCTTTCCAAAACATCATTCAAAACCCAGTCGTGAATCTCAGCAGGATTGATTCCTTAGGTGTATGACATAAGAATCCCTGGCTATCTGAATCCATCCATTTGACTGTTTCTTTGGGACGCAGACGTTCTTAAGGGGAAATGCTCAGCCACGCTTCTCACTGCTTATTTCACTTAGGATGTATGTTCTAGTGTAAAATAAAGCCGTCTTCTTCGTTGCCGGTCCGGAAGCTTTGTCGTCCCTTTGAGGGTCAGAGGTGTAAGGTTTCCTTCATGCTCTGGGTGTGGCGTTGAATTTTTGCTAGAGTTAAACTACAGCTTTTCTTAATCTATAGTTTTCTACAAGAGATAAAATTAAAATAGAACTTCTGTTCTATCTGGACCACGCTTGAGGGTCTCAAGGCTGGTTAAGACAGCCATGAGTCTGACGTCTGCAGAGTCATTTCAAATCCCGAATCATTTTCCTCTTTAGCCTTGAAAAAGTCTAAAAGAGAAAAAGTGAAGTGAAGTGAAGTGAAGTGAAGGTGTGGGGATCAGATTTTATTTATTTTTTTATTATTTATTGTACTTTTATTGACAATACTCTTTACACAAACATGAGGATTACTAACGAATGGTTTGATGGAAATACTCAAATTTGGTCTCGTTTTGAAGGCGACAAACAAAGGTCAGCGCTGATATACATTTTGTGTTAGTCACTTCTGAGTTCTTCAGGATTCGAGACACAAATGTTTTGGGGTTTAGTTGAGGATGAGTTCTGACGTTTGGAATGACCATTTCTTTCGGACACTTGATGCTTAAATTTGGTACACTGACCGTCGACTTTGGACCTGTAATACCTGAGATAAACCGGCGGATATAAACACTGCGTTTTTTTGCTCTGTGGCGTGTTAGTGCACACACAAATGTTTTTTTACCTCATGACTAATGCAGAGTATTATATATATATTTATTTATTTATTATTTTTTATTAAGCTTTTGATACACTGCCTTTAAAGGAACAGTACATTTATATTTTTACCTTAAAATTCCAGTATCAAAATCATTGTGATGCTTCAATGAACTGTAACAGAGAGAACAGAGCCTCTATTGTTGTTACTCCAGGGTCAGCACTGCAGAAACTGCACTATGTAGCTTTTGAAGGAGGGTAGGAAACCAGAGCTTGGCATTCACTGGGTGAACCTTAGAGTAGCTGAATAAATTTATTAAAGGGGCTCTAAAACGTTTGTATTTTTAAGGTCTGAGCTCACTGCTGAGAGGATGAAACAGACTGTTGTTGTATGCTCTGCATAAAAAAGCAGAATACACTTCAGTCTGATGTTTGTGCTGCATTCCACAGAGACAGAATATTTGGACTAAATGTAGATTGTCTGCAGATGATTTTTTTCTCTAAATCAACACAAGGGGGAGCCACTTTTACTGCTTCTGCTCTAAACCTGTATATACCGACTGTATTTGGCTTTCCTCTCTCTGTGATAACACTGATTTATATCATTTTAAAACCTAAAATATACACACTCCAAGTTGATTATGTCTGTAAAGCAATTTTGAGAAACTGTGGAAGATTATTTAGTGTGATTTAATACTGACCCGACACTGACCCACAACTAGAAAGCTGAAACTTGGTCACACGAGTTTCCAGAAGGAAGATCATCCTAAGCATTCATCCTAAGTAGTGACAAAATGGCCAAAGGGTAACAAGGTGAATGCATTGGAGTGAACAGCACAAAAATCCCGACCTGAATCCCATATAAAAATGTGGAGGACTAAAAAGATAAAGCATGTCTGAGCATGGAGGCCAAAAACATTGGACTGAAATACAGCAGTTCCCTCAGGAGGAATGAGATAAATGTGGAAGAGAATTGTCAGAAGCTTGTGCTATGCTTCCCCAAGCTTAAATTTAGAATACAACAAATACTAACAAAGTGTGTGGAAACGTATGATCCACTGAAAATATGATACAGCAAATAAACATCTGAGTTTCTTAGCTATTATCTTTAAATGAATCCTTGTGAAAAAGCAGAAATGACTGTTTGTCTGTTGAGGTTTCCTAAAAACCAAAGGGAGTATGACACACAAACAAAGGCAGTGTGGTAGAAGGTGTGTGTTGTGTGTTATTTTCTTATTCATATGTAAAGATAAGAGCCCTTCTTTATGTGTTTGTGCAGGCTGCACTCTCTCAGGTGAAAAGTTAAAAGAAATCATGGGAAACATGGGTGGGTCAGTACTGTTGCCCTGCTCCTGCGCTCGCTGACCCAGAGACCAAACCTCAGACGTTAACCCGGAGAGTTAAGGACACTGGGAGAACCTGGACTGATGCATTTCCTGATGGTCACTACAGAGACAGACTACATACCGTGGTCTAATGAGGATTCTCCTGCTAATCTCTCTCTCTGCTCATATCTAACCTGAGCGATGAAGATGGGTTCTACAGGTGTGGGACAGAGAAGGGTATCAGATATGTCAGACTGAATGTTAAAAATAAAGTTTAAACTCTAAAAGTATAATGAATGTTGGTACGATTCAGCTGATATGAGTCTGCTGAGAGAAGGGTTCATGAAGGCTAAAAAAAAAGGCCTCTTCCAAACAAAAGGACAACACACTGCAGACACTAAAGGCAGGATTTTAAACCTCTTTGTAGAGTGTATAAAATGCATCTTGTGACAAATCACTGTAGCAAAATGTACATTATGCTCACTGTTATAATTGCCCTGTAATGTCTGTGAGCTGTTGATGAGCGAAGTCTCTGAATGTTACAGATGAAGCTGAAAGTGGTTTACTGTGTTTGTGTTTTCAGCAAAATGCCCAGAAGTGATGTTATATAGGGCAGAAACATTAAATATATTAAACATATTAAAATACACTTATATTCAAATTATAATTTATAATGTATGAAATCATTTGGTAAGAGCGATTATTATTATTATTATTATTATTATCATTAGTTTATTGTTATGTTGTGTTGTAGCTATTACTAATATTATGATCTTGTAAATCATGGTGATGACAATTATATGATTATATTACTGTAAATAATATTACTGTTATTATTAATATTTTTCATTAATGATAATATAAATATGTTAAATAAAATTGCAAAAATATCTTTCAAATAATATTATTATATTTTTTATATATACAAAATACTATATATTATATAATTATAAATATGTAAAATGTATATTATTGTATATATGATTATATTATTCATTATATATTTATATTTTTCTTATTATGAATAAAACAAAAAATAAATATTCTAATGAGCAGTTTTTTTAATAATAGTAATATTACTGAACATTAAAACTAAATGATAAGAATGTATATCAAACTATATCAATTAAACTAAACAATAATAACACTTCTTGTTGCTGTTTTGCTGTTAATAATATTATTGGTCGTGTTTTATTTAATGGTGATGACGATTATGTGATAATTGTCACTATTAATAATTGTTGTGTTATTATTGTTTCTATTGTTCATTAAAGATTGTTATCGCTATTATCATTATTAATAGTAGTGATATTAATTTTTGGACGTTAATGAAATAAAAGATAAATAAAATGGTGTTACTTTGTGGTGGTTTGTAAATAAATAAACAGCTCCGCTGAAATGACATCATCAGCGTTCCATCACAGAAATCAAACAACAACAAACACGATCTCCACCTTCTCTCCAACGTCTTCATCAAACTCTCACCTCTCACTGTCAGCATCTCTCTGAACCTACAGAAACCCGCTCATCACACCCTCTCTCACAACTTCCAGCATCTTTCTGAACCGACAGGTGAGTGTTTTAAACACCAATTTATTCACTTAAACGGTACCTGCTGATTTAAAGGAGCGACACCGCACTGTGAACGAACATTCATTTGAATTTAAACAACTGGCTAATGATGTTTCTAAACTTAAACCACTGTAACTAGCTGTTCGTTGTTATTTTTAAAGTTCATAATATAGCTTATAATTGGTTAATGTTTGCGGTAAGTTAAAACACACGTGTCTAGGGTTTGTTTAACAGATGGTTGTTGATGTTTACTTGGATGCCAAGGTATTTTAAACAGTTACAAGGGTATTGCTAAGTGGCTGCTCCACACAGTTATTACCAAGTGCCTCAGTTTCAGCCAATCAAAAACGGCAAATGACTAAGGTCATTTCTGATTGGATGGCTTGTCAAAGTATTTTGAGCGAGTAAGGAGGTTTCTTGAAAGCACACTAGCTTGCTCCACACTTACAGTTATTACAAAGTGCCTCAGTTTCAGCCAATCAACAACGGCCAATGAAAAAGGTCATTTCTGATTGGATGGCTTGACCGCGCAGTGGGCGGGACATACAGGCCGGAGACCAGTAAATAGTGGGACACCGGTTACAGGTTAAGGTTAGGAGCGAAATCTGAAAATGTCTTCAGAACGGCAACAGACCAATGCACCACAGCCAGTATTTTATTTTAAATTCATTGAATATGCCACATATTGCAGTTTTTATCTGTTATTTTTGCCTTAATTGTGTCTATCTAGATTTACTGAGTAAGCAACGTAGCTGATGTGCTGAAAATAACGTACACATTATAAAATAGTGCTAGTAAATGGTCCTGCAACTACTGTAGAAACTTCTTTATTAGTAATCCTAGACAGCGAGCATATATCGGTCCACTGGCATAAAAAGGCTGGCACAACACTGACTGTAGACCACTGCTGGTCCACCATCGGACCACTCAGATTACTGTCCTGTACAGGATATAACTCATTTATAATCTCCTCAAACAGATTTTAAATTCACAGGGACTTTTATTCTGGAAAACAAGCTAATACAATATGACCAACAACTATGAGAGATATAATAATGAGTATAAGTCTGATATAAAATGATTATACTAAAAATGTTGACACTGTTAAAGTTATTTAAGATTAAAATTATTTACTAATCTTATTTATAAAGAATAACAAAGGAATCTAAAGAAGGAAAAATGTTTTTTCTCCACAGGAGCTAATTCCAGTCTCCATATAATAACTCAGGACCATGGGCTGCTGCTACTCGTGTTTCCCTAGCAGAGGGAAGGAGGAAAAGGAGCTGAGTGACATCGAGTGCTCCATCCACAATCTTTCGCCAGCTGTTCTTCCAGATACAAGGAAGATTGTCTCTGCTTATGACGTGGAAATCCAGGACCTGGAGGAACCATGGGATAGCCCTTCTGCAGCTCTGGATTTAGTGAGTATTTATCCAGATGTATCTGCAGATGATCTAATCAAGTTTTTTGGGCTTTTCCTGTGTCGTAGGTGCAGCCGGATTCCAGGTCTCAGACCTACAGACCCAGAGATGTGGCTCCGTTCGGTGGATATTCGCCTCGTTTTGTACGGGTGGCACCTCGAACATTTCATCACTCCGGGCAGCGTGGTGTTCCTCTACATGATGTGCCGGGATGTCGTCTCAGCGGAGTTGACCAGTTTGGAGGAGCTGCAGGCCGTCCTGCTCACCTGCCTTTTCATCACGTACTGCTACATCTGCGAGGAGAACCAGATCCCACTGAGCTACTTTGTAGTGACGGACACCATGGAGGCCTTTTGGAGACGCACTCTGGACGTCATCAACCGCTTGAGTGCCAAGATGATGAGGATTAACACCGACCCAGATTACTACGCAGAGGTCTTCGCTGAGCTGCTGGACCAGAAGGACAACTGAAGAAGCTGGCGTAGGTATGTGCTGAGAGGGGATAGCAGGGCACTGGAGGTGGTGCATAGATTAACCTCATTTTAACACAATTTTTTAAAATGTATTGATATTCGTGCAGTTTAATATGTGAGTATTTTTTTTAACAATTTATTTATTTATTTTTTTCACAGAAGGAGTTGAACCCTTCCTCCTCCTCCTCCTCCTCCTTTTCTACACTACCTCCATATGGAGAGTACTTAGAGATGGCTTCCCGTCTTTGATCATCAGACTTTAATGACTTTTATCAGTTAGAGATGATCAGACATCAGCCCATTGTGTATAACCTTGTCTCCTCAAAAGTTTGGACTGTTTTTAATGTGTAAAAAAACAATATCAGTATTTTTAAAATTCTGTTGAAGCATTATTTAACTGACAAAAGCACAAAGCAAAGACTCCAGTGACCAACGTGATTGTATTTTTTAAGCAATACAATTATAAACAATAAAAATGTGTATCTGCATCACGCTCCAAAAAAGTTGGAACCATGTTTACCATTGTGTTGCATCATCTTTCACTGTAATTAGTGCTGCATTATCTTTGACTGTTTAGTCATTTGGGAACTGATAATACTAGTTGCTGCAGGTTTGTTAGAGGAATTCTTGCCTGTTCTTCAATTAAAACCTTTTATAGCTCTAATCTTATATCGAGCATGTACGGGACAAAATTCTTCTTGCAAAACTTCAACATTTGTACTTTCAGTTTTCAATGTCAGTGTTAAAAAATGAAAGGTGATGTAATGTAGTGGCAAATAGGCCTTTGACCCAAGTTTTCGGAGTGTAATGCAGGAGTTAACATTGTTTATATTTACAAAATACAATTCAATTTATCTGTGAAGGCTTTAATTTTTTGTGCCATTGTCAGTGACATAAAGCTTCAGTAGAATAAACAAATTATAGTTTCTTGGTTTTACTTAAAATGTCCCAGCTTTTCTGGAAAGGTTTTTGTAAATACTCTACATACTGTAAATATTATAATCATTTTTTTTAATTGTGCAACAAATACCTAACAATGTCCAGCCGTAAAAATGAACTGACCTCCTTGTATCTGCACTCACTGCCCATTTTCTCAGCTCCACTGTCCATACAGGAGCACTTTGTAGTTCTACAATTACAGAAAGTTTCTTGACTTTCTTAATACCCATTTCACCCAGTTCTTCATTGGTAAGGACCCCCACAGAACACCCACAGAGCAGGTATGATTCAGGTGGTGGATCATTGTCAGCGCTGCAGTGACATTGGTGAGTTGGTGTTTGTTGCGCTGGTACAAGTGGATCAGACACAGCAGTGCTGCAGAAATATTTAAATACATCTACTCACTGGTCACTTGATTAGACACACCTACAATGTTGGTACATGTAAAGTCAGACTGTTTTGGTTGGTGGGCTACTCTCAGTGACACTGATGGGTATAAAAACTCCAGCAGCACTGCTGTTTCTGATCCGCTCGCCCCAGTGTAACAAACGCTAACATAGCACCACTGCATCATTGTCACTGCAGAGCTGAGAATGATCAACCACCCAAATCATACCTGCTCTGTGGGGGTCCTGACCACTGAACAACAGGCTGAAAAGGAGTAAACAACGTATGTAGACCAGCTGATGAGTGTAGAAACAAGGACCTCAATTTTAAACCAGTTATTGTTTTAGATTTTAATGCAAATAAAAAAATAAACACTTTAATTTCACATTATAAACTTTGATTAAATTGTGTATTTAATTATTGTTGAAAAAGTTTATTAAATTTGTATAAACCCTACACTTATACAACTTTATTCTGCAATTTTGTGATGTGTGTAATTATATTTCATATGAGTTTAACTATATAAAGTAGAGAACAGTTTATTTTCAATAAAACAAAGAGAAGGATTATAATGCTGTCTGCCCTAATGGACTGTGTATAAATAAATAAATAAATAAATAAATAGGAGAATGGACTGTGTTAGTGTTAATGGTAATTGTATTGTAACTAATAAAAGTCTTTAAAACCTGTTTGCTGGTGTGAATATTCTTCAGTAGTCTCAAGTGTTTACTAACACTCATTCATTCATTCATTTTCTATAACTGCTTCATCCAGTTCAGTGTCCAAAGCCTACCCTGGATCATTGGGCTCAGGCAGGAACACACCCTGGACAAGGTGACTGTCCATCAAAGGACCTTTTGAGGAGCAAGTTCACCTACCAGCATGTGTTTTTGGCCAATGGGAGCAAACCAGAACACCCAGAGGAAACCCACACAGATAAAAATACTCCTCAGACAGTCACCCGGGACAGGACCCTGCAGCTGTACGGCAGTGATATTACATGTTTCACAAATGTGCCACTTTCTTTACTAACATATCTTTCCAAAACATCATTCAAAACCCAGTCGTGAATCTCAGCAGGATTGATTCCTTAGGTGTATGACATAAGAAACCCTGGCTGTCTGAATCCATCCATTTGACTGTTTCTTTTGGACATAGACGTTTTTAAGGGGAAATGCTCAGCCACGTTTCTCACTGCTTATTTCACTAAGGATGTATGTCCTAGTGTAAAATAAAAACTACACCACATAGACATATTAACAGATGTAGTGGAAATAGTTATGCACACGTTGCGGTGGCATAAGCACTACATAGCGGAGTCAATGATAATTAATTATTATTTTATTACTAATTAATTATTTAATTCATTTTGATAAGCTCCATGTTTGGGAGTGTAGTTATGTAGTGTCTTTACCTGTGTAATTTTAGCTTGGACAAGTAGGCCATCTTCACATATTATACAGCAGAATTAACTAGAATTAACTGTTATTAATGAATTATGCTCATCGACCCGCCGTAGATTCTTGGCTCTGAAATTGAATCTGAACTAGAAGCAATAATTCTGTACAAGAAAAGTGCACACACAACTAACCAAGGATTGTTTTTCTCACACAACTGTTTTATTAAAAATAACATCAAATAATGAATATTGATTATACATTCATATAATGAAATGGATTACAGCGATACATGAGGCAACAGGGAGATTAATATATGAGGAAATTTCTCTATGATAATTACCCTAAATTCTAGAAAGGCTAAGTTAGTAATAAGTAATAAGTTATGTCATAAGTTATATCTATATGTATGTGTACAGTATTATTGGATTAATTAAATATGTGATATAATTGATATTAAGACTACTGAAGTTCAAAGAAGATTGTATTAGATTTATGGAAGCACATCTGTCTCATCAGACTTTGAAATATTACCACCTTTGAATTTGTAACACTGAATATTTTTGTACTGAAATTCTGCATCTGAATATAACTGCTCTTGAATAGAACTTGTGAATATTTTCAATTTTCACTGTTGTTATTCAAGGTTAATAAATTCAGATAAAAAATTCAAGCTCAAAAAAATTCAAACAATATATTTCGAAGTTGCTCAAATTCTGTAGACGAAATTCAGAAACCAAAATTCAGATACACATCCGGGACACCAAGGGTGAGCAATCGATTCATTAGGATTTTCTCTTTCACCTTAAATGCTGCAGTAGTTGCATTCTGTCGCCGCTAGATGGAGAAATACGAACACAACTTCCACACCGTGGAAAAACTACATGTTTAGCTTCCGTCCGCGGATTATTATCTATGGAGAGAGATTAGTCTCAAAATACTTTACAAATGCGTAAATGTTAATCCACAAATAAAACACAAGTCACGGAAATGTTTCACTGTTCACAAATGAACACATCACACTCTGTGTCTCACAGTCTGCAGTTTGTACAAATACAGTTACATTCATAAATACATGTTATTGGATTTCATAGATATAGCACACTTTTATGCGAAAATAAATACATTTGTTTACATTTACATTACAAACATTTGTAATATCAAAGTCTCAAATTTAAAACTCATTTATAAATTGTTGAATCTGCGTTTGTGAATCGAGTCACTCACGTGTTTTCCGTGACGTGCATTTGTTCATTTCCTCTCGCCGGTTTTTGGATTTTGAGACTTTCCTCTCGCATTTCACCCGCTCCAAACACAAACGCAGCCTGATCCACAAATGTAATGGAGACGCATTTGCAGCATTTAATGTGGAAGTTCGAACACAAAGCCCCCCAGCCGCTGAATTCAGCTTCATATCACAGACAGTTAGGAGGGGGATCACTGGGGAACACTTTTGAAGGTGCCCTAAATTTAACGACGTTAAAATCCAACTAGTGATGTGTCGGTTGCGAACGAACCGGTTCAAAGAGCCGGCTCTTGTAAGTGAACGATGAGAGCCGGTTCCCGTCTAAGACCGAGCCATTTTTTTAAGGCTTGTCATTCAACCAATCAGAGAACAACAAGCAAGCTCCAACACTCCGAGCTGAGACACTTGGTTTTCCTGAATGTCAATCTGCCTTCCAAAAAATAGTTGAAGAAAATGTTAAATCAGTTAAATGTTTGTTGACAGTTGTGGTTGTTTTAATCACTACCGCTGAATGCTGCTGTTTTGAACTTTGCAGAGTATTTGTTTATTTTATTACCCAGAAATAGATGATTAATAAGCTATTTTGTAATACCTACCTTTTGGGTTCCATTGGCTGTATTTCAGAGTTTACAAGTGATTTTTTATTAAGGTGTTTAAATAAAAATCCAGTTATTTATACAATTGAATGTGTGAGTGCAATCAGTGAGTTATTACAAGACAGCCATAAAACAATTGGCCATTGCAACACTATTTATTATTTTTAATATTGAACAATAATATATTGTCCATATAGTCATGTAAAATGTAGGTAATATTGTTCTGTACCAGTGGAAATAAGTGGTAAAACAAAGAGCCATTTAGGAGCCGAAAGAGCCGGCTCTTCATGAAGAGCCGAGCCAAAAGAGCCGGCTCCCTAAAAAGAGCCGAAATTCCCATCACTAAATCCAACGGAACTTCCCTAATTTCGCTGCAGACTAGGGTTGTCAAATAAAATACGTTAAAATCATTCCGTATTTTGACTAAAACCGTGTTGCTTACTGGACTGATATGTTTCGTAATTTTGAGATTGGACTGTTAAAACGGGTGGTTTGTTTCAGACAGACCCCCTCAGCCGGAGGGAGGGGCAGATACCCCACGGCTCTGAAACAGAATATGCGCTTCTCATTGGTCATCACTTTTATTCAGCCAATCAGCAGCCAGAGTTAGCTGTCTATCGTTTTGCGGCAGCCAATGGACTCGTAGTCCCGCCTACAGGGGATTGTTTCGCAGCGGTCCTGAGAGCAACAGGTCAGTTCTGAGACACTGGGGAAAACAACAGTGCCCCCTAGCGGTGTCTTGTTCGCCTGCTGGCCACATTTGTGGATCAGGCTGCATTTGTATTTGGAGCGGGTGAAATGCGAGAGGAAAGTCTCAAAAGGAACTGAAGAAATGCACGTCACGGAAAACACGTGAATGACTCGATTCACAAACACAGATTCAACAATTTACAAATAAATTTTAAATTCGAGACAGTGATTTTACAAATATATTCAATGTAAAGTTAAACACATGTATTTATTTTCGCATAAAATTGTGATATGTCTATGAAACCCAAACACATGTGTTTATGAATGTAACTGTATTTGTACAAACTGCAGACTGTGAGACACAGAGTGTGATGTGTTCATTTGTGAACAGTGAAACATATCTGTGACTTGTGTTTTATTTGTGGATTAACATTTACGCATTTGTAAAGTATTTTGAGACAATTCTTTCTCAATAATTACCTCTTTATTTTCAAAGTGTCCAAAAATCTGAAAGTCTCACTAAAGACACAATATAACAGACTATTGATGTCCTGAAGATGAAGAAGTTTTACTGTGGAGATGTTTTGTAAAGGCCCAGTGAACAGAACATGTGATATGACAGAATGTGGAAACATTAACTGTGGGGATACAGTTGTGTGAAAATTAGAGCACCCCATGAAAGCATTTGTCTTTTTAAACATATTTAAACATATGGACATTTGACTTTCATTTGAACAGCACTGAGAGATGGAGCTTATACAAATAAAACTGAAGAACTTACTTATAAACATAGGTTGTACAATGTAATTGTCTTTGGCAGAGAGGATTTGGCGAATTTTTCATGGGTGCAACCCTCATCCTCAGCTCCACTGCTCATCCCACTAATGCATGTTCCTTACAAATGTGGCACCATTGAAAAGGGAAATTCACAGCCTTTTCATTGGTATAAAATATATCACCAAGAAGTATTGTAACAACAAATAAATAATCTACAAACACAAATGTCTATATAAATATTTATAATAATATTCGAAACAAGCAGACATTGTGAATATACACACAGACATTCAGTGTTTAAACAAACACAACTTTATGAATTAAACTCTGCACTTTGGGATGTTATATTTGTATTTCACCTTCTGTAAAATCAACTTCAGATTCTTGATAATCTGAGAATTAAAAAATAAAAAAAGCCATAGGACATTTACTCCACAGTTAATGTTTCCACATTCTGTCACATCACACGCTGTGTTCACAGGGCCATTACAAAACATCTCCACAGTAAAATTTCTTCATCTTCAGGACATCAATAGTTCGTTACATTGTGTCTTTAGTGAGACTTTCAGATTTTTGAGACACTTTGAGAGAAAATCCTAATGAATCGATTGCTCACCCTTGGTGTCCCGGATGTGTATCTCAATTTTCTGTAACTCGTACTTTGGTTTCTGAATTTCGTCTACAGAATTTGAGCAACTTCGAAATATATTGTTTGAATTTTTTTGAGCTTGATTTTTTTATCTGAATGTATTAACTTTGAATAATAACAAGGGCGGCACGGTGGTGCAGCGGGTAGGTGTCGCAGTTACACAGCTCCAGGGGCCTGGAGGTTGTGGGTTCGATTCCTGCTCCGGGTGACTGTCTGTGAGGAGTTGGTGTGTTCTCCCCGTGTTCCGTGGGTTTCCTCCCGGTGCTCCGGTTTCCTCCCACAGTCCAAAAACACACGTTGGTACGTGGATTGGCGACTCAAATGTGTCCGTAGGTGTGAGTATGTGTGTGTCTGAATACACCCTCTCTCGGGGTGTATTCCCGCCTTGCGCCCAATGATTCCAGGTAGGCTCTGGACCCACCATGACCCCGAATCGGATAAGCGGTTACAGATAATGAATGAATAATAACTGTGAAAACGTGTTCTTGAAAATTCACGAGTGCCATTCAAGGGCAATTATATTCAGATGAATAATTTCAGTCCAAAATATTCAGTGCTGCAAATTCAAAGGTGGTAATATTTCAAAGTCTGATGAGACAGATTTGCTTCCATACACTTTAATTTAAAACATGTCACATTCACATAAATAATTAACACTGAAAAAAACAGCGTCCTGTTCGTTTGGATGTGTGATGTATTTCACAAACACTGAAGAATCCTTGGTGTTGTACAGATAAAAGCTTCATGTGTGGGGGGTATTTTACTGAACTGGAACAGATGAATGTTTTCTCTAAAACACCACCAGTGGAACCACAGTGCTGTAACCTCTAAGTCTGTATACACCAAATGTGTCTGACATTCCTCTCTCCCCGTGACAACACTGATGTTCATACGGAATAAAATTGGTGCATTGATGAATCTCAGTGTGGAGGGCTCTATTTCATATGTTAGGTGTCTCTCACAATGTCCTTTTTTTCCCTAATTAATCTACTGTGAATATTATAAGTCACTACCTCCATTGTGAATGTGTGAGTGTGTGTCACCCTGCTAAGGACTGGCATCCCCCTCCAAGGTGTGCGCCCAGTGATTCAGTGTATGCTCCGGACCCACCATGACCCTGAACTGGATAAACGGTTAGAGACTATGAATCAATGAACTATCTCCATTGTTGTTTAAGTTGTATTTAACCTCATACTGTTTTCATACCCTCCTGTTCCATCGCATTTCCGATGCTCAACCACTTGTGAGTTACTTCATCAGGACTATGTTTAACACAGGAGCTCAAAGTGAGAGAGGAACCTTCTCAGAGAATTAACAGGATGCTGCAGGTGTGCTTATTACAAGTGTTTGTCTTTATTTTCAGCTTTAGCTGCAGCATGAAGTTCCTATTAAAACAACACTGTTGAACCACATATGTTCTCTATCATCTCTAGGAGGAAAATACCCACATGATGTAGTGAAGCTCTCAGTAAACAGGGCTGTGAAGCGTATTAGCTTGTTTGACCTTAGCTGTTAGCATGAAACTTGTGCTACTGTTTTTTTGAGTAAAACACTGATCCCATTTAAACAAGCTACTACTGCTTTGGCCAAACCTTTGTTCTCTATTGAGTCTGTGTTCAAATAGGAAACATCTCTTTCTTCAAAACTAAGCTAAATGTGTTCATCTCTGCTGTTATTAATGTAGTGTTGGTAGTGGTTAGCATATTACACAAAAGATTAGCGTTTAATTCCCAGCTTGGCTAGGACGGGCAGACTATAACAATACAAGTCAAATCAATCAATCAATCAAATTTATTTATATAGCGCTTTTCACAACAAAAAGTCATCACAATCAGCTTTACAGAGATCCGGGTCCAAGCCTCCTATGAGCAAGCCAGGGGCCAGAGAACAGAACAGAAGTAAAAGTGAACTGATGACAGATGAATGGGTTATAGTAATGTGAATGTAGACTATTAGTGATGTATGAGTCTGAGGAAGGAGGAGGTGATCAGTGTGAGTTAAAAGTAGGTGCAGAGTTAATTTGAGATAAAAACACATGGCCAAGCATGATAGTGTAGATGAGACAAGGCCAGGATCTTGTACAGGACACAGGGGCTGGATCAGGGCAACACCTGGAGAGCAGCAGGACATCTCAAAGCATGAGAGAGACAGGAGAAAGGAAACCAGACAAAGGGAACAAATAAAAATACAGAGGTTAGTAGGGTCATGGTAAAGAACGGGCAAAATTGTCCTGCGAAAAAAGCTTCCACTGCTCAGGCAAGAGAACCCAGCAACAGACAGCGTGTTGGCGGTTACCAGAAAGCTAACTAACAAAGCTGTAGCTATGGTCATATGACAGAGTTAATACAGAGCAGTGATAATATGAAAACCAGCTTGAACACTAATAGAGAAGGATTAACCTGAAAGTGAGGGATTAACCAAAAGCTTGTTTGAAAAGGTAGGTTTTTAATCTAGATTTAAAGACTGAGAGTGTGTCTGAGCCCCGAACAGTAACCAGAGGCTATTCCGGAGTTGATTAGCTTTGTGAGAAAACGCTCTTCCTCCTGCAGTGTTTTTCTTAATGCGAGGAACTAAGAGTTGATGGGCATCCTGTGAATGAAGTGTACGTGACGGGCGATAAGGTGTGAGACGTTCAGTAAGATACTGTGGGCCTAATCCATTTAGAGATTTATAAGCTAAGAGGAGTATTTTATAGTCAATGCGAAATTTTACAGGTAGCCAGTGTAGGGACGAGAGAACTCGGATGATATAGTCAAATATTCTAGCTCTAGTGAGCACCCTGGCTGCTGCATTTTGAACTAACTGAAGCTTGTGTAACGCTTTGCATGAGCTCCCTGCCAGGAGTGCATTGCCGTAGTCTAGACGTGAAGTTATAAAAGCATGCACTAGTTTCTCTATATCCTCTTTTAAGGATAAGATATGCCGAATTTTGGCAACATTGCGTAGGTGGAAGAAGGTGGTTTTGACTGTATTGGATATGTGGGTATCAAATGTGAGAGTCGAATCAAAGGCTACCCCTAAGTTTTTAATGATGGTACTGTGTAGAGTGAACAATACAGGGCCAAGCACTGATCCTTGTGGAACACCATATTTAACTAAAGTATGATTAGAGGATTATTATTATTCAGATAAATAAAATGATAACGGTCAGATAAATAGGATCTGAACCAAGAGAGGGCAGATCCTTTTATTCCTACCAGATTTTCCAGCCTATCAAGAAGCATCACATGATCTATGGTATCAAACGCTGCACTCAGGTCAAGCAGCACCAGAATGGAGATATAGCCCTTACAAAGTGAAAGGGGGAAGTCATTAGTTACTCTTGTTAGAGCTGTTTATGTGCTGTGATTTGGTCTAAATCCAGACTGAAAAATGTCATGAATGTCATTGATTTGTAGGTAAGAGCACAACTGCTGTGACACGACTTTTTCTAGAATCTTAGCAATAAAATGGAGGTTTGATATTGGCCTTTGCGAGCACAAGAGGGTCAAGATTGGGTTTTTTAATCATTGGTTTGATCACCGCTAGTTTCAGAGGTTTTGGTAGATATCCAATGTTGAGGGATGAGTTTATTATTGTGAGTGAAAATCCAAGTCCATGAACAAGACTCCTAATGCTGCATTTTTCAACCTCTGTACCATGATTATTAGTTCGATAAGTGAGTTTAACGTCAATGTCAACTTTTAGTGCTGACAGTTTCCTTTCATCTGATTGTATTTATTTATTAAGGTTCTTCTCAGTAGTAATAGTAAAGAGTATTTAGCCATTTATTTAATTGTCCATCAGTAAATATCCTACTACTGTTTTATTCTGATCTCTTTTTAAATGTATTTTTGATCACTCACTGTAGACATATCGCACATTAACAGAGTGAAACATGACAGTGACCAACAGAGGGACTGACAGATTGTGTGGACAAGGAGAAATGATGCAGGGACTGTTGTGGTTTCCTGAGAAGCTAAAAGAATATAAGAGAGACACACAAAGGAAGTGTGGTAAAGAGGGTGTGTTTCTCTTTGAGGGATGTTGGTGTGTGTAGACGGGTTGGTGATAATGGAGAGATCCTTTATTATGCTTGTTGTCTTTCACTTAACTGCAGGTTAGTGCTAAATGTTTTTATTTGGTTTTCAGAGTAATGTATGTTAGCTGGCGGCACGGTGGCGCAGCAGGTAGTGTCGCAGTCACACAGCTCCAGGGACCTGGAGGTTGTGGGTTCGATTCCCGCTCCGGGTGACTGTCTGTGAGGAGTTGGTGTGTTCTCCCCGTGTCCGCGTGGGTTTCCTCCGGGTGCTCCGGTTTCCTCCCACAGTCCAAAAACACACGTTGCAGGTGGATTGGCGACTCGAAAGTGTCCGTAGGTGTGAATGTGTCTGTGTTGCCCTGTGAAGGACTGGCGTCCCCTCCAGGGTGTATTCCCGCCTTGCGCCTGATGATTCCAGGTAGGCTCTGGACCCCCCGCGACCCTGAACTGGATAAGCGGTTACAGATAATGGATGGATGGATGTATGTTAGCTTTTAACTCACAATAAGACATGTGCTACATATGGGATGGTGATCCCCACCTTGGGTAGGTTTCTGTAAGGATTTTGGTGTGTTCTCCCTGTATCTGTGTGGGTTTCTTCCAGGTGCTTCGGTTTGCTCCCATGGTCAAATAACACATGCTTGTAGGCAGGTGATTCAGGTGTGTCCATAGCTGTGAGTGTGTGGTCTCTTGCGATAGACTTTCCAGTGATTCCAGGTAGTGGTTACAGAGAATGAATGAATGAATGAATGAATGAATGAGCTGTTTTGTGTGTTTGTGCAGGCTGCACTCTCTCGGGTGAACGGAGGTTAAAAGATGTCACTGGACACAAGGGTGGGTCAGCACTGATGCCCTGCTCCTGCACTGACCCTCTGTCCAAACCTCAGACCATCACCTGGACTGTTTATAGAGGGAAAAGAATGGTGACTGATGTTTTCAGTGATCGCCAGTATAGAGGCAGACTACAGCATTTTAATGAATCTTCTCCTGCTAATCTCTCTGTCTATATCTGAATATATATATTTATTTTAATTAAGCTTTTGATACACTGCCTTTAAAGGAACAGTACATTATATTTTTACCTTAAAATTCTAGTATCAAAATCATTGTGATGCTTCACTGAACTGTAACAGAGAGAACAGAGCCTCTATTGTTGTTACTCGAAGGTCAGCACTGCAGAAACTGCACTATGTAGCTTTTGAAGGAGGGCAGAAAACCACAACCCCTCCCTCCCTTTCCCAGGAGCAAAATACCCCAATCTTACCTAGTGTTCTATGATCAATATATGTAAAACATCCCTTTTCTGATTGGTTGATTTGAACTGTGATCTATACTCTTCGAGCCAGAGCTTGGCATTCACTGGGTGAACCTTAAAGTAGCTGAATTCATTTATTAAAGGGGCTCTAAAATGTTTGTATTTTTAAGGTCTGAGCTCACTGCAGAGAGGATGAAACAGACTGTTGTTGTATGCTCTGCATAAAAAAGCAGAATACACTTCCGTCTGATGTTTGTGCTGCATTCCACAGAGACAGAATATTTGGACTAAATGTAGACTGTCTGCAGATGATTTTTTCTAAATCAACACAAGGGGGAGCCACTTTTACTGCTTCTGCTCTAAACCTGTATATACCGACTGTATTTGGCTTTCCTCTCTCTGTGATAACACTGATTTATATCATTTTAAAACCTAAAATATACACACTCCAAGTTGATTGTGTCTGTAATTATGGCCTTCAGAGTATTCACTGGTTCTGCTCCCATCTACCTCAATAGACTCTTAAAACCATATGTTAGTGCCCGCCCTCTCCGTTCCTCAAAAGAGCGCCAACTAACACGACCAACCCCCCGTACAGGTCAGTTGAGGCTATTCTCATCTCTGGTACCACGCTGGTGGAACGAGCTTCCAAGCACTATCAGAGCAACAGAAACCCTCTCCGCATTCAAGAAATCATTGAAAACCCAGCTCTTCCGAGAGTATCTTTTGCACTGAATGTCTTTAATGCACTTATTACTTCCTGGCATATTGCGCTTAATGTAAGGTATTTTGTATAATTTGTGCTGTAGTTCGAATGTTAGATCCTCTTTTGTAAGTCGCTTTGGATAAAAGCGTCTGCCAAATGCGTAAATGTAAATGATTTGAAATACCCAAGCTTTCGCTAGTTTTCAGAGACATGTCCAAGCCACACAAGCCCAGATGGGAATTTCAGATAACACAGAGCAGGCTCGTAAACCACTCTCCAGGGACCTTCTTTATGACCCAAGGCCACACAGGGTCAAGAGGATAATGTTTTGGGAGACGCTCCTGAGGATCAGTTTTTGCTCTGTATAAAACTGCTTAATGAAGAACGTCTCAAACTATAGAATTAAACCTTAATTCCCATTGGTTTAAAACTATTTGAAGTTACATATGTGCACAACTGTTTGAAATTACTTCCATTTGGACGATCAAAATGGGTGGGATGAATTAATATGTGTTTAAAGTCATTTTTGTTTTATATGAAATTTATTTAGAACCAAGGTAGACACATACTATGTGTGTAGTTGGTTAATAATTATGTAAAACACGGTTGTCTTAATGATACTACTTTGTGTTAACATCTTTTATATTGAAAAAGTATGATTCAGAATCCTGGGACGTTCATTGAAAAGGGATGGTCTTCAAGCCTTTGTCTTGTCAAGTGTCATAAATTGTATGTGATGTCACTACCAAGGTACAGGAAGCCAATCAGGAGCAAGAGGGGCTCCAATCTTATCCAATCAGAGATTAAAGGTGGGCTTTCAAAATTCTGATTAAAAAGCCAGTGGCGCCAAATGAAAGTGACATCAACTTCAAAGCTTCAGACACGTTGGGCTTCTTCTTTCCCCACACCTTCGCTTAACTTCACACTTTTTCTCTTTTAGACTTTTTCAAGGCTAAAGAGGAAAATGATTCGGGTTTTGAAATGACTCTGCAGACGTCACACTCATGGCTTTCTTAAACAGTCTTGGGCCCCTCAAGCGTGGTCCAGATAGAACAGAAGTTCTATTTTAATTTTATCTCTTGTAGAAAACTATAGATTAAGAAAAGCTGTAGTTTAACTCTAGCAAAAATTCAACGCCACACCCAGAGCATGAAGGAAACCTTACACCTCTGACCCTCAAAGGGACGACAAAGCTTCCGGACCGGCAACGAAGAAGACGGCTACACGCACCCCAGAATGACCTTCTGAGATGAGGAGAAACCTGCCCAGGAGAGACCGGCAGGGACGTGTCTCCCACAAGGCGGCAGATCAGCGATGACAGAGAATCCCCACAGAGAACGGAGGGGTCCCCATGACGGAGGGGTCGCCGTGTCTGAAAAGGGGGAGAAAAGGAACGCCCGCGACTGCAATGCTACAAGACCCACAGCGGAAAGTACAGCGCATCATGATCCCAGCTATCTCCAGTCTCCAGCATCTCCGTAAGGTCACATGGTTTCATTTCTGTCATTGCTCAGGAGGTTGGTGCTGAATGCTAGCTGGGATTAATTTAGCCTTTCTAGAATTTAGGGTAATTATCATAGAGAAATTTCCTCATATATTAATCTCCCTGTTGCCTCATGTATCGCTGTAATCCATTTCATTATATGAATGTATAATCAATGTTCATTATTTGATGTTATTTTTAATAAACCAGTTGTGTGAGAAAAACAATCCTTGGTTAGTTGTGTGTGCACTTTTCTTGTATAGAATTATTGCTTCTAGTTCAGATTCAATTTCAGAGCCAAGAATCTACGGCGGGTCAATGAACATAATTCATTAATAACAGTTCTAATTCTAGTTAATTCTGCTGTATAATATGTGAAGATGGCCTACTTGTCCAAGCTAAATTTACACAGGTAAAGACACTACATAACTACACTCCCAAACATGGAGCTTATCAAAATGAATTAAATAACAAATTAGTAATAAAATAATAATTAATTATCATTGACTCCGCCATGTAGTGCTTATGCCACCGCAACGTGTGCATAACTATTTCCACTACACCTGTTAATATGTCTATGTGGTGTAGTTTTTATTTTACACTAGGACATACATCCTTAGTGAAATAAGCAGTGAGAAACGTGGCTGAGCATTTCCCCTTAAAAACGTCTGTGTCCCAAAGAAACAGTCAAATGGATGGATTCAGACAGCCAGGGTTTCTTATGTCATACACCTAAGGAATCAATCCTGCTGAGATTCACGACTGGGTTTTGAATGATGTTTTGGAAGGATATGTTAGTAAAGAAAGTGGCACATTTGTGAAACATGTAATATCACTGCCGTACAGCTGCAGGGTCCTGTCCCGGGCAACTGTCTGAGGAGTATTTTTATCTGTGTGGGTTTCCTCTGGGTGTTCTGGTTTGCTCCCATTGGCCAAAAACACATGCTGGTAGGTGAACTGGCTCCTCAAAAGGTCCTTTGATGGACAGTCGCCTTGTCCAGGGTGTGTTCCTGCCTGAGCCCAATGATCCAGGGTAGGCTTTGGACACTGAACTGGATGAAGCAGTTATAGAAAATGAATGAATGAATGAGTGTTAGTAAACACTTGAGACTACTGAAGAATATTCACACCAGCAAACAGGTTTTAAAGACTTTTATTAGTTACAATACAATTACCATTAACACTAACACAGTCCATTCTCCTATTTATTTATTTATTTATACACAGTCCATTAGGGCAGACAGCATTATAATCCCTCTCTTTGTTTTATTGAAAATAAACTGTTCTCTACTTTATATAGTTAAACTCATATGAAATATAATTACACACCACAAAATTGCAGAATAAAGCTGTATAACAGTGTAGGGTTTATACAAACTTAATCAACTTTTTAAACAATAATTAAATACACAATTTAGTAAAAGTTTATAATGTGAAATTAAAGTGTTTATTTTTTTATTTGCATTAAAATCTAAAACAATAACTGGTTTAAAAATGAGGTCCTTGTTTCTACACTCATCTGCTGGTCTAAATACGTTGTTTACTCCTTTTCAGCCTGTTGTTCAGTGGTCAGGGCACCCACAGAGCAGGTATGATTTGGGTGGTTGATCATTCTCAGCTCTGCAGTGACAATGATGCAGTGATGCTATGTTAGCGTTTGTTACACTGGGACGAGCGGATCAGAAACAGCAGTGCTGCTGGAGTTTTTATACCCATCAGTGTCACTGAGAGTAGCCCACCAACCAAAACAGTCTGACTTTACATGTACCAACATTGTAGGTGTGTCTAATCAAGTGACCAGTGAGTAGATGTATTTAAATATTCCTGCAGCACTGCTGTGTCTGATCCACTTGTACCAGCGCAACAAACACCAACTCACCAATGTCACTGCAGCGCAGATGAACCAATGATCCACCACCTGAATCATACCTGCTCTGTGGGTGTTCTGTGGGGATCCTTACCAATGAAGAACTGGGTGAAATGGGTATTAAGAAAGTCAAGAAACTTTCTGTAATTGTAGAACTGCAAAGTGCTCCTGTATGGACAGTGGAGCTAAGAAAATGGGCAGTAAGTGCAGATACAAAGAGGTCAGTTTATTTTTATGGCTGGACATTGTTAGGTATTTGTTGAACAATTAAAAAAAAATGATTATAATATTTACAGTATGTAGAGTATTTACAAAAACCTTTCCAGAAAAGCTGGGACATTTTAAGTAAAACCAAGAAACTATAATTTGTTTATTCTACTGAAGCTGATATTGTTTTTTTTTACACATTACAACATTACAACAGCCCAAACTTTTGAGGAGACAAGATTATACACAATGGGCTGATATCTGATCATCTCTAACTGATAAAAGTCATTAAAGTCTGATGATCAAAGACAGGAAGCCATCTTTAAGTACTCTCCATATGGAGGTAGTGTAGAAAAGGAGGAGGAGGATGAGGAGAAAGGGTTCAACTCCTTCTGTGAAAAAAATAAAATAAATAAATTGTTAAAAAAATACTCACATATTAAACGGCACAAATATCAATACATTTTAAAAAATTGTGTTAAAATGAGGTTAATCTATGCACCACCTCCAGTGCCCTGCTAACCCCTCTCAGCACATACCTACGCCAGCTTCTTCAGTTGTCCTTCTGGTCCAGCAGCTCAGCGAAGACCTCTGCGTAGTAATCTGGGTCGGTGTTAATCCTCATCATCTTGGCACTCATGCGGTTGATGATGTCCAGAGTGCGTCTCCAAAAGGCCTCCTTGGTGTCCGTCACTACAAAGTAGCTCAGTGGGATCTGGTTCTCCTCGCAGATGTAGCAGTACGAGATGAAAAGGCAGGTGAGCAGGACGGCCTGCAGCTCCTCCAAACTGGTCAACTCCGCTGAGACGACATCCCGGCACATCATGTAGAGGAACACCACGCTGCCCGGAGTGATGAAATGTTCGCGGTGCCACCCGTACAAAACGAGGCGAATATCCACCGAACGGAGCCACATCTCTGGGTCTGTAGGTCTGAGACCTGGAATCCGGCTGCACCTACGACACAGGAAAAGCCCAAAAAACTTGATTAGATCATCTGCAGATACATCTGGATAAATACTCACTAAATCCAGAGCTGCAGAAGGGCTATCCCATGGTTCCTCCAGGTCCTGGATTTCCACGTCATAAGCAGAGACCATCTTCCTAGTATCTGGAAGAACAGCTGGCGAGAGATGGTGGATGGAGCACTCGATGTCACTCAGCTCCTTTTCCTCCTTCCCTCTGCTAGGGAAACACGAGTAGCAGCAGCCCATGGTCCTGAGTTATTATATGGAGACTGGAATTAGCTCCTGTGGAGAAAGAAAACATTTTTCCTTCACTAGATTCTTTTGTTATTCTTTATAAATAAGATTAGTAAATCATTTTAATCCAGCACAGTGTCAACATTTTTAGTATAATCATTTTATATCAGACTTATACTCATTATTATATCTCTCATAGTTGTTGGTCATATTGTATTAGCTTGTTTTCCAGAATAAAAGTCTCTGTGAATTTAAAATCTGTTTGAGGAGATTATAAATGAGTTATATCCTGTACAGGACAGTAATCTGAGTGGTCCGATGGTGGACCAGCAGTGGTCTACAGTCAGTGTTGTGCCAGCCTTTTTATGCCAGTGGACCGATATATGCTCGCTGTCTAGGATTACTAATAAAGAAGTTTCTACAGTAGTTGCAGGACCATTTACTAGCACTATTTTATAATGTGTACGTTATTTTCAGCACGTCAGCTACGTTGCTTGCTCAGTAAAACTAGATAAACACAATTAAGGGAAAAAAAACAGATAAAAACTGCAATATGTGGCCTATTCCATGAATTTAAAATAAAATACTGGCTGTGGTGCACTGGTCTGTTGCCGTTCGGAGGACATTTTCAGATTTCGCTCCTAACCTTAACCTGTAACCGGTGTCCCACTATTTACTGGTCTCCGGCCTGTATGTCCCGCCCACTGTGCGGTCAAGCCATCCAATCAGAAATGACATTTTTCATTGGCCGTTTTTGATTGGCTGAAACCGAGGCACTTTGTAATAACTGTAAGTGTGGAGCAAGCTATTGTGCTTTCAAGAAACCTCCTTACTCGCTCAAAATACTTTGACAAGCCATCCAATCAGAAATGACCTTAGTCATTTGCCGTTTTTGATTGGCTGAAACTGAGGCACTTGGTAATGACTGTGTGGAGCAGCCACTTAGCAATACCCTTGTAACTGTTTAAAATACCTTGGCATCCAAGTAAACATCAACAACCATCTGTTAAACAAACCCTAGACACGTATGTTTTAACTTACCACAAACATTAACCAATTATAAGCTATATTATGAACTTTAAAAATAACAACGAACAGCTAGTTACAGTGGTTTAAGTTTAGAAACATCATTAGCCAGTTGTTTAAATTCAAATGAATGTTCGTTCACAGTGCGGTGTCGCTCCTTTAAATCAGCAGGTACCGTTTAAGTGAATAAACTGGTGTTTAAAACACTCACCTGTCGGTTCAGAAAGATGCTGGAAGTTGTGAGAGAGGGTGTGATGAGCGGGTTTCTGTAGGTTCAGAGAGATGCTGAGAGTGAGAGGTGAGAGTTTGATGAAGACGTTGGAGAGAAGGTGGAGATCGTGTTTGTTGTTGTTTGATTTCTGTGATGGAACGCTGATGATGTCATTTCAGCGGAGCTGTTTATTTATTTACAAACCACCACAAAGTAACACCATTTTATTTATCTTTTATTTCATTAACGTCCAAAAATTAATATCACTACTATTAATAATGATAATAGCGATAACACGACCAATAATATTATTAACAGCAAAACAGCAACAAGAAGTGTTATTATTGTTTAGTTTAATTGATATAGTTTGATATACATTCTCATCATTTAGTTTTAATGTTCAGTAATATTACTATTATCAATAAAACTGCTCATTAGAATATTTATTTTTTGTTTTATTCATAATAAGAAAAATATAATAAATTAAATATATAATGAATAATATAATCATATATACAATAATATACATTTTACATATTTATAATTATATAATATATAGTATTTCGTATATATAAAAAATATAATAATATTATTTGAAAGATATTTTTGCAATTTTATTTAACATATTTATATTATCATTAATGAAAAATAGTAATAATAACAGTAATATTTTTACAGTAATATAATCATATAATTGTCATCACCATGATTTACAAGATCATAATATTAGTAATAGCTAAACAACACCAACATAACAATAAACTAATGATAATAATAATAATAATAATAATAATAATAATAATAATAATAATAATAATCGCTCTTACCAAATGATTTCATACATTATAAATTATAATTTGAATATAAGTGTATTTTAATATGTTTAATATATTTTAAGTTTCTGCCGTATATAACATCACTTCTGGGCATTTTGCTGAAAACACAAACACAGTAAACCACTTTCAGCTTCATCTGTAACATTCAGAGACTTTGCTCATCAACATCTCACAGACATTACAGGGCAATTATAACAGTGAGCATAATGTACATTTTGCTACAGTGATTTGTCACAAGATGCATTTTATACACTCTACAAAGAGGTTTAAAATCCTGCCTTTAGTGTCTGCAGTGTGTTGTCCTTTTGTTTGGAAGAGGCCTTTTTTTTAGCCTTCATGAACCCTTCTCTCAGCAGACTCATATCAGCTGAATCGTACCAACATTCATTATACTTTTAGAGTTTAAACTTTATTTTTAACATTCAGTCTGACATATCTGATACCCTTCTCTGTCCCACACCTGTAGAACCCATCTTCATCGCTCAGGTTAGATATGAGCAGAGAGAGAGATTAGCAGGAGAATCCTCATTAGACCACGGTATGTAGTCTGTCTCTGTAGTGACCATCAGGAAATGCATCAGTCCAGGTTCTCCCAGTGTCCTTAACTCTCCGGGTTAACGTCTGAGGTTTGGTCTCTGGGTCAGCGAGCGCAGGAGCAGGGCAACAGTACTGACCCACCCATGTTTCCCATGATTTCTTTTAACTTCTTTTCACCTGAGAGAGTGCAGCCTGCACAAACACATAAAGAAGGGCTCTTATCTTTACATATGAATAAGAAAATAACACACAACACACACCTTCTACCACACTGCCTTTGTTTGTGTGTCATACTCCCTTTGGTTTTTAGGAAACCTCAACAGACAAACAGTCATTTCTGCTTTTTCACAAGGATTCATTTAAAGATAATAGCTAAGAAACTCAGATGTTTATTTGCTGTATCAGATTTTCAGTGGATCATACGTTTCCACACACTTTGTTAGTATTTGTTGTATTCTAAATTTAAGCTTGGGGAAGCATAGCACAAGCTTCTGACAATTCTCTTCCACATTTATCTCATTCCTCCTGAGGGAACTGCTGTATTTCAGTCCAATGTTTTTGGCCTCCATGCTCAGACATGCTTTATCTTTTTAGCCCTCCACATTTTTATATGGGATTCAGGTCGGGATTTTTGTGCTGTTCACTCCAATGCATTCACCTTTTTACCCTCTGGCCACTTTGTCACTACTTAGGATGAATGCTTAGGATGATCTTCCTTCTGGAAACTCGTGTGACCAAGTTTCAGCTTTCTAGTTGTGGGTCAGTGTTGGGTCAGTATTAAATCACACTAAATAATCTTCCACAGTTTCTCAAAATTGCTTTACAGACACAATCAACTTGGAGTGTGTATATTTTAGGTTTTAAAATGATATAAATCAGTGTTATCACAGAGAGAGGAAAGCCAAATACAGTCGGTATATACAGGTTTAGAGCAGAAGCAGTAAAAGTGGCTCCCCCTTGTGTTGATTTAGAGAAAAAAATCATCTGCAGACAATCTACATTTAGTCCAAATATTCTGTCTCTGTGGAATGCAGCACAAACATCAGACTGAAGTGTATTCTGCTTTTCTATGCAGAGCATACAACAACAGTCTGTTTCATCCTCTCTGCAGTGAGCTCAGACCTTAAAAATACAAACGTTTTAGAGCCCCTTTAATAAATTTATTCAGCTACTTTAAGGTTCACCCAGTGAATGCCAAGCTCTGGCTCGAAGAGTATAGATCACAGTTCAAATCAACCAATCAGAAAAGGGATGTTTTATATATATTGATCATAGAACACTAGGTAAGATTGGGGTATTTTGCTCCTGGGAAAGGGAGGGAGGGGTTGTGGTTTCCTACCCTCCTTCAAAGGCTACATAGTGCAGTTTCTGCAGTGCTGACCTTGGAGTAACAACAATAGAGGCTCTGTTCTCTCTGTTACAGTTCAGTGAAGCATCACAATGATTTTGATACTGGAATTTTAAGGCAAAAATATAATGTACTGTTCCTTTAAAGGCAGTGTATCAAAAGCTTAATAAAAAATAATAAATAAATAAATATATATATAATACTCTGCATTAGTCATGAGGTAAAAAAAACATTTGTGTGTGCACTAACATGCCACAGAGCAAAAAAAACCGCAGTGTTTATATCCGCCGGTTTATCTCAGGTATTACAGGTCCAAAGTCGACGGTCAGTGTACCAAATTTAAGCGTCAAGTCTCCGAAAGAAATGGTTATTCCAAACGTCAGAACTCATCCTCAACTAAACCCCAAAACATTTGTGTCTCGAATCCTGAAGAACTCAGAAGCGACTAACACAAAATGTATACTAGCGCTGACCTTTGTTTGTCGCCTTCAAAATGAGACCAAATTTGAGTATTTCCATCAAACCGTTCATTAGTAATCCTCATGTTTGTGTAAAGAGTATTGTCAATAAAAGTACAATAAATAATAAAAAATAAATAAATAAAATCTGATCCCCCACGTTCCATGTGAACGTTCTTTTAATGTTTTCTGACATACGTGTTTTACATCAATGTTTGAGGTAAGGTACACTTTGAAAGATGAGGATGAGATCTGAGCTCGTGAGAAACACACCACTGTGTAACTTAGACTCTCGGCTTTCCAACGACACGTCAATCAAGTCTGTAGACCAGTCGGGCAGAGTTATGGCGAGGGACCAACACAGACCCATATTTCAGTAGAACGCATTTGTTTAAAGCGACTAACAGACCCGGAAGCTGTGAGAGATGACTCAAACGGTTTTATTTGGCAGCCTCAAGTTCAACAAACAATGGTCAAGGCAATAAACATGTCTTCAAAGCTTAGATTTCTTTTACTAGATGCATTTCCCCCACTGGCCATTTAAATACAGGAAAGAGTGTGAGGGAGGTTGCCTCTCTCTACAGCCAATCAAGGTGAAGCTCCCGACTCCCAATGCCTCTGTCATTTAAAGGCAGTACTGGTTTAGAAACACGTGTAAACACCAGAAATAAACTAGATAAATCGGAAAAAATACACCATAACAAAAGGTTTTTTCCTGTTTGGTGAGGGTAAAAGACCACTAGGAGAGGTACATGAGACTAGTGTCTACATTGTAAGATATTGATTTAGGTGCAGACAAGATAAACACGCTGTATTTCTGCAGTAAAGTGGTGAGCTTGGGGTCTTTAGAGACTCCAAAGGGACACTTGAAGAGGCCACCTGCTCACTGTCTACTCCAGCGAATAACTTCAAATCAGTAGGAAGTATCAACTTCCAAGAAAAGCCTATGTTCTAGATGGTTTTTATCAGATTTTGATTACTTAAGATAAATTTCAATACCTCTAAATGGTTATTCTTACAAATTTGAATGGTTTTCTGTAAAATTCAATCATGATACTGCCTCTAGTTTATTCACTGACTGAGCAGGAAGCTTCCAGATTTGAGTCTGTAATTTCAGGCGGAAAATGGAAAGAATAGTTAATCGTTAGCCAGGTATGTGCAGCTATGCTTGAATATAAACATTTATATAAATGTAAACATTTTCACACAGTGGACAACACATAGGGAATAGGAAGGCTTTTGAGATTGAGCATGTATTTTGCCCAGCTGTCTTCACACTGCAGGCTAACTTGTTTTGTGTTTTTATTTGTTTTAAGTAGGAAAACTTAACAGAGAAGAGTGAACATTCTAGTTCTCTTTATTAAGTACATATAAAGTCACAGATGTATTTGAGACGCCATGTTGAGGAACACGTATGTAACTTAGAAGTAAAAAGACAGAATGAAATAGTAATAATAATAATACTGATAGTAATAAACAATTTGCACAAAACATAGTGCTTCATAGCTGTAACATGTATGATGGCACGAGTTCATAAACATTGGAAGCAAAACAATAAGAAATAGAGAAGGTTCTACGAAAAGCACAGCTTTGTACAATGTGTTTTTTGTGTTTTAGAGGCTTGCTGGGTCATGCACCCCAAGGGGACATCTAAGGTCTTTGAAGAATGTATTGGGGACACCTTAAAATATGCACCGAACAGGGGAACAAGGGTAAGTCACATAATTGGTCATCAATAGGCTTTTTTTCTTTTTATTTGTTTAAAGAAACATGTCATACTCCAAGGAAGGGGTCTCCAAACCTTTTTCAAAGGGGGCCAATCTGGATCATATCAAATTCTTAAGGGTCAGTCTCTCTTTTCATATATATTATTCATAAAGTATTTATAACAGTGTATACAAAATACGAAAAACACAAATGTACAAAAACATTTTTTTGATCACCCCCTCCTTTCTTTAGTCCTTCATGAGTGTGTGGGTAGAACTGGTCTCTCCCTTGCACTGTAAAGAGCCATAAATTTTCTGTGTGTGTATTTAGAGAAAGTGGGGTAAAAGACACCGCTGCCCAGAGAGAATCAGAGAGAGTAAAAAAAGTGTTTAGAGAAAGTGGGAAATATGATAAAGAATGAAAGATTTAGAAATTAATAGGGAAAGACATTTGTAATGGTAAAATTTATGAGTTTCGATCAAGGATAGTTAGTAAATAATTTTATGAACCTCTAAATTGAGGACTTTGTATTTGTAATGAAAATGAGCCTTGAACAGAAGACGTTTTTAAATAAAACTGGGAGACTGTAAATTAAAGAAAACAGTAGAAAATGAGCTCCAGAAAGATGTTTTTTAGATGCCGAAAATAGAAAAAAGGAGAGCATTGTGTGTGTACAAAGGGACAGGATGAGAATTAAGAGATACACTTGTGCTGAGCTTAAATTATGTAAATAATACCAGTAATAATTTGAATAACATACACATAAAATAAGGCAGAGAATTAATGTGGATAAATTAACATGTATATATTTTTGTCAAGCAAATTTGTGTTACACGACCACCAGAATAAAGCTGAAAGCAGGTGGTGCCATCAATACAAGGTAGAAGGAGAGAGAGAGAGAGAGAGAGGGAGAAGCCAAACTGAGTAAAGGGAAGTGTGACTCTATTCTCACACATATACACAAACACAGGATTAATTTGATTACACTACAAACACACAGTTTATAAGTTGAAGTTGTGAAGTCAAAAATGGGGAATAAGTTAATGAAACCCGAACAAAGATGAGATTACACCATTTTCCCTGATGTTGTCTGAAGGGGTGAGAACAAAGGCAGAATTGTCAGAATGCATGAAGCAGTGGAAAAAAGAAACAGCTAAAAAAGAAAAGCAATGGCCGCTTAGAGGTTCATTTGATGTTGAATAATGTCAGGAGGTGAGAGAGAGGGTGGATAGAAAAATTACTAGAACTAAGGCCCAGGTCGGGAGGAAAATTACGTTGCTTAGCAATAAATAACAAGCTTTTGAAACTCATGCAATTAAAATGAGAGAAAAAAGTGCAGGAGACAGAAAGGGAAGTCCCAGGAAAAGATAAGAGACACAGTGACGAAGGAAGACAGGGAGTTAAAGATAGACCCCCACCATATGCCCCTGAAATAAAGTGTGCAGCAGACAAGACAGCCAGAAGCACAACAGTATCAGAGACCTCCTGTATACTGCTGGACTTGTGGTAAGCCAGGCCACTACAGTTGTGATTGCCAGAGTCAAGAATGGTATTAATGGTGCCCAGGAGACCTAAGGGGGGAGTATCTAAATTTGGTTGCCTCAACAGTGGCAAATGAAGAACCAGTAGTGCCAATTAGTATAAATGGTCAACACTTTGTGAACAAAGTGATTCAGAAAATCTCACAAGCACTGAGAATCATACACAGACTAGGGTGTGTTTATCATCCTCAGTCACAAGGCAGAGTAGAAAGGCAAAATGGAATAATTTGTGCAAAGATTATGGCAGATAGAAAACAGAAAAAAAACCTTTAGCATTGATGAGCATGAGAATGTCAACCAACAGAGTCACTCACCTAACGCCTCATGAAATGTTAACTGGTCGACCAATGCCAGTAACATACTTGAAGGGACCCACCCATGGCCCCAACATTAAACAGATGCAAAAAGAACTACAAGAGTATGTCAAGTGAAGAAAAAAAAAACACTCCCATCAGCTACACCCACTGTGCAACAACAAAGCACAGACACAGGAGCAGAAGCAAGGGACCAGACAACGCCAGCACCACACATCATCAAGCCAGGTCTGAGCAGAGTACAAAGACCAGTAATTAGGAGCGTCACTAGAGCTACACCACCATCAGCTGACTCTGACTGATTGATGTTGAGTCTAGGCAACGGCTGGCAAACAGTCATCCAGACTCATTTTTATTTTTTAGCTCAGTTTGAGGAGTGAGACAAGCGCCGCCTCTGCTGCAGTAATGAAAAAAACAAAAACACAGGACACAGAACAACTAATTAACTCTGACTGAATAATTTGACATTGTGCCTGGTTGGCATCCATTTAGACATCCTGAACTTTGTGGACTGAGGGGAACCACCTGTGTATTGTTTATGTTGTCCAGTATCACTGTGATAATCATTCTGTCTGCAGGTATTTCTTACAATTTCTTACACAAGTTATGACCCACAAGATAACTTGAATGATACACGTGTTCACACCCCTAAACACATCCACACAGGTCAGAATAAATGACGCAGGTCTAGTTCTAATTTCACTTAAACATGAAAAGCGAGTCTTATCTGTAGCATATTCTGCAGTAAGGCAGACCTGGAACACATCAGAAGACTTAGTTTGTGAACGCTACTGTCCAATAAATAGTCAGCAGGTATGCATGGGGACATCAAGTTTTTCACCAGGAGAATACAATGGGCTTAATGACTGGACATTGGTGAGAGGAAATAAGAAGTACATGAGGTCAATGACATGCTTACACAAGCCAGGTATATCTAACTGTACTCAAATTCCAATGTGTTAAACAAATAAAAAGAAAAAAAAGCCTATTGATGACCAATTATGTGACTTACCCTTGTTCCCCTGTTCGGTGCATATTTTAAGGTGCCCCCAATACATTCTTCAAAGACCTTAGATGTCCCCTTGGGGTACATGACCCAGCAAGCCTCTAAAACACAAAAAACACATTGTACAAAGCTGTGATTTTTGTAGAACCTTCTCTTTTTCTTATTTTTTTGCTTCCAATGTTTATGAACTCGTGCCATCATACATGTTACAGCTATGAAGCACTATGTTTTGTGCAAATTGTTTATTACTATCAGTATTATTATTATTACTGTTTCATTCTGTCTTTTTACTTCTAAGTTACATAAGTGTTCCTCAACATGGCTGCTCAAATACATCTGTGACTTTATATGTACTTAATAAAGAGAACTAGAATGTTCACTCTTCTCTGTTAAGTTTTCCTACTTAAAACAAATAAAAACACAAAACAAGTTAGCCTGCAGTGTGAAGACAGCTGGGCAAAATACATGCTCCATCTCAAAAGCCTTTCTATTCCCTATGTGTTGTCCACTGTGTGAAAATGTTTACATTTATATAAATGTTTATATTCAAGCATAGCTGCACATACCTGGCTAACGATTAACTATTCTTTCCATTTTCCGCCTGAAATTACAGACTCAAATCTGGAAGCTTCCTGCTCAGTCAGTGAATAAACTAAAGGCAGTATCATGATTGAATTTTACAGAAAACCATTCAAATTTGTAAGAATAACCATTTAGAGGTATTGAAATTTATCTTAAGTAATCAAAATCTGATAAAAACTATCTAGAACATAGGCTTTTCTTCTTCCAAGCTCACCACTTTACTGCAGAAATACAGCGTGTTTATCTTGTCTGCACCTAAATCAATATCTTACAATGTAGACACTAGTCTCATGTACCTCTCCTAGTGGTCTTTTACCCTCACCAAACAGGAAAAAACCTTTTGTTATGGTGTATTTTTTCCGATTTATCTAGTTTATTTCTGGTGTTTACACGTGTTTCTAAACCAGTACTGTCCCTTTAAATGACAGAGGCGTTGGGAGTCGGGAGCTTCACCTTGATTGGTTGTAGAGAGAGGCAACCTCCCTCACACTCTTTCCTGTATTTAAATGGCCAGTGGGGGAAATGCATCTAGTAAAAGAAATCTAAGCTTTGAAAACATGTTTATTGCCTTGGCCATTGTTTGTTGAACTTGAGGCTGCCAAATAAAACCGTTTGAGTCATCTCTCACAGCTTCTGGGTCTGTTAGTCGCTTTAAACAAATGCGTTCTGCTGAAATATGGGTCTGTGTTGGTCCCTCGCCATAACTCTGCCCGACTGGTCTACAGACTTGATTGACGTGTCGTTGGAAAGCCGAGAGTCTAAGTTACACAGTGGTGTGTTTCTCACGAGCTCAGATCTCATCCTCATCTTTCAAAGTGTACCTTACCACAAACATTGATGTAAAACACGTATGTCAGAAAACATTAAAAGAACGTTCACATGGAACGTGGGGGATCAGATTTTATTTATTTATTTTTATTATTTATTGTACTTTTATTGACAATACTCTTTACACAAACATGAGGATTACTAACGAACGGTTTGATGGAAATACTCAAATTTGGTCTCGTTTTGAAGGCGACAAACAAAGGTCAGCGCTAGTATACATTTTGTGTTAGTCACTTCTGAGTTCTTCAGGATTCGAGACACAAATGTTTTGGGGTTTAGTTGAGGATGAGTTCTGACGTTTGGAATAACCATTTCTTTCGGAGACTTGACGCTTAAATTTGGTACACTGACCGTCGACTTTGGACCTGTAATACCTGAGATAAACCGGCGGATATAAACACTGCGTTTTTTTTTGCTCTGTGGCATGTTAGTGCACACACAAATGTTTTTTTTACCTCATGACTAATGCAGAGTATTATATATATATTTATTTATTTATTATTTTTTATTAAGCTTTTGATACACTGCCTTTAAAGGAACAGTACATTATATTTTTACCTTAAAATTCCAGTATCAAAATCATTGTGATGCTTCACTGAACTGTAACAGAGAGAACAGAGCCTCTATTGTTGTTACTCCAGGGTCAGCACTGCAGAAACTGCACTATGTAGCTTTTGAAGGAGGGTAGGAAACCAGAGCTTGGCATTCACTGGGTGAACCTTAAAGTAGCTGAATAAATTTATTAAAGGGGCTCTAAAACGTTTGTATTTTTAAGGTCTGAGCTCACTGCAGAGAGGATGAAACAGACTGTTGTTGTATGCTCTGCATAAAAAAGCAGAATACACTTCAGTCTGATGTTTGTGCTGCATTCCACAGAGACAGAATATTTGGACTAAATGTAGATTGTCTGCAGATGATTTTTTTCTCTAAATCAACACAAGGGGGAGCTACTTTTACTGCTTCTGCTCTAAACCTGTATATACCGACTGTATTTGGCTTTCCTCTCTCTGTGATAACACTGATTTATATCATTTTAAAACCTAAAATATACACACTCCAAGTTGATTGTGTCTGTAAAGCAATTTTGAGAAACTGTGGAAGATTATTTAGTGTGATTTAATACTGACCCGACACTGACCCACAACTAGAAAGCTGAAACTTGGTCACACGAGTTTCCAGAAGGAAGATCATCCTACGCATTCATCCTAAGTAGTGACAAAATGGCCAGAGGGTAACAAGGTGAATGCATTGGAGTGAACAGCACAAAAATCCCGACCTGAATCCCATATAAAAATGTGGAGGGCTAAAAAGATAAAGCATGTCTGAGCATGGAGGCCAAAAACATTGGACTGAAATACAGCAGTTCCCTCAGGAGGAATGAGATAAATGCGGAAGAGAATCGTCAGAAGCTTGTGCTATGCTTCCCCAAGCTTAAATTTAGAATACAACAAATACTAACAAAGTGTGTGGAAACGTATGATCCACTGAAAATCTGATACAGCAAATAAACATCTGAGTTTCTTAGCTATTATCTTTAAATGAATCTTTGTGAAAAAGCAGAAATGACTGTTTGTCTGTTGAGGTTTCCTAAAAACCAAAGGGAGTATGACACACAAACAAAGGCAGTGTGGTAGAAGGTGTGTGTTGTGTGTTATTTTCTTATTCATATGTAAAGATAAGAGCCCTTCTTTATGTGTTTGTGCAGGCTGCACTCTCTCAGGTGAAAAGAAGTTAAAAGAAATCATGGGAAACATGGGTGGGTCAGTACTGTTGCAAATGCCCAGAAGTGATGTTATATACGGCAGAAACATTAAATATATTAAACATATTAAAATACACTTATATTCAAATTATAATTTATAATGTATGAAATCATTTGGTAAGAGCGATTATTATTATTATTATTATTATTGTTATTATTATTATTATTATAATTATTATTAGTTTATTGTCATGTTGGTGTTGTTTTGCTATTACTAATATTATGATCTTGTAAATCATGGTGATGACAATTATATGATTATATTACTGTAAATAATATTACTGTTATTATTACTATTTTTCATTAATGATAATATAAATATGTTAAATAAAATTGCAAAAATATCTTTTAAATAATATTTATTATATTTATTATATATACAAAATACTATATATTATATAATTATAAATATGTAAAATGTATGTTATTGTATATATTATATTATTCATTATATATTTAATTTATTATATTTTTCTTATTATGAATAAAACAAAAAATAAATATTCTAATGAGCAGTTTTATTGATAACAGTAATATTACTGAACATTAAAACTAAATGATGAGAATGTATATCAAACTATATCAATTAAACTAAACAATAATAACACTTCTTGTTGCTGTTTTGCTGTTAATAATATTATTGGTCGTGTTTTATTTAATGGTGATGACGATTATGTGATAATTGTCACTATTAATAATTGTTGTGTTATTATTGTTTCTATTGTTCATTAAAGATTGTTATCGCTATTATCATTATTAATAGTAGTGATATTAATTTTTGGACGTTAATGAAATAAAAGATAAATAAAATGGTGTTACTTTGTGGTGGTTTGTAAATAAATAAACAGCTCCGCTGAAATGACATCATCAGCGTTCCATCACAGAAATCAAACAACAACAAACACGATCTCCACCTTCTCTCCAACGTCTTCATCAAACTCTCACCTCTCACTCTCAGCATCTCTCTGAACCTACAGAAACCCGCTCATCACACCCTCTCTCACAACTTCCAGCATCTTTCTGAACCGACAGGTGAGTGTTTTAAACACCAATTTATTCACTTAAACGGTACCTGCTGATTTAAAGGAGCGACACCGCACTGTGAACGAACATTCATTTGAATTTAAACAACTGGCTAATGATGTTTCTAAACTTAAACCACTGTAACTAGCTGTTCGTTGTTATTTTTAAAGTTCATAATATAGCTTATAATTGGTTAATGTTTGTGGTAAGTTAAAACATACGTGTCTAGGGTTTGTTTAACAGATGGTTGTTGATGTTTACTTGGATGCCAAGGTATTTTAAACAGTTACAAGGGTATTGTTAAGTGGCTGCTCCACACAGTCATTACCAATTGCCTCAGTTTCAGCCAATCAAAAACGGCAAATGACTAAGGTCATTTCTGATTGGATGGCTTGTCAAAGTATTTTGAGCGAGTAAGGAGGTTTCTTGAAAGCACACTAGCTTGCTCCACACTTACAGTTATTACCAAGTGCCTCAGTTTCAGCCAATCAAAAACGGCCAATGAAAAAGGTCATTTCTGATTGGATGGCTTGACCGCGCAGTGGGCGGGACATACAGGCCGGAGACCAGTAAATAGTGGGACACCGGTTACAGGTTAAGGTTAGGAGCGAAATCTGAAAATGTCCTCCGAACGGCAACAGACCAGTGCACCACAGCCAGTATTTTATTTTAAATTCATGGAATAGGCCACATATTGCAGTTTTTATCTGTTTTTTTTGCCTTAATTGTGTCTATCTAGTTTTACTGAGCAAGCAACGTAGCTGACGTGCTGAAAATAACGTACACATTATAAAATAGTGCTAGTAAATGGTCCTGCAACTACTGTAGAAACTTCTTTATTAGTAATCCTAGACAGCGAGCATATATCGGTCCACTGGCATAAAACCACTGGCACAACACTGACTGTAGACCACTGCTGGTCCACCATCGGACCACTCAGATTACTGTCCTGTACAGGATATAACTCATTTATAATCTCCTCAAACAGATTTTAAATTCACAGGGACTTTTATTCTGGAAAACAAACTAATACAAATATTACCAACAACTATGAGAGATATAATAATGAGTATAAGCCTGATATAAAATGATTATACTAAAAATGTTGACACTGTGCTGGATTAAAATTATTTACTAATCTTATTTATAAAGAATAACAAAATAATCTAATGAAGGAAAAATGTTTTTTTTCTCCACAGGAGCTAATTCCAGTCTCCATATAATAACTCAGGACCATGGGCTGCTGCTACTCGTGTTTCCCTAGCAGAGGGAAGGAGGAAAAGGAGCTGAGTGACATCGAGTGCTCCATCCACCATCTCTCACCAGCTGTTCTTCCAGATACTAGGAAGATGGTCTCTGCGTATGACGTGGAAATCCAGGACCTGGAGGAACCATGGGATAGCCCTTCTGCAGCTCTGGATTTAGTGAGTATTTATCCAGATGTATCTGCAGATGATCTAATCAAGTTTTTTGGGCTTTTCCTGTGTCGTAGGTGCAGCCGGATTCTAGGTCTCAGACCTACAGACCCAGAGATGTGGCTCCGTTCGGTGGATATTCGCCTCGTTTTGTACGGGTGGCACCGCGAACATTTCATCACTCCGGGCAGCGTGGTGTTCCTCTACATGATGTGCCGGGATGTCGTCTCAGCGGAGTTGACCAGTTTGGAGGAGCTGCAGGCCGTCCTGCTCACCTGCCTTTTCATCTCGTACTGCTACATCTGCGAGGAGAACCAGATCCCACTGAGCTACTTTGTAGTGACGGACACCAAGGAGGCCTTTTGGAGACGCACTCTGGACGTCATCAACCGCTTGAGTGCCAAGATGATGAGGATTAACACCGACCCAGATTACTACGCAGAGGTCTTCGCTGAGCTGCTGGACCAGAAGGACAACTGAAGAAGCTGGCGTAGGTATGTGCTGAGAGGGGTTAGCAGGGCACTGGAGGTGGTGCATAGATTAACCTCATTTTAACACAATTTTTCTAAATTTATTGATATTCGTGCCGTTTAATGTGTGAGTATTTTCTTAACAATTTATTTATTTTATTTTTTTCACAGAAGGAGTTGAACCCTTTCTCCTCATCCTCCTCCTCCTTTTCTACACTACCTCCATATGGAGAGTACTTAGAGATGGCTTCCCGTCTTTGATCATCAGACTTTAATGACTTTTATCAGTTAGAGATGATCAGACATCAGCCCATTGTGTATAACCTTGTCTCCTCAAAAGTTTGGGCTGTTGTAATGTTGTAATGTGTAAAAAAAAAACAATATCAGCTTCAGTAGAATAAACAAATTATAGTTTCTTTGTTTTACTTAAAATGTCCCAGCTTTTCTGGAAAGGCTTTTGTAAATACTCTACATACTGTAAATATTATAATATATTTTTTTTAATTGTTCAACAAATACCTAACAATGTCCAGCCGTAAAAATAAACTGACCTCCTTGTATCTGCACTTACTGCCCATTTTCTCAGCTCCACTGTCCATACAGGAGCACTTTGCAGTTCTACAATTACAGAAAGTTTCTTGACTTTCTTAATACCCATTTCACCCAGTTCTTCATTGGTAAGGATCCCCACAGAACACCCACAGAGCAGGTATGATTCAGGTGGTGGATCATTGTCAGCGCTGCAGTGACATTGGTGAGTTGGTGTTTGTTGCGCTGGTACAAGTGGATCAGACACAGCAGTGCTGCAGGAATATTTAAATACATCTACTCACTGGTCACTCGATTAGACACACCTACAATGTTGGTACATGTAAAGTCAGAGACTTTTTCGGTTGGTGGGCTGCTCTCAGTGACACTGATGGGTATAAAAACTCCAGCAGCACTGCTGTTTCTGATCCGCTCGTCCCAGTGTAACAAACACTAACATAGCACCACTGCATCATTGTCACTGCAGCGCTGAGAATGATCAACCACCCAAATCATACCTGCTCTGTGGGGGCCCTGACCACTGAACAACAGGCTGAAAAGGAGTAAACAACGTATGTAGACCAGCAGATGAGTGTAGAAACAAGGACCTCATTTTTAAACCAGTTATTGTTTTAGATTTTAATGCAAATAAAAAAATAAACACTTTAATTTCATATTATAAACTTTGATTAAATTGTGTATTTAATTATTGTTGAAAAAGTTAAATAAATAAATAAATAAATAAATAAATAAATAGGAGAATGGACTGTGTTAGTGGTAATTGTATTGTAACTAATAAAAGTCTTTAAAACCTGTTTGCTGGTGTGAATATTCTTCAGTAGTCTCAAGTGTCTACTAACACTCATTCATTCATTTTCTATAACTGCTTCATCCAGTTCAGTGTCCAAAGCCTACCCTGGATCATTGGGCTCAGGCAGGAACACACCCTGGACAAGGCGACTGTCCATCAAAGGACCTTTTGAGGAGCAAGTTCACCTACCAGCATGTGTTTTTGGCCAATGGGAGCAAACCAGAACACCCAGAGGAAACCCACACAGATAAAAATACTCCTCAGACAGTCGCCCGGGACAGGACCCTGCAGCTGTACGGCAGTGATATTACATGTTTCACAAATGTGCCACTTTCTTTACTAACATATCTTTCCAAAACATCATTCAAAACCCAGTCGTGAATCTCAGCAGGATTGATTCCTTAGGTGTATGACATAAGAAACCCTGGCTGTCTGAATCCATCCATTTGACTGTTTCTTTGGGACACAGACGTTTTTAAGGGGAAATGCTCAGCCACGTTTCTCACTGCTTATTTCACTAAGGATGTATGTCCTAGTGTAAAATAAAAACTACACCACATAGACATATTAACAGGTGTAGTGGAAATAGTTATGCACACGTTGCGGTGGCATAAGCACTACATGGCGGAGTCAATGATAATTAATTATTATTTTATTACTAATTTGTTATTTAATTCATTTTGATAAGCTCCATGTTTGGGAGTGTAGTTATGTAGTGTCTTTACCTGTGTAAATTTAGCTTGGACAAGTAGGCCATCTTCACATATTATACAGCAGAATTAACTAGAATTAACTGTTATTAATTGTAACTGTTCTGGGATGATGTTATTAAAATGTTTAATTTCATGTGTTGTGATATACAATGTAAAAACGTTTAAAAAAGCAATAGTAACAAATGTATGTGGAATCTATTACTTTGAATATATGTTAGGTTAAAAAGATTGAGTTTGTATAAAAAACTAGTCACATGACAAGACTTTATTTAAGAGCTTGACGGTGGCATTGTGGGAAAAAGACAAACAAGGATGCAGAGACAGGACTTAACGTCTCTAATAATTTAATCCTACATGTGGTCCAAGAGGCGCACACGGTAAAACGCTTTATAATTTGTGCATTTGTGTACTTTTACATGGACTAATTCTTACATTTATGTGATTATATTAGAGTTCTCTGCTGTTTGTGTGCTATCATGTCTGGATTTGTTCAGTAATGGACACAGGCTTAAAAACCTTGAGGAGGGACCGATAGGATATATATTTCGAACTGAGTGTTTTTTGTTTATATTTTTTTGTAGTTTTCACGGTGTCCGATGAAGAATAAGAGCAGGAAAGAGTGAGAAATAAAGCTTCAAAAGACATCTGTATGATGCGTGGCCGTTATTTGTTGGACCAGTGTAGCTACAGTGAAAACGTACCGCCATCGCGGCCGAGAGTCCAGAGTAAAAGTGAGAGCAGCACAGTCGCTGGAGCAACGCGTGGCCCAAAACGAGCTTGCTGAATCCACGGGAAAAGACAGAGGTTTGGCTGCTGATACGTCGGATCAAGAGTGCAGCGCCTTCACCGGGGAAGTGCAGCGTTTACCAGCGTAGTTTACAAATACAAAGCTCCTCTGCTTAGGCTTCGTTGTGCAGCGCCATTTTCAATTATCATCTTCATGCAGAACAGTGCGGCTCGCCTTCAGGTTTGACTGAAGCTACCTCTACAAGTTTAAGCACGTAAAAAAAAAAAAAAAAAAAAAAAAAACCTGCTAAAAGAAATGCACTGATTTATTGATGAGAAACGTAATTGATTTGTTATTCTTGTTTGATGAATGTATGATTGTCATTAATGCTCTAATGGTAATCAACAATAGTGCACTAGATAGTTTATTTGAGCGAATACATTAGTATCACTACTTACGTTGCACAGAGTTAAATAGCTGTTAATGTTAAACACATTTTAAGCAGTAACTTAGTGGTATACAGTGTGTTTTCTAAGACGTGTACAATGTCATATCAAGGAGAAAATTCACAGGGTGGTGAACAAATTGAGCCTTCTCAAATAGAATTAAATCAGTTTAATGAACAATCAAAATCACAGATGGATGATGTAGAACAGGATAGATTAGAGTCACTCAAATGTGGTAGCCATGCTAAATTAGAAATGCTCCAAACAGTTATGCTGGAGCCTACCTCCACCACTTCAAAGAGAGTAGAACCCAGGAAATCTTTACGGGAGAGAAAGATTACCCCAAAAATGCTGGAATTAATGCATCAAGAGGCTTCTCAGAGGGAGAATAAATTCATCATGCTATATAAACACTGGAAAGAACAAGCTAGAGTTATAAGAACGAAACTTAAAGAAGAGTGCTCTGACCAAGACTTGGCTGAAATGATGGATGTTATTGAAGGGCTGGAGACAAAACTTAAAGATACGTATGAAAAAATAAGATCTCAGCTGGCACCTTCTACTGAGGTTAGAAGAAAAATGGATTCCTGCATAGCAGTAACAACAGATTTGATGGGGCTAATGAAAGTGCGAATGAGTGAAGTGGGGCAGGAGGAATTTGATGCGAAAGCAGAAAATGCAAGGCTTCACAGAGTGCTTGATAGAGAGTATGCCCAGTCAATATTTGGGACGACAACCTCCAAATCAGTCAGAAGTTACCACTCTCACTCATCAGGACAGCAAAGCATTGCAGCAAAAATAGCAGAGTGTGCTGCTCAGTTGGCTGCAAAGAAGGCTGAAATAAAAATGGAAGAGGCAATTGCTACACAAAAACAAGAGCTTAAAAGATTAGAAAACCAGAGAGATCTTCAAGTAATAGCTGCTAAGCTTAAGGCATACTCTGAAGCCGACTCAGATGAGGCCAGTGAAGAGAGTAGAACAGAATGTAGTGAGGTAGCTGATTATCCTCAAGTACATTGTAAAGAAATTAAAAGGGAACAAGCATGTAAGAACAATGAGAATGAGCAAATAAATAATACTAACAATGAAGCTTCTTTAGCACAAGTCCTGCGGGACACAATGGTTCTTACTAGACTTCCTACACCTGAGCCTGGTATCTTCTCGGGGGACCCACTCAAATTTCTTGAGTGGAGCACAAGTTTCAAAGCACTTATAGAACGGCGATGCACAAGCCCAGCTGACAGGTTGTTCTACCTACAAAAATACATTAGTGGTGAGGCACGGTCTGTATTAGAAGGAAGCTTCTACAGGAAGGATGATGAAGCCTACAAACAAGCATGGGAGACACTAAATGCTCGCTATGGCCACCCTTTTGTAATACAACGTGCATTTAGAGAAAAATTGAACAACTGGCCAAAGATTGGTTCGAGGGAGTCTGTTAAACTGAGACAATTCAGTGATTTTCTAGTAGCCTGTAGTAATGCTATGCCGTACGTTAAAGGGCTTCAGGTGTTAAATGACTGTGAAGAGAATCAAAGGATGCTTCAGAAAATCCCAGACTGGGTGACCTCTCGCTGGAATCGTCATGTCACAAAGTGCTTGCGACAAAATAAGGAATATCCCAGTTTCAAAGATTTTTCTGAATTTATGGCACAAGAAGCAGAGATTGCATGCAATCCTATAACATCCTTTCATGCATTGAAACACACTGAAGAAAAGCCATGTAAAGAAATAAGGCGTCCAAAGGCTAATGCATTTATCACAAATGTGAAAGCATCAGATAAATTAAGTACAGCAGTGAAAACATGTACATACTGTGGAGAAAATCACTCCATCCACAAATGCCAGAATTTTGCTAATAAATCTGTTGATGACAAGAGAAGTTTCATATTTGACAATAACCTGTGCTTTGGCTGTCTTAGGAGAGGACACAATTCAAGGGAATGCAAGAATAAAGCTATTTGTGGCATATGTAAGAAACACCATCCAACACCACTTCACGAAGATCGTCCTTCTGCTGCTGCAATCTCAGTTTCTAATGGTCGGCAAATTGAAGAAAACACAACTTCCCTTTCTTGCTGCCTAGACAGAGGCGATGGTGGGAGCACATCCATGATAGTGCCTGTATGGCTTTCCACAACCACTCCCAAGGAAAAGGAGATCTTAGTGTATGCCTTATTGGATACACAGAGTAGCAACACCTTTGTAGACAGAGAGGTATGTGAAATAATGGGGGCAGAGTTAGAGCCAGTCAAATTAAAGCTTACCACCATGATGGGAAAAGATTCCATTGTTCAGAGTGAAAGGGTTAGTGGACTTAGAGTTAGAGGGTTTTCCTCACCATGCTTTATTAACTTGCCGACTGCCTATACCAGAGATTTCATACCACTGGAACGTTCTCATATTCCTACCTCTGAAACGGCTAAAGGGTGGAAACATCTAAAGAGAATAGCACAGGAAATGCCACAGTTGATGAATTGTGAGGTTGGACTTCTTATTGGCTATGACTGCTCCAGGGCATTGGCTCCACGACAAGTCATCACAGGACATGATGATGAGCCATATGCCATCAACACTGATTTGGGTTGGAGTATAGTCGGCAGCTCAACAAAGGCTGCAAAGGCAACAGAAGTGACAGGTCTGTGTCATCGTGTGTCCGTCAAGGAAATCCCAACATTAACACCAACCGCCATTCTGAGGGCACTTGAATCGGACTTCAAAGACACAAACCATGGGCAAAAGAGCATATCACAAGAAGATATACAATTCTTGCAATTACTGAATAAAGGAATACGTCAGAATGTAGATGGTCACCTAGAAATGCCCCTTCCCTTTAAGACACGTCCACAACTGCCAGAAAATAAACATCTGGCTCTGGTTCGATTGAAACGCCTAAAAGGGAAATTTGAGAAAAACCCAAAATTCAAGGATGACTATTGCAAGTTTATGGAAGGTGTCCTTAAGGATGGTGAAGCTGAGAGAGCTGAAAACCAGTCCAAAGCAGGAAATATGTGGTATATTCCTCATCAAGGTGTTTATCACCCTAGAAAACCTGAAAAAATTAGGGTGGTTTTTGACTGTTCTGCCAAATATGGTGGCACAGCTTTGAATGATCACTTACTGACTGGACCTGATCTTACAAATGGACTGACAGGAGTGCTTTGCAGATTCCGTAACTTCCCAATCGCAGTCATCTGTGATGTAGAAAAAATGTTTCACAGGTTCCATGTAAATCACGATGACAGAGATTTTTTAAGATTCCTGTGGTGGGAAAACAGTGATACGAATACAGAGCCAAAGGAGTATCGCATGAAGGTCCATCTGTTTGGAGCAGCTTCCTCTCCTGGCTGTGCAAATTATGGAATGAAATATCTTGCAAGCCAAAATGAGAAGAAGTATCCTGCAGCAGCCAGTTTCATCAGGAGGAACTTTTACATTGATGATGGGCTTATCAGCATGGAGTCTGTGGATTCAGCTATCAAGCTAATAAAGGATGCACAAAATGTGTGTGCGAAAGGGAGATTGCATCTCCACAAATTCATCTCCAATAACAGAGAAGTCTTGGAGTCGGTTCCTGAAAGTGAACGAGCTAATGGAATCCAAGATGTAGACTTGAATCATGAAGAGCTTCCATTTCAACATGTGTTGGGAGTAAGGTGGAGTGCAAACAGCGATACCTTCTCCTTTAAAGTTACCCTGGATGAGAAACCAGCAACACGGAGAGGACTACTCTCAACTGTAGCTTCTGTGTTTGACCCATTAGGATTCCTAGCTCCCTTTGTCCTTCTGGGAAAGAAAATACTACAGGAGATATGTCGAAAGGGTATTGGATGGGATGAACCACTGCCCTCACAATTAAAGCCACAGTGGGAGAGTTGGCTAAATGGCCTAGAGGATCTGCAGAAACTCCAGATCCCGAGGTGCTTCATTCCTGAAAATCTAAGGAAAGTCCAAAGAACTGAACTACATCATTTTTCGGATGCAAGCAGCCATGGATATGGTCAATGTTCATATATTCGAATAGTGAGTGAAGATAAAGTGCACTGCTCTCTAGTCATAGGTAAGGCAAGGGTTGCACCCACAAAGGTTGTAACCATACCAAGGCTGGAGTTAACAGCTGCAGTGGTTTCCTCAGCAGTCAGCCGTATGTTAAGGGAGGAGCTGGAGATTAAAATTGACCAGGAGTACTTCTGGACAGATTCACAGGTAGTCTTGGGATATATTCATAATGAAGCCCGACGATTTCATGTTTTTGTTGCCAATCGAGTCCAACAAATCAGAGAATTAACTGATCCAGCTCAGTGGTACTATATAGACACTGACCAAAATCCAGCAGATCACGCTTCCAGAGGCCTCAAGGTGGCAGATTTGATGAGTTCAGATTGGCTTACTGGACCCAAGTTCCTGTGGGAAAGAGAGATTGTCACACCAATATCAGCACCTGGGCTTCTAGTGGGTGATCCTGAAATCAAAACAACACAGGCACTACAAGCAAGAGTATTAGAAGAGAACAATTTCTTGGACAGACTGGAAAGGTTCTCAAAATGGCATACAGCATTGAATGTCATAGCTCGAATTCAACAACTAAGGAAAAGAGCAAAAACTTCAGAATTCTTAAATGTAGAAGACAGAAGAAATGCCAGTTTGGTACTTGTAAAATTAGTGCAAAAGCATGCATTCAAGGATGAAATGCAAATACTGAGACATGGCAAACTTCCCAATAACCATCGATTGTTTCAGCTTGACCCAGTAATATTAGACGATGTTCTAAGGGTGGGAGGACGATTAAAGAATGCTTCTCTACCTCTTGACTTGAAGCATCCAGTAATCCTACCAAAAGATGGTGTGGTCACACGTTTGATCTTAGATTACTGCCATGAAAAAACTCGGCATCAAGGTAGAGGACAAACCCTTAATGAATTGAGAGCAAATGGCTACTGGATTTTAGGTGGCAGCAAAGTAGTGGCGAATCACATTAAGCAATGTGTTACATGTAGGAGAATTCGCAGGCCAACAGAAACACAAATGATGGCTGATCTACCTGCTAGCAGGGTCAATCCTTCACCCCCATTTTCCTACTGTGGAATGGACTGTTTTGGACCATTTCATACTAAACAGGGTCGTAAAGAGTATAAGAGATATGGGCTCATATTTACCTGTCTGTCCTCGAGGGCAATTCACATAGAAATGCTTGAAGACCTAACAACTGATGCCTTCATAAATGCCTTTCGTTGTTTTATAGCAATTCGAGGTGCTGTAAGGCAAATCAGATCAGATCAAGGGACCAATTTTGTCGGGGCTAAAAATGTATGGGCAAAAAATTTAAAAGAATTAGACCAAAAAAGATTGACTGCCTTTCTTGTTGAAAAACAATGTGACTTCACAATGAATGTACCTGATGCCAGCCACATGGGAGGTGCTTGGGAAAGGCAGATCAGGACAATTAGGAGCGTTCTAAACTGTGTCCTTTCACAGAGCTCAGGAAGATTAGATGATGCTTCTTTAAGAACATTTTTCTACGAATCCATGTCAATCATAAATAGCCGACCACTTACAGCCGACTACATCAGCGATCCCAAAGGTCTAGAACCACTTACGCCAAATCATTTACTTACCATGAAGTCCTCTGTTCCGCTGCCTCCACCAGGACAATTTGTTGCAGAAGATCTGTATGCTAGAAAAAGATGGCGCAAAGTGCAGTATCTCACTGAGCAGTTTTGGAGTAGATGGAGGAAAGAGTATTTAGCAAACATCACTCTTAGGCAACGCTGGCACTCTCCAAGACGAAATGTGCAGATTGGGGATATTGTAATTATCAAAGAGGAACAGACTCCCCGCAATGACTGGAGACTTGGAAGAGTACTTGATGTTTGTAAAGATGAGGATGGTCTGGTGCGCAAAGCCACAATACAAATTGGAAATCGAAAGCTAGAAAAGGAAGGTCAAAGTCAAATTAATCCATCCATTATTGAACGTCCTATTCATAAATTAGTTGTACTTATAGAAAACAACTAGAATGTTTGGAATGGTTGGAATTTACCTTTAATACATTTGCTTAGGGAGTTTAAAATACCAGTGTATATTTCCTTTAAAAATACAGTTCTTAAAATTACTAGATTTATTGACATTTTGGATAAGGGTTATCATAAATCATAGTAATTTGGTGGGAGTGTAACTGTTCTGGGATGATGTTATTAAAATGTTTAATTTCATGTGTTTTCATACAATGTAAAAACGTTTAAAAAAGCAATAGTAACAAATGTATGTGGAATCTATTACTTTGAATATATGTTAGGTTAAAAAGATTGAGTTTGTATAAAAAACTAGTCACATGACAAGACTTTATTTAAGAGCTTGACGGTGGCATTGTGGGAAAAAGACAAACAAGGATGCAGAGACAGGACTTAACGTCTCTAATAATTTAATCCTACATGTGGTCCAAGAGGCGCACACGGTAAAACGCTTTATAATTTGTGCATTTGTGTACTTTTACATGGACTAATTCTTACATTTATGTGATTATATTAGAGTTCTCTGCTGTTTGTGTGCTATCATGTCTGGATTTGTTCAGTAATGGACACAGGCTTAAAAACCTTGAGGAGGGACCGATAGGATATATATTTCGAACTGAGTGTTTTTTGTTTATATTTTTTTGTAGTTTTCACGGTGTCCGATGAAGAATAAGAGCAGGAAAGAGTGAGAAATAAAGCTTCAAAAGACATCTGTATGATGTGTGGCCGTTATTTGTTGGACCAGTGTAGCTACATTAATGAATTATGCTCATTGACCCGCCGTAGATTCTTGGCTCTGAAATTGAATCTGAACTAGAAGCAATAATTCTATACAAGAAAAGTGCACACACAACTAACCAAGGATTGTTTTTCTCACACAACTGGTTTATTAAAAATAACATCAAATAATGAACATTGATTATACATTCATATAATGAAATGGATTACAGCGATACATGAGGCAACAGGGAGATTAATATATGAGGAAATTTCTCTATTATAATTACCCTAAATTCTAGAAAGGCTAAATTAATCCCAGCTAGCATTCAGCACCTGAGCAATGACAGAAATGAAACCATGTGACCTTACGGAGATGCTGGAGACTGGAGATAGCTGGGATCATGTCGCTGATGCGCTGTACTTTCCGCTGTGGGTCTTGTAGCGTTGCAGTCGCGGGCGTTCCTTTTCTCCCCCTTTTCAGACACGGCGACCCCTCCGTCATGGGGACCCCTCCGTTCTCTGTGGGGATTCTCTATCATCGCTGATCTGCCGCCTTGTGGGAGACACGCCCCTGCCGGTCTCTCCTGGGCAGGTTTCTCCTCATCTCAGAAGGTCATTCTGGGGTGCGTGTGGCCGTCTTCTTCGTTGCCGGTCCAGAAGCTTTGTCGTCCCTTTGAGGGTCAGAGGTGTAAGGTTTCCTTCATGCTCTGGGTGTGGCGTTGAATTTTTGCTAGAGTTAAACTACAGCTTTTCTTAATCTATAGTTTTCCACAAGAGATAAAATTAAAATAGAACTTCTGTTCTATCTGGACCACGCTTGAGGGGCCCAAGACTGTTTAAGAAAGCCATGAGTGTGACGTCGGCAGAGTCATTTCAAAACCCGAATCATTTTCCTCTTTAGACTTGAAAAAGTCTAAAAGAGAAAAAGTGTGAAGTGAAGCGAAGGTGTGGGGAAAGAAGAAGCCCAACGTGTCTGAAGCTTTGAAGTTGATGTCTCTTTCATTTGGCGCCACTGGCTTTTTAATCAGAATTTTGAAAGCCCACCTTTAATCTCTGATTGGATAAGATTGGAGCCCCTCTTGTTCCTGATTGGCTTCCTGTACCTTGGTAGTGACATCACATACAATTTATGACACTTGACAAGACAAAGGCTTGAAGACCATCCCTTTTCAATGAATGTCCCAGGATTCTGAATCATACTTTTTCAATATAAAAGATGTTAACACAAAGTAGTATCATTAAGACAACCGTGTTTTACATAATTATTAACCAACTACACACATAGTATGTGTCTACCTTGGTTCTAAATCAATTCATATAAAACAAAAATGACTTTAAACACATATTAATTCATCCCACCCATTTTGATCGTCCAAATGGAAGTAATTTCAAACAGTTGTGCACATATGTGACTTCAAATAATTTTAAACCAATGGGAATTAAGGTTTAATTCTATAGTTTGAGACGTTCTTCATTAAGCAGTTTTATACAGAGCATAAACTGATCCTCAGGAGCGTCTCCCAAAACATTATCCTCTTGACCCTGTGTGGCCTTGGGTCATAAAGAAGGTCCCTGGAGAGTGGTTTACGAGCCTGCTCTGTGTTATCTGAAATTCCCATCTGGGCTTGTGTGGCTTGGACATGTCTCTGAAAACTAGCGAAAGCTTGGGTATTTCAAATCATTTACATTTACGCATTTGGCAGACGCTTTTATCCAAAGCGACTTACAAAAGAGGATCTAACATTCGAACTACAGCACAAATTATACAAAATACCTTACATTAAGCGCAATATGCCAGGAAGTAATAAGTGCATTAAAGACATTCAGTGCAAAAGATACTCTCGGAAGAGCTGGGTTTTCAATGACTTCTTGAATGCGGAGAGGGTTTCTGTTGCTCTGATAGTGCTTGGAAGCTCGTTCCACCAGCGTGGTACCAGAGATGAGAATAGCCTCAACTGACCTGTACGGGGGGTTGGTCGTGTTAGTTGGCGCTCCTTTGAGGAACGGAGAGGGCGGGCACTAACATATGGTTTTAAGAGTCTATTGAGGTAGATGGGAGCAGAACCAGTGAATACTCTGAAGGCCATAATTACAGACACAATCAACTTGGAGTGTGTATATTTTAGGTTTTAAAATGATATAAATCAGTGTTATCACAGAGAGAGGAAAGCCAAATACAGTCGGTATATACAGGTTTAGAGCAGAAGCAGTAAAAGTGGCTCCCCCTTGTGTTGATTTAGAGAAAAAAATCATCTGCAGACAGTCTACATTTAGTCCAAATATTCTGTCTCTGTGGAATGCAGCACAAACATCAGACGGAAGTGTATTCTGCTTTTTTATGCAGAGCATACAACAACAGTCTGTTTCATCCTCTCTGCAGTGAGCTCAGACCTTAAAAATACAAACATTTTAGAGCCCCTTTAATAAATGAATTCAGCTACTTTAAGGTTCACCCAGTGAATGCCAAGCTCTGGCTCGAAGAGTATAGATCACAGTTCAAATCAACCAATCAGAAAAGGGATGTTTTACATATATTGATCATAGAACACTAGGTAAGATTGGGGTATTTTGCTCCTGGGAAAGGGAGGGAGGGGTTGTGGTTTTCTGCTCTCCTTCAAAAGCTACATAGTGCAGTTTCTGCAGTGCTGACCTTCGAGTAACAACAATAGAGGCTCTGTTCTCTCTGTTACAGTTCAGTGAAGCATCACAATGATTTTGATACTAGAATTTTAAGGTAAAAATATAATGTACTGTTCCTTTAAAGGCACTGTATCAAAAGCTTAATTAAAATAAATATATATATATTCAGATATAGACAGAGAGATTAGCAGGAGAATATGAATTAAAATGCTGTAGTCTGCCTCTATACTGGCGATCACTGAAAACATCAGTCACCATTCTTTTCCCTCTATAAACAGTCCAGGTGATGGTCTGAGGTTTGGACAGAGGGTCAGTGCAGGAGCAGGGCATCAGTGCTGACCCACCCTTGTGTCCAGTGACATCTTTTAACCTCCGTTCACCCGAGAGAGTGCAGCCTGCACAAACACACAAAACAGCTCATTCATTCATTCATTCATTCATTCATTCTCTGTAACCACTACCTGGAATCACTGGAAAGTCTATCGCAAGAGACCACACACTCACAGCTATGGACACACCTGAATCACCAGCATGTGTTATTTGACCATGGGAGCAAACCGAAGCACCTGGAAGAAACCCACACAGATACAGGGAGAACACACCAAAATCCTTACAGAAACCTACCCAAGGTGGGGATTAAACCCACAACCACAGGAACCTGGAGCTGTGTGAAAGTGAAACTGCCTGCTATGCCACCATCCCATATGTAGCACATGCTTTATTGTGAGTTAAAAGCTAACATACATCCATCCATCCATTATCTGTAACCGCTTATCCAGTTCAGGGTCGTGGGGGGTCCAGAGCCTACCTGGAATCATCAGGCGCAAGGCGGGAATACACCCTGGAGGGGACGCCAGTCCTTCACAGGGCAACACAGACACATTCACACCTACGGACACTTTCGAGTCGCCAATCCACCTGCAACGTGTTTTTGGACTGTGGGAGGAAACCGGAGCACCCGGAGGAAACCCACGCGGACAACACACCAACTCCTCACAGACAGTCACCCGGAGCGGGAATCGAACCCACAACCTCCAGGTCCCTGGAGCTGTGTGACTGCGACACTACCTGCTGCGCCACCGTGCCGCCAGCTAACATACATCACTCTGAAAACCAAATAAAAACATTTAGCACTAACCTGCAGTTAAGTGAAAGACAACAAGCATAATAAAGGAACTCTCCATTATCACCAACCCGTCTACACACACCAACATCCCTCAAAGAGAAACACACCCTCTTTACCACACTTCCTTTGTGTGTCTCTCTTATATTCTTTTAGCTTTTCAGGAAACCTCAACAGTCCCTGCATCATTTCTCCTTGTCCACACAATCTGTCAGTCCCTCTGTTGGTCACTGTCATGTTTCACTCTGTTAATGTGCGATATGTCTACAGTGAGTGATCAAAAATACATTTAAAAAGAGATCAGAATAAAACAGTAGTAGGATATTTACTGATGGACAATTAAATAAATGGCTAAATACTCTTTACTATTACTACCTAGAAGAATCTTAATAAATAAATACAATCAGATGAAAGGAAACTGTCAGCACTAAAAGTTGACATTGACATTAAACTCACTTAGCGAACTAATAATCATGGTACAGAGGTTGAAAAATGCAGCATTAGGAGTCTTGTTCATGGACTTGGATTTTCACTCACAATAATAAACTCATCCCTCAACATTGGATATCTACCAAAACCTCTGAAACTAGCGGTAATCAAACCAATGATTAAAAAACCCAATCTTGACCCTCTTGTGCTCGAAAAGGCCAATATCAAACCTCCATTTTATTGCTAAGATTCTAGAAAAAGTCGTGTCACAGCAGTGGTGCTCTTACCTACAAATCAATGACATTCATGACATTTTTCAGTCTGGATTTAGACCAAATCACAGCACAGAAACAGCTCTAACAAGAGTAACTAATGACTTCCTCCTTTCACTTTGTAAGGGCTATATCTCCATTCTGGTGCTACTTGACCTTAGTGCAGCGTTTGATACCATAGATCATGTGATGCTTCTTGATAGGCTGGAAAATCTGGTAGGAATAAAAGGATCTGCCCTCTCTTGGTTCAGATCCTTATTATCTGACCGTTATCATTTTGTTTATCTGAATAATAATAATCCTCTTATCATACTTTAGTTAAATATGGTGTTCCACAAGGATCAGTGCTTGGCCCTGTATTGTTCACTCTACATGCTGCCACTGGGTAGACTAATCCGTAAGCGTGGTATTCAATTCCACTGTTACGCTGATGACACACAACTGTGTATATCAGCCAAACCTAATGATGTTGCTTGTCTACGTAAAATAACAGAATGTCTAACTGAAATTAAAGACTGGATGATGCAAAATCTTCTCATGTTAAATTCTGATGAAACCGAGGTCTTGTTACAGATACTCAGATACATTTAATAGAAATGCTGCTATAAATCTGGATAATTCAACAGAAAAACACAGTACCATCATTAAAAACTTAGGGGTAGCCTTTGATTTGACTCTCACATTTGATACCCACATATCCAATACAGTCAAAACCGCCTTCTTCCACCTACGCAATGTTGCCAAAATTCGGCATATCTTATCCTTAAAAGAGGATATAGAGAAACTAGTGCATGCTTTTATAACTTCACGTCTAGACTACTGCAATGCACTCCTGGCAGGGAGCTCAGGCAAAACGTTACACAAGCTTCAGTTAGTTCAAAATGCAGCAGCCAGGGTGTTCACTAGAGCTAGAAAATTTGACCATATCACCCCAGTTCTCTCGTCCCTACACTGGCTACCTGTAAAATTTCGCATTGACTATAAAATACTCCTCTTAGCTTATAAATCTCTAAATGGTTTAGGCCCGCAGTATCTTACTGAACGTCTCACACCTTATCGCCCGTCACGTACACTTCATTCACAGGATGCCCATCTACTCTTAGTTCCTCGCTTTAAGAAAAACACTGCAGGAGGAAGAGCGTTTTCTCACAAAGCTCCTCAACTCTGGAATAGCTTCCGGTTACTGTTCGGGGCTCAGACACACTCTCAGTCTTTAAATCTAGATTAAAAACCTACCTTTTCAAACAAGCTTTTGGTTAATCACTCACTTTCAGGTTACTCCTTCTCTATTAGTGTTCAAGCTGGTTTTCATATTATCACTGCTCTGTATTAACCCTGTCATACGACCATAGCTACAGCTTTGTTAGTTAGCTTTCTAGTTACCACCAACACGCTGTCTGTTGCTGGGTTCTCTTGCCTGAGCAGTGGAAGCTTTCTTCGCAGGACAATTTTGGCCGTTCTTTACCATGAACCTACTAACCTCTGTATTTTTATTTGTTCCCTTTGTCTGGTTTTCTTTCTCCTGTCTCTCTCATGCTTTGAGATGTCCTGCTGCTCTCCAGGTGTTGCCCTGATCCAGCCCCTGTGTCCTGTACAAGATCCTGGCCTTGTCTCATCTACACTATCATGCTTGGCCATGCGTTTTTTTCTCAAATTAACTCTGCACCTACTTTTAACTCACACTGATCACCTCCTTCCTCAGACTCATATATCACTAATAGTCTACATTCACATTACTATAACCCATTCATCTGTCATCAGTTCACTTTTACTTCTGTTCTGTTCTCTGGCCCCTGGCTTGCTCATAGGAGGCTTGGACCCGGATCTCTGTAAAGCTGATTGTGACGACTTTTTGTTGTGAAAAGCGCTATATAAATAAATTTGATTGATTGATTGATTGATTTAACTTGTATTGTTATAGTCTGCCCGTCCTAGCCAAGCCGGGAATTAAACGCCAATCTTTTGTGTAATATGCTAACCACTACCAACACTACATTAATAACAGCAGAGATGAACACATTTAGCATAGTTTTGAAGAAAGAGATGTTTCCTATTTGAACACAGACTCAATAGAGAACAAATGTTTGGCCAAAGCAGTAGTAGCTTGTTTAAATCAATCAGTGATTTACTCAAAAAAAAACCAAAAAAAAAACAGTAGCACTAGCTTCATGCTAACAGCTGAGGTGAAACAAGCTAATAAGCTTCACAGCCCTGTTTTCTGAGAGCTTCACTACATCATGTGTGTATTTTCCTCCTAGAGATGATGGGGAACGTCTGTGGTTCAACAGTGTTGTTTTAATAGGAACTTCATGCTGCAGCTAAAACTGAAAATAAAGACAAACACTTGTAATAAGCACACCTGCAGCATCCTGTTAATTCTCTGAGAAGGTTCCTCTTTCACTTTGAGCTCCTGTGTTAAACATAGTCCTGATGAAGTAACTCACAAGTGGTTGAGCATCGGAAATGTGATGGAACAGGAGGGTATGAAAACAGTATGAGGTTAAATACAACTTAAACAACAATGGAGATAGTTCATTCCTTCATTCATTCATAGTCTCTAACCGTTTATCCAGTTCAGGGTCATGGTGGGTCCGGAGCATACACTGAATCACTGGGCGCACACCTTCGAGGGGGATGCCAGTCCTTAGCAGGGTGACACACACTCACACATTCACAATGGAGGTAGTGACTTATAATATTCACAGTAGATTAATTAGGAAAAAAAACTGATATTGTGAGAGACACCTAACATATGAAATAGAGCCCTCCACGCTGAGATTCATCAATGCACCTCTTTTATTCCGTATGGACATCATGACATGACATGACATGACATGACATAGTCGCATATTTTCCACATTTTATGCGACAATATCACGATCATAAGTGAATGGGTAATCACCATACAAACCGTCGTATCCCTGCGCCGTGTAATGCCACAGTAACACGAAAACTCCTCCTCATTATGGTGTCATTACCATCCATTAATACCACAGTCTTATTTTTATTTTATTTTAACATTAATTCATTATTTGCTAAAATATCGATCGAAATAATGGCTAGAGAAATGTCCTTTTCAGTATTAACCTTTTGAAAATTAGTCAAAATAACGTTGAGTGAAAGAAATGTTCTTGTTAGAGTTAAAGCTAAAGTAGGACACCATTAATACGCATTGCTCAAAGGAAATATTATAATAAAATACTTTATGCCTTTGTTGGAATAAGAACATATGTAATTCGCATTATGCCCTTTTCTATGTTATGAGTAATGACGCCTGTAATGAGGAGGAGTTTTCGTGTTACTGTCTCATAGTGTTTCTATGGTAACTACCCATTCACTCGTCATTGTGATATTGTCGCATAAAATGTCGAAAATATGCGACTATGTCACGAATTGCAGTCCCCTATATATGTGACTATATCACGAATAGGTCTGAGACCGGGTTGCCTTGACACAACATGGTGGATTTCAAGATGGCGTCCATGTTCCAGACTTATCTTAAAAGATAAACCCCCCTCATCCATTACTTGCTGGGGTATTCACATAAAAGAGTGTCCTGCAACTTGACTCACCCTGTATTGATTATGACCTTTATAAGAGAACAAAATCAGATGAAAGAGGACCATAAAATGCTTCTGTGGTACAATTAAGTGTCCTCTATTGCTTACGTCCCACAGTCCAAAAACACTTGTGTAAGAGGTCTGCCTGGGGCTGAGGCGAGGCTGCCTGCTAAGCCATCTCCAGTCACTAGAGTGAGACAGAGGCACTCTTAATTTGGGGCAATTGGTTCCACCTGGGCTACTCCTACTTAAGGGAAGCCAACACACACCTCAGTGCTCAGTCTTGGGTTTCTCTTTTCAGAGTGCCGTGCAAGTCTGGCCGGTAATTTGGTAAAGGCTCTTGAGTGTTCTCATGGGTCTCTCTATCTTCTTCTTCTCCACCAGAGCTTTCCCTTTGTTTTTTTTTCTCTTGGGATTCAATATTTTCTTTTCTTTACTATTTTTTAGTATAAATAAATAATTAGAAATAAGTTCTGTTCTATCTTTAATTTCTTTTGTCTCATCTTGTCTCTCCCTTTTGTTTTGGAAAGCTCTCGTGCCTTTGTTTTCTTTTGCTCAATTCTGAGCTGATCACTTTTCCCCTGACATCTTCAGTTTTCCTCTTGTGTTTCATTTTGTCTCGGTGTTCCTAACTTCCAGAGGGGTTGTTTGTGTGTCTCTGCACTTGAGGCCTATTTCTCTAGTGCTCTGTTTGTGGCTTGCCCTGTTTCAATCCACCCCTGGGTGAGCTGCCACATTACAACTTGTATATTAGGTGAACTGACTGGCAAAAACTGTCAGCAGGTATGAGTGTGGTTTGTTGAGTGACAGCTAATTTTGAATCAAATGACTCATTTGAAATAGTTCCTAGAGTCTGACATGAAAGTCCAGCTTTTCTTGAATGAGACAGGTTTGAGAATCATAAAGGTACTACTTCAAATCAATGTGCAAAGCACAGGCAAGAAGCTACAAGACACAAGGACAAATGATATGCTAATTCAAAGAGGTAATTGCTAATATGTGGTAATTAGCATTACGATTTTACTATTTTTACCTGTGAAGTCAAACCTTATTAAACTATAACAGTCATAACAATGGAAAAAAAATTCCACTGTAAAATAGTTGGTTCAGAATAATTGTTTCACTAATTCACCGTTCGGCATTCAGCCGTTTGGCTGTTTCTGTACCCGTTTGGAAGCTGTTTTGATCGCTCGGGTTTTCCTGTTTACTCGTTTCCATTGTTATTTCTATATTTCTATCTGTTTTTATAACCTACTAACCATCCATAGATCTATATTTTAGATTGTCTCCGCAGGAATATTCATTACAGAGGCACTAAAACTGCCACCGGACCCTGGAGTAACGTTCTTGGTGTAAGTTACTAAAATTCATTAAAAGCGGTAAGTACCTGAAATTCCATGGCTACTACTGGCTGTTTTGCCTGCTCAGAGTGTGGCATGTTTAGTTTAACGCCCTTTTCCACCTCCTAGCGATAAATATAGTGGTTGTATTTGTAGTAAGTGTCAGCTAGTTAGCTCTCTGGTGGATAAAGTGGACCAGCTAGAAGTGCGCATCCGGAGCTTATTATTGTTGAGGGATAAACAGCGAGATTCAGTGTTAGCAACTCCGGGTGCCTTAGGGAGAGTCAGCACCCCCACGACTCCGGCATTAGAGCCCTCACAGCAGGGTGAATGGGTGACGTCTCGGCGTCATAGCCGGAAAGCTAAGGCTGATGCTAACGCTGAGGCCAAAGCTAGCCCACCGGGACACCACGCTCCTCCGATTCGCGTGTCAAACAGGTTTGCCCTGCTCAGCGAAGCACCCGCTGAGGAGCCTGTTAAAAGTGCTCTGGTTATAGGAGACTCTATTGTTCGACACGTGAAATTAGCTACTCCTTTAGGGGCGCCGGCAGTAACAGTTAGCTGTTTATCGGGAGCCAGAGCGCCGGATATTAGTGGCAACCTTAGACTGTTAGCTAATAGGAGATATTCGAGGGCCAATGATATTCGTCTGCGGCAGTCTGAGGTAACTAAGGGTAATATTAGAGAGGTAATTAAACTGGCCCAGACGATGTCCGATGCCGTAATCTGCTCTGGCCCCATACCAATGCGGCGTGGCGACGAAGCTTACAGCAGACTTTGGGCATTAAACTGCTGGATGTCCAAGTGGTGTTCCGAAAATCAAGTGGCTTTATAGACAATTGGTTACGTTTTGAGGGCAAGCCTGGTCTTATAGGTAGGGATGGTATCCACCCCAAGCGGGAGGGTGCTGCCTTACTTTCTTGCAGTATAGCACATAGTCTTTTAGTTAGTCAGCAGAGTAGTGTAGATAGCTGCTGACAATCCAGAGCCGGGACCAGGCCGCAGACAGACAGGCTAAACCGACCGTCTGCGAACTGTCTTGAGGCGTCACCCAGGTTCAACTGTATTGAGACTGTGTCTTTCCCCCGAACTAAATGTAAAAGTAGAAAAACAAAATCAGCCTGTTTCAGCAACCTAATCAATATTAAATCATACACAACACCTAGCAGCAACACCTCAGAACTAAAATTTGGGTTACTCAACATAAGATCACTAAACTCAAAAGCACTCATCGTAAATGATATTATAAGTGATCATAAATTCAATGTTTTCTGTCTCACGGAAACGTGGGTTAAACCAAATGAATATTTAGCACTAAATGAAGCCACCCCCCTAGGCTATAATTATGCACATAGCCCAAGAATATCAGGCAAAGGAGGTGGAGTATGTGTAATTTACCAAAATACCCTAGAAATTAGTCTTAAACAATGTGACACCACCTCTTCTTTTGAGGTTCTCTCCACTATTACAAATCCGGTCACAAAAAAGGACACATTTTTATTATGCAACATTTACAGACCACCAGGGCCTTACTTAGAATTTCTGAAAGAATTCAGCGATTTTGCTACAAACCTAGCGGTGTGTAATCATAAAGTTATAATTGTAGGAGATTTCAATATCCATTTTGAGAAGGAAAGTGACCCACTAAAAAAGGCATTTACCTCAATCTTAGACTCTATTGGTATTACTCAAAATGTAACAGGGCCTACACACTACTGCAGCCACACTTTAGACTTAGTTCTGACACTAGGTCTTAACATTGACAAAATTAATATCTTACCGCAATCTCCAATCATTACTTAATTTCATATGAGCTACGTTTTATCCATAATATATGTAAGAACCCTCGCTATTCTACAAGGCGTATAATAAAACCATCTACCGCCCTACAATTTATAGAAAACCTACCAGAACTATCGACCCCAGTTCCAACTCCATCAGACCCAATGGACCTAGATGTACTAACTGATTACCTAGAAAATACCTGTCGATCTACTTTAGAAAAGGTAGCACCACTTAAACATAAAAGTATAAGACAGAAAAAGCTCGCACCATGGTATAACGATAAGACCCGTACTTTAAAACAAACATTACGAAAACTAGAGCGGAAATGGCGATCAACCAAGCTTGAAGTGTTTCATTCTGCCTGGAAGGACAGCCTTATAGAGTATAGAAATGCCCTCACTAAAGCTCGCTCAGCATATCTGGCCTCGCTGATCTCCAATAATAAAAATAATCCGAGAGCACTGTTTAGTGTGTTTTCTAGAATTACAAAAAATCAAGCAGGTTCTGAACAACTAATTCCAGCAACTCTCACCAGTAAAGATTTTATGGACTTTTTTAATAATAAAATTGAGAATATTAGACAACAAACTCTAGCCACAGGATCAAATCCATCCTGGCTGCCACCTGATGTGAATGAAATAAAACATAATATAACTGTAAAAGAAAGACTTGAAACCTTTTACCCACTCCCACAATTAGAACTAGAGAAGATTATCACCTCTGCAAACTGTACAACTTGCACACTTGATGCAATTCCCACAAAGTTGCTCAAAGAAGTACTACCAGCTATTATTGATCCTCTTTTAACTATAGTAAACTCATTGCTTAGCCTGGGCCATGTACCCAAAGCTTTTAAACTAGCAGTTATTAAACCTATGATCAAGAAACCAAATCTTGATGCTAGTACACTGTCTAATTACAGGCCTATTTCTAATTTGCCATTTCTGTCTAAGATCTAAGAAAGAGCTGTGGCCCAACAACTTAGTTCATATATATGAAAAAATCCAATCTGGATTCAGGCAACATCATAGTACAGAGACAGCTCTAGTCAAGATAACAAATGATCTTCTTCTTGCCTCTGATCAAGGCCACGTATCCCTGTTGGTGCTTCTTGACCTAAGCGCAGCCTTCGATACAATAGACCACAATATTCTCATAGAAAGGTTAGAAAACATGGTTGGAATCACAGGGACAGCCCTATTATGGTTCAAATCTTACTTAACGGAACGTTATCAATTCGTAAAAGTAAACAATCTAAATTCAAATTATTCTAAAGTAAGATTTGGAATTCCACAAGGCTCTATTTTAGGACCATTATTATTTACATTATACATGTTACCGCTAGGCACAGTTATAAGAAACCATGACATTAACTTTCACTGTTACGCAGACGACACACAATTGTATATTTCAGCCAAGCCCGATGACAAACACAGATTAAAGAAAATAGAGGACTGTGTGAAAGGCTGGATGTTGCGTAACTTCCTCCTTCTAAACAGCAACAAAACAGAGGTCCTGCTTTTGGGTCCAAAAGTGACAAGAAATAAATGATCAGATTTAATTTTAAATCTAGCTAACTTTCCAGTTAAACCTGGTTCAGCAGCAAAAAATCTTGGTGTCATAATTGATCCGGATTTATCATTTGATCAACACATAGGTAGTATCACTAGGACAGCTTTTTTACATCTTCGCAATATTGCTAAGATTAGAAATGCCTTATCCCTCCAGGACGCAGAAACATTAGTACATGCCTTTATTACTTCAAGGCTTGACTACTGTAACGCACTACTGTCAGGATGCACCAGCAGCAATTTAAGAAAACTTCAACTAGTTCAAAATGCTGCAGCTAGGGTCCTCACTAAAACTAGAAAATTTGAACATATCAGCCCAGTTTTATCATCACTTCATTGGCTGCCTGTTAAATTCCGCATTGACTACAAAATTTTGTTATTAACATATAAAGCTCTACATGGGCTTGCTCCTGAATATCTTCAAGATACAATTTCCTATTATGAGCCTCCACGTTCACTCAGATCACAAAATACTGGATTTTTAATTGTTCCCAGAATTCAGAAGGCCTCAGCTGGGGGAAGAGCCTTTTCTTATAAAGCCCCCCAACTCTGGAATGATCTTCCAGAAAATGTTCGGGACTCAGACACAGTCGCAATCTTCAAATGTAGGCTAAAAACTCATTTGTTTAGTTTATCATTTGGTAGCTAATGCTCCCCCATAGATAAAGGCGGCAGATCCAGGGGGTCCATGGACACAGGGAATTATAGTATACTGAGACGCTGGTGCTATCGTCCCGCCGCTTCTCGCGATCACTCAGGTTTGTTGACGGTGGAGCGGAGGGATGCCAGTGTTTCAGGATGCTCCCGTGTCTGTGTGTCCTCCTGGTTCTCTCCTTTTAGTTAATGCTGTCATAGTCAGATCTGCCGGAGTCATTAGCCACACTCTGGAAATTTTCATATTTTCTACTTTACAAACACAAAACAGTTCAAAACTAATTCCATCCCTTTACATCTTTCCGAGTAAACGACTGCCCACCTGTCTGCCTGGACACTGATGGATGACTGTCGAGATCCTCCTCCACGCTTCAGACCAGCTGCCCACGCTCCAGCAACCACCAAGTGCCTTGAAGCTGTCCCTACACTGAAGTTCTCATGGACTACTAACTATCATCACCAGTAGATTGACCAGAGGAGGATGGGTCACCCCTTGTGAGCCTTGGTTCCTCCCAAGGTTTCTTCCTCAGCTGGGGGAGTTTTTCCTTGCCACTGTCGCCCCTGGCTTGCTCACTTGAGGGTTTTACATTTGTCTTTACATTTCATGTCAAGTCTTGTCTTACTGGAATTCTGTGAAGCTGCTTTGTGACAACATCAGTTGTGAAAAGCGCTATATAAATAAATTTGATTTGATTTGAATTCAGGAACACAGTAGCATTAGCATCATGCTATCAGCTAAGATCAAACCAGTTTTCATCTGCACAGCTCCATTTGCTTCAATTGCATTCTATATATAGTAGATAACAATTGTGGTTTAACTTAAAAAAAAAACAAAAAAAAAAAAAACAGCCTTATGCAGAAGCTGTTAAAGGATCCCAGTCACAATGACAGGTTGTACACTCGTTTGGAGCGGTTTTGAGCGTGTGTAGAACCAGGCCTTCAAAAGTTACAGGGAAGCGATACGTTGGTGAGCTTCGAAAAGATCAAGGATATGGGTGCGTATGTATACGTGATGTGCTTGGGAGGTCCATCGGCCGAGTGTCTGAATGGTATGATCTGAAAGGCCTTGATGGTAAGCTGTAGAGGCAGCACCGATCCTGAAAGAGTGAGCGGAAAAATGTGATGGGTTAAGATCACTACGTGAAAGGATTCGTCGTAAGTGGGACTGAAACCAGTGCTGAGTGGCGACCGAACCTGATTCAGTTGTAAACAATGGATCGGATTGGAAAGCACCTTGAGATAATCTGAGATGGATGTAGCGTGTAAGAGGTTCATAGGGGCTTATAGGGGAAGGGACAACACTCATGGCGAAATTAAGATGCCCCAAAAGGGAGAGGAGTTGTTGTTTGGTGACACGTTGAAGAGTAAGAAATTTAGAGAGGAATTCAGTAATGCGGGCCAGCTTGTCGTGTGGGAGTGAAGCACGAAAAGAAACTGAATCCAGAAAGATGCCCAAGAACTCAAGTGAGGTAGCGGGGCCAATAGTTTTCTCGGGAGACAAGGGAATGCGAGTATGGGAAGGAGAGTGGTTAGAAAGCGAGCAGGTCGAGATCTATGGTAGCAGCTGGCAACTCAGTGATGCAAGCAGGAAGTGCAAGACTAGCGACTTGATTATCACGGAGATTACGTGAGGTTGAAGGGTATAAATAGGCCTGGGGGGAGGAGCGTGGGCGTGGCCCAACTCCCAAAATTCTGTTATAGTATAACTTCAATTAAAGCCTTTATTGCTAATCTTTTTACTCACTGACCTTAGCAAACTGTACTTAGCGTTTCTACTTTTATTTCACTAACCGTTTTTACTCTTTTGTTCTCCTGATTATGGCAGCCGCAGAGGAGCAGTGCAGCATCCTGTTTAAGTCAAGATTTCTGTTTAATTCTGAGCTCATGTGTTGAAATAACCTGACATAACCCAGCTTCTGGTGGTTGATCACTTGAAATACATGGAACAAAGTTCTAAAATAAAATAATAAAAAAAAAAATAGAGAGAGTTTAAGTACAACGTTTTAAAAAATAGCTGGAGAGAGGAAAATACCACTGCTGCAAAAACAGCCCTCTGTTCTGTACAGAATTGTATAGTATCTGCACTCTGTGTTAGAAACAGGAAATATACTGTATTATTTCAGTTTGTGTATTACTTAGCATTCCAGACAGACAAAATAATGCGCACATTCGCTGAAAAAGTAACATTTTTCATCATTTCTGTCATCGCAGGGAGGAACATTTACAGCAATGTGGCTCCTCCTGGTGGTGTTTTATAGAAAAAACATGCACTTGGCCCCGTCTCATACTCTGTGATATACCCAGTTCCAGTTTGGATTTTTTTTTTTTTTTGGTTGTTACGTTAGAAGCATTTTTGAATCATCAAAACCAAGCTAATATGAGTTCACAAATTTGTTTTATTTCAGAAAGCCTCAGATTCTTCCTTCACTCATACATTTCTTTTTTCCAAAACAGACCTTCGGCGCTTCAGGTCTCAACTTTAAAAACCTCAAAGTTGCTGTTAAATAAAGACCCCCTGCAGTGTGAATCGAATGTTAAACCCTGTGTAGTGTGATATGATGAATGTGTATTAATTTCTAATGAGAAATTTGACTTTCTATTAGTTGAGCTGCATTGGCTACCCTTAGTTGCTCGCATCAAATTTAAATCACTAATTATGGCCTTCAGAGTATTCACTGGTTCTGCTCCCATCTACCTCAATAGACTCTTAAAACCATATGCTAGCGCCCGCCCTCTCTGTTCCTCAAAGGAGCGCCAACTAACACGACCAACCCCCCGTACAGGTCAGTTGAGGCTATTCTCATCTCTGGTACCACGCTGGTGGAACGAGCTTCCAAGCACTATCAGAGCAACAGAAACCCTCTCCGCATTCAAGAAATCATTGAAAACCCAGCTCTTCCGAGAGTATCTTTTGCACTGAATGTCTTTAATGCACTTATTACTTCCTGGCATATTGCGCTTAATGTAAGGTATTTTGTATAATTTGTGCTGTAGTTCGAATGTTAGATCCTCTTTTGTAAGTCGCTTTGGATAAAAGCGTCTGCCAAATGCGTAAATGTAAATGATTTGAAATACCCAAGCTTTCCCTAGTTTTCAGAGACATGTCCAAGCCACACAAGCCCAGATGGGAATTTCAGATAACACAGAGCAGGCTCGTAAACCACTCTCCAGGGACCTTCTTTATGAGCCAAGGCCACACAGGGTCAAGAGGATAATGTTTTGGGAGACGCTCCTGAGGATCAGTTTATGCTCTGTATAAAACTGCTTAATGAAGAACGTCTCAAACTATAGAATTAAACCTTAATTCCCATTGGTTTAAAACAGTTTGAAGTTACATATGTGCACAACTGTTTGAAATTACTTCCATTTGGACGATCAAAATGGGTGGGATGCATTAATATGTATTTAAAGTCATTTTTGTTTTATATGAATTTATGTAGAACCAAGGTAGACACATACTATGTGTGTAGTTGGTTAATAATTATGTAAAACACGGTTGTCTTAATGATACTACTTTGTGTTAACATCTTTTATATTGAAAAAGTATGATTCAGAATCCTGGGACATTCATTGAAAAGGGATGGTCTTCAAGCCTTTGTCTTGTCAAGTGTCATAAATTGTATGTGATGTCACTACCAAGGTACAGGAAGCCAATCAGGAGCAAGAGGGGCTCCAATCTTATCCAATCAGAGATTAAAGGTGGGCTTTCAAAATTCTGATTTAAAAAGCCAGTGGCGCCAAATGAAAGAGACATCAACTTCAAGGCTTCAGACACGTTGGGCTTCTTCTTTCCCTACACCTTCGCTTCACTTCACACTTTTTCTCTTTTAGACTTTTTCAAGGCTAAAGAGGAAAATGATTCGGGTTTTGAAATGACTCTGCAGACGTCAGACTCATGGCTTTCTTAAACAGTCTTGAGCCCCTCAAGCGTGGTCCAGATAGAACAGAAGTTCTATTTTAATTTTATCTCTTGTAGAAAACTATAGATTAAGAAAAGCTGTAGTTTAACTCTAGCAAAAATTCAACGCCACACCCAGAGCATGAAGGAAACCTTACACCTCTGACCCTCAAAGGGACGACAAAGCTTCTGGACCGGCAACGAAGAAGACGGCCACACGCACCCTCAGAATGACCTTCTGAGATGAGGAGAAACCTGCCCAGGAGAGACCGGCAGGGACGTGTCTCCCACAAGGCGGCAGATCAGCGATGACAGAGAATCCCCAAAGAGAACGGAGGGGTCCCCATGACGGAGGGGTCGCCGTGTCTGAAAAGGGGGAGAAAAGGAACGCCCGCGACTGCAACGCTACCAGGCCCACGGTGGAAAGCCTGTGCCGGAAATTACAGCACGTCAGCTACATGATCCCTACATGATCTCCAGTCTCCAGCATCTCCCGGGATACGTAAGGTCACATGGTTTCATTTCTGTCATTGCTCAGGAGGTTGGTGCTGAATCCTAGCTGGGATAAACTTAGCCTTTCTAGAATTTAGGGTAATTATCATAGAGAAATTTCCTACTTGTGTAAACTTAAATTTCCTAATTGGCCTACTTGTCTAAGCTAAAATTGGACAGGTAAAGACACTACATATTATTTAATGACTCCCAAACATGGAACTTATCAAAATGAATTAAATAATTATTAATAAAATAAATTAATTATCATTGACTCCACCATGTAGTGCTTATGCTACCGCAACGTGTGCATAACTATTTCCACTACACCTGTTTAATATGTCTATGTGGTGTAGTTTTTATTTTACACTAGGACATACATCCTTAGTGAAATAAGCAGTGAGAAATGTGGCTGAGCATTTCCCCTTAAGAACGTCTGCGTCCCAAAGAAACAGTCAAATGGATGGATTCAGATAGCCAGGGATTCTTATGTCATACACCTAAGGAATCAATCCTGCTGAGATTCACGACTGGGTTTTGAATGATGTTTTGGAAAGATATGTTAGTAAAGAAAGTGGCACATCTGTGTGGGTTTCCTCTGGGTGTTCTGGTTTGCTCCCATTGGCCAAAAACACATGCTGGTAGGTGAACTGGCTCCTCAAAAGGTCCTTTGATGGACAGTCGCCTTGTCCAGGGTGTGTTCCTGCCTGAGCCCAATGATCCAGGGTAGGCTTTGGACACTGAACTGGATGAAGCAGTTATAGAAAATGAATGAATGAATGAGTGTTAGTAAACACTTGAGACTACTGAAGAATATTCACACCAGCAAACAGGTTTTAAAGACTTTTATTAGTTACAATACAATTACCATTAACACTAACACAGTCCATTCTCCTATTTATTTATTTATTTATTTATACACAGTGCATTAGGGCAGACAGCATTATAATCCTTCTCTTTGTTTTATTGAAAATAAACTGTTCTCTACTTTATATAGTTAAACTCATATGAAATATAATTACACACATCACAAAATTGCAGAATAAAGTTGTATAACAGTGTAGGGTTTATACAAATTTAATCAACTTTTTTAACAATAATTAAATACACAATTTAGTCAAAGTTTATAATGTGAAATTAAAGTGTTTATTTTTTTATTTGCATTAAAATCTAAAACAATAACTGGTTTAAAATTGAGGTCCTTGTTTCTACACTCATCTGCTGGTCTACATACGTTGTTTACTCCTTTTCAGCCTGTTGTTCAGTGGTCAGGGCCCCCACAGAGCAGGTATGATTTGGGTGCTTGATCATTCTCAGCTCTGCAGTGACAATGATGCAATGGTGCTATGTTAGTGTTTGTTACACTGGGACGAGCAAATCAGAAACAGCAGTGCTGCTGAAATTTTTATACCCATCAGTGTCACTGAGAGTAGCCCACCAACCAAAACAGTCTCTGACTTTACATGTACCAACATTGTGGGTGTGTCTAATCGAGTGACCAGTGAGTAGATGTATTTAAATATTCCTGCAGCACTGCTGTGTCTGATCCACTTGTACCAGCGCAACAAACACCAACTCACCAATGTCACTGCAGCGCTGACAATGATCCACCACCTGAATCATACCTGCTCTGTGGGTGTTCTGTGGGGATCCTTACCAATGAAGAACTGGGTGAAATGGGTATTAAGAAAGTCAAGAAACTTTCTGTAATTGTAGAACTACAAAGTGCTCCTGTATGGACAGTGGAGCTGAGAAAATGGGCAGTGAGTGCAGATACAAGGAGGTCAGTTTATTTTTATGGCTGGACATTGTTAGGTATTTGTTGCACAATTTAAAAAAATGATTATAATATTTACAGTATGTAGAGTATTTACAAAAACCTTTCCAGAAAAGCTGGGACATTTTAAGTAAAACCAAGAAACTATAATTTGTTTATTCTACTGAAGCTTTATGTCACTGACAATGGCACAAAATAATTAAAGCCTTCACAGATAAATTGAATTGTATTTTGTAAATATAAACAATGTTAACTCCTGCATTACACTCCGAAAACTTGGGTCAAAGGCCTATTTGCCACTACGTTACATCACCTTTCATTTTTTAACACTGAGATTGAAAACTGAAAGTACAAATGTTGAAGTTTTGCAAGAAGAATGTTGTCCCGTACATGCTCGATATAAGATTAGAGCTATAAAAGGTTTTAATTGAAGAATGGGCAAGAATTCCTCTAACAAACCTGCAGCAACTAGTATTATCAGTTCCCAAATGACTAAACAGTCAAAGATAATGCAGCACTAATTACAGTGAAAGATGATGCAACACAATGGTAAACATGGTTCCAACTTTTTTGGAGCGTGATGCAGATACACATTTTTATTGTTTATAATTGTATTGTTTAAAAAATACAATCACGTTGGTCACTGGAGTCTTTGCTTTGTGCTTTTGTCAGTTAAATTAATGCTTCAACAGAATTTTAAAAATACTGATATTGTTTTTTTTACACATTAAAAACATCCCAAACTTTTGAGGAGACAAGGTTATACACAATGGGCTGATGTCTGATCATCTCTAACTGATAAAAGTCATTAAAGTCTGATGATCAAAGACGGGAAGCCATCTTTAAGTACTCTCCATATGGAGGTAGTGTAGAAAAGGAGGAGGAGGATGAGGAGGAAGGGTTCAACTCCTTCTGTGAAAAAAAAAATAATAAAATAAATTGTTAAAAAAATACTCACGTATTAAACTGCACGAATATCAATACATTTAGAAAAATTGTGTTAAAATGAGGCTAATCTATGCACCACCTCCAGTGCCCTGCTATCCCCTCTCAGCACATACCTACGCCAGCTTCTTCAGTTGTCCTTCTGGTCCAGCAGCTCAGCGAAGACCTCTGCGTAGTAATCTGGGTCGGTGTTAATCCTCATCATCTTGGCACTCAAGCGGTTGATAACGTCCAGAGTGCGTCTCCAAAAGGCCTCCTTGGTGTCCGTCACTACAAAGTAGCTCAGTGGGATCTGGTTCTCCTCGCAGATGTAGCAGTACGAGATGAAAAGGCAGGTGAGCAGGACGGCCTGCAGCTCCTCCAAACTGGTCAACTCCGCTGAGACGACATCCCGGCACATCATGTAGAGGAACACCACGCTGCCCGGAGTGATGAAATGTTCGCGGTGCCACCCGTACAAAACGAGGCGAATATCCACCGAACGGAGCCACATCTCTGGGTCTGTAGGTCTGAGGCCTGGAATCCGGCTGCACCTACGACACAGGAAAAGCCCAAAAAACTTGATCAGATCATCTGCAGATACATCTGGATAAATACTCACTAAATCCAGAGCTGCAGAAGGGCTATCCCATGGTTCCTCCAGGTCCTGGATTTCCACGTCATACGCAGAGACCATCTTCCTCGTATCTGGAAGAACAGCTGGTGAGAGATGGTGGATGGAGCACTCGATGTCACTCAGCTCCTTTTCCTCCTTCCCTCTGCTAGGGAAACACGAGTAGCAGCAGCCCATGGTCCTACGCTATTATATGGAGACTGGAATTAGCTCCTGTGGAGAAAATACATTTTTCCTTCATTAGATTCTTTTGTTATTCGTTATAAATAAGATTAGTAAATAATTTTAATCCAGCACAGTGTCAACATTTTTAGTATAATCATTTTATATCAGGCTTATACTCATTATTATATCTCTCATAGTTGTTGGTCATATTGTATTAGCTTGTTTTCCAGAATAAAAGTCTCTGTGAATTTAAAATCTGTTTGAGGAGATTATAAATGAGTTATATCCTGTACAGGACAGTAATCTGAGTGGTCCGATGGTGGACCAGCAGTGGTCTACAGTCAGTGTTGTGCCAGCCGTTTTATGCCAGTGGACCGATATATGCTCGCTGTCTAGGATTACTAATAAAGAAGTTTCTACAGTAGTTGCAGGACCATTTACTAGCACTATTTTATAATGTGTACGTTATTTTCAGCACGTCAGCTACGTTGCTTGCTCAGTAAAACTAGATAGACACAATTAAGGGGAAAAAAAACAGATAAAAACTGCAAAATGTGGCCTATTCCATGAATTTAAAATAAAATACTGGCTGTGGTGCACTGGTCTGTTGCCGTTCGGAGGACATTTTCAGATTTCGCTCCTAACCTTAACCTGTAACCGGTGTCCCACTATTTACTGGTCTCCGGCCTGTATGTCCCGCCCACTGTGCGGTCAAGCCATCCAATCAGAAATGACCTTTTTCATTGGCCGTTTTTGATTGGCTGAAACTGAGGCACTTTGTAATAACTGTAAGTGTGGAGCAAGCTAGTGTGCTTTCAAGAAACCTCCTTACTCGCTCAAAATACTTTGACAAGCCATCCAATCAGAAATGACCTTAGTCATTTGCCGTTTTTGATTGGCTGAAACTGAGGCAATTGGTAATGACTGTGTGGAGCAGCCACTTAGCAATACCCTTGTAACTGTTTAAAATACCTTGGCATCCAAGTAAACATCAACAACCATCTGTTAAACAAACCCTAGACACGTATGTTTTAACTTACCACAAACATTAACCAATTATAAGCTATATTATGAACCTTAAAAATAACAACGAACAGCTAGTTACAGTGGTTTAAGTTTAGAAACATCATTAGCCAGTTGTTTAAATTCAAATGAATGTTCGTTCACAGTGCGGTGTCGCTCCTTTAAATCAGCAGGTACCGTTTAAGTGAATAAATTGGTGTTTAAAACACTCACCTGTCGGTTCAGAAAGATGCTGGAAGTTGTGAGAGAGGGTGTGATGAGCGGGTTTCTGTAGGTTCAGAGAGATGCTGAGAGTGAGAGGTGAGAGTTTGATGAAGACGTTGGAGAGAAGGTGGAGATCGTGTTTGTTGTTGTTTGATTTCTGTGATGGAACGCTGATGATGTCATTTCAGCGGAGCTGTTTATTTATTTACAAACCACCACAAAGTAACACCATTTTATTTATCTTTTATTTCATTAACGTCCAAAAATTAATATCACTACTATTAATAATGATAATAGCGATAACAATCTTTAATGAACAATAGAAACAATAATAACACAACAATTATTAATAGTGACAATTATCACATAATCGTCATCACCATTAAATAAAACACGACCAATAATATTATTAACAGCAAAACAGCAACAAGAAGTGTTATTATTGTTTAGTTTAATTGATATAGTTTGATATACATTCTCATCATTTAGTTTTAATGTTCAGTAATATTACTATTATCAATAAAACTGCTCATTAGAATATTAATTTTTTGTTTTATTCATAATAAGAAAAATATAATAAATTAAATATATAATGAATGATATTATCATATATACAATAATATACATTTTACATATTTATAATTATATAATATATAGTATTTTAAACACATCTGTAGAGGCAGGGGTCGGAATTGTTCAGAGATCAGTAAGCCCCTCTGACCAATCAGAGCAGCTTGTTGGGCAGGTATCCTGCTATTGGCTGATGTCTCCTGGTTCAGTGATTGAGCGCCTCCTATGAAAACCTGCTCCAGAAAACAAACATGGAGGACAGAGGGTCCGGGCAGTTCTTGGAACGGGGAAAAGGGAAAACAAGGAATGACTCTTTATCACATCTCTGATGGAAAACATAAATAAAACCGGAAGTGCTTTGTGTCTTTTTGGGGCTGGACGCTTCAATCCGCGTTCGCTGTGCAGAAGTGAGAGCGCGCGGAAGTAGTCACATGTGAGCGAAAAGACAGCATTTAAGACTCGTAGACGCAGATTCGTGCAGATGTAGTCATTGACTTGTGTTTGTGCAAGAGAAATATCGCCCCCAAAAAATCTAATATATATATATATATATATATATATATATATATATATATATATATATTTCTGAGGAGACTTTCTACAGGTGTGTAACGCGCACTTCACAGATTCACATGTTGGTTGGTGAATGTGCGAGTTTTATACGAATGTGTTTTGCACCATATTTACCGCTGCAACTGGAGCAAAACTGTGAGACTAGGATATTTTTGTACTTGTGTGTGTAGAACTGGATTTGTTCAGCTGCAGTGAAGGGTGTGTGAAGGTGTAACTGTTGAGCTGTACTTGTGGGAGCGGAAAACTATCTACAGGTTTGCAACTGCTTAAGTGATTTTCTCTGCCACTTCAAATTTACTGATTCACATGTGTGACTATTTTCTACAACTACAGATCTCACTGTCACAGGTGCCCAGGGGTTTTGCACAAAATAAACCTCCACAGGTGTTGGGGGGTTGAGGGTGCCTGCCACCGCTACTGAAAAAAATTGTCTTGTACATTTGTGTTTTTCATATTTTGTATACACTGTTATAAATACTTTATGAATAATATATATGAAAAGAGAGACTGACCCTTAAGAATTTGATATGATCCAGATTGGCCCCCTTTGAAAAAGGTTTGGAGACCCCTTCCTTGGAGTATGACATGTTTCTTTAAACAAATAAAAAGAAAAAAAGCCTATTGATGACCAATTATGTGACTTACCCTTGTTCCCCTGTTCGGTGCATATTTTAAGGTGCCCCCAATACATTCTTCAAAGACCTTAGATGTCCCCTTGGGGTACATGACCCAGCAAGCCTCTAAAACACAAAAAACACATTGTACAAAGCTGTGATTTTTGTAGAACCTTCTCTTTTTCTTATTTTTTTGCTTCCAATGTTTATGTACTCGTGCCATCATACATGTTACAGCTATGAAGCACTATGTTTTGTGCAAATTGTTTATTACTATCAGTATTATTATTATTACTGTTTCATTCTGTCTTTTTACTTCTAAGTTACATAAGTGTTCCTCAACATGGCGTCTCAAATACATCTGTGACTTTATATGTACTTAATAAAGAGAACTAGAATGTTCACTCTTCTCTGTTAAGTTTTCCTACTTAAAACAAATAAAAACACAAAACAAGTTAGCCTGCAGTGTGAAGACAGCTGGGCAAAATACATGCTCCATCTCAAAAGCCTTTCTATTCCCTATGTGTTGTCCACTGTGTGAAAATGTTTACATTTATATAAATGTTTATATTCAAGCATAGCTGCACATACCTGGCTAACGATTAACTATTCTTTCCATTTTCCGCCTGAAATTACAGACTCAAATCTGGAAGCTTCCTGCTCAGTCAGTGCATAAACTAGAGGCAGTATCATGATTGAATTTTACAGAAAACCATTCAAATTTGTAAGAATAACCATTTAGAGGTATTGAAATTTATCTTAAGTAATCAAAATCTGATAAAAACTATCTAGAACATAGGCTTTTCTTCTTCCAAGCTCACCACTTTACTGCAGAAATACAGCGTGTTTATCTTGTCTGCACCTAAATCAATATCTTACAATGTAGACACTAGTCTCATGTACCTCTCCTAGTGGTCTTTTACCCTCACCAAACAGGAAAAAACCTTTTGTTATGGTGTATTTTTTCCGATTTATCTAGTTTATTTCTGGTGTTTACACGTGTTTCTAAAGTTTAGGCAGTGTGGTAGAAGGTGTGTGTTGTGTGTTATTTTCTTATTCATATGTAAAGAAAAGAGCCCTTCTTTATGTGTTTGTGCAGGCTGCACTCTCTCAGGTGAAAAGAAGTTAAAAGAAATCATGGGAAACATGGGTGGGTCAGTACTGTTGCCCTGCTCCTGCGCTCGCTGACCCAGAGACCAAACCTCAGACGATAACCCGGAGAGTTAAGGACACTGGGAGAACCTGGACTGATGCATTTCCTGATGGTCACTACAGAGACAGACTACATACCGTGGTCTAATGAGGATTCTCCTGCTAATCTCTCTCTCTGCTCATATCTAACCTGAGCGATGAAGATGGGTTCTACAGGTGTGGAACAGAGAAGGGTATCAGATATGTCAGACTGAATGTTAAAAATAAAGTTTAAACTCTAAAAGTATAATGAATGTTGGTATGATTCAGCTGATATGAGTCTGCTGAGAGAAGGGTTCATGAAGGCTAAATAAAAAGGCCTCTTCCAAACAAAAGGACAACACACTGCAGACACTAAAGGCAGGATTTTAAACCTCTTTGTAGAGTGTATAAAATGCATCTTGTGACAAATCACTGTAGCAAAATGTACATTATGCTCACTGTTATAATTGCCCTGTAATGTCTGTGAGCTGTTGATGTCTGAATGTTACAGATGAAGCTGAAAGTGGTTTACTGTGTTTGTGTTTTCAGCAAAATGCCCAGAAGTGATGTTATATACGGCAGAAACTTAAAATATATTAAACATATTAAAATACACTTATATTCAAATTATAATTTATAATGTATGAAATCATTTGGTAAGAGCGATTATTATTATTATTATTATTATTATTATCATCATTTTGTTATTGTTATGTTGGTGTTGTTTTGCTATTACTAATATTATGATTTTGTAAATCATGGTGATGACAATTATATGATTATATTACTGTAAATAATATTACTGTTATTATTAATATTTTTCATTAATGATAATATAAATATGTTAAATAAAATTGCAAAAATATCTTTTAAATAATATTATTATATTTATTATATATACGAAATACTATATATTATATAATTATAAATATGTAAAATGTATGTTATTGTATATATTATATTATTCATTATATATTTAATTTATTATATTTTTCTTATTATGAATAAAACAAAAAATAAATATTCTAATGAGCAGTTTTATTGATAATAGTAATATTACTGAACATTAAAACTAAATGATAAGAATGTATATCAAACTATATCAATTAAACTAAACAATAATAACACTTCTTGTTGCTGTTTTGCTGTTAATAATATTATTGGTCGTGTTTTATTTAATGGTGATGACGATTATGTGATAATTGTCACTATTAATAATTGTTGTGTTATTATTGTTTCTATTGTTCATTAAAGATTGTTATCGCTATTATCATTATTAAGAGTAGTGATATTAATTTTTGGACGTTAATGAAATAAAAGATAAATAAAATGGTGTTACTTTGTGGTGGTTTGTAAATAAATAAACAGCTCCGCTGAAATGACATCATCAGCGTTCCATCACAGAAATCAAACAACAACAAACACGATCTCCACCTTCTCTCCAACGTCTTCATCAAACTCTCACCTCTCACTCTCAGCATCTCTCTGAACCTACAGAAACCCGCTCATCACACCCTCTCTCACAACTTCCAGCATCTTTCTGAACCGACAGGTGAGTGTTTTAAACACCAGTTTATTCACTTAAACGGTACCTGCTGATTTAAAGGAGCGACACCGCACTGTGAACGAACATTCATTTGAATTTAAACAACTGGCTAATGATGTTTCTAAACTTAAACCACTGTAACTAGCTGTTCGTTGTTATTTTTAAAGTTCATAATATAGCTTATAATTGGTTAATGTTTGTGGTAAGTTAAAACATACGTGTCTAGGGTTTGTTTAACAGATGGTTGTTGATGTTTACTTGGATGCCAAGGTATTTTAAACAGTTACAAGGGTATTGCTAAGTGGCTGCTCCACACAGTCATTACCAAGTGCCTCAGTTTCAGCCAATCAAAAACGGCAAATGACTAAGGTCATTTCTGATTGGATGGCTTGTCAAAGTATTTTGAGCGAGTAAGGAGGTTTCTTGAAAGCACACTAGCTTGCTCCACACTTACAGTTATTACAAAGTGCCTCAGTTTCAGCCAATCAAAAACGGCCAATGAAAAATGTCATTTCTGATTGGATGGCTTGACCGCACAGTGGGCGGGACATACAGGCCGGAGACCAGTAAATAGTGGGACACCGGTTACAGGTTAAGGTTAGGAGCGAAATCTGAAAATGTCCTCCGAACGGCAACAGACCAGTGCACCACAGCCAGTATTTTATTTTAAATTCATGGAATAGGCCACATATTGCAGTTTTTATCTGTTTTTTTTCCCTTAATTGTGTTTATCTAGTTTTACTGAGCAAGCAACGTAGCTGACGTGCTGAAAATAACGTACACATTATAAAATAGTGCTAGTAAATGGTCCTGCAACTACTGTAGAAACTTCTTTATTAGTAATCCTAGACAGCGAGCATATATCGGTCCACTGGCATAAAAAGGCTGGCACAACACTGACTGTAGACCACTGCTGGTCCACCATCGGACCACTCAGATTACTGTCCTGTACAGGATATAACTCATTTATAATCTCCTCAAACAGATTTTAAATTCACAGGGACTTTTATTCTGGAAAACAAACTAATACAAATATTACCAACAACTATGAGAGATATAATAATGAGTATAAGCCTGATATAAAATGATTATACTAAAAATGTTGACACTGTGCTGGATTAAAATGATTTACTAATCTTATTTATAAAGAATAACAAAGGAATCTAATGAAGGAAAAATGTTAATTGGACTGTGAATGGAAAAGTGCTAAAATGTGGCATTTTTTCTAAAATTCTGTTTAATCACCAGTGGTCCGCCCAGAAAACGCTGTGTAAAACACTAGTGGACCTCCAACTTTGCCCTCAGTGGGACAACAGTGGTCCACTGTCTCCTTGCTATCAGTGATAGAATATACTGTAAATGCTATTCAGATAGGTAGTTATCAACATACATGGCTAGTTGATTTTGTAATGCTAAAATCTAAATAACCCAATAGCTTAATACTGCAGTTAAGTTAGCTTGTGGTTAGCTATTCATAATTGTTTAGCGGATGACTGATGCTAAGAAACAGTGTTCATATGTGGGTTTTTTTCTCCACAGGAGCTAATTCCAGTCTCCATATAATAGCGTAGGACCATGGGCTGCTGCTACTCGTGTTTCCCTAGCAGAGGGAAGGAGGAAAAGGAGCTGAGTGACATCGAGTGCTCCATCCACCATCTCTCACCAGCTGTTCTTCCAGATACGAGGAAGATGGTCTCTGCGTATGACATGGAAATCCAGGACCTGGAGGAACCATGGGATAGCCCTTCTGCAGCTCTGGATTTAGTGAGTATTTATCCAGATGTATCTGCAGATGATCTGATCAAGTTTTTTGGGCTTTTCCTGTGTCATAGGTGCAGCCGGATTCCAGGTCTCAGACCTACAGACCCAGAGATGTGGCTCCGTTCTGTGGATATTCGCCTCGTTTTGTACGGGTGGCACCGCGAACATTTCATCACTCCGGGCAGCGTGGTGTTCCTCTACATGATGTGCCGGGATGTCGTCTCAGCGGAGTTGACCAGTTTGGAGGAGCTGCAGGCCGTCCTGCTCACCTGCCTTTTCATCTCGTACTGCTACATCTGCGAGGAGAACCAGATCCCACTGAGCTACTTTGTAGTGACGGACACCAAGGAGGCCTTTTGGAGACGCACTCTGGACGTCATCAACCGCTTGAGTGCCAAGATGATGAGGATTAACACCGACCCAGATTACTACGCAGAGGTCTTCGCTGAGCTGCTGGACCAGAAGGACAACTGAAGAAGCTGGCGTAGGTATGTGCTGAGAGGGGATAGCAGGACACTGGAGGTGGTGCATAGATTAACCTCATTTTAACACAATTTTTTAAAATGTATTGATATTCGTGCATTTTAATATGTGAGTATTTATTTATTTATTTTTTTTCACAGAAGGAGTTGAACCCTTCCTCCTCATCCTCCTCCTCCTTTTCTACACTACCTCCATATGGAGAATACTTAGAGATGGCTTCCCGTCTTTGATCATCAGACTTTAATGACTTTTATCAGTTAGAGATGATCAGACATCAGCCCATTGTGTATAACCTTGTCTCCTCAAAAGTTTGGACTGTTTTTAATGTGTAAAAAAACAATATCAGTATTTTTAAAATTCTGTTGAAGCATTATGTAACTGACAAAAGCACAAAGCAAAGACTCCAGTGACCAACGTGATTGTATTTTTTAAGCAATACAATTATAAACAATAAAAATGTGTATCTGCATCACGCTCCAAAAAAGTTGGAACCATGTTTACCATTGTGTTGCATCATCTTTCACTGTAATTAGTGCTGCATTATCTTTGACTGTTTAGTCATTTGGGAACTGATAATACTAGTTGCTGCAGGTTTGTTAGAGGAATTCTTGCCCGTTCTTCAATTAAAACCTTTTATAACTCTAATCTTATATCGAGCATGTACGGGACAACATTCTTCTTGCAAAACTTCAACATTTGTACTTTCAGTTTTCAATGTCACTGTTAAAAAATGAAAAGTGATGTAACGTAGTGGCAAATAGGCCTTTGACCCAAGTTTTCGGAGTGTAATGCAGGAGTTAACATTGTTTATATTTACAAAATACAATTAAATTTATCTGTGAAGGCTTTAATTTTTTTTTGTGCCATTGTCAGTGACGTAAAGCTTCAGTGGAATGAACAAATTATAGTTTCTTGGGTTTACTTAAAATGTCCTAGCTTTTCTGGAAAGGTTTTTGTAAATACTCTACATACTGTAAATATTATAATCATTTTTTAAAATTGTGCAATAAATACCTAACAATGTCCAGCCGTAAAAATAAACTGACCTCCTTGTATCTGCACTCACTGCCCATTTTCTCAGCTCCACTGTCCATACAGGAGCACTTTGTAGTTCTACAATTACAGAAAGTTTCTTGACTTTCTTAATACCCATTTCACCCAGTTCTTCATTGGTAAGGATCCCCACAGAACACCCACAGAGCAGGTATGATTCAGGTGGTGGATCATTGTCAGCGCTGCAGTGACATTGGTGAGTTGATGTTTGTTGCGCTGGTACAAGTGGATCAGACACAGCAGTGCTGCAGGAATATTTAAATACATCTACTCACTGGTCACTTGATTAGACACACCTACAATGTTGGTACATGTAAAGTCAGAGACTGTTTTGGTTGGTGGGCTGCTCTCAGTGACACTGATGGGTATAAAAACTCCAGCAGCACTGCTGTTTCTGATCCGCTCGTCCCAGTGTAACAAACGCTAACATAGCACCACTGCATCATTGTCACTGCAGAGCTGAGAATGATCAACCACCCAAATCATACCTGCTCTGTGGGGGCCCTGACCACTGAACAACAGGCTGAAAAGGAGTAAACAACGTATGTAGACCAGCAGATAAGTGTAGAAACAAGGACCTCAATTTTAAACCAGTTATTGTTTTAGATTTTAATGCAAATAAAAAAATAAACACTTTAATTTCACATTATAAACTTTGATTAAATTGTGTATTTAATTATTGTTGAAAAAGTTGATTAAATTTGTATAAACCCTACACTGTTATACAACTTTATTCTGCAATTTTGTGATGTGTGTAATTATATTTCATATGAGTTTAACTATATAAAGTAGTGAACAGTTTATTTTCAATAAAACAAAGAGAGGGATTATAATGCTGTCTGCCCTAATGGACTGTGTATAAATAAATAAATAAATAAATAAATAAATAAATAAATAGGAGAATGGACTGTGTTAGTGTTAATGGTAATTGTATTGTAACTAATAAAAGTCTTTAAAACCTGTTTGCTGGTGTGAATATTCTTCAGTAGTCTCAAGTGTTTACTAACTCTCATTCATTCATTCATTTTCTATAACTGCTTCATCCAGTTCAGTGTCCAAAGCCTACCCTGGATCATTGGGCTCAGGCAGGAACACACCCTGGACAAGGCGACTGTCCATCAAAGGACCTTTTGAGGAGCCAGTTCACCTACCAGCATGTGTTTTTGGCCAATGGGAGCAAACCAGAACACCCAGAGGAAACCCACACAGATAAAAATACTCCTCAGACAGTCGCCCGGGACAGGACCCTGCAGCTGTACGGCAGTGATATTACATGTTTCACAAATGTGCCACTTTCTTTACTAACATATCTTTCCAAAACATCATTCAAAACCCAGTCGTGAATCTCAGCAGGATTGATTCCTTAGGTGTATGACATAAGAAACCCTGGCTGTCTGAATCCATCCATTTGACTGTTTCTTTGGGACACAGACGTTTTTAAGGGGAAATGCTCAGCCACGTTTCTCACTGCTTATTTCACTAAGGATGTATGTCCTAGTGTAAAATAAAAACTACACCACATAGACATATTAACAGGTGTAGTGGAAATAGTTATGCACACGTTGCGGTGGCATAAGCACTACATGGCGGCGTCAATGATAATTAATTATTATTTTATTACTAATTAATTATTTAATTCATAATTAAGCAAACATAAATTACTCATTTTCAGAAGCTGATGCCTAATTAAGTCTCTTGATAAATTTATACATTAATTAAATCTCATTTAGCAACACATTAGTCACAAGTCATAAAGCCTAGCCAATTATTCAAATCGAGATGGTTTCACCTGCGTTGATCCCGTGAGATTTTTTATGATTGTGATATGTTAATTAAATATTCTCTTTTCTCTTAATAAAATATTTCCCTTATTTGAAATAACAGTGTGTGGAGTTTGTTCATTAAGAGTCTGAAAATGCTGAAGAACTCACGTAGCGGTGACAGTATTCACTCTCTAATAAATTGTTAATGTTTTTGTCATTTACGTCAATCATAATAATAGTAATTATTATCATTAGTTAAATCACTATTAAGCATAACGAGCTCGAATAAGGTCAAGCCGCTACAGTAGTGACATCACATACAATTTATGACACTTGACAAGACAAAGGCTTGAAGACCATCCCTTTTCAATGAATGTCCCAGGATTCTGAATCATACTTTTTCAATATAAAAGATTAGATGTTAACACAAAGTAGTATCATTAAGACAACCGTGTTTTACATAATTATTAACCAACTACACACATAGTATGTGTCTACCTTGGTTCTACATAAATTCATATAAAACAAAAATGACTTTAAACACATATTAATGCATCCCACCCATTTTGATCGTCCAAATGGAAGTAATTTCAAACAGTTGTGCACATATGTAACTTCAAATAGTTTTAAACCAATGGGAATTAAGGTTTAATTCTATAGTTTGAGACGTTCTTCATTAAGCAGTTTTATACAGAGCATAAACTGATCCTCAGGAGCGTCTCCCAAAACATTATCCTCTTGACCCGTTGTGGCCTTGGCTCATAAAGAAGGTCCCTGGAGAGTGGTTTACGAGCCTGCTCTGTGTTATCTGAAATTCCCATCTGGGCTTGTGTGGCTTGGACATGTCTCTGAAAACTAGGGAAAGCTTGGGAATTTAAAATCACATCTCAGAAAGTTAAATCTCTTATTAGAAATTAATACACATTCATCATATCACACTACACAGGGTTTAACATTTGATTCACACTGCAGGGGGTCTTTAAAAACCTCAAAATTGCTGTTAAATAAAGTTGAGACCTGAAGCGCCGAAGGTCTGTTTTGGAAAAAAGAAATGTATGAGTGAAGGAAGAATCTGAGGCTTTCTGAAATAAAACAAATTTGTGAACTCATATTAGCTTGGTTTTGATGATTCAAAAATGCTTCTAACGTAACAACCAAAAGAAAAAAAAAATCAAACTGGAACTGGGTATATCACAGAGTATGAGACGGGGCCAAGTGCATTTTTTTCTATAAAACACCACCAGGAGGAGCCACATTGCTGTAACTGTTCCTCCCTGCGATGACAGAAATGATGAAAAATGTTACTTTTTCAGCGAATGTGCGCATTATTTTGTCTGTCTGGAATGCTAAGTAATACACAAACTGAAATAATACAGTATATTTCCTGTTTCTAACACAGAGTGCAGATACTATACAATTCTCTACAGAACAGAGGGCTGTTTTTGCAGCAGTGGTATTTTCCTCTCTCCAGCTATTTTTTAAAACGTTGTACTTAAACTCTCTCTATTTTTTTAGAACTTTCTGTTCCATGTATTTCAAGTGATCAACCACCAGAAGCTGAGTTATGTCAGGTTATTTCAACACTTGAGCTCAGAATTAGACAGAAACTTGACTTAAACAGGATGCTGTACTGCTCCTCTGCGGCTGCCATAATCAGGAGAACAGAAAAGATAAAGAGTAAAAACAGTTAGTGATATAAAAGTAGTAGTCACAATTAATCCATAGAAACGCTAAGTACAGTTTGCCAAGATCAGTGAGTAAAAATATGAGCAATAAAGGCTTTAAATATACGTATAAGAGCTTAGGAACTTTGGTAAAAAGCAGCAAACAATCCAACTGAGTGTACGACCTGTCAGTGTGACTGGGATCTTTTAACAGCTTCTGCATCAGGCTGTTTAAAAAAAAAAAAAGTTAAACCACAAATGTTATCTACTATCTATAGAATGCAATTGAAGCAAATGGGGCTGTGCAGATGAAAGCTGGTTTGATTTTAGCTGATAGCATGATGCTAGTGCTACCGTGTTCCTGAATTAGTGAAACAATTATTCTGAACCAAAAATAGTAAAAATAGTAAAATCGTAACGCTAATTACCACATATTAGCAATTACCTCTTTGAATTAGCATATCATTTGTCCTTGTGTCTTGTAGCTTCTTGCCTGTGCTTTGCACATTGATTTGAAGTAGTATCTTGATGATTCTCAAACCTGTCTCATTCAAGGAAAGCTGGACTTTCATGTCAGATTCTAGGAACTATTTCAAATGAGTCATTTGATTCAAAATTAGCTGTCACTCAACAAGCCACACTCAAACCTGCTGACATTTTTTGCCAGTCAGTTCACCTACTAACATTTGTTAGTCAGTTCATCTAATATACAAGTGTTTTTCGACTGTGGGAGGTAAGCACAGGAGGACACTTAATTGTACCACAGAAGCATTTTATGGTTCTCTTTCATCTGATTTTGTTCTCTTATTAAGGTCATGCTCAATACAGGGTGAGTCAAGTTGCAGGACACTCTTTTATGTGAATACCCCAGCAAGTAATGGGTGAGGGGGGTTTATCTTTTAAGATATGTCTGGAACATGGACGCCATCTTGAAATCCACCATATTGTGTCAAGGCAACCCGGTCTCACACCTATTCGTGATATAGTCACATATATAGGGGACTGCAATTCGTGACATAGTCGCATATTTTCAAAATTTTATGCAACAATATCACGATCATAAGTGAATGGGTAGTTACCATAGAAACACTATGAGACAGTAATACGAAAACTCCTTCTCATTACAGGCGTCATTACTCATAGCATAGAAAAGGGCATAATGCGAATTGCATATGTTCTTATTCCAACAAAGGCATAAAGTATTTTATTATAATTTTTCATCTAAGCAATGCGTAATAATGGCGTCCTACTTTAGCTTTAACTCTAACAAGAACATTTCTTTCACTTAACGTTATTTTGACTAAATTTCAAAAGGTTAAAACTGAAAAGGACATTTCTCTAGCCATTATTGGCTTCGATATTTTAGCAAATAATGAATTAATGTTAAAATAAAATAAAAATAAGACCATGGTATTAACGAATGGTAATGACGCCTTAATGAGGAAGAGTTTTCGCGTTACTGTGGCATTACACAGCGCAGGGATACAACGGTTTGTATGGTGATTGCCCACTCACTTGTGATATTGTCGCATAAAATGTGGAAAATATGCGACTATGTCACGAATTGCAGTCCCCTATATATGTGACTATATCACGAACAGGTGTGAGACCGGGTTGGTCAAGGACAAGTTTTTCCAATGGGACAGTGGTCATGGAGCATATCAAAGAAATTAAAAGGTTGTCTATTGACTCACCCTGTAGTTATGGTAAAGAGGATTTATACATTTATTCTATTCCACTTCAGTAAGTATTCTAGCCCTCCTTCATTCAGATCTCTATTTAAATGGATTTATTGACCACACATGGTAGACACTGTACTCATCATTATAGAGTGAAACATGGCAGTGACCAACAGGGGGTTAAGGAGACTGTGAAAATGGAAGAATGACAGTGATTTTTGAGGTCTCCTGAGAACATAAGAGAAAATAAAGAGAGATACACAGACATTGAGGTACTAATTGTGTGATTTATTCTCTGAGGAATGTCAGTGTGTGTAGTCTGTGATGATGTAGTGTCTGTACCTACAGCTTGTTGTTTTTCACTTCACTGCAGGTGAGAGCACAGTTACTGAAAAAATGGATCCAGAGATGTATGTACTTTTCTAATCCATGTGAAATGATATGAGCTGTTTCTCTGCATTGTACAGGTTTCACTTTCTCAGGTGAACAGTGTTTTAAAGAAAAAGTCACTAGTCAATCAATCAATCATTCATTATCTGTAACCCTTATCCAGTTCAGGGTCACGGTGGGTCCAGAGCCTACCTGGAATCATTGGGCGCAATGCGGGAATACACCTTGGAGGGGGCGCCAGTCCTTCACAGACACACACACATTCACACCTACGGACACTTTTGAGTCGCCAATCCACCTACCTGTGGGTGGAAACCGGAGCAGCCGGAGGAAACCCACGCGGACACAGTAAGAACACAGCAACTCCTCACAGAAAGTCACCCAGAGCGGGAATCGAACCCACAACCTCCAGGCCCCTGGAGCAGTGTGACTGCGACACTACCTGCTGCACCACCGTCCCGCCCTGTCAATCAATCAGCCTCCCATGAGCAAGCCAGGGGCAATAGTGTCAAGGAAAAACTCCCTCAGCACACGAGGAAGAAACCTTGGAAGGAACCAAGACTCATACGGGGAACCCATCCTCCTTGGGTCGACACAGGAGAGCATAACGGAACAGAACAGAAGTAAAAGTGAACTGATGACAGATGAATGGGTTATAGTAATGTGAATGTAGAATATTAGTCACAAGGGTGCTTCAGTACTGCTGCCCTGCTCCTGCCCTGAGCACAAGATCAAACCTCAGAGGATCACCAACTGTTTAACAAAGAAATAGAGGGTGGACTGAAGAGTGATGGTCAGTACAGAGACAGACTTCAGCGGTTTACTGTTTATTCACCTGCTAATCTCTGTCTGGGAGCTACATGTGTGAGACTGTGGAAATTAGAATGGACCTAGTACTTTCAAACTGTAGTCCTGTGCCATAACTTTAGCAGTTTATATGCTTCTTTAGAGGAAATAACTATTACTTTCTGCTGTTTACCCACTAATGATGTTTACCCCTACATACAGTTACACTACTAAAACATTTAGAGATTTTAATGATTTACTGCTTCTGTTACCTTTTTGCAGTAAGCTCCATGTAGACTGAATGTGCTTTCTTGATCTAGATTTAATAAAATAAAATAAAAAAAAACACCCTGGAACCCATCATTGTTAGTAAATATATGTTCAAAGTAATACTTTCCCTGTAATGACTGAGCATCAGTTGTAATGAGTGAAGTTTCTGAGTGTATCAGATAAAGCTGGAAGTGGTTCATTGTGTTTAAGGATGTTTTGTGTTGAAGTGATTGTTCTTAATTTATTGCTGCAATGAGAGAAACTCTAACAATCCCCACAACAACTCAATCACAAAGAGCTCTGCAGCTGTCACCTAAAGTCAGAGAGTCATGTGAGTCCCAAAGCCTTGTAGAGTCAGATTTTCTATGGCACTGATCACATAATGATAAATATTACATCAACACTTTTACACAGAGCTCGGCATTGGAGATGGAGCTCTGTACTTTAATTTAAAACATGTCACATTCACAAAAATAATGAACACTGAAAACAACAGCGTCCTGTTCGTTCAGATGTGTGATGTATTTCACAAACACTGAAGAATCCTTGGTGTTGTACAGATAAAAGCTTCATGTGTGGGGGGTATGTTACTGAACTGGAACAGATGAATGTTTTCTCTAAAACACCACCAGTGGAACCACAGTGCTGTAACCTCTAAGTCTGTATACACCAAATGTGTCTGACATTCCTCTCTCCCTGTGACAACACTGATGTCCATACGGAATAAAATAGGTGCATTGATGAATCTCAGTGTGGAGGGCTCTATTTCATATGTTAGGTGTCTCTCACAATGTCAGTTTTTTTTCTTAATTAATCTACTATGAAAAGTCACTACCTCCATTCTGAATGTGTGAGTGTGTGTCACCCTGCTAAGGACTGGCACCCCCCTTCAAGGTGTGCACCCAGTGATTCAGTGTATGCTCCGGACCCACCATGACCCTGAACTGGATAAACGGTTAGAGACTATGAATGAATGATGGAATGAACTATCTCCATTGTTGTTTAAGTTGTATTTAACCTCATGCTGTTTTCATACCCTCCTATTACATCTTATTTCCGATGCTCAACCACTTGTGAATTACTTCATCAGGACTATGTTTAACACATGAGCTCAAAGTGAGAGAGGATCCTTCTCAGAAAACTAACAGGATGCTGCAGGTGTGCTTATTACAAGTGTTTGTCTTTATTTTCAGTTTTAGCTCCAGCATAAAGTTTTTATTAAAAGAACACTGTTGAACCACAGACATTCTCTATTATCTCTAGGAGGAGAATACCCACATGATGTAGTGAAGCTCTCAGAAAACAGGGCTGTGACGCTTATTAGCTTGTTTGACCTTAGCTGTTAGCATGAAGCTAGTGGTACTGTTTTGTTGAGTAAATGACTGATCCCATTTAAACAAGCTACTACTGCTTTGGCCAAACCTTTGTTCTCTATTGAGTCTGTGTTCAAATAGGAAACATCTCTTTCTACAAAACTAAGCTAAATGTGTTCATCTCTGCTGTTATTAATGTAGTGTTGGTAGTGGTTAGCATATTACACAAAAGATTAGCGTTTAATTCCCAGCTTGGCTAGGACGGGCAGACTATAACAATACAAGTCCATGAACAAGACTCCTAATGCTGCATTTTTCAACCTCTGTACCATGATTATTAGTTCAATAAGTGAGTTTAATGTCAATGTCAAATTTTAGTGCTGAAAGTTTCCTTTCATCTGATTGTATTTATTTATTGAGATTCTTCTCAGTAGTAATAGTAAAGAGTATTTAGCCATTTATTTAATTGTCCATCAGTAAATATCCTACTACTGTTTTATTCTGATCTCTTTTTAAATGTATTTTTGATCACTCACTGTAGACATATCGCACATTAACAGAGTGAAACATGACAGTGACCAACAGAGGGACTGACAGATTGTGTGGACAAGGAGAAATGATGCAGGGACTGTTGAGGTTTCCTGAGAAGCTAAAAGAATATAAGAGAGACACACAAAGGAAGTGTGGTAAAGAGGGTGTGTTTCTCTTTGAGGGATGTTGGTGTGTGTAGACGGGTTGGTGATAATGGAGAGTTCCTTTATTATGCTTGTTGTCTTTCACTTAACTGCAGGTTAGTACTAAATGATTTTATTTGGTTTTCAGAGTAATGTATGTTAGCTTTTAACTCATAATAAGACATGTGCTACATATGGGATGGTGGCATAGCAGGCAGTTTCACTTTCACACAGCTCCAGGTTCCTGTGGTTGTGGGTTTAATCCCCACCTTGGGTAGGTTTCTGTAAGGATTTTGGTGTGTTCTCCCTGTATCTGTGTGGGTTTCTTCCAGGTGCTTCGGTTTGCTCCCATGGTCAAATAACACATGCTTGTAGGCAGGTGATTCAGGTGTGTTCATAGCTGTGAGTGTGTGGTATCGTGTGATAGACTTTCCAGTGATTCCAGGTAGTGGTTACAGAGAATGAATGAATGAATGAATGAGCTGTTTTGTGTGCGTTTGTGCAGGCTGCACTCTCTCGGGTGAACGGAGGTTAAAAGATGTCACTGGACACAAGGGTGGGTCAGCACTGATACCCTGCTCCTGCACTGACCCTCTGTCCAAACCTCAGACCATCACCTGGACTGTTTATAAAGGGAAAAGAACGGGGACTGATGTTTTCAGTGATCGCCAGTATAGAGGCAGACTACAGCAGTTTAATGAATATTCTCCTGCTAATCTCTCTCTGTCTATATCTGACCTGAGAGAAGACGACGAGGGGGACTACAGGTGTCAGACGGAGAAGGGAAGCAGAGAATTCTGGCTTTCTGTTAAAGGTAATGTTTAAAGTTTGTAACATAATGAGTGCTGATATGATTCAGAGTCAGCTGAGCTACATTTTCAGGAAGTCTTAAATATGTCTCTTATAAACAGCAGCACAAACATACTGCAGTCTCTAAGATCAGGTTATTCTTGTATCTTTGCACGGTATATAAAATTGATCATAGTTATTAAAAGCAAAGAAAATTAATAATGCTATAAAGCTTATAATTTAAATATTGTGGGTTTTTTTTGCAGCTTGTGACTTGGTGAAAAGTAGAGAGACAGTGGAAGTGACAGGTTTCTCAGGAGAGTCTGTCGTCCTGCCCTGCTCCTGCACTGACCCACAGACCAAACCAAACACTTTCAGATGGGAGTTTAAGCCAAAAAAAAAAACTGGAGTCCATCACTTTGAAGAAATATACCCTGCACAGACTGGACAGCACAGAGACAGAGTGAGACTGACCAATCAGAACTCAGGAGACCTCTCTCTGCTCATATCACACCTGACTGAAGAAGATCAGGGTGAATACAGCTGTTCAGTCCAGGGAGATTTTAAATATGTCAGACTTCATGTTGAAGGTAAGTTAATTGTGGGCATCACTGGTAATGAGTGAAGACTGTGAATGTGTCAGATAAAACTGGTTCATTGTGTTTTAAAGAAGTTTTGTGTTGAAGTGTTTGGTCCTTATTTATTTTTGCAGTGAGAGAAACTCTAACAAACCACTTAACAACTCCATCACAAGAAGATCCAGCTGCAGCTGTTACTGAAAGTCAGAGAGTCATGTGAGTCTCAAAAGCCTCATAGAGTCAGAACTGAGAATCCAACACTAAGTAAACATTTCATTAGCTCTCCAGTTCAGAGCATTGTGTGTGTGTGTGTGTGTTTATATGTGTTTTCTTTTTACAGGATGTGTGTTGCCCATCAGAAAAGCTGATAAACCAGCATGCACTTTCTGATTTATATCTGAAGAAAGAAAAAATGAATCCACACACAAACACACTCCTCCTTTATTCTAATCACAGGACTGAGATGGAACTCATTCTGAGGCTCGGGTTGTAAATGCATTTTTCACTGCTTTATGATTATCATTTTTATTCTTTTTGTCATTATTTAAAGTTTGGAAACCTCCGGCTTTAAAAGTCTAAAAAAGAGGACATGTCCGGGTAAATCCATTTAAATAGATGATTAAAGGTTTCTGTAGGCCTACATACAGACATCAATTCAAAACACTATTTAACTTACACCAGCATGATTTTAATACATAAATAAAATCAATAATAAACACAAAAATATGGCTGTGTGTGGTTCTGAATTAAAATTAGCTTGAAAGTGTGAGCTTGAAACCTTTGCTTAGTTCCCGTACACTAAAATAAGAAACAGGCATTAGTGTCTATCTTTGGCAGTGATGATATGGGGGGAGAGGTCTTTTAATTTAATGGTTTATTGTGATTGTGAGTGTTTGTTGGTCATTTCTATTAGGTGAGTGAAACCGAATAAGACCCAGAAGAACTTTCAAGTACATCATTACCATCAGAAACGTTCACTACAAACCCACAGACAACATTTAACCTTCAGCTAGTTCTGCAACTTCCCATTTGAATCTTCACTGAATAAAAGAGCCTCATTACGGCTTTCTAGATGTTCATGTGTATATGTTTAACATTGTAGGGCTTGGGATACTTGTTTTTCAGCTTGTTATTTGGGGTAAAGATGTTCATATCTTGGAGACGCTGAGGTACACACATAACCCTATTTTTAGCTAATTATCGCAGGTTTTTTTTTTCACTGTTAACAGAATTTAAACTTAAATTGCGCTCCTCCAGGACATAGAGTGCAACATAAATACATGTTCCTTTTTCAGAACTGCACACACTGTAAGGACAGCCACCAGAACTAAATTAGTATGAAGCCACTGTAAACTGATACAATTTTCACATTCTCTGTCACGATGTGACATACTCTACTATAGCTCACAGTATCACAGCCACAGTTTAAGTTCAAGACGGATTTGTTCATTTTATTTCACGTTCATTTTTAATAATAAACAACAGAATGTTTGTTGACTGTAGTGGCTGCTTGGTGAGGAATTCAAACACACATTTAATGGAGCATTAACTGCAAGATGACTCATATTCTTAAAAACGGGAAGTTGCCAGTTTCTCTACCATGTGACATGTGGTCTTTTAGACATAGTGGACATTTCACAGTGTGCCACATGTGAGGCAAGAGGTGAATCTGGTGACCGCAATGAGTTTAATGAACTGACTATTCCTCTTCTTGTGTTTAAGCAAATAGATTTGCTCTGATCCCAAAATGTCTGCAGGAACTTCTTTTCACCCTCTCCAGAGTTAGCTCCTCTAAGGACAGCAGTGAGGATAATAAATAGCTTATATCCAACTTTAAGATACAACATGAAGGGACACAGATGTTTTAGTTTGCAGTACAGTGCATCTGCCTAATGCTCCAATCATCTCTCATAGGTGTTGTTGATATTTGTATTAGTTTGTTTTCCAGAATAAAAGTCTCTGTGAATGTAAAATCTGTTTGAGGAGATTATAAATGAGTTATATCCTGTACAGGACAGTAATCTGAGTGGTCCGATGGTGGACCAGCAGTGGTCTACAGTCAGTGGTGTGCCAACGTTTTAACGCCAGTGGACCGATATATGCTCGCTGTCTAGGACCACCTGGAATCACTGGGCACAAGGCAGAAACACATGTGGATCATGGGTAATTCCCTTCATGAAAGAGTCGTCTGCTGCGTCCTTACAGGTGGGGCGAATAAAGTGTGCATAGGGGGCGCTCATGAGCACACCTGTTGAAGAAAATAAAAGAATTAGGACACCCTATAAGTCTTGAACACTTTAGGCGGGCACGTGCAAACGAGGGGCGCGAGGGCACAAGTGTCCACAAGTATTGGGACAAGAGGTTGGAGTCCAGTGCAGAGCATCACACTCACATCTGTGGACAAATTCAGACACTCACAAATTAACACTTGTGGACCACACTCACCCCATCACTCGAACAAACACAGTCCAGCTGCATTTCACACACTCCCTTCAGGGCCATGAAGCTCAGTGGCACAATAGTATTTTTCTATTAAACTCTTTACTAATGGTGATACCAAAAGTTAAAATAAATAAATATCAACATCCAGGTAGGCTCTGGACCCACCGTGACCCTGAACTGAATTAGTGGTTACAGATAATGAACAAATGAATGAATTAATGAATGAATGAATCTTGCAATATAGTCTAAGTTTGCTAGTACGGACCACACCCGTAAAGGCTGAAACGGGGAGGTAAACTCTGATAATTTTGGGAAGGAGTTCAGGGTGGTTTCAGAATGTGTATTTTTTTAAGCTCAGCCTTAGGTGTAATGTGGTTGTAACATTCTATTTCATGCTACGTTTTTTGGTTAAGCCACATACAGTAGATAAAATCCACATAAACAGAGTGAAGCATGGCAGTGATCAACAGAGGGGCTGTGTGATTGTGAAAAGCAGAATAAGGAAGTTGCTCTTGAGGTTTTCTGGCAACCTAAGAGAGTCTATGAGACATACACAGGGAGTATGTTAGTGTGTGTGTTTTCCTCTCTTACGGACGCTGGTGTGTGTAGAAGGGTCTGTGACAATGGAGTGTATGTATATATTGCTCATAGTAATTCACTTCACTGCAGGTAAGTGCACGTATTTAAAATGTGGTTCCTAGAGTTATTTATGTTCATTTGGAATTTAATAATATGATAGCAGCTGTTATTTGTGTGTTGTGCAGGCTGCACTCTCTCAGGTGAACGGAGTGTGAAAATAGTCACTGGACACAAGGGTGGTTCAGCACTACTACCCTGCTCCTGCACTGACCCTCTGTACAAACAGCAGACATTTATCTGGATGGTACATAGTACAGAAGTAGGCTGGACTGACGTGGTGAAGGATGGTCAGCACAAAGGAAGACTACAGTGGTTTAATGAGGATCATCCTTCTAACCTCTCTCTGCTCATATCTGACCTGAGAGAAGAAGATGACAAGATGTACCGGTGTGAGACTGAGAATAAAAGCAGAGACTTCTGGCTACATGTTAAAGGTAAAGTTTAAAAGATATACAGGGCTTGTCTAGACTTTCCTTGTGGCTAAGAAGATTCTGATAAGGGGTCCTTCTACCTGAACTTTGAAAGCCAAAATGTGACTGTTTTTGGGCAGTTGCCTCTGACACTCCACGAATATTCTCCCTCTCCCTTTATTGGTCTAGTAATAAACAGAAATAAACAGAACAGAATAAGAAATATTTATTGGACAAACAGTACATAACTAAACAGTATTTATTGAACATTCAGTATTTTACAATTAAAGTTTGAGAGACTGGATAAGCACAATCTTGTTCTTAAACAATATTAGAGGAGTGTACTGTGAGGAGTTGGTGTGTTCTCCCGGTGTCCGCATGGGTTTCCTTCGAGTGCTCCTGTTTCCTCCCACAGTCCATAAAACACACGTTGGTAGGTCGATTGGCGACTCAAGTGTCCGTAGGTGTGTGTGTGTGTGTGGCAATGGGGCGCCCCCTCCAGGAGGTGTTCCAGCCTTGCACCCAATGATTCCAGGTAGGCTCTGGACCCACCGTGACCCTGAATTGGATAAGCGCTTACAGATAATGAATGAATGGAGGAGTGTAATCACCCCCATATACTGTCTGTAGACTGTTCCTCACTGAGGTCACTACTTTAAAGTGGACTTCTACGATTGTGGGGAAATGCTTTTCTGGTTTCTTCACATTCAGCAGATCCATGTCTTTTAAGGTGGAATGGTGTGTTTGAGGAAGAAATAACTGTTGTGTGTATGTGGCTGAAGATTAACTTGTCTGTAAGTTTTTATTCACTGTTTGAATGACCACAGAAACTCATTTGTAACTTGAGTTGTTTAGTTTTGTAGCACTTTGCTAATGCAGTTAGTCGTCTCCCAAGTTTAGAGACATCCCAGTTTAAGCAAAATTAAGTCCGTTTTACTAAGGTGACCAGACGTCCTCTTTTACCCGGACATATCCTCTTTTTAGACTTAAAAAAATGTCCGGGCGGAATTTCACAAATTTCCGGGATTTAGTTTTTAGAGCTTACATAGAACTTCGAGAAGTTTTGTTCCCAAACTAGTCCCGCCCTCCCCTTCTCCGATTGGTTCGCTTGAGTGAGAAGGGGGCGTGGTGAAGGAGACTAAAATCTTCTGATTGGACGGTCTGACTGTAGAGCTACTGTTATTATTATTATTATCGTTACACTTATATAGCGCCTTTCTAGATACCCAAGGACGCTTTACAATCTACACTGCTCAGAACGCTCAATTCACACACACACACACACACACTGGCGAGAAGCGGCAGCCAAACGCGCACAGCGTACTCTCAACCAGAAACGACCGTCCACATGGAGGACTGAATCGGGCACTAGGATTTCACCCAGGATAGAGCGCCAATCCATATCTGGGCACACACACATTCACTCACACATACACACTCATTAACTCACAAACCAGGACAGTTATTAGAGAAGCCAATTCACCTACCCTCCATGTTTTTGGACTGTGGGAGGAAACCGGAGACCCCGGAGGAAACCCACGCAGACACGGGGAGAACATGGAAACTCCACCCAGCTTATTGGTCGATAACCTTCTCTGTAAACATTTAATTGGTCAGTCTGCACGTCAGTAGTCCTTGTTTACGTCAGGCAAAGCTCATGTATCACTACCTACCCTCATCTTGAGCAGCTATGCCGAAACGTAAATGTAAGTTCTCGGATGAATTAAAAAAGAAATTCCCATGTTTTCCCATGTGTAACAAATAAAGGTGTAAAGGACTTAAAAGCACACATGGGTTCAGCTAAGAATACAATGGCAGCGAGGGGCGAGAGCTCATTAACACAAAGAATACGTGCCCTCCTTTTCACCATCTCAGATCTGGTCACCCTAGTTTTACCCACCTATGAAGCAGTAATAGCCTTCTCCACAGACACTTTGCTTTTTTACCCATTTACTGACACTTGGGCGGGAACACCCTCAGCATTTTATAAAAGCGTTTTGTATGTATGTATGTATCTTTACACTTATATAGCGCCTTTCTAGACACCCAAGGACGCTTTACAATCCACACTGCTCAGAACGCTCAATCCACACACACACTGGTGAGAAGCGGCAGCCAAACGCGCACAGCGTACTCTCAACCAGGAACGACCGTCCACCTGGAGGACTGCATCGGGCACTAGGGTTTAACCCAGGATAGAGCGCCAATCCATATCTGGGCTCACACATACAGACATTCATTCACACACCAGGACAGTTATTAGACAGAAGCCAATTCACCTACCCTCCATGTTTTTGGACTGTGGGAGGAAACCGGAGACCCCGGAGGAAACCCACGCAGACACGGGGAGAACATGGAAACTCCACCCAGATGGGACTTGAACCCAAGATCCCAGCGCTGGGAGGCGAACGTGCTAACCACTAAGCCACCGTGCCGTTTTATAATTATTATTTAAATTAAAATTGATATGTCGCCTTTCAAGTGCCAGAGTTTCCTTTCATGTTCAAGTTTAAGGCGAATTTACCAATGCAGATATAGAATTTAAGGTGGAATAACTGAAACGATAAGAAACCAAGGCGTAGCACTTGAATTATTTCACTGTTTAATGTGGAAAAAAGTGAAAGGAAGGAGCCAACACTAATTCTATAACACCAATTTAGCTGTTTATTCTCCGGCGTCAAATTAAATGGTGTACCAATTTCATCCAGGCGCCTGTAACTGCTTCACTGTTTAAGATGTAAGCAGCAGCACTTAAAGTGGAACTGAAACGTGAAGAACCCAGCTATTTTTAAGGTGGAATGGAATTATTAATGAGTACTAGACAGTATTCACATTTCCACTTCAAAGTTTGGTACATATATAATTTCTTTTTTTTTTCTTTTGCAGCTTGTGATTTGGTGAAAAGTGGAGAGACTGTGGAAGTGACAGGTTTCTCAGGAGAGTCTGTCGTCCTGCCCTGCTCCTGCACTGACCCACAGACCAAACCAAACACTGTGAGATGGACGTTTAAATCAGATAAATCTGTAACCTATGACTTTGAAGAAATATACCCTGCACAGACTGGACAGCACAGCGACAGAGTGAGACTGACCAATCAGAACTCAGGAGACTTCTCTCTGCTCATATCACACCTGACTGAAGAAGATCAGGGAATCTACAGCTGTTCAGTCCAGAGAGATGTTAATCACTTCAGACTTCTTATAAAAGGTAATCTTATAAATAATGACTGTTAACAGCTTTAAAATTCTCTTAAGGATTACACTCCATTTCAATCTACAAAGTGATTTATTGTTGTTGTGAGTGTTTTGTGTTTATTATTTCTGCAGTGAGAGCAACTCCAACAGAAGATGCTCCAACTACAGCTGAGAGTGAGAGAGTCATGTGAGTCTCAACATCCTCAGAGAGCCAAAGCATTGAATTAAAGCATTGAATTAAAGCATTGAATATTAGCTACACATTACACCACACCTTCAACTTTTATTCAGAGCTCTACGATGGAGATAAAGACGTTCTGTGGGATTCATTTTAAAATGAATGACATACACAATCATTAACTAAAGTTAATTCATAACTCTGTTTTATATCAAACTACTGTAACTGGGCTGTGTGTTTTCTCTTTACAGGATGTGTGTTGCACATCAGAAAAATGGGTAAACTAACACACACCTTCTGATATATATTTGAAGAAAATACACTCGCAAATACACTCTCCTACAACTCGTGGTGCTACTGCTTTTTTTACTCGTTAATATACGTGTGATGAGGTCAAGGCCTACCTCATCACTAAAACTGTAACACGTAGTAGACCATGTGTTAAAAATGTATATGTTTTAAAAGTGTTTACCTGTTTCCGCTTGTCCCTCAGGTAGCGTGGTCAGGGGAGGAGAGGTCCATCCAACTTCCTTTCTTTAGAAGCCGAAGGGCCCTCGGTTGACTAGAAATAGGGGGTTAGGTGATCTAATATGGCACCTGATGAGGAAAGAAGGGAACAGTTTGAATGAGATTGAGTATACTTACCGGTAAGATGAAATATATGTCGTACGTGTGTTTATTTTTTAGGCATTAGAGCTTAGGTATGAGGATAATAGAAATTAGTTTTAAAGAGGTACTACCTGAATGTGGAGAATGGGTTGGCTCATGTTAATTAGGGGGCGGGGCCGAAACCTTCGAAGGGGAGAGAAGGAGAGTCATTGGAGAGAGCTGGAAAGAGCTATCCTAGAGGGCTAGGCAAACCTTAATTTACTGACTGCTGTGAAGTCAGTGTGTGGTACTCTAAGAAATTAGGCAAATTGTTTTCTTTTTTGTTTGATACTTTTTATTTATTTTTCTTTTTTTTTTGTGTGTGTGTGTTTGGAGTAAATAAAATAAAACTGAAGCGCTTGGGGTGAAAATAATTTTGGAGTTTGGAGTGATCCTTGATTGGTGGACCCAGTTTCCCATCCTTCCACTCAGTCCCGTGGGAACGGTTATTTCACTACTTAACAATACGATTCTCAGTTTTATTCTTTGTGTCATTATTTAAAGTTTGGAAGTTCCCAACTTCAGGCTTTTACTCTGTTTTCATTGATGTTTGTATTTACAGCATTAAAATAATAAATCCATAAGTCCAAGACTATTAACTTGTTGTCTTTCTTTCTGATTTGAGAGATGTTGAAATGTTGAATCCGAGTAATGGGAAACAATCAGACTGTTCACACTTCTGTGGTTGTTAAAGTGTGTAAACTAGATTCAGTAACAGAATTAACCTCATCTCATCGTTTTACCCTTAATAATTATAAAGAAATCCTCACAGACAGTCACCCGGAGGAAACCCACGCAGACACAGGGAGAACACACCACACTCCTCACAGACAGTCACCCGGAGGAAACCCACGCAGACACAGGGACAACACACCACACTCCTCACAGACAGTCACCCGGAGGAAACCCACGCAGACACAGGGAGAACACACCACACTCCTCACAGACAGTCACCTGGAGGAAACCCACGCAGACACAGAGATAACACACCACACTCCTCACAGACAGTCACCCGGAGGAAACCCACGCAGACACAGGGAGAACACACCACACTCCTCACAGACAGTCACCTGGAGGAAACCCACGCAGACACAGAGATAACACACCACACTCCTCACAGACAGTCACCCGGAGGAAACCCACGCAGACACAGGGACAACACACCACACTCCTCACAGACAGTCACCCGGAGGAAACCCACGCAGACACAGGGAGAACACACCACACTCCTCACAGACAGTCACCCGGAGGAAACCCACGCAGACACAGGGAGAACACACCACACTCCTCACAAACAGTCACCCGGAGGAAACCCACGCAGACACAGGGAGAACACACCACACTCCTCACAGACAGTCACCTGGAGGAACCCCATGCAGACACAGGGAGAACACACCACACTCCTCACAGACAGTCACCCGGAGGAAACCCACACAGACACAGGGAGAACACACCACACTCCTCACAGACAGTCACCCGGAGGAAACCCACGCAGACACAGGGAGAACACACCAACTCCTCACAGACAGTCACCCAGAGCGGGACGCGAACCCACAACCTTCAGGCCCCTGGAGCTGTGTGACTATGATACTACCTATTTATATAATTTAGATTTGGATATAATAAAATTTGTATTTGGATTCTATATCTGGTGTCCATATATGAACAGGTGTACACTGGGGTGTGCAAGATACATTTTTAAACTTTCACAGTTTTTGCGTACTTCAAGTTGTTTCATATTTTTAAATCATTTTCTTAACTAAGGGCTCTTTGAGTGAAGAAATGTCTTAAACACTCCACAGGGTAAATATGACCATAGTTTGCCCCCTTTGCTACAGTAACTTCTTCTACTCTTCTGGGAAGGTCTTAACTACACTTTGACACATTTCAGTAAGGATTTACTGTCACTCAGCTACAAACTGTAGGAGAATTAATTCAGAATCATTCATCTCAAAAGGTGTTGGGTGGTGCACAATTGCTTCATAGAACACACTTCCACTGCTTCACAGCCCAGTGCTGGGGGGCTTTATACAGTTTAGTCCACCTTTGGCACTGGTGTCTTTAAACTGTGTGTGGTTCTTAAAGTAGTCCATTTCACTGTAATTTAGGGGTGCCTAATACATGTTGTGAATGTGTATATCACCCTGTGAAGGACTGGCGCCCCCTCCATTGTGTGTTCCCGCATTGCACCCAGTGATTTCGTGTAGGACCCACCGCGACCCTGAACTGGAGAAGAGACAGTGAATGAATGAATTTGTGATGTATTTCACAGACACAGAAGTGTCGGCGTTGTACAGACTGAAGCTCTGAAGCTATTGTGTTTGTTTCTTAACTGGAACAGATGAATTATTATTTTTCTCTGAAACACCACAAGGGGGAGCCACAGTGCTGTAACCGACTGAACTGATCCACACCATAAAGTACTGTGCGTTACCACACATTCCCCTTCAGATCCCGTACAAAGTGCCAATACAGATATTAATATTTAATATTTATTTATTTATTTTCTGAAAAGAATGTAATTTTGTTTAACTGTTGCATTGCAGTGGTATGCATTTATAACAATTTGAATGAACATACCATTCTGTTTTACAAAGAAATACAGGAAATGTACAGGAAACTGAGCCCACAGAGATGTGAAGCACTTCCCAACAGTCAGTGATAAACATTGCCTACCTGGATGAAGCCGGCCTCAGCACCAATGCCTTGCACGAGCAGGACCTCTATTCTCCCTGACCTCTGCCTGCTTCATAATATCATCATATTCATTGATGTGATGGAACTATGTTTCAGTTTGGATTTCATCTGCCTGAGTTCCTATGTTGCATAATTATTTAAAGTGGCATTTTATAGTTAATCATTTTTAAATAAACCATATACTTCATATAAAATTATAAGTAATCTATGTATAAAATGTATATAGTATATATATAGTATAATAATCTATGTATAAAATTTGTAGATGACCAACTGTGTATGAATTATTTATTGACTGTTGTTTTTTTTTAAAGGGACAGTGCACAAATTACATTAGTCTCCAAAGAGAAAATATACTCTGGAGGATTCAGGCGCACGGGTAAATCCTACAATGAGGAGGACTCCTATATTAATTTCATATATCAGCAGTCTCTCGCAGCGTCTGTCAGTTAGTGTCAGACTGCATATTGGCTGGGCCTAGAAGAGGCCTTTTGTCAGATTGAGTGACAGACTGAGTTACCAGGACAGTAATCTCTGAGTGGTCCAATGGTGGGCCAGGAGTGGCCTACAGTCAGCAGGGTGCTGAATTCTTAAGCCAAGGAATTGATTTATGCTCACAGTCTGGGATATTGAAGAGTGACTTATTGCATGAGGCAATATTAAAGTAAGTGTTTTTTTCACAGCCTGAAAATGAGAAAAAGACTGACATCAGACAGCTTTCCTGCTCGACTGACACCAACTGATCAGGATGATGGGAGAGCATGACGACCTCATAATTTTATTACAACATTGTAGATCTGTCTACCGCATTTGGTGTAAGTCTAGCAGATCATTGTGTCATTTCATGTTTGTCTTTTCTTGAAATATTATTGTGATCGGTCTTGTCACAATTACTACGTCAGCCCCGACCTCTAGTATTTTCACTGACCACAATTATAGTGCGTAAAGATCTTATTTTAAATCAAACAGAACTTTTGGTTTGAATCATCACAAAAATGCTCACCAAACCTGATGCTCTTTCCCTACAACATGCAGCAGGTCTTTAACTGCAGCCACAACACAGTGACAGTGAGAGAGAGTGTAGTGTTATGCTCACTCCACCATTTTAGAATCTTCTTTGTTCTAAGATGCTTTTTTTAGGAAACACAGCCCAATGTTTAATTTTTTCTTAGGCTCCAAACCAAATGGCTCTTAACTGCCAACTTCCCCAACAGCAGACACATTTGGGTCTAATCTGTCTCACTTTTGGCGCTTACGGCTCAGTTACGACACTGGCAAGTGTTGAGGGCCAGACGTGGGCCAAATGGGTCACAGTGCATTTGATATCCAGCCTGTATATAGAGGACTTGTGGCTGAGTTGAGGGAGTCAGACTCACCCTGAATCAACCCCGTCATTTAGGGTCAAATGTAGGCCATTTGCCAAACATTTAATGCTATCTGGGTTAGTGCGTAAACACTGGCTTTTGCACATTTACAGCTAACAAAGAGTCTTATGTGGTCAAGCCACATGTGCACATGAATACAGCCAAATTTAGTGTCTGAAGTTTGTTTGGTGACGAAGGTGTGGTCTATTGGCTGTTGTGTATGAAGTCTTAGCTCACATATAATGGCGAGTTAACCACAAGACTGCTGTTAGTTTTCTCATCATTTCCAAGCTCATGTTCTGAGGAAAGGGAAGTGGCCAGTTTTTCTAAACATGTGGTCTTTGAGAAACCGTGTGCCACAAGCATGCAGTTGGTTTCATGATAATGTTGTAAGATATAAACTAACATTGGTCATTTGGGTGAATCTGATAACCTCAACAAAGTTAGTTCTTCTTTTTATCAACCAGATTTGCTCCAATTCCAAAATATACCTGTGCCTATATTTTTCTGAACCGCAGCTAACACTTCATTGTAGTATAACACACATGCACTGTAAATTCCCCACTGTTAAATCAACACTATTAGTGTTAACTTAACACTGAGTCTTAGATCCATTCCAAAAAATTAGAACATCATGGAAAAGTTGATTAATTTCCATAATTCAATTCATAAAGTTAAACTTTCATAGATTATAGATGCAGGGCCCACAATTTAAATTTAATTTAATTTACTGTGTGGAGAGACATTTGGAGCAGGTAGGTGTCCCAGTCACACAGCTCCAGGGACCTGGAGGTTGTGGGTTCGAGTCCTCCTCCGGGTGACTGTCTTTGAAGAGTGTGGTGTTCTCCCTGTGTCTGCGTGGGCTTCCTCCGGGTGACTGTCTGTGAGGAGTGTGGTGTGTTCTCTCTGTGTCTGCGTGGGTTTCCTCCGGGTGACTGTCTGTAAGGAGTGTGGTGTGTTCTCTCTGTGTCTGCGTGGGTTTCCTCCGGGTGACTGTCTGTGAGGAGTGTGGTGTGTTCTCTCTGTGTCTGCGTGGGTTTCCTCCGGGTGACTGTCTGTGAGGAGTGTGGTGTGTTCTCTGTGTCTGTGTGGGTTTCCTCCGGGTGACTGTCTGTGAGGAGTGTGGTGTGTTCTCCCTGTGTCCGCGTGGGTTTCCTCCCCCAGTCCAAAAACACACGTTGGTAGGTTGATTGGTGACTCAAAAGATAAATCATTTAAATACTTATAATCATCCTAAGTGCCTAAGATTTTGCAAAGTACTGTGCATTTCACATACTCCCTTCAGACCCTGAAACTCAGTGTCACGATAATAATCTACTTACGTCCTCAAGTTCACATAAACAGGATGAAATATGACAGTGACCAAGAGAGTGCTGTGTGATTGTCAAAATGTAGAAATGAGGCAGTGGCTCTTGAGGTTTCCTGAGAACTAAAGAGAATATAAAAGGCCATGTGGTAGAGAGGGTGTGTGTTTTTGAGGGGTGTAGAAGGGTCTGTGACGATGGAGTGTGTATATGTTCTGCTCATTGTATTTCACATCACTGAAGGTAAGTGCACTTATTTAAAATGTGTTTTTCCCCCAGAGTTATGTATGTTATTTTGGAATTTAATAATATGATAGGAGCTGTTCTTTGTGTTGTGTAGGCTGCACTCTCTCAGGTGAACGGCATGTAAAAGAGGTCACTGGACACAAGGGTGGGTCAGCACTACTACCCTGCTCCTGCACTGACCCTCTGTACAAACATCAGACATTTATCTGGATGGTACATAGTACAGAAGTAGGCTGGACTGACGTGGTGAAGGATGGTCGGCACAAAGGAAGACTACAGTGGTTTAATGAGGATCATCCTTCTAACCTCTCTCTGCTCATATCTGACCTGAGAGAAGACGACGAGGGGGACTACAGGTGTCAGACTGAGAAGGGAAGCAGAGAATTCTGGCTACATGTAAAAGGTAAAGTTTAAAATATGAAAACATATTGATATGAGTCAACAAGGCAATTAAGAAAATAACACAGAAACGGGTTATTAATCTTGTATCTTTGTACTGTGTATAGATTCAGTCATATTTGGACCTTGTTATTAAAAGCAGTCTGTCAATAAAAGCTGTATTTCTGATCACTCTTTATTTTTGCAGCTTGTGATTTGGTGAAAAGTGGAGAGACTGTGGAAGTGACAGGTTTCTCAGGAGAGTCTGTCGTCCTGCCCTGCTCCTGCACTGACCCACAGACCAAACCAGACACTGTGAGATGGACGTTTAAATCAGATAAATCTGTAACCTATGACTTTGAAGAAATATACCCTGCACAGACTGGACAGCACAGAGATAGAGTGAGACTGACCAATCAGAACTCAGGAGCCCTCTCTCTGCTCATATCACACCTGACTGAAGAGGATCAGGGAGAATACAGATGTTCAGTTCAGGGAGATTTGAGATTTTTCACACTTCTTATTAAAGGTAATCTTTGTTTTATATTAATGACATTTTTAACATTTTTAAAAAAGATCAATTATCTTGTTTTTATAAAAATAAATGATCAAGTTATTCATTGTGTTTGGTGGATATATATTTCTGCAGTGAGAGAAACTCCAACAGAAGATGCTCCAACTACAGCTGAGAGTGAGAGAGTCACGTGAGTCTCAACAGCTTCATCGAGTGAGATTTAAAGCATTGAATATTTAACGAACTGTACTTAATTGGGTTTTCTCTTTACAGGATGTGTGTTGCAAAGCAAAAACCTGATCAACCACATGTTTTCTGATTTGCATCAGGAAAAAGAATGAATGGATCCTCACAAACAAACTCTGCTCCTTTATTTTAATCATGGGACTAAGAATGGACTCATGTGGCTCATGTTGTAAATGCATTATAATGCAAAGCAATGATAACTGCACATGTTTCCTTTGAGGTAACCATGGTTAACAGAAGACAATGATTTTGTCACTCCCCATTTTAAAGCAAACATTTTCTTTGCTAATTCAGTTAGCATGACAGCGAGCATATATCGGTCCACTGGCACAAAAAGGCTAACTGTAGACCACTGCTGGTCCACCATCGGACCACTCAGATTACTGTCCTGTACAGAATATATCTCATTTATAATATCCTCACACAGATTTTAAATTCACAGGGACTTTTATTCTGGAAAACAAAGTAATACAAATATTACCAACAACTATGAGAGATATAATAATGAGTATAAGCCTGATATAAAATGATTATACTAAAAATGTTGACACTGTGCTGGATTAAAATGATTTACTAATCTTATTTATAAAGAATAACAAAAGAATCTAATAAAGGAAAACATGTAAATTGGACTGTGAATGGAAAAGTGCTAAAATGTGGCATTTTGTCTAAAATTCTGTTTAATCACCAGTGGTCCGCCCAGAAAACGCTGTTTAAAACACTAGTGGACCTCCAACTTTGCCCTCAGTGGGACAACAGTGGTCCACCGTCTCCTTAACACTTTCTCTTGAGCTAACAAGATCTCAGGAATGATTTTATCAGGTCATTTTGCAGCAGGGTTGAAATGCAGTGGAAATTGGATTTTGTGATTAAGTTGATTTTCATGGCAAGGAATGACACTGCACTTAGTTGTAATTCATCTGATAGCTGTTTATAACAATCTAGAGTTAAAGCAAATGGCCACCATAAAAACTGAAGCGGCAAACTCGAAAACCTAAATTAGGGTCAGTCTCAAAACTTTTGGCCACGATTTGTACATAAAGCTTTTTTTATTATTGTTGTTACTGCTTAATTTTTATATCTTTCTCTCTTGGATGTATTTTATGTGGAGTTTTATGATATATGCTTTGTTAAAAAAAAATAATAATTAAAACATGTATAAATAGAGGTACGTACTGCGCATGCTAATTGAAGTTTTTGGCGCGAAACCGTGAGGTAGAACTGTGTGTGTTTTTTTTTTTTTTTTATATAAATCTTGTCACTTGTGTGTGCCACCGTTGTGTTGTTCACCGCTGAAGACATGGCCCAGCCAGTGGAGGGACACTTTCAGGACTGCTTTTTCTGTTCCGTGTGTCTGGACGTCCTGGAAAATCCAGTAACCATCCCCTGTGGCCACAGCTTCTGTATGACGTGCATTGGAGAGTGCTGGGCTGAAGAGGAGCTGAAAAACAAAGCGCCGAGCTGCCCTCAGTGCAGAAGTCAGTTCTCTGAGAGACCCGCTCTTAACAAGAACACCGTTCTTTCTGAAGTGCTGAGGAGTCTCAGTGTGAGCAGAGACACGGATAAAAACGCCGAGGTGAAGTTAAATAGCGGCGAGTGTCATTTCTGCAGCGGAGAAAAACGCAGAGCTGTGAAATCCTGCCTCACCTGCGTGGCCTCCTTCTGTGAAACTCACCTCAGGACACACCACGACTTCCCCGTCTTTCAGGCGCACACACTCGTTGAACCTTGCTCGCGATTACAGGAGAAAATGTGTTCTGTTCACCACAAAGTCCTCGACGTGTTCTGTGTCCAGGACCAGCGCTGTATCTGCCTCCTCTGCGCCATGGACGACCACAGTGACCACAAAACTGTCTCCGCCGCCAAACAGTGGGCAGAGCAACAGGTAGAGTACACATGAGCGTTAAAGTCTGAGCACCACTTAATGGACCTCCATGAATATTTCACATTATTTTAGTTACTGACATATTTAAGTATGAATTAAAATGAAAATAGCAGCTTAATTTGCTTTAAAACTGACAATTTTATTAAATTGACGGAAAAACCCGAGCTCGCTACGGAAATTCTTGAACGCAACCGTGACGTCACTGGTGGACAACAGCGGAACAACGCCGCGGTAAAACACCGTTATGACTGACTGTTATGACAGTATCTAGCTAAATAACCAACATTATTCATGACAATAGACTAGCAATAAGCTAAACTCAAATGTAGAGGTACCGTTATTCTTGTAAATGTGATCTAAGTCGATGCAGCTACGTAGCCGAGTATAATCTGAGCCACCGAGTTTAGCAAGTCAAGTTAACGTTAACTAACACCAACTAAAACAGGCGAAGTGAGTGTCCTTACCCTGTTTACCTCCATGTTACAGAGGCTCTTGAACACCTTTCGTTGGTGTCCTTACATGCCCATATTGTTGGAAAAGCGCCAGTGAAATGAGCTACAGATAACGGAGTGAGCGGACGGTCCTTTCCAAAGTGCCCGTTTAAAGTTGACAAATTTAGTCCATTTTCTGGATATTTTGGGATCTTTGGGCCATTTGTGCACAGATGTCCCACTGTACATTGAATGATTGCAGCCAAAAACAACAACAGCAAAAGGCATATATGCTCAAATTATGTAAAAAAAATATATATATGAATAAAATATGATTAGCAGTAGTATGTTTTGAATGCTGACCGTAAAGGGTGACCAGCTTAATCAGCACCAGACCAGTATGTAATTCAAGCTAGTCTTTGTATAAGTTTACTGTTTATAAACATAGTGGTAAACTGGATAATAAAAAACTAAGGTTTTAAGCCAAACCTTTTCTCAGAACTACATTAAACAACACTGTCTCATTGAGCAATTAAATTATAAACATTTAGGGGTAGTTTCCTAGATAGGGATTAAACATAGTCCTGGACTATATCATCTTTTCAATGGAAAATTACAATTTAAAAATGCTGTGTAGTCCAGGTCTAGGCTTAATCCCAGATGATCTTTTTGAGGCTTAGAGTTTTCAGATGTCTGGTTCTTATCACTGCTGCTGTGAACAGTTTCAACTTTTACATTATGATAAAATTAAGCATTTCACATCAAAACGGTCTGAATTTCTTTGTTTATAACTTATTTCGAATTTGTGACAAATGTCTGAGGAAATATTTTGGAACCATTTTCTAGAGACATGAAGAGACACTCCTTAGGAAAGAAAACGTAATTTAGGATTAGACTCAATATACAAAACAATTTTATAACATTTCAATTTGCAAAAAAAAAATCTTTTCACTGATTCTGTGTTTCTTTTGACAGAAACCACTGCAAATACTGAAGGAGAACTTGATAATACTACAACTGCAAAGGAAGAATGAGTTGCAGGCGCTTAATAAGGCTGTAGAGGCTTGTTCTGTAAGTTTTATTATTATTAGAAGTAGTGGTAAGATTATTTTTTTAGAACATTACCCTCATGTTTATTGTAAGGCATTTTAACTATGAATAAACAAATAATTATTAATATTTACGATTGTGATGCCATGTGGACAGACAGCCCTGTCCTGGGTGTGTTCCTAACTTGCCCCAGTGCTTCTGGGTAGGCTCCAGAACCACCACAGCCTTGATCAGAATAAAGTGGTTACATAAAATGAATGATATTTAACAATTCATTGTTTATTACCTTATTTCTTTCCCTGTAAAATGCATGTTGACAGTAAATGGCTGTTTTTTTTTCACCTGTACTACATCTGTTGATCCAGACCACAGCACAGGCAGCTGTGAAGATTAATAAAGACTTTGTGACAGAAATTACTGGATCACTTGAGGGGAAATTGTCGCAGATTTCTCGTATGATCCAATACTATGAGAAGAATGAGTTGGGGAAAGCAGAAAAGCTCAAAAATAAGCTTGAGCAGAAGATCGCATGTCTTAAACTGGGTGAGGCTGAGGGCAGACAACTTGGACCTGCAGATGACCCCATACTCTCTATCCAAGTAATGGGACTGGCCTTTCAACTGTTCTATAGAAATACTACTTTGCAAAGATTATTTGACATTTATCAGGTTTAACATCATTATCTCAACAGAAACTCCTGTCTCTCTCTGCGTTCTGGGAGAGAGAGAGACCACAAAGTAACCCTGTGAGAGAGAACCCCTCATTTTTGGATAGCACTGCTCTTTTATCAGGGTTGAAGGAGCAGCTGGAGAAACTTATTGATGAGAAAATAAAAGAGATGATGGCAGCTGGTAAGAAACTGCAATAAAAAATATATATATGATTATGGTAGCCTGGGTTCAGTATGTCTTATGCCTGAATCTCCTTTTACAGCTGCAAAAATCAAAATAATCCTGCCGGCCAACCCCAAGACCAGACAGGAGTTCCAAGAACGTAAGTCATTTAGCCTTCATTGACCCAGGCTAGTCCAAATCCAGCACCAGCTTTGATAATCTTTATTTATAACTTCAGTACATTGATTTACTAATTCATATGACCTATGACTGAAATACATAAACGAGGCTAATTCTGATCTGCTGTTATCTTGAAAGAATCAACATAAAACTATTGTACGAAATGAAGAGCAATGTAAACAGATGTATTTTTAGAGGTGGTCACTAACTATTAGATTTGAGGTTACAAAGAGTACCAGATGGTTAGTTTGTTTGTTGATTGTATATAAGATAAATTGCATACAGCAACACAGTCAATCAATAAAGGTTAAAGGCTAAGCACCAGCGATATGAAAGTGTCAAACAAATAAATACAGTGGAATTTGAGTTCCTAACTTGTGTTTATTGATAGTCAGAAAACATGTTATTTCTTACTAATTCAAGGAATAAGGTTTAAAAGACCGTTGGTCCCGTCCCCCCCAACGGTGTTCAGAAACTCTAATAGGCGTCTTGCCTGTGACGTAGATGATGGACAACAACTCTAGAAGTTGATTGCACTTAATTTAATGCAAAATGGCGAAAAGGTGTGTTGTTTTTGGCTGCAATCATTCAATGTACAGTGGGACATCTGTGCACAAATGGCCCAAAGATCCCAAAATATCCAGAAAATGGACTAAATTTGTCAACTTTAAACGGGCACTGTGGAAAGGACCATCCGCTCACTCCGTTATCTGTAGCTCATTTCACTGGCGCTTTTCCAATAACATGGGCATGTAAGGACACCAACGAAAGGTGTTCAAGAGCCTCTGTAACATGGAGGTAAACAGGGTAAGGACACTTACTTCGCCTGTTTTAGTTGGTGCTAGTTAACGTTAGCTTGACTCGCTAAACTCGGTGCTCAGATTATACTCGGCTACGTAGCTGCATTACGGAGGTTTATAGTGTCGGATGAATTCGAGTTCGACTTCGATCACATTTACAAGAATAACGGTACCTCTAAATTTGAGTTTAGCTTATTGCTATGCTATTGTCATGAATAATGTTGGTTATTTTGCTAGATACTGTCATAACAGTCAGTCATAACGGTGTTTTACCCCGGTGTTGTTCAGGCGTCGTTCAAGAATTTCCGTAGCGCGCTCAGGTTTTTCCGGCAATTTAATAAAATTGTCAGTTTTAAAGCTAATTAAGCTGCTATATTCATTTTAATTCATACTTATATATGTCAGTAACTAAAATAATGTCAAATATTCATGGAGGTCCATGAAGTGGTGCTTAGCCTTTAATGCATGTTTTTAAAATTGTTTGATATTACAGTTCAGACACAGATTCAGTGAAACTACCAGAAGTCTCTTCAACATTGGGTTTATTGTGAAGTGAAATAATTTTCTTTTGACTGTGATATTAGATTTCTGCAAGCTGAAGCTTTCTCCTGAGTCAAGTCACTCAGTTCTGAAGCTGTCTGAAGAGAACCGGAAGGTTGAGTTTTCATCTTACACGAACACCATATCAGAAGTTACGCCTAACGCACAGAGATTTACTTCAGAGCACCAAGTTCTGTGTGATTCTCCTGTTAAAGGCTGCTGTTTCTGGGAGGTCACTGTAACTGGCACAGTTCACGTTGCTCTGTCATATGGCAGTATAGTTAGGAACGGGTGGGGAGATATAGGCAAGTTTGGATATAATGATCTGTCATGGAGTTTGGAATGTAACAGCAACAGCTGCAGGTTCAGACATAACTGCGTTGCTACTGAGATCTCTGTATATTCCCTGAAAAAAGTAGGGGTTTATCTGGATAAAGGTGCAGGCATTCTGGCTTTCTACAAGATCGGTGACTACAATGAATTTACACTGCTGCACCGAACCCAGACCACGTTTACAAAGCTTCTTTATCCTGGTTTCAGACTCTTACACAAATCATCTGTGAGTTTGTGCTAAGCTCCAATTTGCTATAAATATTATGTAATGCATAGTTGTACAAAATATTTGAACCCCTTCCACACTAGGTCTTCTTCCTGGGTTTAAAGTGTTGTTTATAACCTTTGAGAATTTCTTCTTACAATTGGGAAGTACTTAGCAGGAGAGCTTAGTTTTTTCCATAAGATGAACACTTTCAGTTTTTCTTATTTCTTGTAATCAGCTGAATGGCTGCAATATATTTAAAAAGAGAAAATCAGTGTTTTTCTTGGTTTGTGAATTTTTTTTTCTTCATTCTCTATTCAGAACATGTTTCAACGCGTATAATTCAACATGGAATAAAGTAAATGTTTTTGTTAATTCCTGTTTGTGTGTATCGTTTGTATAATACTTGAATTTCTATTTAAGCGTGTTGGAGTCCATCTGTACTCTTTTGTATTTAACACTTAATTGTATTAGTGCAGTTTAAGGCATAGGCCAACTTTTAAACAGTTTGTGTATATGAAATCTACACAAACTACAAACTTTTATTTTCTGATTGTTGAGCTGAATCACAGTTTGAGGTGTGTGTGTGTGAGAGAGAAAAGTGTGCCGCAAACGCACATTCATCCAGATCATCTGGTGCCAACCAGGAAACATTGGTCACAAGGCAGGAACACACTTTGGACAGAGTGGCATTCCATCACAGGCTTAACACGCACACGTTTGGCCGGTTTCTCACAGCCAGTTGGTCTACCAACATGTTTTTTTTGGTTTGTGGGAAGTAACTCAAATATCTTGTGGAAACCCACACAAACACAGGGAGAACACACCAACCACCTCCCTTTGCAGCTATTGCAGTTTCAAATTTTCTGGGAAGGCTTTCCATAAGGCTCAGGAGTGTGTTTATGGAAAGCTTTGGATGAGAAGGCCTGGCTTGCAGTCTCCACTCTAATTCATTCCAAGGGTGTTCTAGCGGGTTGAGGTGCTAGCCAGTCAAGATTTTTCACATCACACTTGTTCATCCGTGTTTTTATGGACCTTGCTTTGTGCACTGGTGCGCAGCCGTGCTGGAACAGGAAGGGGACATCCCCAAACTTCCCACAGATATTTAGTAGTGAGGCGATTTTACAGGTGGCATCCTATCACAGTATCTTGCTGGAATTCACTGACTTCCTGAGAATGACCCTTTCTTTTACAAATGTTTGTAGAAGCAGTTTGAATTCCTAGGTACTTGGGTTTTATACACGTGGGCATGGAAGTGACGGGAACACCTGAATTCAATGATTTGGATGGGTGAGTGGGTACTATTGGCAATATGGTGGCTGTGTGTGTATATATATATACATGTATGTGTGCTGTATATAATGTATGTATATGGTGTTTATTGAATTAGAACATTCACAGCAGCCTCAAAACTATTCAGAATTCTGTGCGATTGTCATTTGAAAGAAATGTCAGTTTGTTACAGAAAGCAACAGCTGTAAGTTATCTTTTTTATTTAAGTGTTAATTGTTAACTTTATTATTACAGATTCATCATTATGTCACACTTAATTTAGTTTATATCTCAGCAGTATGTCATGTATAGAGTTTAGTAATGTACTTCAATTAGCGGAGAATGTCAATATATTTAATGTGTGAGCAAGCAAATATTTTACTAGTAAGTTATGTGATAAGTTATATCTATATGTATGTGTACAGTATTATTAGATTTATTAAATATGTGATATAATTGATATTAAGACTACTGAAGTTCAAAGAAGATTGTATTAGATTTATGGAAGCACATTTGTCTCATCAGACTTTGAAATATTACCACCTTTGAATTTGTAACACTGAATATTTTTGTACTGAAATTCTGCATCTGAATTTTGCTGCTTTAGAATTTATGTCTTCAGATTTACACCTCTGAATATTTTGCTTCGAAATTATGCATCTGAATATAATTGCTCTTGAATAGAACTTGTGAATTTTCAAGAACACATTTTCACTGTTACTATTCAAGGTTAATAAATTCAGATAGAAATAATCAAGCTTAAAAAATTCAAACAATATATTTCGAAGTTGCTGAAATTCTGTAGACGACATTCAGAAACCAAAATACGAGTTACAAAAAATTCAGATACACATCCGGGACACCAAGGGTGAGCAATCGATTCATTTGGATTTTCTCTTTCACCTTAAATGCTGCTTACGAGAGTATCTTTTGCACTTATTACTTATTACTTCCTGGCATATTGCACTTAATGTAAGGTATTTTGTATAAATTGTGCTGTAGTTTGAATGTTAGATCCTCTTTTGTAAGTCGCTTTGGATAAAAGCGTCTGCCAAATGCATAAATGTAAATGCAGTAGTTGCATTATGTCGCCGCTAAATACGAACACGAAATACGAACTTCCACACCGTGGAAAAACTACATGTTTAGCTTCCTTCCGCGGATATTATCTCTTTATTTTCAAAGTGTCTCAAAAATCTGAAAGTCTATAACTGACTGCTGACATCCTGAAGATGAAGAAATTTTACCGTGGAAATGTTTTTGTAATGGCCCCGTTGAACAGAGCATGTGATGTGACAGAATGTGGAAAAGCAGCAAAATTCAGATGCAGAATTTCAGTGCAAAAAATGCAGTGCTACAAATTCAAAGGTGGTAATATTTCAAAAGTCTGATGAGACAGATTTGCTTCCATATAGATTACAAACATTATATTAATATGTAAGGAACCTTTTTATATGTATTTACTGTTTCACCATATACATGTTCGAGAATAAATCCTGGAGCTACAGAAGTAGCTCTGTCTGTTTCACATTCTTGGAAAGGTTTAGCTTACTGCCAAACTGTGTTACAACTATAGTAACAGGGAGGGCAGTATTGTGTGTGTGTGTGTTTGACTGTGGCTTAAGAAGAATTTTGCTTTGAGGGGAATTGAATATATATATATATATATATATATATATATATATATATATATATATATATATATATATATATATATATATATATATATATATATATTTTTTTTTTTTTTGCCAGGGCTGTAGTTGCAGAATATTATTTGAAATAAGGATGGGATTAATTAAAGTTGTCATATATTAAATAAAGGCAAAACACAGAAACTTGAATGTTGTTATATATGGGGATTTAAACAGCATGTACTTTTAAGAAAAAAAATCAGTTGAATTCTAGCCCTGCAAATTATGAAATGAACATGAACAAACTGAATAGGTAATACAAAGTTATTTAAATTCACACCTAAAATATTCAGTTTTTCAAATCCATGACAATTAATTAATCGAAGTGACTTCAGAGAAGCTATTTAGGGCTTAGGAAAAGGATTGGGACAGACCCTAGAGAAACAACGTAGAGCAAACGTAAAGACCAATCACAGCGCTTACATTTACGTAGTTTCCGCCCCGAGCGCCCGCTGCACTGTGTACAGTTTAAATACTCAAACGCTCTGTCAGTCTTCGGTGTTACAAGTGAATTTCCAACTGTTTAAAATAATAGAAACAGAGCGAGAAATGAGGACACGCCTCACTGTCTGCTGGACCGATAGATAACGCTACACCTCCCCGGTTTGTTATGAGCAGAAATGCCAGAGTTTTGTTGTTAAATGTAGCTGTGGCTAGGTTAGCGAGGTGCTAAAAACAGTAATAATTTCGGTTGTCCTCCATTGCTGCTCTTCATAGTTATCACTTATGCGTTACTAGTAATTACAGTTAAGGTCGTTGACTAAGTCGGGTTTATTCAGCTACGTTTAAATGAACAAAAACCTATGTTTGATTACATTAACAACGCTTCTTTGTAAATGGGGACAATATAGTTGTGCTCTGTGGTAAAACATTATTTCTTTCTTGAATTGTACACACACCACAAATTTAAACTCAGATAATGGGTTAAAATGTGACCTTTGTTAATAAAACATGCACACTGTTAAATGTTCTGTAAAAACCAAATGCTAAAGGACATAAAATAAAAAAGGAGATTCAGACAGCCAGGGTTTGTTAGCTACATATAAACCTAAGGATCCAATCTTATCAAATTTCAGGGCTGGGGGGTTTTGAGCTCTGTGGTGGAAGGATATGAAGACATAAAGATGGAGACTAATGGTATATTCATAGATATATTCTGTGTTTACTAAATAAAAGAAATTGTAGAGTCATGTTTAAACCACTTAAAAAGCATTATGGCTATTTTTTCCAAATACGGCATGTTTATGGGTGGCACAGCATTTTTGCCTATTAATGCTGGGATTTTGGGTTCATGTCTCATCTGGGTGGAGTTTTCCATGTTCTCCCCCTCTGGGGTCTCCCCGTTTCCTTTCCCAGTCCAAAAACATGAAGATTGGGTGAATTGGCTACTCTAAATTGGCCTGGTGTGAATGAATCTGTGTGTGTACATGCCCAGATATACATACATACTCTATCCTGGGTGAACCCCTAGTGCCTGATGCAGTCCTCCAGGTGGACGGTCGTTCCTGGTTGAGAGTATACTGTGTGCTTTTGGCTGCTGCTTCTTGCTAGCGTGTGTTGACTGTATTGTGTCCATGGGTGTCTAGAAAAGTGCTATATAGGTGTAACTATAGATTTTAAAAACTTTATTTATATATCTATACACTTAATTACATAATTATATGATTAGATAATTACTAAACATTGTCATATGACGGTGAACAGGCCCATTTTTCATAAAACCTCTGTTTCTCACAGACAGCAGCAATGACCAAAAAAAAGGCAAAGAAGCATAAGAAAGAGAGGAGAACATCATCCACACCCCCTTTAAAGGATCGAGGGAAGGTAAGGAAACTCTTAAAAGTGAGCTTGATTTTCTGTCTCTTGTTTGTGTTCAGTTATCAAGGTTTTATATATTAATTTATTGATGTTTTTTTTGTATTATTTATTTAAGCGTAAAGATGACAAAGAGACCCTTGGCCATCAAAGAGGTGGGGAAAAACACAAGCATGTATCTAGGTGAGCATCATTTTAAATATCCCAGTAGCTGTCTTTGTCTTTTTCTTGGTTATTTTGTGATTTAAACAGGCTTTCTTTGATCTGTAGCAGGAGAAAAGTCACTGACTATCCACCACCGTCTTCAGAAGACAGCCCAAAGAAAGAGAGGCACAAGAAATCAGAGGGACAAAGCAAGTCATCCGTGTTAAAGGGAAGCAAAGTATCTCAGGACAGTGATCACAGAGCCTTGCATGGCTCTGAAAAACACTCATCTTTGGGACATGTCTCAAGCTCAGGGAAAAGCTCAAGCAGCCACGCTTCATCCAGGCATGCTAATGATGTCTTAGTCAAAGACCTGGAGGAGCAGAGGAAGAAGCTGGTTAAGAGGAGGTCATCAGCGGAGGGGTCTGGGCAGAAATTGCCAAAGCCTGCCTTCCTCTCTGATGAAAAGAGGAAGAAGACTGAGAAGAGGAGAATTTGGCCAGAGGAAGATTACCCAGCGACAAAGAGGAGGAACACTGAGGAGCGGGATGATGTTGGTGTGGACCACAGGAAGCCTGAGGAGCTAAGTCAGGAAAGAAAGAAACTGGTGGAGAAGAGGTCCAAGGAGTTACCCAAAGATCTTACAGATGGAAAATACAGATGTCACACTAAGAAAGACAGCCACAGTTCCAAAGAGAGCTCACCCTCTGTCAAAAATACAAAAGCTACAAGTCCAAGAACACAGGGAAATGATGGAATTAGACAACAATCTTACTCAAGACAAGCACCATCCTCATGTCATCCTCCAGTCGCGTTCAAGATCCCAAAGAAATCTACTGTTGTGAAAGCACCGTCAAATACATTATTCTGGGACAATGGTGATAAAACACCTGCAGATGCCAAGCAGCATGCTACTTCTGTTTCTGTGGGCTCTTTACCTGTAAATGCTGCCCCAGAGCAAAAAAAATGGAGGCCTCTAAAGGTTTCTACTCAGGATCCTGTGTGCTCAAAACTATGTAAAACGTTTTCTTCTCCACAAGTCCAGCAACTGCAGTCAAGTCCACTGAGAGAGAGAGGGTCCCCAAGCAGTACTGCTGCAGGAAATGTAGGATTTTTACTGATTTTCGCACTAAGAATTAAGTTTGAATAGGCTTTTAAGAATTTTATGGTTCAGGGTGGGATTCTTTCATGATTTTGAAAACTGAACAACTTTAAGAATATATCTTTTCCCCTTTTAGACTGTTTCCCAAGTTGCTACGGTTACTAAAACTGCCGAGCCTGCAGAAACGTTTGACAATGACCAAGAGGTGAGTTGTTTGGACTTTTTGATGAAGACTAATAGATGAAGCCTACAGGTCTCATAGTTTTGTGTTGCATTTTGTAGATGCAGCTGGTTGAGGAACTGCACCTTGCCCGATCTGACAGGACACTCCAGGTGAATCTAGTGGAGAGCTATGGAGAACTTACCTGCATGGATGTTGACCCACCAGAGGAGAGCACCAGCTTGGCACTCAGTAATTTAACCACTGTACAGATTTATGGATGTGAAAATGCCTTCTGTATTATTATCCTGATTGCTCATATTAATTTCTGTTTTTATGTTGATATATATGTGATTGCCATCTTCAGGTCAGGAGAAGCACCAAGAAGACCTCCTCATTGTGTTGGACACCAACGTTCTCCTCAGCCATCTGGACTTTGTGAAAAAGATGATTTCCCATGGGCTCGGAGGTAAGATGGAAAAGGTTGAGTCAGGCTTTGTACTCAGGCTTTTTATACTCTCCATAGAAAAGTATGAGAGTAAACGAGACACTTTGAGGAAGCATTTGCTTATTGGCTGGAGTAATTTTTCAGTTAGTTCTGAGCCACTTTGTTTCCTGTTTTTTGATCCAGGGTTGTGTACAAGCACAACTTTTTTCAGCTGTTTTTTCATGAAAACAGCTACTGGATTGACTGTGTGTAGGACTGATTTAATGAGACACAAATAGGTAGAAGCATTAATAAACAGTTTGATGCTACCTTTACACACTGTTGATGTGCAGTCAGTCATCTTGGAATCTGAACTCAGGGTTGGTGAGGCTCTCCTGACATTCTGAGTAGGGAATCTGACTTATGGGGCATTCCAGTTTCCTTCTTGGAACTCAGAAATTCCAACTTTTCTGATGGAATGCAACATCATTTATATGTTGACTTCACAGAATACAATGAAATACAGGATGTTTCAACATCTAGTCTAAAGCCTTCCCAGAAAAGTACTCTCTGTTACGGCAAAGGAGGACAAGGCCTGTTATACGACCAGGTGTCCACGGTGTAGTTTTATTAGCTTAATACCAGCTTTTTGACTGTTGTCAAGGATTTTGTGTAGGAATAATTAGAGCCTTTTTTCTTTTAAAGGAGGTATTCCTTCAGAAGTTGCTTTTCAAATTCTCAAATGCAGATCATACACAGAAATGTATCTGTTTATTTGGTAGTTTAAACCCCTCAACAGCATTTTATTCTTGTGTAGTGTTTCTGCTTAAAAGTCTTACATGTTTTTTTTATTCTTACTGTCCCCTTTGGGTTCTAGCCCTGGGCTTCCCCACGCTGCTTGTTCCCTGGGTGGTTCTTCAGGAACTGGACTCACTGAAGAGCGGGAAACTGTCCCAGAATGTGGAGCACAAAGCCCGACCAGCTGTGCATTACATCTACAGCTGCCTGAAGAACCAGGTGCCACGTCTCTGGGGGCAGTCGATGCAGCAAGCCTCCCAGGCTTCCTGTGGGTATCTCTGTTTTAAGCTTCATAGCATAAACGTTATGTGAGTTTGACTATATTTGGAGGACCTGAACAAAACAGTCAAATTTATTCTGATGATCTATATAGACGTTTCGTTGTTATCCTGTCTTTACAAAACACACCTGTGTTTAATGTATGAAAACTAGTTGTCATTAACCTAAACCTAACATTAAAGGCTAAGCACCACTTAATGGACCTCCATGAATATTTCACAATATTTTAGTTACTGACATATATATGTATGAATTAAAATGAAAATAGCAGCTTAATTTGCTTTAAAACTGACAATTTTATTAAACTGACGGAAAAACCCGAGCTCGCTACGGAAATTCTTGAACGCAACCGTGACGTCACTGGTGGAAACAGCTGAACAACGCCGCGGTAAAACACCGTTATGACTGACTGTTATGACTGTTATATCTAGTTAAATAACCAACATTATTCATGACAATAGCCTAGCAATAAGCTAAACTCAAATGTAGAGGTACCGTTATTCTTGTAAATGTGATCGAAGTCGAACTCGAATTCATCCGACACTATAAACCTCCGTAATGCAGCTACGTAGCCGAGTATAATCTGAGCCACCGAGTTTAGCGAGTCAAGCTAACGTTAACTAACACCAACTAAAACAGGCGAAGTGAGTGTCCTTACCCTGTTTACCTCCATGTTACAGAGGCTCTTGAACACCTTTCGTTGGTGTCCTTACATGCCCATATTGTTGGAAAAGCGCCAGTGAAATGAGCACTGCAGATAACGGAGTTTCCGAACACGGTTGGGGGGGCGACCAACGGTCTTTTAAACGTCATTCCTTGAATTAGTAAGAAATAACACGTTTTCTGACTATCAATAAACACAAGTTAGGAACTCAAATCCCACTGTATTTATTTGCTTGACACTTTCATATCGCTGGTGCTTAGCCTTTAATCTAAAATTGGATTATGGTGAATTAGAGGAAGTAATCCAGAATATTTTTTTGTGAAAGGCATAATTTTAGAGTTGTTCACAGTGAAGATGAAAAGTACTAGATTTTTAAAAGCATGTCACTCATAATTATTAGACAAGTTTGTTTTGAACATATTTGCTGATGTCTGAGACATTGTTTCATGATTGTTTTGATATAAATATTCATAGTGATGTATGGCATGTATTCTTTAACATAGTCTTTGATAGAGAGGTCATGATTTCTGGTTGATTTCATTACCACTGTAAAGAAATCTGTACGTTTTTTTCTACTCTGCCCCTGAATGATTTTGTTTATACCTCAACCACTAAATAATGCAAATAAGAAGGGCTTCAGTATTTTATATAATTGATGTATGTGCTTCACCAGCACTAGAGGGTGCTGTACGATAAAGGATCAAATCTTTTCAGGTGGGTTAGATGTTGTGAATAATGATGACAGGGTGCTGCATTGCTGTCTGCAGTTCCAGACCTTGTTTCCAGAGGGCACTCTCATTCTATGCAGGTGAGTGAATTTTCCATTCTCTATTTGACCTCTACAGTCTTGGATCATCACCTGACTCTGCTTGTATTTGTTTTTTATAAAAGACTGAAGAAAATCTCTTGTCCTAAGTTAATTTGTTAACACACTGATATCCTAATTTTCTCTTTCTCCTATTCACCTTCATCCTCCTTTACCCGGTTATTCCTTGCATCCTTCTTTTTGTCTTTTCTTGCTTTAGTGATGACAAAAACCTATGCAGCAAGGCTTTGTTGAGTGGAGTCAAGGCCCTGAGTAAAGCAGATCTAATGGAGCAGGCAGAAGGAAACCTCACACTGTTAAACCGCAGCTATAACCCACGTACGGCCCATCCCCCTGCAGGACACACCAAGAAAGGTCAGGCAACTCGCAAGTCATTCTGAAGGTGGATGACTAATTTTCTGGGAACATTATTTATTTATTTATTTCAAATTACAATCAGATTGCTTATTAAAAGAAATGAATTAGTCAGAATATAATTCTGAAGAGGGCAGATACAAAGTAATACATTTACAGCAGCCAGGGGAAAGTCTAAGGTCTTTGCAGAACTGGGGTTAAAACATTATTAAGAGACAAGAGAAACTGGGATTCCACAAAACCTGGTAGAGTGCCATAACCACCACCATCAGATAAAAAGGACACTCTTGCGTCACATCTGACAAAATATCCATTACCGATTCTTTTCATTTTTCAATGGTGACTCAACATTATGGGTCTGAATAAATGGCCACATAGAGTCTGAGCTTAAAGCAAGTCCCCTGGCTTTATGAAAGGCAGTTATACTGCGAGTTATAAGTGGAGTCTAGGTCTTGTATGTTAATGTACAAAGAACACCATGTTTCTCTTTTTCTTTTTTCTTTTTTTTCAAGTATGGACCCGAAGGATTAAGATCTCTGTACATTATCTTACTTTATAAGAGTTCTTCTTTGGGTAGATATTGTTTTTTAGGACAAAGATGATATGTAGTGTTTGATGCATATTTGTAATTATCTGTTAATATGGTTGTTCCTGCATTTACTTACTGGCACTGAACAGTTAATAATTAGTAAGTGTTAATTTCAAAGTAAGTTTAGAGAGGTGTGACTTGCACAGTACTCACAGGATACAGAATGTTATAGTACAGATTACGCCTCTCCTCGTCTTGTAAAAGGTGCACTGAGGTGCTGAAATTGGGTAATTCGGTGTCACTGTTTGATTAGTGACATCAGAAGCGGTGTGGGGACCTCTGTAGAAAATGTGGTTTTAATATTGGTGGTAGTTATTTAGTAACCATTCAGAATGGCGGTAGAAATCTATAAAACATTGCATGAAAATGAACTGATACAGTGTATATGGTTATGCATAACTTTTCCAGTTTTTCTTTTCTTGGGGTAAAGCTTGTTTCAGGATGGCACAACACAACATCCTTTAGCAAAGCTGTATCAAAAGATTCAAAGTTTTCTGGGGCCTTTTTACAGAATCTTAAACTATGTTCTCTTTAGGATAAAATAAGATATTTTCTGATTCTTTATCTATTCCTTGAGGTACAGATGGTGTGAAACATCAAGGAAGTTTTTTCTTAAACTAGTCTTCAGTCTTTTAAAAAAAGATGCAGTTTGTTTGAAGTATATTTGATAGAAACATATGATCACTACTTTTCCCGCTTGAGTAAGAAGTTGTTCTTTGTGAAATCAGAGCAAGAGATGAAGCAGTGCGATGAAGAGGAGGCGGCGAGCAGGAGGGAGGCAGCTTGTGTGAAGAGAGAACTGAGCGAGTGTGTGTCTGTGCTGGAGAGCAACCTAAAGAGTGCTCTGTCTGCAGTTCTGGAGGAAGAGATGAAGGCTGCCTATGGAGAGCTGTGGACAGAGGTAACACAAAGAGAGAGAGAGAGAGAGCTTCACTCTTACCTTATAGCATTGTACTTCAAATATGGACCTGGAACCCACTTTAAAGTCACTATTAGACTGACTCGATGGGGGCAGTCAATTTCCCCCCAAAATAATTTTACTACCAGAATTACAAAATACTGCACTAGAAGCTGGATCTGGATTCATGGTCTTGGTTTAAAGACAAATGGCCTTGCCAGTCCCACCGGTTAGCCGTTACTCCCCCAATCATACAGTGCAATTAAGCTGGGAGAGTGAGAGCTTACAAGTTTTACACGGTTGAGTTACCGTGGAAATGAATTATGTTCTGGTTCTAGCTTAAAAACAGGATGATCATATTTCTCCTGCACTTAGGATTAACCACCTTCTCGAGGTGACCTGAAATTTTTATGGCCATTATAGTGCTATTAGTGTGAAACTGTAATACTGATGTGCTGTTTCTGAAGGTCACTGACCCTTTGTGGTGTGTGTATCTATGGGTCTAGATGACCTCAGGATTGATCTTGGTGAGCAACATGCTTCATTCTGAGTTATATGAATTAACGCTGGAAGACATTAACACGTCTACTGAGTTTATGTCGAACTACTGTATTTAACCTACTTAACAAACTTGTTCATAGGGTGTTTTTAGAAAAAGTATTGAGGAATTTAAAACAGTATTTGAAGCCATTAACATGAGGCTTGGGCAGGGCCATGTTTTTCATACTCAGCATGAACAATAGTTTTGTTTTATCAAAGTCAGTATACGTGAGACTGCCACACGTTAAAAATCAGTGTGAATGCTTGCCGTCTGTGTACAGAGACACTCCTGACCTTCACTAAGAGTCAGTCACGTTGCAGGGAAAGCTGCAAAAGGGAGAAACCCTTGCCTTGAAGTTTGGGGAAAAAAGAAAACATTTTCTATATTATTTGAGCAAAACTCTGCTATTATGTAATTATTATGTGTATTATTATTATCTATTATGTGATGTTTGTCAGATTTTACAAGGGATTTTAAATATTGTGGCTTTTAATTTTGTGGCTATCAGACTTGTGGATGGCAAAAACTGGACAGACAACGTAATACAACGAAAGACTTTATTCAAAAGAAAAAGCTTGTTCGATGTGGACTGAGAAAACAGTGTTTGTCCTTTGAATTCAAATTGCATTTGCTACTCAATAAGCCTGCCCAGTTTTGGTCTTAGTCCTTCTCTTTCAGAAATGGCTGTCGTTCTCAGCCAGTGAGCAGTTGTAATTAATCCTAAATTAATTCAAAACGTGCTTTGTGTTTGTGTGTGTGCATTTGTTTGTTTTACAGATAGTATATTTAAAACCTCCATGGACTCTGGAGACTGTTCTGCAGTGCTTCAAGAAGCACTGGATTGCTGTGTTTGGGAACATAATCAAGAGAAATCTGCTCAGTTGTGTGGAGACACTCAGCACCTGTCTCTGCTCAGGTTTGTATGTGTGTGTTTGTTTTTGTTTAATTGTTTGGGTGTGTGTTTGGGGGTGTCTGGGGTACAAAATCATGTCTAACAACATTGAAAAAATATTGTGAATGAAACTGGCTATTTTTATGTTTGTTACATAGTACATGTCACTCATATTCCTACCCCATTGAAACATGATGATATAGATGTACATTTAGGTTTTTCTAATTTCTCAGATGAACTTTAAAATGTAAAATATGACTGGAAATATACTTAGGTTAGATTTAAATAAGAAGAATTTCTAGAGGTGCCAATAATGTCTGGCACAACTATATATATATATATATATATATATATATATATATATATATAGATAGATAGATAGATAGTCACACAGCTCCAGGGTCCTTGGGTTGCGGGTTCAAGTCCCGCTCTGGGTGTTTTCCCTGTGTCCGCGTGGGTTTCCTTCGGGTGCTCTTGTTTCCTGGTTTCCTCCCTTCGTCCAAAAACACATATTCGTATGTGGATTGGCTACTGAAAAATGTGTGAGTGTGTGAGTGAATATGTGTGTGTGTCGCCCTGCCCCTACTATCCCAGCAGTGCTAGTTTTTAGTGTTCAGACACTGAAAGCTGAAGAGAACTCTCTCTCTCTCTCTCTCTCTCTGTGTGTGGATGTGTGTGTAGGTGGTTGAGAGGGTTGGTGTATGTATGTGCGGAGTTACGTGCTTGACCTGGTTCTGTCCATCAGTGCTGTAGCAACATGACTGTGCTTTTCCTTCCTGCTGTTCTTGGCCTAGAGCTAGGTTTGCATAAATGAGAGATAGAGAGAAAGAGAGGGTGGGAAAAGGGGGAGGGAAGGAGGAGAGGCATGGAGGACACTGTAAGAGTTTGTGGAGGAGTGGAAAAGTACTGCTCCCCCTCTATTTGTGCCCAGGATAACATGCCTGCCTGCATCTGATCTACAGCTTCTGGTTTGTGTGTGGGTGGATGTGGGTATGTTTTTAATCTGACCTCTAAAACAGTGTTGACCACAGTTCTGTAGGAATATTTGTATGTTCTAGTGTATGAACAAAAAGTGCTGGCACTAGGTCTTTCACCCTGTTCTCGCTGCTATTTTAGTTTCTTTCTATCTGTGCTCTGTGTAGTCTTTTTCCCTTTTTCATCTTTTTCACCTGTCCTGCTCAAAGATTATTGTGTGAACTGTTCAAAGCATGATGCATGAACTTAAAAAAAAGAAGAAACACTATGTTTACCAGAAAATTACACAGGAGCCTCTGCCTATAAATATCACTCCAATTATATTATGTATTTTGTCTGTCTGGACTTTGCCTTTATTACAGCTTCCATTTTTTTTTCCAAAGAATTCTGCATAGAAATTTCCCTGACATCTTCCTACCTCAGTCTTAGGAGTTGTCAGGTAATGCTGAATATATTCAGTGAGACCTCAAAGCAAGAGAGGATTTCCAGGTCCACTTGCATGGTGGTTGGGTGTAGGTTTTAGGGGCCTTTTTACATTATTGTTTTCTTTTCCTTATGAAACTGCTTATCTATTCTCATTATTCTCATTAATACTCTCAAAGGGTATTTTACTGAACGGCCATTTGACTGGAAATTAAATTGTGAAGGGTGTCACCAAGCTGTGCTTGATTTCAACCCTCCAGGACTAGAATCTGAGTGAAGAAAATGTGCAGTGTATTCCTAATGTCAGTGAATGTATTTATTGTTTTTTGTATCTGTAGATGCATCCGTTGGATACGACTCTATTCTGACTGCATTGCATGCAGCTAAAAAGCTACTGATGGAGCTGAGCAGCAGGTCTGAGTACAGTGGTCAACTGACCCCTGCCCTTTCCTGCCTCCAGACTGTCCGGAACAGACTGCAAGACCAGGTGACTCTCAATACACCCAGGCACACATGCATACAAGTTCTCATTCGTTTTTGAAGCATTACATCATTGATTTAATGATCTGCTTTTAGTTACATCACTACACGTTGATTCAGAGTTGGTGTGAAATGTACTTAAAGCAGAGAAACTTTCCCACTCAAACTCTTGACAGCCATGGGTACTGTTTTTGTGTGTTTTCCCTTTGTATCAGCCTCAGAAATGTAAAGTAGAGGACACCAGTGACGGAGACACTCTAATGGCTGAGGCAGCGGAGGACACAACACCACCTTCCCAAACCTCACGTCTGGAAGTGTGGGCTTTTTTTGAGAGCCTCTGGAACAAAGTGTGTCATATCAGGTGAGAGAAGTGTGGCATTTGGAAGAGAAGAATGCCGGCTGTTATGATTACTTGACTGATCTAAATCAGTAATTAAAATGTGCTAAGTAGCTGTTATTGTATTATCATATTCATATGAACATTTTGCTTTTACTGGTTCAGTAAGGACTGAAATGCTAACAGTGTATTAAAAGATACTCACCTACATTTTGTCTGCCTCTCAATGAAAAAATAATTTGCTTCTGCCCTAACCATGTGCATGAGAAGTTCATTGTGTATTCAGTAATAAAGGATTTTTAATTCAATTCTCTCAGGTCTGCTCTGTTTTCGGCGCTAAACTACTCTCCAGACTCAATGGAGTCAGGGCAGCTGTTCTCCACACCACCACCCCAGGATGCTCTGACCTGCCTCCACAGGCTTTCTGCTGTTCTCACACAGTTGCTGGGGGCCTTCCAGAGGTACACAAGTCTTTTCACTACTTTATCCCTTCATACCCTTTAGTGAGGACAAGAGTTTAGCATTCAAATACTTGTATTTCTATTATATTTTCTCTCCTTTTTTGTCTGATCCCTGGATTCTCACATTCTTGCCTCACATGCCCTTAAATGATCAATAAATACATCTTCAAATATCACCTTGAAATACTGGTAAAATCCTAATATCTGTGAATAGACATGTAGGTCCGTAGGTCAATTCCCTGGATGAGGATTAATAAGGGCAGCCGTGGCCTATTGGTTAGAGAAGAGAGCTTAGGACTGAAAGGCTGTTGGCTCGATTCCTATGACCGACAGGAAAATTGGGTGGGTGGGAGTGAAGGAACAGCACTGTCCTCCTCATTCATGGCTGAGGTGCCGAGCAAGGCACCGAACCCACAACTGCGCCAGGGATGACTGCCCACCACTCTGGGTGTGTGTTCACAGCCCCTACTGCACTAGTGTGTGTGTGTGTGTTTACTGCCACAGATGCGTTAGAGAAGTGTACGTTGTATAATGACAAATAATTGCACCGGGCACCATTTTTTAAAACGAGAATCTCCGATTACAGCACTGTGTAGTCTAAGACTTGGCTGAAAATGGCTGTTTGAGCTTTGGTGTTATTTCGACTTCAAGTAGTACATAGAAGATGTTAAAGCTAAATTTAGCCTTAGGGCTTTGACGTGCTGTTTTGGCACAGTATTCAATAATCCATGGCTCTCTGTTCTGGATCTCTGATCTATTGGAAGTGAGTTATCTTATCTTTCCTGTTTGGGATACAGAGTCCAGACAATGCAGCTGTATGTGGTTTGGGGATACACGCGTGCTACTGTAGAGACTGCAGCTTTTTAGCATTCCAGACAGGTGCCTCGCTAATGGAATTTTTCTCACTGTGTCTCCAGAGCACGTTTTTCTGGAGAGGAAGGGTATGAGACTTGCTAACAGCTGCTCATTACGGCAAGGTCACCTGTGTGTGTGTGTGTGTGTGTGTGTGCACTCATACTCCATTCTTTGTTGAGCTAGGCCTACTGCCAGACTCTGTGGTCTTAAACAGCATGTAGACATGCATTCAAAGTTAAACCAATTTTTTTGTTGTGTTTATGATAATATGGAGTTTTTGAGCAGTTACCATGCCATGATTATGCAGCTGTATACTCACCAGCAAACTCTAACTACATTCGTCGTCTATTTCATCAGCTTTGCTTATCGTATAAGTGCACATTGTTTTTCTATACAGACTGTAGTATGTGTAGCTAATGAAATGAACATACACTACAGAAACTAGGAGCTAGTTTGAATGTTATGGCTGACCAGTGTGTATTCAAGCTTCGGTACCAAATAACAATCAGTATGATTTATTATTTATTGTGTCAGTGTTTTCGTCTTGCTCTATACTCCAGTTTATGTCAGTTCTGATCACTTTTACACAGTCGCTTCCAGGCTTTGGCAAAGCTAATGTTGCCCCTTAGCCTCAGACATTTAGCCCTGTAACGGACGTGGTAAACACGGTTAAATGAAAAGATTATCCAGACTAAAGAGATGTGAGATGTGATTAATGCATTCTGACCTTGAGATTAAGCTATGATGACTCTCATCTTGCTTATCACAGATGAACAATAAACATGGCTCAATCTGTGCAATACTGATTATAATATTTATACATTATCACTAAACCAAGGCATTTGACCTTAGGGAGTAAGTATAAGGAAGTTGTATGTTAGGCAGGAGGAATCAGTTGGAGCCTGGCTTGCCTTGGCATGTCTTTACCTTTTTTTCAAAGGCTGGCTATCTTGGTTTTTGGAAGAGTATTGTGCAATGCTTTTGAGCCTTGGGGAACAAGACTGATATCTTCCTATTGACCATACTTTTCTAAGAGGAAATGAAAGTTCCCACAAAATGGCCGTGTCCTTCAGTACGCTATAATGCCAAATTTAAAATGAGTTTTTTGGGGGGTTTATGTGATTTAAATTGATCTACAGTAGCATTAGCTTAGAGCAGTGGTCACCAAATTATTATTATGGGATTGAGAAGATGGTTTACTGCCAAAATTTGGACAATGGATAGATTTTTCTCTGAGGACTGGTGCTGATGCATCTGATTCATTTAATCAAATACAACAGTCACACAACAATTCTTAATAACTAAAAAAAGCTCATGGACCTAGTGGCTTGTAACTCACTCTCTCATATTTGACAGGGTGAAGATTCCCCACAAGGCTGTTATTAGCCCTGAATTAACTTGATACATTGCAGTAGTCACACTATGTAGCTGTCTTAAATGATGACAACTGTTGTCATATATTCACAATTATGTTTTCTGGGAGTTGTGATCAGTGATTTGCATTTTTATTATTTTTTCAAAACATGAGTGTTGTTCATGTTCTTGAATTAAAATGTAGCTTTTTTATTACAACAAATAATATCACATCAGACACTTTGTACAGAGAGGCGTTCAGAGATGTACCAGAATTTAGCTTGCTGTACTTAAACCACTCTAATAGGCCGATGCTTGTTCTAGTTTACTGCTCCCCAGCAAAGAAATAAGAGTTTATCAGGTGCATTTCACACCTACTTCCTGGTGTATACATCTGAAAGCACCCTTGGTTTTTGTGTTTGTCCTGACTGTGCTGCACAGGGACTAGTAAAGGTGTAGAGAGAGATTTGTTGCTGTTTCCATGGATACAGCTAAGAGTAATTTTCATGTGCTGGAAGCAGAGGGATGACTCATCACTGCACACACACACACACACACACACACACCTTTCTCTCACTGTACCAGTCTCATTTTGCCCCAAACCAAAAACCACAGTGCATGTGTAATACAGAAAAAGGTTTCTCTCCTTCTTTTTGTCTTTTCGCGTGTGTTTACTTCTCATTATTTCACGTTCCCCATTTCTGCTTATATTTATCTCCTTCTCTTTTTTCCATTCTCACTTCCTCCTAGCTGTAGCATTCCTTTTGTCCGTTATCTTTCTTCAACTTCTTCAATCTCTCTCTCTTTCTCTCTCCCCTCGTTCCTCCTTATCTCCCACCCTCTCCAAACTCATTCTCCTTTAGACCTCATCACCTAACTCTGAGAGAGCTTTCTTCTATCTCTCTGTTGTAGTCCTCAAACCTGCCTAGGACATAGAACAGAATCAGGAATGTCTTATTGCAAATAATATCACGGCTTAAGAAGATGGCTATAGATAAAAACACAAAAACACATCTTCTCAAGAGTTAAGCTGTTTTTATACAATCATTTTGTAAAGAATTTTTTAAAGCAAAATACCCAACACAGTCTTTCAGATATTTTATATGTTGCCAATACCTTCCACAAAAATGTAGCTCCGCTTCATGTGATGTGTTGTAACCATATTTGTGAAATGAAACAAATACAATACTTAACAGCAAATCAGGAATACTCAATGCTTGTTATGGCACTTAATATTAATATTAAAAAAATATATATATAAAAATATTAAAATATATAAAAATATTAATATATGTAACTCTGTATAATGACCTTGTACACAAAAGGTACATGATATATTTAAACAGCAGGTGGCGCAGCAGGTAGTGTCGCAGTCACACAGCTCCAGGGTTGTGGGTTCGATTCCTGCTCAGGGTGACTGTCTGTGAGGAGTGTGGTGTGTTCTCCCTGTGTCCGTATGGGTTTCCTCCGTGTGCTCCGGTTTCCTCCCACGGTCCAAAAACACACATTGGTAGGTGGTGTGTCTGTGTTGCCATGTGAAAGACTGGCGCCCCCTCCATGGTGTATTCCCACATTGTTCCCAATGATTCCAGGTTGGCTCTGGACCAACCGCGACCCTGAACTGGATAAACGCTTACAGATAATAAATGAATAAATGTTCTCTTTGTATCCAATGTCATTATAGAGAAGTATGTCTATTTAAGTACAAATATATACATTTTGACACTTTTTATACATTTGTACACTTAAGAAAATAACATTTGAATATGGAGTTGAACCACTTGACATTTTCTGGGTTTTGAAATAGGATTATTCATTTAAAAAATGAATTCCCATGCTTTATATGAGCTATGAAACTAGCCCCTTGCGAAGGCACATCATATCCATTTTTCTAAGAAAAGTATTATTTGTTGTTGTCCCTATTTGTGTACACCATGAAGGATTTTCCTGATTATTTACAGATTTGTGGAATCTGGTGTTTTTGACTTGTATGTGTGCTTTGTTCCTTTTGTGAATTTTTTTGTACTACTTTTGTTGTAATATGTATAAGATTAGGTTGCACCATACACTGATGAGTAATTGTGTTGTGTATTTTCTGTCTTTAAGGGTACTATGTGAGGACAGCACTGTTGAGGATGCTCAGAACCTGCTTACAGTTATTCACACCAGTGAGGTAAAGTTAGCTCTAACATGACCACACTGATCATATAAGCGTTAATGTCATAATAACTTTACATAACATTGGATTGATATTTGGTTAACTAATTCTCTGGTAATTCCTGGAGAATAGAGTAGAGATTATTGTGTTGATGGTACCAGTTTTGTAGCATCGTTTCTGCAAATGGGAATTGGATATACATATATTATGATAGAATATTTTGAGCAAATAATTACAAAATATCAAAGCTGTACCCAAAAATATTACAATATTTCAACACAGGTGGGTGGAAAATGAGTGCAGTTTCTGTCTGAGCTTGCTGTGTTGAGAGGGTTGGAGAACAAAGCTAGATTTTTTTAAACACTGATTTACTGGCAGATCCAAATAAGCAGCGATAATGAAACTTAACTGAACTAACTCCAAACGTTCAATTCAGTGATTGTAAATGAGGACACTAAGAACGTGCAATGGCACACACTGTGATCTGGAACAAAAACATATTAAATGGCTTTGTGTTTCAGATTGCTGCTGTGGAGTCACGGTTCAATGCCAAGGACCTGTTTGAATGCCTATCTCAGCCGGAGTACAGGTTAGTTTACCAACGGTTTCACTGAGGGAGTCAACAAAACACACACACACACACACACACACACACACACACACACACTGACACGAAGCATGATATCTGTTTTTTTTTCCTGTCATTAAAGTGACCGAGTGATTCGTTTTAGAACGTGGGTTCAGAGCCCCTTGCTCTGAGGCTGTTGCAAGATATTGCTTCAGCTTGAGAGGTGTGCCATCTGTTTTCAGATAAGTGGCCAAGCAGGTGTTTCGCGTACATGATCCAGTGTCTATTTTCACTGTGACATTGCATCACTCTTCTTCCCAAAGTCCAACAGTCAGGTCCTCTCAGGGCTGCTTGTCATGCCTGCAAGTGTGTACCATTGTTAAGCATAGGGGCATTTAATGAGTGGACTAAATTCTTTATGAAGTGTCCTCAGACCCCTACCTGTTTTTTCCACTCTGGAACTTTCCATAAGCTGTCACACAGCCAGGCTTATTATTTGTTACTTGTGTTGATCAGTTTGTTTTTTGCTGTCATTATAAATGCTATAATTTATTTATGAGGCATTTACTGATATGGAAACAGCTGACCAATCTTTTTGCACAAAATCACAGATATATAAACATTTCTAAAATATAAATATACAGTACTGTGCAAAAGTTTTAGGCACCCTATTTTTTTGAGTACAAATTCTTATATAGATATTTATTTTATGAATTCTGCATTATTGAGTCAGTAAAACACATTTTAGATTTACTTTATGAATAATAATAATGTTACAAAAAATTATAATTTTTTGTCTGTAAAAAAGCAACAAAGAAGTGTGACAATCCAACATATTAAAAGAATTTTGGCAGATTCTCCAAGGCACTCAGTAAAACTACCATCTAATTTTTTTTTTATAAAACTGTCTAAACTGTACCTAGGACTAATACTTAAGGGAAAAAAATGTTTGTCACATATAATACTGACTTTCTTTCGTTTATTAACGTTTACTGCACATTGTTGTCTTTTTCTTTCAAGTAATAAAGAATTAATTCCATTATTTTTGAAGTCATCTTTACTTTCCATCATTTTTTGCATGTGCCTAAAGCTTTTCCACAGTACTATATATTTTCTTGGAAATTAATTATTGATATCTATAGATATTGAAATTGTTTTTAGGCAAATATCTGGCAAAACTGACAACATATCATCTGGGTGACTGTCTGTGAGGAGTTGGTGTGTTTTCCCTGTGTCTGCATGGGTTTCCTCTGGGTGACTGTCTGTGAGGAGTTGGTGTGTTCTCCCTGTGTCTGAGTGGGTTTCCTCTGGGTGACTGTCTGTGAGGAGTGTGGTGTGCGTGGGTTTCCTCTGGGTGACTGTCTGTGAGGAGTGTGGTGTGTTCTCCCTGTGTCTGCGTGGGTTTCCTCTGGGTGACTGTCTGTGAGGAGTTGGTGTGTTCTCCCTGTGTCTGTGTGGGTTTCCTCTGGGTGACTGTCTTTGAGGAGTTTGGTGTGCGTGGGTTTCCTCTGGGTGACTGTCTGTGAGGAGTGTGGTGTGTTCTCCCTGTGTCTGCGTGGGTTTCCTCTGGGTGACTGTCTGTGAGGAGTTGGTGTGTTCTCCCTGTGTCTGAGTGGGTTTCCTCTGGGTGACTGTCTGTGAGGAGTGTGGTGTGTTCTCCCTGTGTCTGTGTGGGTTTCCTCTGGGTGACTGTCTGTGAGGAGTGTGGTGTGTTCTCCCTGTGTCTGTGTGGGTTTCCTCCGGGTGACTGTCTGTGAGGAGTTGGTGTGTTCTCCCTGTGTCTGTGTGGGTTTCCTCCGGGTGACTGTCTGTGAGGAGTTGGTGTGTTCTCCCTGTGTCTGTGTGGGTTTCCTCCGGGTGACTGTCTGTGAGGAGTTGGTGTGTTCTCCCTGTGTCTGAGTGGGTTTCCTCTGAGTGACTGTCTGTGAGGAGTGTGGTGTGTTCTCCCTGTGTCTCCCTGCGTGGGTTTCCTCCGGGTGCTCCAGTTTCCTCCCACAGTCCAAAAACACACGTTGGTAGGTGGATTGGTGACTCAAAAGTGTCCATAGGTGCGAGTGTGTGAGTGAATGTGTGTGTGTGTATTCCTGCCTTGCGTCCAATGATTCCAGGTAGGCTCTGGACCCTGAACTGGATAAGGTTTTGCAGCAGTTAACGTAATCTCAGTAACACCTTAAGTGTCAGAAGAGATAGCACACTTGGATTAAAGAAAAAGGTCATGAGTGAAGGCGAAGAGAACTTGATGAACGTTTGATTAGTTTGTGCAACACATTTTCTGAAGATATGTTTTTAATTTCAGTACTTGTGAGCAGCCAGGCTTGAGTCCAAGATTGATTTTTTTTAAACTCTGCTGCCCTACCCTGTTAGTCTGGTTCTTTTAACTCTCTAAGGGGTCTCTTCACACAATACTAAAATAATAACCCTACAGGTGGTCTGACCTAGTTCCGCTGTTTATTAGATCAAATTTCATAGATGTTTCAAAATACATCGTACAGAATGAGGGAAACATCACTTTACTGTTGTTTGATATTTAGTCCATTTTGTCAAACAGTGACTTAAAGGACAAACAAAAGTTTTGTGGCTCGCTTTGTTGAATATGTAATGCATATTATACACATGCATATACAAGATATATTCAAACGTTTGTGTACTGTCCTGATTGCTACTTTTGCTGATACAGAAAAGCATCCATCTCTAAAATAGGATGCTCTGCACCTGTCACACATGAGCCTAAGGTCATCACACACAATTCCAAACATGAGATAATTGGGTAAAAAATAAACCCTCCCACACTGGGCTGTGGAGCAGAGAAATTGCATTCTCTGGAGTTACAGAGCACTATTCATTACTTTTGGGGCGAGTTGGATTGGTGTTTGTGGTCAAGATCTAAATCTGGAACGTCGGTCATCAGAACCTGACCTCACCAATGTTCATGTAGCTGAAAGCAAAAAAATCTGCTTTTATTTCCTAGCTGATTTTGGAAAAAATATCATATGAACATCTACAAAGTTTTGGTAATAATGTATATGTTAAGACCATATCCAATGTATTCACATTTGCAGACACAGAAACTGCTGCATGGACTTGTTGTTTTGTAATGTCCATTGTCAGACCTGACTGATATTTAACACCTTCAATAGTGCTTTGTGTCCTTCTCTGTAATCATAGCCAGTTACATACACATTGAGTGCTGATGTTCTCTTTTGTACATTTTTTTCTCAGTTATGCAAGTGTGCAGTACAATCAAAGACAGTGGGATGGCAATGTTATGTGGCGTTACACTCATATGTAGTGATGGCAATATGATGTTTGGAGAAGGCACTTTGTCTTTGTATTCCCAATAAACACCGGTAGTAACATCTTAAAACATTTTTAAAAGAACACTATACTCTTAAAAATAAAGCACTGCCAAAGAAGAACCTCTTTTTTCCATAAAGAACCATTTTTGCTGTTATATTTAAATGGGTTAAGAAACTTAAAATCGCATGATAGGTTTTTAAACTTTTAAAATGTTCTTCACGATCTCACATTTCTTAAACACGCATGGTTCTTTACGAAACCAAAAGTGGTTCTTCTATGGCATCGCCAAAGAACCCTTTGTAGCACCTTTATTTTTAAGACTGTAGGTAGTATATTTACCTTAAAATTACAGCTTCAGAATTATTGTGATGCTTCACTGACCTCTAATAGGAGAATAGAGACTTTGGGCTCAGCACTGCAGAAACTGCACTATGTAACTTCTGATGGCAGGCAGGAAACCATCTCCTTTTTCTCCCCCTCCTCCTTGATTTCAGGACAGTGCTGTAAAAATTAATTACACAATGCAACTGTAGGGGGAGCCCAGGAGCACAAACACAAAATTTTACCTAGTGTTCCTTTAAAGTAAATTAAAATCAGATTGAGAGAAATGTTTATTTTTTTATTTAACAGGATTTTTTATGACGTATGATGTGATATATTGGGAAATTTTGAATATGTTAATAGACTAAGGCTGCAAGAATAAGCTGTTAATATTTTTTAATCAACAATATACACAACTACGGTCAAGACTCCAGAAAATGTATTTAAAACCGAAATGTACAAACCTTTGAAACGTTTGCATTATACATGTGCTGCAAGGACCACCGGGTGCCATATGGCTTCTGCTGGTCTCCGTGCTGTAATAAGTTCTCCATCATTCACATTTACTCCTTAACAACCTCATAATTTAGAGGTTCCAAGAAAACAGTCGCTAGGACAAAATGTATCAGGCTTTGAATTCTTTTATTTACTACACAGCACATCAACAGCAAATCTGAAAATCCCATCAATGTCTCCCATGTAGAAATTGCACATAGACACGAAAAAGAACATGACGAATGACAACAGCTTCTGTTGCCTATTGTACTGAGAAAGATCAAATATAAATGTCCTACCAATGGAGTTAGAATACTGTTGACATTTTGACAAGGTAAAGTGAGAGGAGAAGACATAAGGGATAATGGTTGGGTTATTCAGATTGATTTTTTAGCAAGTCGATAAATTATTTACCGCTGTTATCAATGGCTGCAACTCTGCTTTTTATCTGGTATGTGCTGACATCAGTCTTTTAGTTTCAGGAAATCTGTGTGTAGATTCTCCTCCTGTCTCTAGTGAGAGCTGCAGGTAGGATAATAGAAGGCTGAGAGACTGAGACTGATTGGTTGAGCCAGCATGTGGTTATATTTATCCCTGTGAGCAGCTCCACTCAGTGGAAGATGACCATGCATGGTGTCCAAAGCGAACGCTCAAGCTGTCAGTGAGGGTTGTTGTAGGTGGAGGTGTAGAAAAAGCTTTAGCTTAAACTCCTAAAAAGTACTGTTTTTGTTTGTTTGTTTTGTTGACTTGGGAAATCCCACTGCAAGACTGCACTGTTTATTGGATTGATGACTGGAAAAAAAAACTTTTTTGTTTGATTGCTGAATGCATTCTTGACTTCTGATGTAATACTGCATAGAAACGACCTTATGTGTGTTTGTGTGTATGTGAGTGGGATGGGAGTATGGCTGCATTACTTGTGGTCTGTGGTCTCCATGGCAGCAGAGTGGTCAGATGGGTTAATGGCAGGGCAGGTCTAATGGGGTGCTTTGTGTAGGATCTTATCTGAAGTTTCCAGTGTGCGTCCTCTCAGATTCTCATATCTAGGACAAGAATAAGGTTGAGTAAAAACTGTAGGCTGGTGTAGGCGTATACTGGACCGCTCACAAGTCTTAAAAGCCTCGGATGTGCATTAATAAGGCATTCTGGCCAAAGTGTAAAATGTAGTCCTTGCTGCACTCCTCCTGATGATGTGTCTTGAAGGTTTTAAAGGGCAGGTGCATTTTTTATTATGATTATTTTTATAATCATAATATTTTTTATTAAAAAGCCAGATAATGGTTAGTCTTCCTGCTAGAATTGCACATTCTGAAACACCCTAGAGCAGCAAGTAGGAAAACTGTTCAGATTTAACTAACAATCTGTCCCTGCTCTGTATCCTAAGAAACAGATTCTTTTATTCAGGGAGATAAATATAGTAATATGCTTCACCAGGGATTCTTGTGTCATTCACTGTGCCAGTAGCAACTCTACACTGCTTTAACAATCGACTCTATTATCAAAGTTCAGGCAGACTGCATTCCACACTCATTACTGTAATGCAGCTTAGTTGTATTTATTAGTCTGTAATTAATTTGATAGAAGGGGGGTCAGAATGCATAATGTATAAAGAATCAGACTGAAGAATTCTGCGTAAACAGACAGATATCATTTAGACACTAGCCTCAAACTCAGATCATTATAACATTTATGGATAGATATCTAAATATAGTCTATGGCATGCAAAGAGTTCACTGAATGCTCAAGTGCTGAACTAAGATGTGAAATACCAGCACAGATCTATCTGCGTAGGTTTCCTCCGGGTGACTGTCTGTGAGGAGTGTGGTTTGTTCTCCCTGTGTCTGCGTGGGTTTCCTCCGGGTGACTGTCTGTGAGGAGTGTGGTGTGTTCTCCCTGTGACTGCAAGGGTTTCCTCCGGGTGACTGTCTGTGAGGAGTGTGGTGTGTTCTCCCTGTGTCTGCGTGGGTTTCCTCCGGGTGACTGTCTGTGAGGAGTGTGGTGTGTTCTCCCAGTGTCTGCGTGGGTTTCCTCCAGGTGACTGTCTGTGAGGAGTGTGGTGTGTTCTCCCTGTGTCTGCGTGGGTTTCCTCCGGATGACTGTCTGTGAGGAGTGTGGTGTGTTCTCCCTGTGTCTGCGTGGGTTTCCTCCGGGTGACTGTCTGTGAGGAGTGTGGTGTGTTCTCCCTGTGTCTCCCTGCGTGGGTTTCCTCCGGGTGACTGTCTGTGAGGAGTGTGGTGTGTTCTCCCTGTGTCTGCGTGGGTTTCCTCCGGATGACTGTCTGCGAGGAGTGTGGTGTGTTCTCCCTGTGTCTGCGTGGGTTTCCTCCGGGTGACTGTGAGGAGTGTGGTGTGTTCTCCCTGTGTCCGCGTGGGTTTCCTCTGGGTGCTCCGGTTTCCTCCCACAGTCACACCTTGGTAGGTGGATTGGCGACTCAAAAGTGTCCGTAGGTGTGAGTGAATGTGTGTGTGTGTGTCTGTGTTGCCCTGTGAAGGACTGGCGCCCCTTCCAGGGTGTATTCCTGCCTTGCGCCCAATGATTCCAGGTAGGATGGCATGGCGTGCGTGTAATTGTGATTATGTGGTATGATTGCACCAGCAGGGTTGCTGTTTTTCTGGTTAAGAAAGCTGATCGCTCTCGGTTAGAAACTGTTCCTCAGTTTGGCACCAAGAAACCTTCCTTGTAGCACCTCCCGGAGATTAATAAGTAGTGGTATTATAAATACTGTAAGCAAGTATGATTAAACCAGATGAGGACTGTTACCCTATTCCAAGCCTAAGCTAAACAATCAGCTTTCTACAAGGTCAAAAGAATGGAGACAGGTTCTCACCCAGCGTTTTATTTTAAATTAAGGGGTGTTGAGGGATGTTGTCCCTCTTTTGTTTCAATTACATGCTCTGCTATTCTCAGAAGGCTTTTACACATTATGTTGAACCTTGCTGTGAAGATTTGGTTGCATTCTGTCACAAGATCTTTGGTGAGGTTCACAAAACATATAGCAATTTGCAAAGATACAGTCCACGGAACTAGGTCATGTAATACATGTATCTCTGTCACTGCATATTTCTATACTCTTTATGAATATGTTTGCGGCTGTCTTTTCACTCTTACACGTTGATTCTTTGGTTGGTTTGTGGTGCGTGTAAATGTCTCAGTGTCATCTGTGTATGTTTAGACTCAGGCAGTCAGTCAGCCTGCCCTGATTTGTCTGGCATACAAGTTACATAAACAGGCATACACAAGAGGAAACGGCAGAGGCAGAGGGGGTGGACACTGAGGGTGGGTGCGCACATGAATTCCTTTTTTGGCCATTATGTAACATTCAGCAGTGAACAAAAGCAGCGAAGGCTACAAAACAAACATGCAGCAACAGGTTGGGTGGGTTGGGGGATCAAGAGGAATAAAGCACAAGTGGGCCCTTCTCTACAGTGGGTTCGGGTCAGTGTTAACGAGAGGAGAAAAACTGTTTGTAATGAGGGAAGCAGCTAATGTTTATCTGGTTTTTTTTAACTTGTGAACATGATCTGCTTTTTGGAAAGAGAGCAGATGTTTTGTTTTGGGATGTAATTTGAAGACTGAAGTGTGTTGGATATGTGAAGATTAAAAGGATATCAGTAAAGGATTTGGCTTCTTGTCTGAACATAGACCACAGCGCTGTGTTGGTATGTGTACAGAAATTTTCACAGCCTTAATGCCCCAGTTGAGAATCACTAAAAATGTTCACATTTCACTGTCAGACTTAGGCTTTTTCAGTAAAGTATTCTCTCAGATTAGTCGTTTACATTAAAACTCAATTATGGATAATTCAGAACTCTGCAGAAGTTTAAATTTGCTCTGGCCCTCAGCCACTTCCTGAGTACGTGTGATCTGCTTCCTGTTTGTAGCTTGCCGTGTGGGGTGGAATTTTTCAGAATGTTATGAATGTTTGGGATGTGCTGAGCTTTTAGGGATGATCTGTATCAGTTCAGCTGGACTTTGAAGACATCAGGATTTGTGACATGCCTTTTGTCCAGAATCTTTTTACAGTACAACTCTACACACACTGCTATACAGAAGGGCTCAAAGAATATTAAAACATTCAGGCTATAGTTACATTCTGGTCATACCTTAAATAGATCTCTGAACTTATTCCGAGGTCAGTTTCATGCTCATATTCGAAAGTCCATGTCCATGTGAGAAAAACGAGTGATGCTTTTGTAAAGCAATGATATTGACCCTTGTGGTTAACTCAGCTTTTAGCGGTGGACAGATGTCAACATGGGCCATTTGGTCGGTCTGCAGCCACACAGCCCTTTCTTGCAGGAAACTCTGATACACTCTGTTCTCACACATTTCTACCAAGACCAGCATTAAGTTTTTCAGTAGCTTGTGCTATAGTAGCTCTTCTATGGGATTGAACCAGGTAGGCTAGCCTTGGTTACACATGTGTACTCATGAGTCTTTAGCTGCCCACGAACCGGTTGAGGTCGACCTTCTTTGGGCCACTTTTGGCAAGCACAAACCACTGCATACAGATAAAAACACACAGGCCTTTATTTTGGAGATGCTCGGACCCAGTTATCTAGCCATTACAATTTGACCCTTGTCACAGTGACTCAGATTGTTATGTTTCCCCATTTTCAAGAACTGACTGTTTGCTTAATATATCTCATTGCCAGATGGTGCAGTGGATATTAGTGGGATGTTATAATGATAATCAGGATTTATGTCACTTGTCAGTGGTATACATATCAATATTGGGGAATCTTCCATGTTACATGTTTCTTTATGCGTCGTAGGACTTTGAACATGTCTAAAATCCCCCACTCCATGTAAACAGCTAGAGTTGTCAAATGAAATTTCCTTTGTGCAGGAAGTGTAAGCTTGGTTATAAAATTATATGTTGACCATGTCATAATTTAGAAAATCAAGTGACATTTGATTTGGAAAAAATGTACACAGTAGAAGTGGGCGGATCGATCTAAATATCGATAATATCGATACCAACGCTGGTATTGGTATTGATATCGCCCACCTCTAGTACACAGGTCGATATGTATTGGCAGTGGAATAGAATTTTCAAACATAGTGGTTTCTTTTTTCAAAGGGAAAAACTGAATGCACTAATTTCAAACAAGAGTCTTCTTCCAAGATACTCTTAATATTTGTACATTTATTAGTTCATGTTTAACTGCTTCATCATGTTCAGGTTCGCAGTGGTTCAGAGCCTACCCGGAAAATTGGGTTCCAGGTGGGAACACATCCTGAACAGGATGCCAGTCCATCATAGGGCATCACACACACCGACGTTCACACACTCAAACCTATGGATGCTTTTGAATAGCCAGTCTACATATTATTATGTGCTTTTAGGTTGTGGGAAGAAGTCACAGGGAGAACAGAGTAAACCTCTCACTGACAGTGACCCGAGGCAGGGTTTGAAGTCACAGTCCCAGAATTCTGGAGATGTGTTACAGCGAGACTACCTCATGTGCCTCATTGCCGCCCCCTTAATATGCTTTTAAACCTCAAATTCTGAAAGGATTCAGTTGCAGTTTAACCTCCACATAGTTCTCCTTCCATTAAGTGTATGTGTGTGTTTGTGCTTGTTTGTTCTAGGGAAAAGCTGCGTGTAGGAGGAGCCCAGCTGATGCAGCTAAGAACAAATCTAGATCACTGTGCAGCTACTGTGTGTGGTCAGAGTGGACGTATCACCTGAAACCGACCCGTTCATCATATCCATGGTATGCTGGACAAGTTTAATATGTATGTGGACTGATGGATATTGTTCAAGTATAAGACCAAAACCAAGACCTCATCATTTTGCTGGACCTCCATTCTCCATCAGTCTCAGGCTGTTCACTAGAAGTTGGTGGATGTGTATTTAACATACGCTCCAATTTGTTTTATAGTAGATTTAACTTTACAAGTTTGTTTCTTTTCCATGAGAAGCTGGATCTAAATAAATATTCTAGGGGAGAGTGGGTAAATGACCCCATATATTTTGCTTTTGCTTCAAAACACTTTAAATGTTTTTGTACAAGCAGCCCCCCTGTACCCTATGTACCCCCCTGGTCAGGACTCACACAGGAGCACCACTGAGCAGGTATGTTTTTGGTAACGGGTCGTTCTCAGAGCAGCAGTGACGCTAACATTAGTGTGTCTTGCAATGGTACGTGGGATCACTGCTGTATCTGAATTTGCATCTAGCGAACCTAAAATGTGCCTACCAATACAACACACTAACAGGCCAGTACCACCACCATGCTTTGCTAGAATGTGCAGTTTACAGCTCTCAGGCGATGGGTCACCAAAACATTGCTAATAACCAATATGAGCTGGTGATGACTAGTTCCCACATTTTTATTCACTGAATTCAAGAGTTTTGGGCGAACTGTATCTTGAAAAACCTTCATAGTCACTACATTATTGAATGTGTCTCAGTGACTAATACAGATCACTCTATTAGTTCCTGTTCAGTGCTTCTCTCCTTCACGGCTTGTTAGAGGAGTGCTGTATAAACGCTGCTCTTTTCAGAGTTAGCCTTTATAGCGTAGGCTGCTCTAAACCAAGCCAGTTAAGACTTTGGATGAATGCATGTAGTTGACCCATGTCAAAAGTGCCTTGCAGATTTTCACATGCTTCAGTGATGCCCACCACTTTATAAATGACTCCTTTTGACATTGCATTTACATCTGTGAGCATCTACATTTCTGTGTTCTGAGAAAATACTTTATAAATCTGTTTTTCATAGTGGTATGTTATTGTTTACAACATTTACAATAGAATAAATACAAATAAACAAATAAAGAATATATTTGATTTTATGTCTGTATGGTTAACATTTCCAAAGCTGTTTGAATAATCAATAATTTCTCAAATTAAATCAGGTAAATATAACAATAATAATACACATTTTGTGTTATAATAGATATGACTATCTTTTAAAAACTACATATATATTTGTTTATATGTATTTATTCTAGAAATAATACCACCACTGCTGATATCAGTATAACCAATTTTCCACGGTCGTTATCCATGTGCTTCCAGAAGTGTCTTGTGGCCACATTATAGAGCAGAGAGTAATCGAACAGAAGCATTACCTCGTGATTCACTGCCGTCTGATGACGTCATTGAAAGAGCTGATGCTATAACGATGCCCAGAAGGGCTGTTTATTTTAGGGATGACAATAACTATGCAGCCATGATTCTTAGAGTCTCTCTCTCTAGATCTCTTTCTCTCTCTCTCTCTCTTTCTGTCTCACTCTGTCTCTTTCTCGCTCTTTCTCACTCACTCTTGCTCTCGCTCTTTCTCTCACTCTCTCCCTCTTTCTCTCTCTCACTCTTTCTCTCTCTCTCGCTCTTTCACTCTCACTCTCACTCCCTCTCTCTCTCTTTCTCACTCTTGCTCTCTCTCTCTCTCTCTCTCTCACTGGCCAGTGAAAGTCAGACCTCAAATGCATATCAGACAAATTGCAGAATGTATAATAAGTAAGAACTATGCAGGTTTTTTATTGCATGGTGTATTGTTTATGGTTTTGAAGTTTCTTGTGCTGTACAATGTAAATACCTTGTTTAAAATGTAGAGCCTGTTTCAGATAATATATTTCTTTTTGTGCAATACTCTCTGTTTCTCAAGTGTCGTGTCTTGTCCTTCCTCTATTTTCTGGATTTTGACATTGGCTCTGAGCCCTGAGATCGAGTCAGAGGCAGTTCTGACAAATCTAAAAGGATCAGGAGAGGTGACTGCAGCTCCTGAAGATTGTATACACTCTCATTAACACAGACAAGATAAAGTTGCCTTCCTCTGATGTAACAGTGTGATGAGGTCAGAGCAGGATTTAACTCCAACTACTTCTGAATTCACTCGTCCCCATGCTTCACTCCAGACAGAGGACACTGACTGCCAGCCACAGGGTAAAAGTGCAAGTGGAGGTAGGGTTCTAGGAACATGCACTTTACAGCTATTTATGAGAAGTATCCATTTACCACATAATTGCATGCCTGGAACTTTTGCGGCAGTGAGTGGGAATTTCCTTTCCTGTTTTCTAAGGAAAGGAATGGGCAGCAAGTTTAGCTGGGGTTGCCCCCTCCCCCAGCTAAAGTTACAAGCCCCACTAGGCAGCTGTCTGTGACTGCAGTAGACAGTATACATATGTATGTAGCCACCACTGACTGACACCCTGTGAGGGCTGTGTTCCTTTCTTTGTGCCCAGTGGTCCTCTGTGGGCTCTGGACCCACAATGACCATGAATAAGGATAAATTTGTATTTATGAATGAATGAAGGTAGCCATCCATTCTTATTAGTCGATTAATAGAGGCACCCATTTCTGAAATACATGCACGTATAGTTGTGAACACACCCCTTTCACACACGCATGAGGGGCTGTATGTGTGAAGGCAGCGATCTGCAACATTTGAGTTCATCCCGCTAGTGCCCTAGTAAAGACCTCGGGTACGGAGCCGTTAATGTCCCGGAGTATTTCCTGCACAGACACAGCCTCATGCCTGAAGCATGCAAAGCATTGTGGGCTACACTAACCTGTCCAACAGTGTGCTGCGTGTGTGAGCGAGAGAGAGAAGCAAAATGAAATGCTTTGGAGCAGTTGGGCATAAGCTTCACGTCACCATGCCCAATCATTTGCATGGTTTTGAGGGATATAAAGCTCTGCATCATTTGGCTGAGGGCCTATTGAATTGTGTTCTCTGGAGTGATTGCTCTCCATTCAGTAGCACTGGGATGATTAGGACCGGTGTTTGTGATCCCAAACTAACAATAGAGGTGGCTGCTGTGGTGAAAGGGAACTACTGATTTAAAAAAGAATCTTGGATGAGCTAAAGCTAACATTTGGCTGATGTAGTGTATTTCTGGAGCAGAATCAGAAATGTGAATAAAGGGGGGGTAAATAAACATAAGTCTGTAAATACTGATCCAGCTCTAATGAGACAGATTTACCAGGAAGTCAAATCAACAGTCATCACACAAGATGCACTCACTCAGATTTGTGGCCAGTGACTCTGCTGTGGCATTCAGCCTAAGTCTAGTGGGCAGTAGGCTCTGGAAATGGCCTTTTAATTCCTTTTGAAGCCTACAACCTGCCCTTGTGGCCTACTTTCTGTGGGTCACTGCTGCTTATAGAGGGTTAATACTGCGATGAGAGTGGAAAGCAGGGGGATAGACAGGAACTGGGCTGCTGACAAGTGCCAGTGTAGGGAATGTTAAGATCATGTGACCTAAACGATGGACACAAGGAAAGGAAGAGAAGTTTCGATCGTGCTGAAACAGTTGGATCTGATTTGGGAAATTATGCAACAGTTAATACCCTCTACAGCAAAAGGCTTTCTATTTTTCTTTTTTTTTAGAAGATTATAAATAGTGTTCCTCTTGCTGCAGACAGTTTCTAATCTAAGAAGTCTTTAGACAAGATGCAGGAATATATCTGTAAGTATTTGCTTTCAGCCACAAAATCATTAGTGAGATCAGGTACTAATGTTGGATGATCAGTTCTGGACGGCAAATAAAATAATATGCTGCAGGGTTTTACAGCTTTTGTCCACACTTTGAAGTGAGGATTCTGAGCTTTACTTCATGTTCAGCCGCTCCTCTCATCTCCTTTTGTGTGTTTTTAGGGAGATTTATACAACTAACTGAAGTGAACGTGTTACATTCAGTAGCTATAATTGGTGTCTACACACTTTTGAACAAATAGCAGGTTTTCATTCATTCATTATCTGTAACCCTTATCCAGTTCAGGGTCGCGGTGGGTCCAGAGACTACCTGGAATCATTGGGCACAAGGTGGGATATACACCCTGGAGGGGGGCGCCAGTCCTTCACAGGGCAAAACACACACTCACACCTATGGACACTTTTGAGTCACCAATCCACCTAGCAACGTGTTTTTGGACTGTGGGAGGAAACCCACGCAGACACAGGGAGAACACACCACACTACTCACAGTCACCCAGAGCAGGACTCAAACCTACAACCTCCTGGTCCCTGGAGCTGTGTGACAGCGACACTACCTGCTGCACCACCCTGCCGCCCAATAGCAGGTTTATATTCATACAAAAGTTTGTATTTACATGTTGGCCACTCATTGAATAATTTTAAATTTAATCTTATAGTAGATGAGTATACTGCAGATATCAAATAATCTTGTGAATAAGATTTGATCATTTTGATAATCTGAGGACTTGAACATTTTTGATACCTACTGAATAATTCATACTTGCAGATTTTATTTTAAAAAGTATTTAAAATCATAAAAAGAAAGAAAAAAAAAAAAACTTTTCCAAGTGAATTGCTGTTCTTTGAGTTGTCTATTCTAGTGCCTTCTCTCAGTCATGGAAATTAAGTGTCCATTCATCTCGTCTACTGATTACGCCCCGCCCTGCAAGATAAAATGTACTACAGGCCAGATTACAGTAATCCCACTAGAATTAGGCATAAGAGCTTGAGTTCAATGCTTGTAAACCCTCTAGGTTTATTATAGACAGCAGAGCATTGCAGGTTTAACAGTTCTGGTCTGTTCAAATTATCTGAAGCTGCTACCGAACCAGCTAATAAAAGGTTAACAAAGCTGGCAGAAATAAACTCCCCTCTCAGAAGAATCACAATGCAGCATGGATTCACAGGTTGAAATGATTTATTAGTTAAGAAACATCAGTTTGTACCAAATGGGTAACAGAATTTCACCCCCGTTTAGTCTAACGTGAAAACAAGAAAACAATTTTCTTTCAAATTCAGAGAAAGATTAAAAAAACAATGTATTAAGAAAAAACCTAATATTGATGAGTTAGTCAAAATTGCAGTAACAAAATATTGTAGTTAGCAGGAATGTTGAATCATGGTCAGGAAAGTGTGTGTGTATACACTCGTGTAACTAAACTGGCACTGATTGAAGGTTCATAACTGAGGTTATGTGCATCTTCAAGGTCATCTATCTAGCTATAGGTTAATCAGCAGTGTATCAAAAATATAAAAAAGGCCATCGTCATCGTTAAAGATTTCTAAAGCAGTCCCACATAATGGGTAATGCTAAAATGAAAGCTATGTCAGTGATCTTTTGTTGAATAAGGCTTTTATAGAACCACAGAGCATCAATGTGTAAGCTAACATTATAAAACCCATAAAAAAAAAAAAAAAAAAAAAAAAAAAAAAACAACTAACGGCAACTGAATTACCTCCAATCAATTCAACCTATTATTTCTCCTGGCAAACTGGGGTTACACCTACATCAGACCATTTATCTTCCTTTGTTAGAAATCCCAATCACTAAATATCCAAGCCATTTTCATCTCAAAAAAGCAAAATAACTCACTGAAATAAAAGCTTTTAAAAAAATTACAGCAAAAAAAGTTGAAAAGTAGTGACACAATAATATGTACAACAAAAAATATTGTATGCAATATGCAAAAGCTTAAAGTTGCTTTCTGCAACCCCCAAAGGACTCGAAACCCTCCCAAGTCCACCCACTTGCAATGTAATGAGTTAGTCTTCACTGAAGACCCCCGTGATTCCTCCCCATCCCCCCACCCCGTCTCCAAGCCCCGCCCCGACCCGCTCACATACACATCACGAAGCACGATTACGTCACTAAGCCTGTTAGTTTGAGAGAGAGAGGTGTTACATCTGACCCTCCCTTGCTACCCCCGTTTCCCCATCCCCTGTGCTAAAACTCCCACCAGGACTTAGGTGCTGGTGAGAGGCTCGGCACAGGCGCTCCACTCGTCCAGCTCAGGGTTGTAGGCCTCCATGCTGTTGAGGAACTCATTGCCATCGAAGCCCCCCACGGCGAAGATCAAGTCGCCCAGCACAGCCACGCCTGCGTTGCTACGCGCCGAGTTCATGCTCCCCAGCATCTTCCACTCATTCCGGGCAGGGTCGTACACCTCCACGCAGCGTAAGGCGTGGGAGCCGTCGAATCCACCCACCACTATCAGCTTCCCTGTGGGCATGCAGGAGAAGAAACTCAGACCCTCCTCTCATCTGTAAACCAAGCTTCTAGTCTTGGCTAGATCTGTGCTAGGAACCTGGTGGCTTCACTATGACGGAATACCTGCTTAAAGCAATGCTGTTTTAGACCATCCACCAACAAATGTAGAATGCTCCGTATACGGCTGTGGTGTTAGTAATTGGAACCCAAGTAAAAATACAAAATGGTTTCTCAGTAACTGCATTGAGAATGTCTGAGCTACATCTAATCATTTTCTGTCGAGGCAAAGGGCTCTTAACTGGTGCAAATGTGAAGGAGCTTACCTGCATAGATGCCCACGCCAGCCCCTCTCCGAGCCACATTCATGGGGGCTGTGAGGGTCCAGGTATTATTCTCAGGATTGTAGCGCTCCACACTGTTCAGACAGTTCCACGACTCTGCTCCACCAATCACATACATGAAGCCATCCAACTCGCACACGGCTGCTTGATGCCTCCCTGCACAGATATGTGCAAATTTTAAAAGACAGCGAAATATTTCAGCATCAGCTCTAACACAAGATCTAAAGTGTCTGTAGTTAGACGGGTGCCAGACACTCACGGATGTTCAGTGGGGCACAGCTGGTCCATTCCTTGGTCACAGGATCAAAAGTGTCACAGTTCTTCAAACCTTTCTGCCCGCAAGGGTCCGATCCGCCAACAACGTACAGCTTGTTGTTCAGAGAGCAGACACCTATTTAAAAAAATAACAAACAAACTCCATATTCAAGCCAGAAATACTTATCCTTGAAAGTCTACAAATATTTAAACAGTGCAGGTATGACGCTCTCTTAATTGCACACCTGCATTGCAGCGATTGGTTCGGAGCTCTGGCACTTGAGTCCATTCATCTGCGTTAAGGTTGTAGGTCTCCCCACAACTCAGTTCATCGGAATGACCATTGGAGCCTCCCATTACGTAGAGCTGACCCTGGTGTGTAGAGGAATGGAATGGAGTTAGCATCAGTGAATTAAAACCAATTTGCCAAACAGTAGACGGGTGTGTACCAACTGTATACGTACCATAAGCACAGCCATCTGAAAGCGAGCTCGAGGCGTCCTCATCGGGGCAATGAAACTCCATCTGTCAGTCTTTGGATCGTAACATTCCACAGTCCGTAGGCACTCCTCACGATTATAACCACCTGAAGAGCCAACAATCAGAATCAGACTCACTCTCCCCAGCAGTAGACTCGTGCTGCCTGAATAACTAACAAGGACTGACCTGCAGCTATGAGTCGTCCGCTGAGGGCAGCAGTCCCCAAGCCAGAGCGAGCGTAGTGCATGGGAGCCAGCAGCTGCTCTTGTTCCTCCTCCACTGGCTGAGCCTCGAAACTCAGGCTCTTCTGTAGGCAGGGTGTGGCCGAAGGTGAGGCCTGGGGACTACTCCGTCCATGAAGGAAGATCACGCACAGTACACCATTCAGCACGGCCAGGCACAGGTATGTACTGTCTGAGAGATGGAATAATAGAAGAGCAGGTTAGGAATGCAAAGTTAGTAAAGGAACATCACGTCCCTGTTGTTGTCAAGGTTCTGAAAGAGACGGCATTACGTAACACCTTTTGTTGTAATAATCCTGACTAATTTCCTGCCAGTGCTGTTTTTGTTCCAAGTCTGTGACTAGTTCTGTTTGAGCTTTTACTTCTTTGATGGAGGATGAATGTCTAGAGACAACTATAACTGGATGAGAGGTGTCTAAGCAGCAGGACACTTACTAGTGGTCTTCTCAGAGGCGATGTACTTCCACTCCTGCTTGCAGGTCTGCTTGACCGAGCCAGGGGAGAGGCTGCCGGAGGAGCTGCTGCTCAGCTGCCTGTGAATGTTCTCACGCGGGGTCTTCTTCTGTAAAGGCACAATGCAGCTACAGACACCCGGCCCAAGCACACAAATCATACACTCCCCACAATCCCAGACCCCTGACTCTACCACACCCTACGAAGCTAACTGCTCTCTGGACTAACAGATCAGTGTAAGACTCCTATGGATCCAGCAGGTAAAGTATGTGTTTATAATGTTTAATACTAGAAATGTATGGCCAGTTCACAGCCACATATGCAGCACAACAGATGTATGCCCTTCGTACATTAGATCGCTCTCTTACAGTAAGAGAGCTTAGCAGATTCATAAAAAAAAGCCTGCACCGAGAAGCAGCTGCTCTAATTCTGCTTAACTTCAGCAGCAAAGGCTAACGGAGCAGGACTAAACAGGCTTGTGGTCCAGCCTGGGAGGGGCTTGGTGCTGGTTTTGTGTACCTGCACAAACTGAATGTGGTCATCCTCAGCGGCAAACACCTCAGCCTGGCCCTCAAACAGGCCCCCATCGAGCAGCTTGTGATCGGCCGAGTAGTACAGCGTTTGCACCTGCAAGACACACAGCGACACAAGAACCCATGTGGCTGTCTCCATGGCAACAGGGCACCCGGCAACACGGGACAAGGGAGGGGAGAGAGGAAGAGAGAGAGAAAAAGGGGGGGTTGGGAGAGGAGAGACGTCGCAAGCTTGTCGCCGGGCTGCTAGATGCTGGTGAGAAAGCTTCTTAAGGCTGCAAATACAATGCGGCTTCTGTTCAGGCAGGGATTGGAAGCAGGATGGCACAAAAAAGAAGGGAGAGGAAAAAAAAAACAAAAAAAAAAAAAACAAAACAAAAACCATCTTCTCTGGATGCTATCGAGGACACCTCTGCTTTAGTTCTGCAGACTCTTCCAACAACATCACAACCAGGAGTTATTTGTTAAGTTTGAAGAGGAAACAAGAGAAAGTTGTGTCCGCTATTCGTCGTCACCATGGGCTTCAGAGCTGCTGGTCATCATCTTGGCTGAGGGAGTTAGTTAAGCTGATGTAAGAGCACACACATTCCAGCGAGACTTAAGCGGTTTTACAGATTACTCCAACGGCTCCTTCAAGGGTCTGCTGTCAGCAAACAGTGTGGATTTTCGGCTAAATTTAACAGCCATTTTAGAATCAAAACAACTCCATCAGTGATAAAGGAAAGGAACAAAAAAAGTGCATCCAACCACAACAGAAATGTAAATCAGAAGAGATTATTAAATAAATAAATAAATAAAAACAGGGCCTGATATGTGCCATACTGTGATTCGAATGGAAAAGATCATGGATTAAGTCCATGACTTTTTAATAAAAAGTGTGAACATTAAATGCCATTAGATCTATTTGTTGCTGAAAACCAATCAAGTGTTTACATTTTCTGGAGACGTGGAAATGCTTGGGGCTAGGTTGAATTTGCTGAAGACTTATTTGTTCACATGTAAGAGGTTTGTATCGACAGATGGGAGCTCAGCTCTCCTTTGGCTGTGGCTCCTCTGTCTTTTTTTTTTCGTCCTTTCTCTCTTTTTTCTCTGACTCATTACCCTGGTGGCCCCCAGTCGTGGCTTCTTCAGTCTGCTCAGAGTCTTGTAGCTGTTTGCTCTAATAAACCTAAGGAGAAACAAATCAACGGGGAGGAAGAGCTGTTAGTACTAATGTCCGTAGCCCACACAAACACGCTCATATGCACACACACCTGCTCAGGAAAGAGGGAGACATCAGTGTGACAGCAAAAAAAAAACAAAAACAAACAAAACAAACCAAAAAAAAAAAAAAAGGCTCACTGACAAGTTTGGAAAGGAGCAGTTGCAGTGATGGTTACTGTACAGGCGGCTTTAGAGATTCTGCTCACCTGGACTAACCTCTCGGCTTTGCAGAGTGTGTAACAGCCCCACATAGTACCTACTGCAAAATATGTATTCTTAAAACCTGGGGGGAGGGGAGTTTTGTGGTGAAGGAGAGGAACAACAAAACAAAAACAAAAAAAAAGGAAAACATAAAACCATCCAGCCTTTGGGCTGAGCGTGAGTTAATTGAACAGACCCTTTAAACTGGTGAATGGAAGAGGGTGGGTGAAATAGAGGATAATAAAAAACAAGAGGGGGAAAGAAAGAGGAGAGAAGGCTCACAGAGGAGCGCAGTACTGACCTCCTCCATCAGTCTCTCCAGCGTTTCTCCGTTCTCCCACATGCTGCGTTGCACCCAGCTAATCACTTTGGAGTACAGCTTTCCGTTACTGGGCAGGGCTAGATGGTCTTCCAGCATCACCTCCAACTGCATTCGCATAACAAAGTACTAGATTAATACAGTTACATTAGAACACATACTAATTGTTTGTAAATCATTAGTTAAGTCTCTGGAGTGTTGTTGCGATATATAAACACATTATCCCCAAAATGAAACAGGACCAAGAGTTGATCCTTGAGGAACTCACCTTCAAGCGAGGCAGTTTGAGAAAGTCTTCCTGCTCTGATATCTCCAGAAGATGCTCTTGAATATAGCAGTCAATCTTGGCTAGAAGACGCATATCCCACATGCTGCTAGCAAAGTTGCGATAGGATATGGCATTCTGGGAGTCAATTTTGGAGAGCAGGTAGTCTCCACAAATCTTAAAAAATAAACAGGCAGGACACAGGTCAAGTAAAGAATTTGCACTGACTTATTTGCATGCCAGTAGATGGTGATTTGCATCAGAACAAACAACCTTCAATCACAGGACAACAACAACAAGTTTGTTAGAGAAGGAAAATACTATGGTATTAGGCTCTACCTGCTTCACTCTTTCCATCTTGAGCCTTTTGGCTGCAGAGTAGACCTCCTTAACCAAGTCCTTATCTGCCTTCAACCTAAAGGATGGGGGGAAAAGACAGGCCATAAGAAGACTCATTATTATTAAAACACAAGCTGTGAAAAGCAAAGTTTGGGCCTCTGTAGGAAAATAAACTCCTATAAACTTCAATGCCTGAGTGAACCTACTGGGCAGTGTAGGCGTAGTTCAGCAAGATCTCTACAGCCTCAGGGTCCAGATCCTCAAACTTCACATGAGAGACGCCGTGAGGTTCTAGGTCACTGTTAAAAATCTCGAACAGGTACGGGCTGCAGCAGGCCAGCACTGCGCGATGTGCCATCAGTTCATGACCGCACACCTGGGGAGATCAAAGGACTAAAGGTCACCAGGGTCACACCCTCTATAACTCAAGAGAAAAATGGTTATGCAGCTCAGTTTACAAATGCAAACAGCAGGTTAAAAGGGCCAAGGTACCTTTGTGATGCAACTAAGAATCCAGCAGTACATACACGGACAAACAGATAACAGGCATTGCTTTTTTTTAAACCACAAAAACATCTGACGTGCTTTGTTCAAAATACCACAGGGATCTAACACACCCAGCAAAGTCGTCGTCCACCCCGTCTAAAATGCCTTGTTTAGAATGCCCCGTTTCAGCGCCTGTTCCTTTAATTGAGAATGACCCACAGCTGACCTCATTGTGAAAACGCATGATCAATGAGCAAGGAGCAGAGGCTCTTGATTTTAGCCATTTTTGATTTATTCTCCTCTTCCCTACACTTGTTTTTCTTCTTTTTTTTTATCCACCATTAATCACCACGTTATTTCTCCAAGTTAGTTGATAGATGTGCTCAGTCTAACCTCATCTTCACTCCCTCACTTAAAGGCTGAGCACCACTTAATGGACCTCTATGAATATTCCACATTATTTTAGTTACTGACATATATAAGTATGAATTAAAATGAAAATAGGAGTTTATTTTTGCTTTAAAACTGAATTTTATTAAATTGACGGAAAAACCCGAGCTCGCTACGGAAATTCTTGAACGCAACCGTGACGTCACTGGTGGACAACAGCTGAACAACGCCGCGGTAAAACACCGTTATGACTGACTGTTATGACAGTATCTAGCTAGCTAAATGGAGACACCAACGGTCTTTTAAACCTTATTCCTTGAATTAGTAAGAAATAACATGTTTTCTGACTATCCATAAACTCAAGTTAGGAACTCAAATTCCACTGTATTTATTTGTTTGACACTTTTATACATGGTGCTTAACCTTTAAAACACAAGTCCAGCACTTGGAAGCTGGATAATTCTAAAGTGCCTGCCGTTGATGTAAGACGCAGTGTAAAATCTGAGCCATTTATTTTATCCCATGTTCTCAGTGAGTTTTTTGTGGTCTGTCTGCAAATCTGTGTTGTCTTGTTTGAGTTTGTGGGTTGGTCAGAGCTTCAGATGCCTAAATTAATGTGCACATGCACTGAATAATTTATATTCTTTTCATAATAGGTCCCCTTTAAGATGGAAAAGTTATTCAGAGCAGTATGATTTGAAGTTTGGTAAAGACTTGGATGTCTGAAGAGTTTAATGCCTCTAAAAGCAATTCCCACAGAAAGCCATTACATGAAACTGTTATAAATAATCTGCTGCATGTCTGAGATGTTGATGTATGATAGTTCTGATATCAAGTTACTGCCTACATTTTTGCAGTGCACTGAAGGTAAAAATCGTACCCAAGGAAAACATAGCTATATCTAAAAGTTGTTGTTTTTTTTTGTTTAACTTATAATAGCATGATATTTAAACCATACATGGACATGTAGGTTCACTTGTTATTTAGATCATTAATAAATATAATTACATATTTTTCTCAATCCTAGCTGTTAATGCCTCCAATACAAAGACATCTGACCTATGTCTTTAGTTAGTAGAGTGGTCTGATGTAAAATCCTCATTTCAATCTGCAGAAATTGATGGAATTCCTCTTTACTAATTAGTTCTTAGAGCTTCAGGACAGACTTTTTTTGTTGTGGATTCCTTAATCAAAGCTGAGCTTGAGGCATGTGTTACTGTAACAACGCTATTAGAATCTGGGACAGATTCTCTTCGGTTCGCCAGCTTTTCTCCTGTAGGGTGTTTCATTCACAGGTTAATAGACACCGCTTGGCTTCCAGCCACTGACAGTTCCTGGAATTTGGTCTACTAAACTAACACTCCCGAGTAAATCATCTCTCTTTTCATGCTGCTTCACATTTCAGGAGTGACTCAGCCCGAGACCTGCAGAACGAACAAGAATGCCATAATTTCTTAAAAATAATAAATAGTTATGTTTAACAGGAATGAAGAGCAGGCCCAGGTCTTAACACCGCTCTGGTTTCCCCATTATTCTTCTATGATGCTGTTTGGCATGCCTCAGTGTGACATGACGATTCAGGAGATTCATGTGAATTTTTAAATTCACCTATAAAAACAAACCCATTTACATCTTAAGCATTACAAAGGGTCAAAGAGGTTTTTGTACCTGAAGTCTGACATCGCAGAACTGGCCACTCTTCCTAAGGGCATTCATCTTGGCAACTGTGGAATCCAGGAAGCTTTCATCCTCAAAGATCAAATATCCGTTGGGAATCATTTTGGCAGTTTTTTTGGAAGCTGATCCTTTAATAATGGATAGAAAAATATACAATGAGTTCAATGCCACACAGAAGCTTAGTCACCAATTTGGCAGGCAATATATATATATATTAAAAAAAGATCACGTTTTACAAGGACACGTGGGCTTTAAATTCATCCCATAAAAAAATCCTCTGGTAATTAATTTATAATCACATTTTTGTTCCTCTCTCTGTGTGCACAAAGCAAGTCTCGTGAATGAGTAATGAGCTTACCTAATCAAAGTTGACGTAATTCAGGGAGAAAACACTTGTGCCGAGAAGCTGTAATATGGCACCTAGGTCTTTCCTTCACTGCAGAATGGGCAATAGAGGCGATTCCAGATATCAGCAGGGCACGGAGCAGGTGAGGAGGCTGGGGAGCAGCCGAACTAACACAAACTCTCAGGCTTAGAGCGACTGTAATCAAGTCCTCGCGATCCCGTTGGCTATAGAGTCGAACTTTTTCTGTGTTGATCGTATATTATCACCTGCAAGAGACAGAACGAGGCAAACATGAGCTTTTATGTTTTAACAGGAACACGTGGGGAGATTATCACGAGGGCAATGTAGAGAGATTGCTGCAGATCAATGGTTATATTGGGGCCTTAGGACTCTAGGCTATGGTCCAATTCGCAATCCAATACTGCGATTAAACTCTGGTGTTCAGCACAAAAAGAAGAGGTCATACGGCCTAAGCAGAAGGCCTGGGATCACAAACTCTAAATGAGTCACAACCTGGTAAAAAGAAATTGCAATGACAATGTGCCGTGTTGTTTTACACAATATGGGCTGATCCTGGATCAGGTTTTGCTTTTCATATCCAAACTGCTTTTGAGATCAATCAGATGCTTAAATAACATGAACCTCCCCATCTCTGTTCTAAAATAGTACATGCAAATACATACATGCACATGGGCCCAAAGCCTAGATCGGTTTGTATACCTCCAGGCATTCCTCATTAGCAATCCTCAGCTATGACACTTTAGACTTTCTCTAAAATGCACACCCTTCACCCCAAACTATTTGAAATCATCAAAAGACCCATCTCCCCCGCACACTTCTGAACTCCACACATGCTTTTTAATCTCTTCTAACCTGTAGCATAGCGTACCCTGTAGACACACCAACCTATCAGTCCTGCCTCCTGACAACTCTTCTGGAACCTTCCAGAGGTTTTGCAGGAACAGCATTGGTTCAACAGGTGGCCCGGTTTTCAGACAAGTTTGAGAAATAAATCTTGAGTAAATTACTATCGCATTCTTACAAAGTTCCGCAAGCAACAAAATGAGAAGGGAAAAAACCCTCACAGAGTCTTGGCAGTCCAAGTGCAGTCAATTTGTTCTTTACTGATTAGAAGAAAATACCAATCAGAAGGCAAAGAAAGAAAAGACCGACCCGGATGTGTAGAATTTAGAAAACACTTGTAGAAATTGTAAAGAGGTTTGAAAACAAAAAGCCAACACTGAAGACTTCTCTCCGTGTCCCTGATGGCCTTTTATTCTGGATGTATACTGAGCTGAAACGTATTTAAGAAGTGAGGCCTGAACTCAGTCCAGGAATGCCTGGGGATTTATGCTGTTTGACATTCTTTTGTGTGTTCAAATAACATGTTTGGAAATGTTTCAGAGCAAACAGCTGTTGCATACTGGATTTAACATCCTCAAATCTGACCCTTTTGCTCCCGTAGTGTTTTCGTATACAATACCAATGTATTACACCTGCATAGTGTAATAAATTCACAAGAATTAGAAAATAAGCTGTGAAATTGAAAATTTTAGCCTGTGATGAAATGGCTGGCCATGCTTTTCAACATTACGGTGTATTCCTTTATTGTGAGGGTGGCCTGTCCAATTGGAGTTTTATCAGAAACATCAGCTTCCTTGATAAAGCTTTGGTGTGACTCAGCAACAGAAAAAAAAAACCTGTCCTTTACATGGAATGTCCTCTGCGGAAGATGGCAGGCAGTGAAGGACCAAAAAAAAAAAAAAAACGAGAGCAGAGAGGAATGGAGACAAGCAATAAAGAAATACATTGTGAGTGTGCACTCTTCTGCCTTGTGACTTTGACCTCTATTAATGCGCATGCTCAGCTGGTGTGGAAGTGAACAATGGTGAGAGAAGAGGAGGGACAGCACTGTGTGAAGGTTGTTTTATCGCCTGCTTAAGTATTTACCACACGGCTGAAATCTGTGCAGTAGTGGGGATGCATCTCCAAGGCACTGTGGAAAAAACAAGATGCAGTGTTCTCCTTGTCATAGACATGTTCTCCTTGATCATAGACGTACTTGACAGTTCTTTAACAAGCAGTCCCCTGTCACCAATGCATGAAACTGTGTTGGTTGCTTTAGTGCGAGTCCCACTGCAATTGCACTAATCTGCAGCATGGGACCTTTCCTCACGCTAGTCATGCTCCACTCAGGGATTGCAGCCAAGCCTTCGAAATTAGGAGACTACATATCGCAGCAGTCCTCACACTCTCTCTCACAGGTATTCAAAGGATTGTTTACTTCTTTGCTTCAAAGAAAAGTAGTTCCTGTTGTTCTCTTTTTGTTCATCTGAAGGAAGTGAATAGATGAGATCAGACACTTCTGGTGTTGAGCTTATAAAAAAAGTAAAAATAAATAAATAAATAAATAAAACCACTTTTAAGCACACGTGAAGCTTACACAACATTTAAAAAAAAAAGTAATGTGCAGGACAAAATGTACAGGGACAGCAGCAAAAGTAGAGGCGAGATGAATCATTTATTGCAGCACTCAGAAAAGGACGGAAGCTCATAACCACTGTTGAGGGAAAAAAAAAAAAGGAGACGTCAAAGCCTTGTCTTGTTGAACTGCAAACGTTATTCAGAGGAACGTGGGTTTTGGAATGCTTTACCAGCAGAACAAGGAGGAGGGTGCCCGCATGGTGAAAAAGCTCTTTATGTGCAGATGTGTGTTCATTCAGGCAGCCTCAATTTCCAGAGGTTAAGTAACATCTGGCAATATTTGCACGGCCTGCCTCTCTCTCTCCCTCATACTCTGGCTGTTCTTTCCATTTGCACATAAAGCCAAAGACCCAGAGAAGGAGCCACTCTGACTCACTCCATCCACACATTAAAAAACAGTCCAGAACTTCTGCTTATTGTCAAGTCTTGTTGTTCAACAGTTTCTGTACCCATATACAGAAACAAGTCTCCCATTACACTTAAATCAACCCTGAAACTGGCTTTGCAAACTGTTTTCTTTCTATAACAGGCCTAGTACATCATGTTGGGGACATTAAATTGGACTTTGGCCGCTTTTCTTGTTTTCAGATCACAGTCCTGGTCTATTAACTACAGCTGTGGGAACGCGAAGGGCAAGGCAGCTTAGTTTTGCAGCCTTCAGACACTATCAGGGCTATTATAGAGTGCACCATTTGAGATTAATTCTACTTTAATAAAGTTGCAATTTAAGAGCGGAGGTTAACAAGAGAATTGGGCTTTAGCTGAACAACTGCTTGAATCTCCACATGGGAAATTTAATGTAGACAGACTAGGATTAAGTGGAAACTAAATAAATATCTGCAATGAAGCACTCTTTGGTTTTATAATCAGAGTAGGAGACCCAAGTTCTGATATATTGCTTGTAGTTGCGAATCTTCTAATGAAACTAAATTGTCACTCATGTTTAGCAGGTAAAAATATGTCCACAAGGGCATGTCAAGCTTGAATTAAACACAGAGCAGGTGATTTGTTATATTTCGTTAAATACTATTTTCATCCTGATAGCAATAAATAAATCTAAGGACGTAAAGTGACTGAAATGATCGGATGGCAAAAAAAAAAAATGGATCTGCTTTATTCAATGAACACTTTTAAAGGCTCTACTGGCATTAGGTCATGGGAAAGACTCACCTCAACGGACTTGCATTGGGAGCTTCGTGGGGAATTGCAGGGAAATGTCAGAACTTCAACTTGCGTTTTATTTGATTTTAAACAGGAGTTGGGGTTGTGTATTGATTAAATTATCCTTCACTTACTTTGTGGATTCGGGGTTTCCTTCCCCTTCTACAATACCAGAAGTTGTTTCAGCTTCCGTGCTACAATTGGCATAAAGTGCGTGCAACATCATCTATATTATTTGTCTTAGATCAGTTGCTAATTTACTTATTACACCGATTCACAGAACCCTGTCTCTACGAATGGATATGAAGTGAATCGTAACTGTAGCAACTCTGGCCTAAAACATATTTTTTGCATGGCAACTGGCACGTTTTACAGAATAAAAAAAGACCACAACCAATAAAATAAACCACCTGCAAAGTAAACACTGGCCTGAACAAATGTGCGTCATCTGGAAGACTGCAAAGAGAAAAGAAGGAAACTAGGAAATGGTGAAACAGGAAAGAGCACTTTTACGCAGACAAGTCTGTGACCAGAATATACCAGACTCTCATTCAACAAAAACAAGTGTGGAAACCCAGAAGAGAACAGACATGACCTTTGTGTTGAAGGAATTGGTGATATATGTTTCGAGATGTAACTTAAATCTCGACAGCAGAATAAAGGCAGCAATGAATGTTTCAGTGTATTCGCCCATACAGTTTTACAGCACTACAAAATGACCAAAGGCATCTCAATGACATTTCAGGGACATGACTGCCAGCTACTAACCTGTTCTAAATAATTAGCGGCTGGCAACAAAGGTTGTCACCAACACATGCCATAGTGCCATTATCTCTGACAGGATTTGTGGTTGGATGTTGCACCTTACCCCCTGGCAAGTACAGCAGCTCGAATAAATAAATAAATAACTGACCAGGACTGACTCATGGCCAAAAAGAGAACGGAGTTTCCTGTTTAAGAGAGTGAGCAGCGCATGTTCTTATTCAACATTAACACAAGGGGAAAATCAGAGTGGGACAGCTTCAGCCATTAACGTGTTAGAGGAACATGTGCTAAGCTTTTAAGCTGTGAAAAGACACCTTAAATCAAAGCAAACGGTATAATATTGGATGCCACACATTGGTATGTAGGCATTCTTTGTTTTATTTTTGTGTTAATAAATACAAAAGACATACTCGAGGTGACTGACTGATTTGTGAAAGGTTGTTTAAGAGTCTATAGCGCACCACAGAAGAATCTCTTACAAATACAATGCTTGCCAGTTTTTTTTTTACATCATAAACCCAAGGAACCAATACTGTCAACGTGTGGGGCAGGGCTTTCTAGCTGCAATAGGGCAGGGGGGGGGGGGTATATGGAGGAGGGGATTAATTGCATATTCATAGATGATAAGTTACTGGACGAGGGCAAAAGTGAGTAACATCTAAACCGCTTTTAATGCATTCAGATTTCTTTTCTTGTAAATAAACAAACAATGTCAGCAGAGATGTTGTTTCATTGATGATTTCATGGAGGATGTTTAGGGTAATTTACACCAATGCTGCTGGATGGACACAGGCCTATTAATTGTTTAAGAAACACACCCATACAGACAACTGTCTGGCTAAATGACTAAAGACATGTCAAAAACATTTCAGGGGCATGTTGGCTACTAAAGGACCATAAACAAAGCCTTTAACACCAGCTGTCACCAACTGTATTGTGATATATGGACCTACAATCCCTGACAGAAGTGATACTCAGACCAATAGTGCTTAACACAAAACAATAGCTACCTACTTTATTTCAAATTCTCCCTTCCACCTTAAATGGGACAACTGTTGGCATCTTAGGCGCCAATATATAAATAAAGTTAACTGCTGCGTCATTTAAGGTGGAATAGAAAATTGGGAAAAGCACCAGTTTATGAGCCCTTCACAGAAACTGTCATTAACAACGCTAACAATCTAAAGGGTCTCGCTAACGTTAAACACAGCACTTTTTTCAGTTCTCTACAGTTAATCACCCGCCAAAAAATATGAATACACCCATTTGATGCCAACGGTTGGTAACCGCTAAAATATATGGCGCGGCGGCCCCACCCACCCACCCACCCACCTACTGCGAAACCGGATTGGCCAAAAACGCCACAGGGAATGACGCTATTGGACGCGAGGCTTGCCAATCAACGAGCCTTCGTCTTCAATTACTTCCAGCAATACCGTCTCTTGCATCATATCTACAGACCATTCAGTCTTTGTGAGCCATTAAGAACAGGGCTCCGGAAGTAGGTCAGTGGGACAAAAAAATACTAAAAAATTAATTTCCAGATATCGACAGACTAAGATTTTAAAATTTAGGTGGTCACTTAAGTGACAAGAACGCCTTTTTGATGCAGGAATGCGACCGTATTGGTGCTGGACGACTGTGGAATTAGGGCCGGGCGATAGGGCATTAGATGAATACCGTGCATTATAACACAATAATCTGTGAAACCTCTCCGGCAATGTCTGACAACTTTTACCCGAAAAATAACCTACTACGGCCCGATGAAGAAACTGAACATTTTGAGTATAAAGCAATCACTGTATTTAATAAATTATACAAAGCACAACATACAGTTGTCAGTTGTGAAATGATCACCAAAGAGCACACACTAATATATATATATATATAAATAAAACTAATATATAATCTTTTCATTGTCACTACTGAAATACATTGAAATACATTGTCACTATTAAACATTTCCTTTGTCCTCGTGCCTTTATAAATATATAAATATATATATATATACACATATATAATAAAGTTGATTATATATATATATAAAACTTCAAAACCATATTGGACAGTGAATATGAATATTGTTGCTGAGTAAAATGAAATTTAATCGACTCAGAAAGGCCACATGGAGCACATGGTTGCGCGGGTATTCATCAACCCCCAACGCAATACCTTAAATACACGTACAGAAATAACAAAAACACAACAAGAACGTGTTTAAAACGACAATTTAAAAAAAGCCAGACGGTCCTGTCGCTAAAACACTAGACATCTACTGAAGCAACGTGGTGCCAAAATACGTTCACGTACATCCTGCGTTAACGACCCATCCATACACCACATATTTCCCTAAAACCGAGTTTAAAGCGTCCCTTACCTGTTCAGGTTGACAGTAGACGATGGTAGACATATTTAAGGTGAATTAGAAGGCGCAGTACAGTGATATATCGCTGTATTAAGGCTCTGCTCCGTGTCTAACAGAGAGTAGGCGAAAAGGACTGGTGTCAATGAGAATACGTGGCCCTCTCGTTCGCGTTGCTGCGGAGTGTGGGTCTGCGCGCTCCCGCCAGCCGACGCGCCACTAAAGCCACGCCGCGGTGACGTCGCACCTAAGACACGCCCACGGAAAAGTACGGAACACAAAGATAGCGAGAGACAGAGAGAGAAAGAGAAAGAGAGAAAGAGAAAGAGGGAGAGAGAGAGGAATAGTCCCGCGGCATTATCCTGTGAAAAGCCTCAATGGTCATTAGGCTTCACGCATTGTTCCACTTCTGTTGAGTGTGGTTTAAAGTAACAAAAACCTTCGTTAGTTACTCAATTATGGTTTGTGTGTGTGTGACCCTGAATATTTCTATTTAGTGAGTAGCATATGTTATCTTATAATAATAATAATAATAATAGAAACAAATAGCAAAATGATATGGTGCAGCTAAGATGTTTCCTTGTGGTTCCTATCATATTCCAGATGGTTGCTAGGACAGTTGCTATGATATTTAATGTAGCTGTAAAAGTCTTTCATGGGGATTACTATAGCAGCATCTACGGTATTCCATTTAGTTGCTAAGGTGTTCCTGGTGCTAAGATGTTGCTAAGTGGGTACTAAAGTATTCCATAGTGTGTGCTGCTAAGGTGGTTCTTTGGTTGCTGTGGTGTTTCAGGCGGTTTCTATAGCATTTGGTATGGTATTTCAGGCAGTTACTAAGTAGTCCCAGGTGGTTGCTAATGTGATTACTGTGGTAACCTAATAATAAAGGAAATAAATTTGGTAACAAATGGTTATGGAAACCATACAATTGTTCAAATATCTGTATACAAGTACACGTCACACAATCAGAATGAATATTTCAAAAGCTGATGGCAAAAATCCAGCCAGAAAAGGAATAACAAAAATAAGAAGTAGATAAATGGGAGATTTACAATTTGTAACCATTCTACTACTAATAATAATAATTATTATTATAATAATAAAAATACTACTAATAATATTACAGTTTGTTGGCACCTGTTATCATTTCATTTATTGCTGACGTGTCTGGTTCCATTCATCACCACCGTAAAGAGCTCAGACATGGTCTTTACTTATAAAACAGAGCATTTGACATTGAACCACTATAAAAGGACCATTTTTATGTATTTACTTATTTATTGGTGCTTGTTGTTCTGATTGACCACTGACAAATGTACATTTATAATATAATTTACACAATTATCATTCATCCTTTGTCTGTAACCGCTTATCCAGTTCAGGCCTGCAGTGTTTCCAGAGCCTACCCAGAATTGGGCCTACAGCAGAGTACATCAGACACACACCAGTGGGCAATTTCTCACAGCCAATTAATCTACAAATATCTGGTTTTGGATTGTGGGAAGAAACAGGAGTACATGGAAGAAACCCATACAGCCATGGGGAGAGCCATCCACATTAACTCAAGCATTCTGAAAATAATACATTCTGACTTTATAGCTGCTTCTTAACCAGATAATCCCTTTCTTCCTCTAGTGAAGAAGCTTCTAGCCTGCGAAGCAGATCCTTCACAGTGTGAGGAATGTTCCAACCGGTTTGTAAAGAAGATGAGAGCCTGACGTCAGAGCAAGGGGATCTCTCTCAGTCTCTCGTGCAGGTAATCCGCTCTCTCTGAATGAGAAGTGTAAAGTGCAAATTAGATTAATGGATCAACACCCTGGCTGTAGACCTGATGAACCTGGGCAGGGACACTAATCTGCTCATTCACTGGCAGCCAGCATCTGTAATGTCATGACAGCAGAGTGGTGGTAACAGAGCCGTAGGAACATGCAGGGCCTTTGTGTGCAAAAAATAAAAACGGCGCGTCAACACAAGGATCAGGTCGCTCCGAAACAAAGTTACAGTGGTGAGCAAGGGATGGGATTAAACCACAGATCCTGTTTACATTCAGAGCCATTGTGACCAGGCCAGTAGCGTCCAGACCGGGAGGCCTGTATTTGTAGATGTAATAATAACACAGGTTTGTGTTGATCATTGGGTACTCAGAGAATTTCTGTTCCTAAGCAACGAGGCATTTCTAAACACCCTCCAAAACAGTTGAAAACTTTAAAGTTATGGTTCTGATAAATTTACATATCTTCCCCAGTTGATCAGCTAAGACCATTCATTTCCCTGTAATCCTAGCTGTTAAACTAATGTGTAATTCCTGGCCTTCACTTCAGGAAAATTAGGCTGATTTTGAGGCTGATTTTTCTCCTCAGTGTGTCATTATGTGTGAGGTGTCTCACATTTTCAACATTGGTTAGGGTTTTAAGTCCTGTAGAGTTGGCCAGGCATAAAGCCTTCAGTGCAGCTCCTGAAGGACTTGCTTGGTTGTATACACCTAGATAAACAAAGCTTGTACAAACTGTTTTACAATAAGGGTACATTAATTAATGGTACCTAACACAGTATTACAAAGGTAATAAGCATTAGTAAACAATGAAGTAAGTCAAAATCATTTAGCAATTATATTATATTACTGTCTTACGTATCATGAATTATGTACCTTTATTTTCAAATGTTACCGCCACAACTGGTGTCAATTATAAGCTAGAGGCTGTGGAACAGTGGAACTGTTCTCTGGAGATGGAGCACCTCACTATGCCATCAAATCCTTACAGCAATGTTTCAACATCTAAAGCATTTTGGAGAGTAAATAAAATAGCTATGCTAGTGTTGTTCAAGCACACCAACCACACTGAGCCCAGTTGTTCACATCTCAGTGATTAAAATACTGAAATGTTAAACGTCAGTTGAATTCTCTTTGTTGGGGTTTTCAGATTTTTGGTGGGAAAAGAATCTGGGACCACTGCAACATACATCATCAGATGTATTAGTTTTCATGCAGCGTTAGCACCTCGTTCCTGTTCAGACAGGGAGTTTAAGGATGAAACTTGGCCTCTGCTTGCAGAGCAGTGTGAGGAATCTGATGAGATTGGAGGTGTCAGTTCTGGTCCAGCGCTGTGTTTCCTATCCCCAGAGATTCAGCTCAGCACTGCGTCTGTCTGATTCAGAGACGGGACTGAGGGCGCTGAGTGGGGAGAAGGGGGGAGGGAGGGGATGGAATGAAACTCATGCACTGCGTCTGCTCCACTTAGCTACTTGCATCAAAATGGAGCAGCCAGAAAACAATTCACAAGACCCTGTATTGCATAAAGCACAGCGAGTGCCCAAACAGAGGAACGGGTTTGACGTAAGCATGTCCCTTCATTAAAAGAAAATGAAATGCAGCAGAATAAAAACCAAATAGTCAAGGGAACACTGAAATACAGGGAACACAAACAGATTAAAAAAAAAAACGCTGACCAGTAAGAACCTACATTCATTCCAGTTATTGTAATAGACTCAGATATGCTCCTGAACTTTGGCCCTTTATTTATGGCAAATAATAGATGTGCAAACACAGCACAGCTCAGATTCACATAATAAGAGAGGAACTATATACAGGTAAAATGTAATACTTGAGAAAAATATGTGGGGAAGGAATGTGAGCTCAATCAGTAAAAATTTACTTTGCTACTATATATTGCAAAGTGGAAGTGATTGGGAACGACAGCAACTCAGCCACAAAGTGGTAGGCCACGTAAAATGACATAGTAGGGTCAGTGGATGCTGGGGGCATGATGCTCAAATGTTGCTATCTTTATGCTATATGAGTCAATTGCTACAGACTTCCAAACGTCACGTGGCCTTCAGATTAGATCAAGCACGGTGCATGGAGAGCCTCATGGAATGGGTTTCCATGGCCGAACATCTGCATCTAAGCCTTATATCACCAAGCGGAAAGCAAAGCATCAGATGTCGTGGTGTGGTGTGGGTGCTTCTTTTGATATATATATCAAGCAGGTTTCCACAAACTTCTGTTTCTGTGTAGTGTTTAAAGAAGAACATGGTGTACTTCAGTGCCATGTGCCACATTGGGTTTCTCAGTCTTAGTACTGCAGTTCTGAGTTGTGTGGCCACATCCTCATTACGAAATTCTCATCTGTGAGAGATCTTGTCTCAAAACACGAGCTGGCATATGAGGTCATCGACACTTTGGTTAATACATTTCAATCAGCACTGGGACCAGAAATATCAGCATGGCAATAAGACCAGCTTTGAAGCTAACAGTTACAAGTCTGAGCTGGTTCAGTTGCTATGGCAATTTGTGCTTATGAGGTTTGAAACAACACCCTAAACATTACACCCTGTGTTTTTCTGGTGTAGCATTGCACAATTGTACGAACACTTGGTGTTGTAACAAAGTATTAACAGAAGCTCCAGGCAATATAAATAACGCTGATATGCACATTCACTCTAAACCCTAAGACTAAGTCTTGCAAAATGTTGTTAATCCAAAACCTCACTGAGATATTTGCAAAAAATAAATAAATAAATAACAAAAATTTTTTAATAAACAAATAAATTTTTCAAATTTCTTGTAACTGTCATTTAAATTGACAAACTACTAAGCACTAAGCAAATATATCAAGTATTTTTAAAATATATTTTATTGCATGTTGTAAATATAAACATTTAGAATTTGATGCATGCAACACTATAAAATATTTAGCAAAATAAATGGAAAAATGTTGAAAACCCTTTTGAAAAATTCCACAATAATCAGGAATATAAAATGTATATTCAGTTTTTGCAAAAATGGATGTGAAGTTCAGACTGTTGTCAATTAAATGTGCAAAAGCCCACTGCCTGTGGTTCCTCAGTGCCCACTGCTGAAACTATTGTGGTATAGATTTGTAGATTTGGGGGGTTGTGAATTGCATCATTTAAAAAGGGTTCCAAATGTTATTTGCACTGTGAAGCTCTCTTGTTTTGCTGAAACAACTGAACAAAAACATTTGGGAAGAAGTTAATGTTGTCTGTTCACAATCAAAATCGGAAAAATAAAAAAAAAAGCAGGCGCATGCAAATGACATGTGAGGACAGTCAAGTATAACAGATTTATGGTCAAATTGTTATAAAAATTTAAAATTGAATGTATCATGGGGAGGGTGGCACGGTGGCGCAGCAGGTAGTGTCGCAGTCACACAGCTCCAGGGACCTGGAGGTTGTGGGTTCGAGTCCCGCTCCGGGTGACTGTCTGTGAGGAGTTTGGTGTGTTCTCCCTGTGTCTACGTGGGCTTCCTCCGGGTGACTGTCTGTGAGAAGTGTGGTGTGTTCTCCCTGTGTCTATGTGGGTTTCCTCCGGGTGCTCCGGTTTCCTCCCATAGTCCAAAAACACACGTTGGTAGGTGGATTGGTGACTCAAATGTGTCCGTAGGTGTGAGTGAATGTGTGTGTGTGTTGCCCTGTGAAGGACTAGCGCCCCCTCTAGGGTGTATTCCCGCCTTGCGCCCAATGATTCCAGGTAGCCTCTGGACCCACAGATAATGAATGTATCATACATTACATGTCTTACATTACTGCACTAATATTAATGAGTAATAATAGGCTCAATATTGATAGTGAATGTATAGCCTGGATGATCTCACATATTGAAACATATTATTGATGAAAATCCCTTAGCAAATTGTCTCTCAGTAATTAAAAGGGAAGCTATGACTTAGCGTCCTAGAGCTTTCTCTTCTCTTACCAGCATCTACAGAAAGTTCCAGTAAATTGTAGGGTGCAGTGTACACATCAGTATGACTATGCATAATGACTGTACAGCTTACTGCAGGCACTAGAATCTGTCCAGACCTGATCCTGCTCTTATCTATGCAGTGTTCCAGCCACTGCAAATCCCACAGATAAAGAGACATCTCCAGTAATGTGACGATTGGCATTTTAACACCACACTGTACAGCGTGACCCTGTAAAAAAGACAGGCAGTAGTAGGTCTGTCTCTGGGTGGCCTGAGACCCAGTTAAAAAATGACACACTTTCTCCGAACAGCAGCTTGGAGTCATAGCGCCACTGCAGCAGTGTCCTTCTCCCTGACTCACCCTCTGAATGGGACGATTCACACTGCAATATTTATTCAAGTACCCTCAATGCTGACTTTATTTTGCTGGCCACATGACTGAGCCATTAGTAATTGGTACAGAAGAATAAAAAGACATTCCATTTTAACTGTGGTCTTCTTTTGAGTCATGTGGCCCACGTTAACCCTACCAGGGCCTTAACACTGCAAATGCACATTCACTGCATTCACAGCAATGAAATGCACCCCAGGTCTTGATAACAGTCATCTTCTGTTAGCCCTGGGGATTTCTGTTTGTATTGGTAGGTCAAAAGGTTTAATAACAAAGGTGTTTTTTTTTACCACAGGTATCAGGTGCTACCCAAAACATAGCACGAGGAGCTTTCCTTTAAAGCTGTGGTTTCCTTTGCTGACATAAAGTATCCCCTATGGACAGGGATAGGTGAATAACATGTTTTTAACAACATCCCCTGAGTGCATCACTAAACTCAGTAAGGCCTAATAGTGTTTCCATCATCCTGAGCCCAAGAAACACTCACTCAGATTTGATTATCTAATGAGTTATCAGTGCATGGCAGTAAAAGTCACTGATTACTCTCAGCCAGCTGAAGAAAACAAGCAGCAATTAAGAATAATTTCTAAAACATTTCATCTGAGAAAGTGGGTTGTTCATTGACAAATGCAGCAGCAATCAGACCATCAATATTCAGTACAATTTTTAATGGCCCATCTGTTATTTATTTTGGGCAGTGGACTGTAATGGTGCCGTTCTCGCACTGGATCTCACATCAGCAGGAACGACTGGCTTTGGTCCAAACCCTGTCATTTTCTAGGCAGAGGTTTATGAGCTGGTTCATAAATAAAATGAGGTTAAATGAGGTTAAATGGAAAATATATGACTATCATCAGTACATGCAGTTAGGGAGCCATAGAAAATGCAGATAAAATCTAGGCTAGGTTTTGGAAGTGAGGAAGCTGGATTAAAGCCTTCAATGTGACAATTAAATTAATTTATATATTTATATATAGTGCCGCTGTCACACAGCTCCAGGAACCTGGAGTTGTGGGTTCAAATCCCGGTCTGGGTGACTGTCTGTGAGGAGTTTGGTGTGTTCTCCCCATGGGTTTCCTCCGGGTGCTCCGGTTTCCTCCCGGTTTCCACACATTGGCAGGCGGACTGGTGACTGTGTGTGTTGCCCTGTGAAGGACTGGCGCCCCCTCCAGGGTGTGTTCCTGCCTTGCACCCAGTGATTCTGGGTATGCTCTGGACCCACCGCGACCCTGAACTGGATAAGTGGTTACAGACAATGAATGAATGAATGAATTTTATATATATATATATATATATATATATATATATATATATATATATATATATATATATATAAAATCAAGAGATATTGTGGCATATTGGTCTGATTTCTGAGACAATTCTGGCCTTTTTGAGATGCTACATGGCCATTTTCCATTTTGAAAACCTTGCCCTTGATCCAATATGGCGGCTTTCAAGATGGCAGCCATTTAAAGATAGACCGCCTCACCCATTACTTGCTGGGGTATTCAGATATGTCATTTTCCCCCACATGGAAAACTTGTGGAATAATACATGACACACTATAAATACATACAAATAATTGCTTAAATAAAAGTGGCGAAAATACAGTATAGTATATATATGTTAATTAATTCATAAGTTCAGCTATTGTCACCTTAGCAGTTCTCTGTAATAAATACACAGTGTTATCCTGATGGCTCAAAGTTATGGAAGATTTTGTGTCAGGTTCTGATGTACAGTTCTGTTTGTAAGTAATTGGACAATGACACATCCTTTATTTAGATTAGGTTCTGTACTGAGATACATTTCACAATATGAAAAATAGTTTGTTTCCCCTCATTCCCCTCATAGGAGCTAACTTGGGGAACCACAGCTAAACTACAGCTACTTTCAAACACCTGAAGACTGCAGTTCTTTTAGAGGAGAACACTACCTGTCAGTATTGTTCTATCAGCTAACAGAGGCTGGAATCGACAAGTTTAATGCTGGGTGTAGGGGGCTGGATGTATAGCTTCTTATTCCTTTCGATGTGCTGCAAAATAAGGAAACCTGTGCATTAGTGTCTCACTGGTGTCTAACCAACTAACAGCTGCACACACCACAGAACCTGTTTTTTTTTGGCTATCATTCCACCACGTGTCTGCCAGGATGTAACCTGTTCAGAGCTGAGCGGAGCTGTTAGGAATCTTATTAAACTTGTAGCATTTGTTAGCATTTTGACACATGGACAGAAACATAATTTGACCATGGGTGCAGAAATGTGTACACACAATATTTCTTGGAGGCAAAGAGTAGGCTGCAGTCCAGTGTTTCAGTGGATATAAATATAATTGGGACCAAAATCTCAAGCACTCACACTGTGGAGAATAAATCAATACATGATACATTTAAAGGTGAGGAAAGGTTAGGAAATATGTTATAGTTAAGGTAAGGGAACTCTTAGAAAATAAATAATGCATGTCTATATGATGTCCCCTCACACCCTGAAGACGATGATGTGTGTGTGTGTATGTGTAAAAGCAAGTGACCCTGATTTGCTCAAAGCACTGCAGATTTTACTGTGCCCTAAATTCTCTTTTCCTTTTTACATTCTTAATCTCTCCTTTCCACACACACACACACACACATATCCCAAGGCCCATGAGACCTAGCACTCACATGAAAAATCACAGCATGAGCATTGATTAAAATTAAAGAACAATGAACAATGTGCAAAGCTAGTGTTTTTTTTCTACATGTGACAGGAACCGTGTGTCGTCACAGAGCCACAAAAACAGTGCTGTGTGTTGACAGTAAACAACTTTGGTGTCCATCTGTGTACGTGTGTGTGTACGTGTGTGTGTGTGTGTGAGAGAGAGTGTGTCTCTGTCCGTGTATATTTGTGAGTGACCCCTATCACATCATTATCCATAAGTTATGTTGAATAAAGGCTGTTTTGAGTTTTCCATTATCCTCATCCAGCCTCTCTACAGCATCCACCCATTTCCACAATTCTTACTGTGAAAGTTCAGTCTTAGAATTGGTTGCATTTTCTGCTTCAGGATCTCGGGCCAAATACAGTCATACTCCCTACATAGTGCACAACACAGATAATAAAACTGAAAATACTGCACCCAGACAGTAATTAGATGCTAATTCAGCAGGAAAATGTGAGTAAAACCGTTATTTTACGACCTACAGTGTGCCCTATAGAGAGTGTACAGAGAGGCGTTTGGGATACAGCCTCAGCTCCACAGACAGTCGAGACAAAGCATTATCCTCCAAACATCTGTTCCACTCTTGGAGAACAGGGACAGTGGGATTAGACCATTTACCCTGTAATTAGGGAAAAATAAGACACAATACACAGCAGAGCAGAAAAATGCATTAGTGTCTGAAATGCTACAATGTTCCATGAGATCCTATGATGAAAATGCTAATGTGGCTAACAGAATACAACAGACTTTTTTCCTTATTACGCAACACAGGCGGCTCCTTTATGCCCCTCATGCAAAGAGACAGTGGGCTTCTGGGTGTTAGTGCAGAAAAATGAGCTGTGTATGGGATAAATGTATCAACCTTTCTCATCACTTTACATGCCAGAAAAAAATGTGACGGCAAGCCATGGATAGACATCCCCATAGAAAAACTCAAAACGAAACAGGAAGCTCTGAAGCAGCTGCCCAAAACCTAGTCTGAGCTAAAGGGCTGTAATCCCACCAGCACTGGGCTATGGAGCAGTGGAATGGCATGCTCTGTAGTGCTTGGAAACCAGATTATAAAAGTGTCTTTGACATTTTGGCCTGTGGTGTGGTGTGGACTACACTTCTCACTACAAAAATACCAGAGAGAAGTAAAGATTCTGACCCATAATGGAAAACTACCTCTAAACCCTTAGTCCACCATAAACAGACTGTTTACCTCAGTTTACCTCTGCAGTGACCTATGAAGTTTACACATAGTCCAGCTTCTCCCTCACTCCTCTCGCCCATATATCTCTCTCTCTCTCTCTCTATCTATCTATCTATCTATCTGTCTGTCTTTAACTCCTCTTCAGTGTGTGTTATCTGAGGAAAGGGGGTCATATTGAGCCCACACACTGCTGAACTGTGCTGCTTTTCTTGGCTTTGAGCCTCTGAAGCTCTGTTTACTTCTCTGAGAATGTTCTGGTTGGTCAGCACAACTTCATCAGTGGAATAGCAGAGTTAAAGCAACGCTTGGTTCTCAGCCCCATGACCCAGTACCACCTCCAGGTTTAATATTCAGGTATTATGTCTGAATGGAACACACCCAGGACAGGGAGCATGCCCATCAAAGGGTATCACACACTCACACCGTAGTGCCTCAGCTCAGTGTTGAAACATTGGTTAATGTTTGGTCAGTGTTTACATTTTACATTACATTTATGTTCAGTGTCGTCTTCGCTGAAGTCAAAACACGTCCAGACTCAGTTGGCCTCTGTGCTCAGTTGGCCTCTGTGTTTAGGTTCTCCTCCATGTTGCTTCTATGTGGCAGATTGGCAGATTAAAGCTTCACCGACAGCTCCTGGACAAACCATCGTATCAGATCATTCACACTAAAGTGTGATCTCTTTCTTTTAAGATGTTAATTCTATTTACTGTAGGTTTGTGAATCCACCCACTCACTCCCACAAAGACCCCTTCTCCATTAACATGTTCTCCTTCCCATTGCTACCCCCACCCCCCTCCCTTTTTGAACATCTTATCGTTTTGCAGTGGTTTCTTCTCTTTCTCTTCATTTCCTTCCTGTAGTTGTGCACTTTCACTGCCACCTTTATCTTCTCTATCATCCTCCCACTTCTGAAACACAGGTCATTACCCTTGAGAGAACACACACATACACACACACACACACACAAAGAGAGAGAGAGCAGGAAAGAGCACCACTCTTCTCCTGATTGCTGAAGTTTGGGAACCCCTGGTCAAATGACACTTTTTGTTGTTGATGTTCTAAGTGATAGTATGTACACATTCTCAATGGAAAGCACACATTTGCATAATTTAAACACAATGGGGCGGAAATATTGTGGCTCACATATTAGACTCAGCAAAGAAACAGAAACAGCGCTAATGTTTTCAGGAAGGGAGCGTTTTTAGTTTGTCCTCTGGAGTGGATGTGTACTATGTCTTTTAAGCTTAACTGTCCAAACATTTGCTATGACTCTATAGCCGTTATTATTGTTATTTTTGGGGTGCGGCCCAATAACAGAAATGTTAAAGTGCTGGCTCTGCTTGGAGCGAGAAGACTGATTTTTTATTCTGTTTCTGAGCCCTGCTTCAGACCAACTTCAGCTCAAGCATCATCCATAATGTAGCACACAGAGAGTACTGGCCTCATGCATGTTTTAAACCTACTTCGATATGATGAGAATTTTAAAGAGTTTGGAAAGAGGAACTCTCCCCAAATGGTGTATACAGTTAAAAAAATGTTTGATGTGGATACAAGTAATTTCCCTGTTTTAGTTCAACACAAACCACTACCTTAAATCAATCCACACAAAGCTAAAGTTGAGTATTTGTTGTGTACAAAATCAGTCAGACCACAGAGTCATACACATGTTTGGGCACCACAAGGCAAATGACACGTTGTGTTGATTGTTTAACGGCACAGTTTCTATTTTATTGACATATTTAACATCTGTATCTACTTGCAACAGAGAATCATTGGGTGAAAAGCAGTAACACACACCGGACGGAGTGCCAGTCCATTACTGGACACACTCACATAGTCACCCACACACTCTAACCTGTGGAAAACTGGCACAGCCAATAAAGTTTAGTTTGGATACTGTGAAAACAAGAGCACCTGGAGGAAACCCATGCAGACACAAAGAGAACACACTAGACAGTGGCCGGATGTGAGGATCAAAACCGCCTCGGAACCCCAGAGCTGCGTGGCAGCAAAAACATTTATTGGCTCATGTTTATTTGCTCTAGAGCATATATTTAAATTTATCAGTCAACACTTTCCTATGGAGATGGTGCAGTGTTCGCAATGAGTGCATCTTAATGCAGCTGAATTTACTGGGCATTCAATGATTTTAAAATGCATTTTTATTTGTGTGTGTGGGGGTGTATTCAAAATAAAACATTCTCCTGCTCTTTTGTCATTTTGTGGTAACTGCTGCATAGTATTAAATATGAAGTAAAGTGACATGCTTTTGATCTTTGTACAGTTTTTAATTTGACCTCTGCATATAACACACCTTTGGCAGTGAACACACTCACACTAGCGACTACAGGCAGCCCCCCGGTGTGAGCGTGTGAGTGAATGTGTGAATGTGTGTCGCCCTGTGAAGGACTGGCGCCCCCTCCAGGGTGTGTTCCCACCTACCGCCCAGTGATTCCGGGAAGCCTCCTGACCCACCGCGCCCCTGAACTGGATAAGGGTTACAGACAATGAATGAATGATTTTTAATACTTCACAACAGTTACCATAAATTAATTTGTACACGTAATATTCTCAATACATATTTAGATAAACAATGTATGAAGTCTGTAGGCATTGGAAGCTTGTCACAGCTTTATTTATTCCTTATTTTCTACTTCAAATTCTCTGCTCCTATTGCAGCCATTTCAGAAGGAACTAAATAAATAAGCATTTCAGATGCGAGAAATTTCAGTTTCACTCACGTGTGGGTGTCCAAGTGATAAAAAGTCTGCCTTGTTCTCTGTGGAGGGGGTTTGTTTACAGTGCCCAGTGTCTGACTGTGTGTGGGTGTGTACGTGGGTGTGCACCTTTATTTAACCCACAGATGGCTCCAAAATATGAAGTTGTAAAAGACTTTAGAACTTTATGAAACTGCACAAAGAGCACCTGCAATTTTTCAGCCTCTTTTTTCGCTTCACAAAATAGCCCCTCCTGCACATGTTTGTGTTCGTGATGGAGTGGGAGAAAAAGAGCATGTCTCAGAAAATAATCTGAAATTCATGAGCAGCTCAGTGGGGAGCAGCTCCAGCAGCCTATACATCTCCACACTGCACATCACCACATCCACACATCTGTAGATGACAGCCAGAGTCAAGCTGCACGACGAGGAGCTTCAAAAGCTTCCCAGACATCTTTCGGCAGCTTCAGACTGACCCTAGATCAGCCCAGATATGAGCTTCTTGTGGTTTTGTGCTTCTGTGGGTTCTGAGAGAAGCTGTTTTTACACACCAGGCTTCAGTCAGGCAGATAGAAGGAAAAGGAATAGGAACAGCAGGGAGGGAAGTAGCAGCGGTGAACCATGACTATTAGAGCTAAGCTATTAATGTCTCAAAGGAAACCTCAATATGCAAAATGGATTCTAGTAGTATGTTTGGTGCTACTCTGATGTCTATGTATTTATATTTAGGACATTTGGCCCATGCTCTTACCCAGACCAACTTATAATCATGTTACAGTTGCAACTGAACACAACATTAAAAGTCTTGCCCAAGGATTCTTATTAGTAAAGCTGCCCAAGCTGGGAATCAAACCATAATCTGCCATAGCATATTGGGATTGTTACGTATCTAGGACTTCCAGAAGGTTTCCCGTCAATAAATAGTTCCATTAACAATCAAAAATGTAAATAAATGTTTCTATAAAGGTGGCATGGTGGTGCAGCAGGTAGTGTCGCAGTCACACAGTTCCAGGGACCTGGAGGCTGTGGGTTCGATTCCCACTCCGGGTGACTGTCTGTGAGGAGTTGGTGTGTTCTCCCTGTGTCTGCATGGGTTTCCTCCGGGTGCTCCGGTTTTCTCCTACAGTCCAAAAATACACGTTGGTAGGTGGATTGGCGACTCAAAAGTGTCCGTGAGTGTGTGTGTCTGTGTTGCCCTGTGAAGGACTGGCGCCCCCTCCAGGGTGTATTCCCGCCTTGCGCCCAGTGATTCCAGGTAGGCTCTGGACCCACCGTGACCCTGAACTGGATAAGGGTTACAGACAATGGATGAATGAATGAATGTTTCTATAATAGACCTCTTACATATGTTAGTTATTAATCTAATTTATTAGGCCTTCAGTTCAGATCCTGAAGGCCTAACCAATTGCAGTGTTCACTTGTCTTTAATTCCACAGAAGTATATATTATTTAAAAATTTAATCTTAAAAATTAAATAATTATGAATGTAACAATAAATAATGCTACAAATTCTTTTATTTAGTAAACAAATTATGTATAATAAAGCCATTTAAAAAAATCTATAAAGGGTTCTAGAGTCAAAAATATCAGGACTTATTTGGGGAAGGTATGGCCAGAGAAACGTGCTTTTTATATTTTCTGCTGTCGTAGCTGTGAAAGGGGATGTTTTTACACGTCATGCTTCAACAAGGCAGAGAGATGGCAGAGGAGGGCGCACAGCAGGGAGGAAATTACACTGCCATTTCTTGCCTTCAGAGACTGTTGATATATCTTCATGTTTTCCACAGCCTACATTTATTCTGTGCGAGGGAATTCAAAGGAAATTGGACGCAATCTTGTATTAATTCAGCACACCGTGCCTCCTGCAGGGCAATCACATTCTGATTGAGTTTGCATAGTCAGATCTTTTCTTGTAGTGTCAATTAAAGAGGCATGAAGAGCAGACACAAACACACAAACACACCCTGATTTAAAGGAACACTACGTAATATTTCGATCTTAAAATTACAGCAACTCATTGTGATGCACCACTGAGCTGTAACAGAGAGAACAGAGCCTCTGTTGTTGCTACTCTGGGCTAGGCACTGCAGAAACAGCACTATGTAACTTTTGGAGGAGGGTAGGAAACCACCACCCCCTCCCCCCCTTCCACACTGAAATCAGTACATTCAATCATTCATTCATTATCTGTAACCCTTATCCAGTTCAGGGTCGCGGTGGGTCCAGTGCCTACCTGGAATCATTGGGCGCAAGGCGGGAATACACCCTGGAGGGGGCGCCAGTCCTTCACAGGGCAACACACACACTCACATTCACTCACACCTACAGACACTTTTGAGTCGCCAATCCACCTACCAAAGTGTGTTTGCGAACTGTGGGAGGAACCCGGAACACCCGGAGGAAACCCACGCGGACACAGAGAGAACACACCACACTCCTCAAGACAGTCGAAATCAGTACAGTGCTGTAAAAATTAATTACACTAGGGGGAGCCCCAGTGCAGACTCTATTTTGCCTGTACTTATGCAATATGAACATGTTTTTAAATATATCTGGTTCCTATCACCACCACTGTGAACAATTTCGGAAATCTGTGTAAACTTTTCTATGAATTTCTCTACTAAGTTTTCATCTTAGATATTTATAAATATTAATTACATTTCACGTTACTGTTAAGAATCTATAGCACACACACACACACACACTCAATCAGTGCTGTGAAGATGAGCAGTCAATGTTCTTCTTATCAAGCGCGACAAATCAAACACGCTCGATAAGCGGATTGGCTATCACTATGGTTACCATCTCCAGCTACTTAGCGGAATCAGTACTGGCCTGTGACAGCAGGAATGAGTGGATGAGGTAATAGTGTGTGGTGAAGAGATTATGTAGGATGTCACATGTGAAAAAAAAAACCCTCTCTTCCTCTCCCTAGACCGTGCACTTCACAGCTGTAGAATCTTATTGCCTCCAGAGCTCCCATATTAAACGCTGCTCTTATTTGCACAGAGGTGGATGACCTTATGTGGAAAACAACACATTAGAGTCATTCCATAATCGCACTTCCCCCCCCTAGCATTACACGATTAATGCTACCACAGTAATGGCGATCTCATGCAATATTGCAAAGTGAATTTTAAATCACAGAAAAGCAGTAAGCGACCAGGCCTAGGGATAAAAACTAATAAAAAATACAGGAACAAAATAATGCTATAATGCCACAGCTGTCATCATAAAGTAAATAAGAGCCTGAGGAGATGGCCGCTGTTTTAGTGCTTAAAACTACACCGCTATAGCTGTTGTTCTTCCTCACGCTCAAATTACATTGTGTAATAATTCATATTTATTTGCATGTTTACAAAAAACACTTAAATTATTTCAATTATTAACGCATTAATTTTGCATTGTGTCATAAAAATGGAAAGAAAATGTCAGAAGAACAAAAATAACATTTCCAGAGATGTTCTTCCAAAGCTTTCATTTAAAAGCTGGTAATTCCAAACACATTCAATGTTGGTGAGGTCTGGACTCTGTGGTGGTCAGTCCACTATCATTAGAACACCAGCAGCTTTTTTTGGTTAGGTTTCTTCTGTTTTTGTCTATTTCTATTTCTATTTGCTCTCACAGTGGAAGGATGGACAGAAGGTCTGAGCTCTCAAAGGAGCCTTTTGCTTTCCTGCTTTACACTAATACCTTTTGTCTCATCCACTCAGAAATAGCTCCTAAAAATGCACAAGCTGTAATTAATTTCCAGTCAAAACAGCAACAGCATTAAGGGGTGGCCTATTGAATAATTACAATACTTTTTCATTCACATCCTGCTTCGACAGCTTCTGATGCGACATGAGGATGGGTAAACGAAACAGGAGCGGTGTTGTTGCATTCTAATGGGCTTATGTATTTCTAATGGGGTTACGTGGATCTGTAATTGAGCTCAGATTGTACCCCATGTACCAGTCACTGTGCACCTCTGTATTCTCAGCCAGACCCCCCCCCCCCCCGTTCCTGACACCTCTCCAAAGTCTCTGAAGGAACATTTCAGAATTAGACTGATGATAATGGGCCCATAATTCCTCCAAGAACATCATGAAAAGCCATGCCTTTATGAGCATCAGTGGCCTTCCCTGCTGTAAGGTCATGTCCAATGCCATGATTCAGCCAGTGAATCTCCATTCATGACATGAATGAATTGGAATGGCTTTTCTGACACTCATCATCCAATAGTGAAGTCCTTGTGGTTGTATGGCATCAAAGCCTCTGCTCCAGGATGGTACTCTGGTTTTTAATGTTGCTATTTTGTGGTTCACGAAGGTTCAGATGGTAGAGAGGTCCCTTAACCTTCTGTTTCCATGGATGCTGTGGAGAGCATGTATACAGTAGCTAATAGAACACTACTCAGTGTTCGGTAAGCCTTCGATTATAAAAAGCAGTACGTAGCCATGGATGGGGCAAGATCTCCATCCATCCCTCCATTATCTGTAAGCGCTTATCCAATTCAGGGTCACGGTGGGTCCAGAGCCTATCTGGAATCATTGGGCCCAAGGCGGGAATACACCCTGGAGGGGGCGCCAGTCCTTCACACAGCAACACACACACACACATTCACTCACACACTCACACCTACGGACACTTTTGAGTCGCCAATCAACCTACCAACGTGTGTTTTTGGACTGTGGGAGGTAACCGGAGCAACCGGAGGAAACCCACGCGGAAACAGGGAGAACTGCAAGCATCAATGATACACACATGGTACTCACTCATAGTTCACATTTGTGTTTCCAGGTGGAGGAGCTACACTTACTCATCTGATATTTTTTGCTGAAATTAGGATAGTACAATTAGCTCAGTACAAGGCAACAAAATATAGTTAGCATCTACCAGAAGTGCAAATAGTAGCATAGTGCAAAGACAGGCGAGTGCAAGGGTAAAGAGGAAACGGTGCAATAAACAGGTAGTTTATTTGTGTGTAGTTAAGTACAGGGGTTGGACAATGCAACTGAAACACCTGGTCTTAGACCACAGTAATTTATTAGTATGGTGTAGGGCCTCCTTTTGCGGCCAATACAGCGTCAGTTCGTCTTGAGAATGACATATACAAGTCCTGCACAGTGGTCAGAGGGATTTTAAGCCATTCTTCTTGCAGGATAGTGGCCAGGTCACTATGTGATGCTGGTGGAGGAAAACGTTTCCTGACACGCTCCTCCAAAACACCCCAAAGTGTCTCAATAATATTTAGATCTGGTGACTGTGCAGGCCATGGGAGATGTTCAGCTTCACTTTCATGTTCATCAAACCAGTCTTTCACCAGTCTTGGTGTGTGTATTGGTGCATTGTCGTCCTGACATTGGATGCACATGGTCTTACTGGTGCAATGTGTAATTAATGAAGATTGGCCACCAGGCTGCTCCAATTTAGCCATGAAACCTCCCACACTAAAACGACAGGTGTTTCAGTTTCATTGTCTAACCCCTGTATATGGGATCCAACACTCTCAGAAAAAAAGGTACGGAAGAGGTACATTATTGTCACCAAAAGTACAAACAGTGTAAATATACCTTTAAAAGGTACAACAGTGTTATTAAAGTCCATTTGTGTTCCCTAAAGGTACATTACATTCTCTTCTTCAGAAGAAAGTGTATGAAATCAATACAACTTTAAAATCTACAGTTGTAATAGAATAAGGTACAGTTATGTTCCCTAATAATGGTATGACATACGTACTCAAGGGTACCACCACAGTGACACTTCCAGCAAGCACTGTATGTGTCGATGTATAGATCAAAGTGAGTCCCCTGTGTGTTTACCGTGAGTATCAGAGCACTGAGATCACATCCACGGTCACGTGCCCAGGCACAGTCCAACCGTCCCTGGGTCCGCTTGAGGGATCAAACATGCCCGGGCACAGTACAGATCGCCTAGTGTGAGTACACCCTTACTGATGTTAGGTTATTATTTCTGGATCACAAACACGACTCCAACCCGTCCCAATGGATCATTCCATAGATCCACTTTACTTCTCCACAACCCAATTCTCTGTGTGGTTTTATACTCCTCTAATCAGTGCTAGGCATTAAGCATAGATCCAGGAGCCACAATGTCATCAAACCACATGGAATTACTTCCAGAAATATTTGAAAAAAATGGCTGGAATTCCCCTTTAATTGTAGTTGTGTGTGACCTTCAGTGCTGTCAGTGTATGGTAGGAAATGAGCCTGGTCCTTTAATGTGTCTGTTCAATTATTAAAGGCAATGTAAAGTTTAACCTTGCTCACAAGGAGGAGCCAGCTTTGTGCTACTAGAGGAGGGAGAACTGTGAATGAGCCGTGATGCCTCGGGTTACCTGCATTCAACTCCAGTGGTCAGGGCCAAGGTCAGACTCTGTAGATTTAAAACATGAATCTGTTTGCACTGGTTTCACACATAGTCTCATTGTACTGCAAACAAAATGAGCAATGCCAATATACATTTGAAGTTTAACCAGGGTCCATAGACGTGACGGTAAACTACTGTGTGTACAGCCAAAAACAATACAGAAGGGGGTCAGGACTTGGATGTAATGGGGTCATCAGGTCTAAGGTCCTCTCCTAGGGAGGAGATAGAAGGGCTGAATATTCAGTATATTTTTTTATTGGTTACAGGCCCAGGTCCAGATAAGACAACTTTTATTTTAGCAAAAAAAAGGGGCCTCATAATGGGGCATGTACATTTTTTTCTGTGGTTGGGGACATTACTTCCAAGTGTTAATCATTTATTCAATAGCCAATGATGAACTAGATTCCACCATCACATCAAATGAGGCACAAAACTGAAGTGAGGCTACATTCGGATTGAAAACTGTGACCATACTGCTATATATATTTTTAAAGCAGCGTAGTCTCAGCATGTGTGGATCAATGAATATGCAATTAGTCCCTAGCTCCATCTCCTCTTGCCCCTCTGTCGCTTTCCTGCAGCGTGAAAGCCCCATCCTGCAATTTAACAAGACTGCTTCAGTGGGCTATTGATGTAAGAAAACCTGTCTGTGTGAATTCAGCTGTGTGAGACTGTTACTATGACACTGCAGTTTCAGCTTGAAATGCTCAGCCATGACACAGGCTATTGTTTCACACGTGACACGTAACGTATAAACAACAACAAAGACATGCTAATGTGGAAAGACTACGATCTCTTGGTTATCGATGCAGTTTTTTGGGATTCTCAAAACGTTAAGCCATATTTTGATGCCACAGCATTTGTTATCTGTAATGGAACTTTTTTTTTGGAGACACTACCCCAGCAGTGACTCCTCTGTTGGAGCAGGGAAATTTGAAAGTCAGTGTTTGCGTCTTTCTGCTTGTGTTTGTGCTGATTGTGGGGAACGTGCCTCAGCAATGGAAAAATACTTTGGCCATTTGCATGTTCTCTTACTCAGTATGTAAAGCGGTGGCTTCAAAATCCAGTCGCATAGAAGGAGGCCTGCAAGCATGTGTGTGTGTGTGTGTGTGTGTGTGTGTGTTTGGGGGGGGTTAGGGTTAAGCTCATAATATGGAAAAGTTAATGTTAAATCTCCACAAAGTAAATATAAGTATATGTACTGTCCCCACAATTCACAGATAGAAGATTGTGTTTGTGGTGTGTGTGTGTGTGTGTGTGTGTGTGTGTGTGTGTGTGTTTCTGTGCAAGTGCTCCTAAGAAGAAGAGTGGAACAAGTGACTACTCTCCTCTGAGACCCATAGAGTCAGTATTCATTAAATTAAAAATACACATGTTCATCCACTAAGACTTTTTTTTTCCTCTCAGATTCTGCCATCTGGATTTTATACAAATCCCAGATATTCCAATGAATTTGCTCGCTTTCAGCAAGATAATCCAATCCTAGAAACCAAAATCTGAACATTGGAGCTCCGATTTAACTGTATACAAGCTGTGTGTGTACTGTATTCTGTAATATGTAGCAATACTCAATAATAAAAATCACATAAAAAACAATAGATACAGTAGATGTACACTGTAAACAACTCATAACATTTACAAAAAATTAAATATTTCCATAAATGTTCGGACATCATTTTTGGGAACTGAGGAGACTAGTCGCTGTAGTTTTGAAAGTGAACTGTGTTCTGATTATTGCTGATATTACAGTAATGGCTGTTACATGAATTTTAAAGACTATTTAAACCTTTGTATAAATACAGTGCAAATGTATTTAACATTGGAATAATATCTATAGATATATAAAAAAAGATATATAAATGAGTGTTCTGGCTGATTTTTCATTCATTCATTCATTCATTATCTGTAACCCTTATCTAGTTCAGGGTCGTCGTGCGTCCAGAGTCTACCTGGAATCATTGGGCGCAAGGTGGGAATACACACTGGAGGGGGCACCAGTCCTTGACAGGGTGACACACACTCACACGTTCACTCACACACTCACACCTATCGCCAATCCAGCTAGCAACGTGTGTTTTTGGACTGTGGGAGGAAACTGGAGCACCCACGCAGACACAGGGAGAACACACCACACTCCTCACAGATAGTCACCTGGAGGAAACCCACGCGGACACAGGGAGAACAAACCACACTCCTCACAGACAGTCACCCGGAGGAAACCCACGCGGACAGAGGGAGAACACACCACACTCCTCAAAGACAGTCACCTGGAGGAAACCCACGCGGACAGAGGGAGAACACACCACACTCCTCACAGACAGTCACCCGGAGGAAACCCACGCAGACACAGGGAGAACACACCACACTCCTCACAGACAGTCACTCGGAGGAAACCCACGCAGACACAGAGAGAACACACCACACTCCTCACAGACAGTCACCCGGAGGAAACCCACGCAGACACAGGGAGAACACACCACACTCCTCACAGACAGTCACCTGGAGCGGGACTCAAACCCATAACCTCCAGGACCCTGGAGCTGTGTGACTGCGACACCTACCTGCTATATTTTACCCTATTATACCTAGTATACTATTAAACTGTATTCAAATTCCTTAGTGTTTACAGTCTTTTACTGTCATGTTTTGACAGGATGGTGGAGTTTATACAAGCTGCATGTACACAGATGAACACCTGTGTCTGCAGTGCGTGCAATTTAAGGTAGAGGAAATCTCTCAAGGGTGCTTGCTTGTGCTCATCAACATGCTCACTGCTCTGAAAAGGAGCTCAAGGTCCTTGAGGAGATAAAGCTGTTACTCAAAGCCTTGTGCTGTGCTGAACAACGAGGGGCAGATTGCATACTGCAGTCTTATCAACTCCATGGGAGATAAAGCTGTTTCAAAGATCAGGCGTAAACCTTTGCATAACGATGGCCTTGTATCAGGAAAATGCATGGGGCAATTGTATCACGTCCGGAGTTCTTCTCCCTGGACCTCCACGATGTCCATTTAGTTAAGATCGCTCAATTGTGCAGACGTTGTTCATTTTATTCCATGTGCTGCTACTTTGGCCTGGAAAACCCTTCCGTTCAGTGGACGGTGTTTAATCTGGGGGAGTGCCTTGGGTGGACTGAACTGGCAGACTGCCTTCAATTGATCCAGAGAGAGCAAACATGGAGTGAGAGAGGGGGAAAAAAACTGTCAATGGCAGGTCAGCAGGTTCATATAGTATCCCTGGCCTGTCAAAAGTTTAGGGACTCATTGTGAGCATTCATTCATCTTCTTTAACCTCTTCATCCTGTTGCAGTGGGTCAGGAGTGTTTTAGCCACTTGCTCTGTTCTGCTCCCTGGTTTTCTCTGCTCTCTCTTTTCTGGAGTCGTTATATGGATTTGTTTAAAAAACATTTCAACATTCTATATACCAATTCATAATTATTTTTAAAAGATCATTGCTATTTAAAGAGGTGTAATTGCATTATTATGCCCTTAAATACATTTTGTGTCAGTGGCATAAAATGGATTAAAATGATAATTTATAGTTCATTTCAATTATTTCTGGGACAATATATCATTCAAGTTCAAGTTCAAAGGGTTTATTGTCATTTGCACAGTAAGGAACATGTACAATGAAATTCTATCTTTGCTCCTCACCAAGAATGCCAAATGGAAGAGAAAATACAACGAATAACTAAATAACTAGTTTAACTAGTTATTCATTCATTCATTATCTGTAACCCTTATCCAGTTCAGGGTCACGGTGGGTTCAGAGCCTACCTGGAATCATTGGGTGCAAGGCGGGAATACACCCTGGAGGGGGCGCCAGTCCTGTACAGGGCAACACACACTCACACATTCACTCACACACTCACACCTACGAACATTTTTGAGTCGCCAATCCACCTACCAATGTGTGTTTTTGGACTGTGAGAGGAAACCGGAGCACCCGGAGGAAACACACGCAGACACAGGGAGAACACACCAACTCCTCACAGACAGTCACCCGGAGAAAACCCACGCGGACACAGGAAGAACACACCACACTCCTCACAGACAATCACCCGGAGGAAACCCACGCAGACACAGGGAGAACACACCACACTCCTCACAGACAGTCACCCGGAGGAAACCCACGCAGACACAGGGAGAACACACCACACTCCTCACAGACAGTCACCCTGAAGAAAACCCACACAGACACAGGGAGAACACACTACACTCCTCACAGACAGTCACCCGGAGGAAACCCACGCAGAAACAGGGAGAACACACCACACTCCTCACAGACAGTCACCCGGAGGAAACCCACGCAGAAACAGGGAGAACACACCACACTCCTCACAGACAGTCACCCGGAGGAAACCCACGCAGAAACAGGGAGAACACACCACACTCCTCACAGACAGTCACCCGGAGCGGGAATCAAACCCACAACCTCCAGGCCCCTGGAGCCGTGTGACTGTGACCCTACCTGCTGCACCACCTTGCCGCCCCGACAATATATCAATTGTAAAAAAATATATAGTGACAGGCTAAGTCTGGAGCCTAACTGCAGTCATTAAACACAAGACAGGAACACACACTGGACAGAGCACCAGTCCATCACTGGGCACTGCACAAGCGCCCAATCACTCAAACACTATTACTCACACATATGGACAAATTCAGGGGGTTTCCTCACCATTTTCTGCTCTCCCGCCTGCACACTCGAAACCGATCTAATGTGTTTACAAAACCCGTGTCAGTAAATGGATAAAAAAAAAAAACAGTCCGATATGTTTGGCTTTCTCTCTCTCTCTCTCTGCTCACAGCACAGAAAATGAATCTGTGTTTTCAGGCAATGAAGAGAAACGTGGAAAAGCACGAACTGAGATGAGGACATTGCTCTATTCCTGCTCCATAAGTGGGTAATATTGACTTTATTTTTGTCTCCAAACTCAGGAAACAGCTAACCACATTATTGAAAGTGCTACAAAACTAAACAACTCGAGTTACAAGTGAGATTCTGTGGTAATACAAATAGTGAATAAAAAGCATGCAAAGCCTATTCATGTTTCATGTTTTATTCCCTGCATCTGTGGGGGTCTGTGTATAAGATCTGAGCCCGTTTTTGTTGGAAAGATGCAAGATGGACCTAGAAGAACTTGGTAAAATTGGCCAGTTTCCAATAAAATTCAGATATTAACTTCAACACAAATGAAAATATACATTGCATGGTCTTACCTTTCTTTATAAATTAAATCCATACACCTGCCATCAGTGCTCCGGCCCTCGTACCCTCTCATTACTGAGGCAGAGGTAATACCTGCCTCTCATGATACTTTTTCCACTGCAGTTTTAACAATGTGAACAAGTCTAAATATATTTTACACACGTGAAATAAATTACCTGCACTATGGAAGGCAATGACATGCAAGTACAAGACTCCAAACAGCATATTAGTGATATTCACACAAATAGTCAAAGGCACATTGCACATCCCGGCGCTCAGTTCAGTTTTAATGGGGATTATGCAATCCCAGGTGATGCAGAACTTCGTGTGCCTTGCTGGGAATTACAGCCAAACGCTGTAAATCAGTGATTTTGACCATAAAAACTAAAAAACAGAATTAAAGAGAGATATTCACTTATTTGTACATTTATTTTTCACTGAAGTATAACAGGAGAGGCAGGTGAGACTGCACCTCTCTGATAAGTAGATGTTCCAAAACATTAAGCCATATCTCTGCCCCTTTGCAGATATGATCCTGATTTATTAATGTCCAATAACCAGAAGATAAACAAGCTGAACTGCCAGGACTCTCAAACGTGTGAGCTTTGCCGCGTTTGCCAAAAAGCTCCACATGTAAACAATATTCTCTTATGACCCTCTTCTTCCTCCTGCTCTTTCCCTGCTGCTTAAATGCAACTTCTAGCCCATGTTTCCTCACACAGGACGGTCATGATGTGAGCCAAAGCAGTGTGGCAGCCCATAATATTTACACTGCAGTGTTTTAAGAGAAGCCAAGACAATGTTTGTGTTCATAGTTACGCTCCAAATAAAGGACAGGACCCTTATCCTCCAGCCATGAGGGCCTCACCGACACTCAGCCAAAACTCAATCTCTCTTTCACCTTGGTGGGGTTTCTTTGAGATATAATCATGAACAGACAAATACATAAATAAACACGAGGATATCTCTTCTCTGTCTTTGTACTCAGAAGTGGATTTAGGACACCCACCCTCACTGTCTCCCCATGTAATTCCACTGTTTGGGTGCTTAAAACCTCTCAAGCCCATGTTTGGTGTTCGGCATGATGACCTTAGACTCGTGTTGCGGCTCCAAAGCATCGCATTGTATTGGTAATGCTGTTTTTAAATGAAGACTGCATGTAATGTGTGCAAAAAACAGCCCCGTTCTCCTCTGTCTAGAGCAGCCAAATTCAGCGCCTGTTCCTTTAAATTAGAATGAGCAACAGCTCAGTTCAGCGTGAGAGCCCAGGAGTGAGGACGTTGGAGCAGAAACTCTAGATTTAACCATTTTTGCTCAGTTTTCTTTCTTTCATTCATTTGTTGTTTAAAGCTAGCACAAGCTGATAGTGTTTAAATTAATAATTTTTTGGTCAAATGTATATTGTTAGGAATGTAAAGGCATAGAAAGTGATTGGATGTAAAATGCTGAAGGATCAAAATTGCACATGGAAGCGGTGATAGGAACCAGACGTCCAATTAGATCATGGTGTTCACTTTTCAGCTACATGGCACCGGAATTTTCAAATGCAGATGTTGTTTTTAATGAAATGATATCATGAATCATACACAGGTTAAGATGTAAAATATCCTATGCCAATCCATTAGAGCTTCACATAGGGCCCACCCTACTCTCTTCCTACCTACAGCCACAAAATTCTGTTGAATCCTACACCTCAGCACTAAGGTTGCTGTGGCCGTTTATGATCTGATCAGAAAACAGCTATCCTTAACAACTACAGTTACTCACTGAGCCCAGCCCATGAGTGCCCAAACCACCCACTGTATCACTAGCTCTTCACAGGGGTCATCAGGTATGTACCTCCTCTCATTGGTGTTTCGCTGAATTAAGCCCACAACACCTCCAGAAGGCTCAACAGCGAAGTCTGGTGTCCCAGACACACCTCCCTCCAAGCCAGCTATACAGTCCTACCTTACTCTTTACCATAAACAACTGTAAATCCACACTAGCCTTCCTGGTGACTAAGGCTGTACCTAGCCCCACTGGCACCGTTAATGCATGCTCAGTGCCACCAATTCCATGTGAACTCTACGTGCTACATCACCAACAATCCTAATAGTATCTTTACAGTGCAAGTAATCTGTGCTCTCCTTATTCACAACCACTGACTAGAACTTTCAGCTGTTTCTGATAGATCCTTCATAGCTGCCCTTAGTTTCCAGCCCCTGATGCCGAACTGCACAAGCAGGGATGTGGCCTTCATCTACTCCATCCTCAAAAGGAACTGTTAACTCTATGACATAAACTATCCGTTTACTTTCAGAGTACTTCACCATGTCTGGCCTCAGTGTAGTTAATGCAATGCACTCTGGGCCTGCAGCTTTTTATTATTTAAACTTATTTAAAAATAATTAAATTTAAACCTACACCGCTGATTGGTTATCTTCTGATGTGATTACAGTGCATTTATACACACACGGATCTAACCGCATGGCAATTACATTACAATGGGTTTGTACACATACACACAGATCTGATCACAATGTGTTTTTACACACATTTTCCTGATAATGTGTTTACAAACACACAGACACACACACACACCTGATAGCAGTGCATTTACACATATGTAGATCTAATCACAATGGGTTTGTACACAGACACACACACACGTCTGCTCACAATGTGTTTCTAGATACAGTCAGATCTGATAATATGTTTACATACACACGCACACACACACGGATCTGACGACAATGCACGTATACATAGTGCTAGATCTGAACACCTAATCACAAACACACCGGTTAGACTTGTCTTTTTCAATGCATGAACGACAATATCCAGATTCAAGATGGCAGCAGTAACGTGGGCCAATGATGATCCAATCCATTTTAAGGTCAAACGCAGAACCTAAAGTGTTTGTAAGAGGAACGCACCCTCTAGCTACTTGTTGTGGCTAATTAGTGAAGGTAAAATATGAAGAGTCAGCTCTTGTTCAAGTGGGAGGCCTGAACATGCTTATGTTTTTATAAAGAACAAATACTTCCTGAGTGTCTCTCTCTCTCTGCAACCGTGCCGTGTGTACAAATCTAAACACATGTCTGCTCCTCACCGTACGTGTGTGTGTCTGGGCGTGTTTTCAGAAGTATGTACACGCTGTCAACTGAGAGTGTGAGCATTTGCACGTACTTCTGTAAAGGGAGTACATCTTGTTTTTTCTCAAAACACGTAGAACAAGCGTGAGAGAGACAGACACGGTGTGTGTGTGTGTGTGTGTGTGTGTGAGAGAGAGAGAGTAAGAGAGAGAGCATGAAAAAGAGACAGAAAAAGACAGGAAGAAAGAGAGAGAAAAAATAGAGAGAGAAAGAAAGACAGAAAAAAGCGAGAGAGAGAGAAAGTGAAAGTATCAAAAAAGTACGGTTAGCCAGTTAAAGTTACTGATAGAACTTTTTCATGCTCTATATTTTACGTTTCTTAAAACGTGGACTTTATGAGCAATGTTATTATTTGTACCATCTATTGTTGATGTATTTGAACTGTACCACTTTCAGAGTAGGAATAACCCATAGCACTTTGCAGATCAGTAACATGTGGGTGATAAAATAGGCAACATCTGTCCATGAATATCAGTTTCCTGTTTATTAATGAATAGTTATTCAGTAAATATCCCTGAAAAATGTTGGTAATAACAGCAGAAAAGAGGTACAAAATATTTGATAACATAGTAAATAAATATATGACGTATATAGTAGTACTGGTAACTAGTTGTTAATTAAAATTATAACCCAAACTACCCCTAATGTATCTTACATCAGGTAATAATTCTTCAAACGATCCAAGGACCTGCATAGTTACTGTGTGTAATATTGTGTTATACCGATTTTATGTGTTTTGAATTATATGAATGGTTCAGGAGCAACAGTTGTTAGTTGCTCTGTGGAATTTATGACTTGATCTCTGCAGGGGATCCAGAGACCATTTGGGGTTTACAACCTTAATATCTGTAGGGGTCCTGGAGACCAGCACACCGAGTAAACCCAGCACTCCTTCAGAGCCTCACACCAAGTAAACCCAGCTCTTCTTCAGAGCCTTACACCGAGTAAACTCAGCGCTCCTTCAGAGCCTCACACAGAGTAAACCCAGCACTCCTTCAGAGCCTCACACTGAGTAAACCCAGCGCTCCTTCAGAGCCTCACACAGAGTAAACCCAGCACGCCTTCAGAGCCTCACACAGAGTAAACCCAGCGCTCCTTCAGAGCCTCACACCGAGTAAACCCAGCGCTCCTTCAGAGCCTCACACAGAGTAAACCCAGCACTCCTTCAGAGCCTCACACAGAGTAAACCCAGCGCTCCTTCAGAGCCTCACACTGAGTAAACCCAGCGCTCCTTCAGAACCTCACACAGAGTAAACCCAGCTCTTCTTCAGAGCCTCACACCGAGTAAACTCAGCTCTTCTTCAGAGCCTCACACAGAGTAAACCCAGCACTCCTTCAGAGCCTCACACAGAGTAAACCCAGCGCTCCTTCAGAGCCTCACACTGAGTAAACCCAGCGCTCCATCAGAACCTCACACCGAGTAAACCCAGCGCTACTTCAGAGCCTCACACCGAGTAAACCCACCGCTCCTTCAGAGCCTCACACCGAGTAAACCCAGCGCTCCTTCAGGACCTCACACCGAGTAAACCCAGCGCTCCTTCAGAGCCTCACACCGAGTAAACCAGTGCTTGTGTGTTGCACGGCTGTGTGCCTTGCTTGAGTAATGTAAATTAAACCATGTCCACCAGTGATAGAAGGCAGTCAGTCATGCATGAAATAATGAAAATTTGAATATTAAGACTACACCCACATCGTTCTCAGAGAGGGCTGAAGAGAGTTTGGTGATTTTCGGGGAGTGTTTTTCCATATTTCTTCTTTGTGTCTTCTATGTAAACATTGCTGAATGTTTTACATAACACCCAATTTAGTATGATCCAAGAAAAAAAATCTGTATCATCAAAATATGTTCCCAGAAGCTTTAACTGAACACTGTGTGAGGTGAACCAAATATTTGGACAGTAATATTGGAAAAATACAATGATATCATTGCAATGTCCTTTTCTCAGTGTAGACGTGAATGCTTCAGGTGTTCTTCAGTATACTCTGTGTGTCTGTATTTGTATTCAAGTCTCAAAGGAGACAATCACATGCTGCCGGTCTTGAAGGCCACGTGCTGTCGGCTGTGGGCTATCCAGACAGCACCCTACACAATGCACACACACAAGAATAGAGGAGTCTGTCCCGGGGGATTATAAAGTAAATAAATAGTGTCTACAGATCTAAATAGGCCTGCTCTTATCACACCCATTAAATACAGAAAAAAAACACAATTTTCAATTTAACATTCAAGCACAAACATTAGTGGGGTCTGGTACTGATATTGAATGATTAGTTCTTAAACACAAACACCACTTCAACTCATCCCAATGACAATAAAACAGCTACGGCTGTTTAAACTTCAAGTGTGAATCCCATTTATTATTTTTTCCCCTACCCCTTGTTTTCAAGTATCTTCCTCCGAACAGTGTTGCATTATGTATTGGTTACAATTTTACTGTACGAAATGGTACAAGCCTGACATGCAATCTGAACACAATTCTTAGGCTTTGTATGAAGCTCTACACAGATACACGGATACTCTGGACTTTTAGTAAACTTAGGGCATCATTCATCTTCAGAAGCATTTGACAATTATATATTATCACCCACTCCTAACACTTGATATACACAACTGAATTCAGCTTCTTTATAAAATCTCCCACACATGGGAATTTCTTTTTTAATTCATCCAAGAACTTACATTTACGTTTCGGCAGAACTACTCCAGATGAGGGTAGGTAGTGATACATGAGCTTTGCCTGACGTAAACAAGGACTACTGACGTGCAGACTGACCAATTAAATGTTTACAGAGAAGGTTATCGACCAATAACGGTAGCTCTACAGTCAGACCGTTCAATCAGAAGATTTTAGTCTCCTTCACCACGCCCCCTTCTCACTGAAGCGAACCAATCGGAGCAGGGGAGGGCGGGACTAGTTTGTGAACGAAACTTCTCGAAGTTCTATGTAAGCTCTAGAAAAACAAAATACCAGACGTTTGTGAAATTCCGCCTGGACATTTTTTTAAGTCATAGTTATAGTTATCGTTACACTTTTATAGCGCCTTTCTAGATACCCAAGGACGCTTTACAATCTACACTGCTCAGAATGCTCAATTCACACACTGGCGAGAAGCGGCAGCCAAATGCGCACAGCGTACTCTCGACCAGAAACTACCGTCCACCTGGAGGACTGCATCGGGCACTAGGACTTCACCCAGGACAGAGCGCCAATCCATATCTGGGCACACACACATTCACTCACACATACACACCCATTAACTCACAAACCAGGACAGTTATTACAGAAGCCAATTCACCTAAACATTAAGTCTAAAAAATAGGACATGTCCGGGTAAAAGAGGACGTCTGGTCACCCTATAGTTACCTACTAATACATCGGTGTACTAACAGTGATGATCAAGCAAACAGTCTTGTCTCACACTGCACTGAACTGTAGCGAGAATGCAGCTGGGAAAGCATTACCATGCTGGGCACTGCTGAAGTTTGAACTCACTGCTTCCCCTCAATTGCCATATGTTTCTAAGAGTTTTTGACAGTGTGTGATGCCCTATTATCTTGGTTATCCATATGAATCCACAACAAATAAAATACAGGTTTTTCCCATGGCCAGTGCTACCATCTTTTAATTATGGTGATTTTACAGATGCAGCTATTTGTGATTTCAGGCAAGAACCTGACGTCTTAAGCATGCTTTTTGTACAGTGCTAATGGGTGAGAATAAGCTTCCTCGAACTTTCACTAGAGCTGATGTGTGTGTGTGTGTGTGTGCGTGTGTGTGTGTGCCACCTTCATGACCCCATTGCTGTGTTCTGATCTGATTAAGATGCTGCGAGTCTGACCTTGCCTGTTTGGTCACTTGTCGCATGGAAATTATTCCGGTCGCCATGGCGAGGAGTGTGAAACATATTTGGACTTTGGAGTTTCTCTGGAAACAGAAGCACTGCTGAATATGAATTGTGCCTTACAAAGTCCATGATACTGACTGAGCTAATTTAGTCTTGTTAGATCAGAACAGGTGAGAGATTTAGAGATACATTCATCACTGCAAAAAAAACCTTTATGGTTATCACATGTATCACATTTAAAATGCTAAATTTAAATATGTTGTTACTAGTTATATAATCACTTAGATGATATTGTATTAAGAAATGCATATTGATAATTTCCAGAAGCATTATAAAGTGACTTTATCTTCAGTTCTGGTTTTTGAGAATAGCTGTTGGTAGGAACAGAGAGAAGGAGAAATAGAGTGAGAGATTGTTTGGGGACACAGTGTGGAGGAGAAGAGAGACGGCATGTTAATCAGTACCAGTCTTGTTAGGAAACCCATTTGAAAAGTGTGCAAGCTGCATAGTACTCATTTAAACTTTGGGAAAATGTGAAAAACAAAGAGGGAAAGTTGTGTCATCAAAAGGCACAATTTCTCCATCTACATTTTTCACATTCTCTGAACCTCAGTTTTAGATGTTGGCTGCATTTTCTGCATCAAATCCCAAACACTGTCAGTGATACTGAGGCCTGGGTGACCTGTAGCAGCCAGTTCATTGTTCTGAGAAAACAAGCAGACAATGATTTGTAAATGATCTTTTTTGGTCTCAGTTTAAAGACATAAAAACCTGTACGTGAAAAGTTTGAGTAAAGTTTACCTGATAGTGAGAGTAAATAACTTGTACTTGGGCGGCACGGTGGCGCAGCAGGTAGGTATCGCAGTCACACAGCTCCCAGGGCCTGGAGGTTTTGGGTTTGATTCCCACTCCGGGTGACTGTCTGTGAGGAGTTGGTGTGTTCTCCCTGTGTCTGTGTGGGTTTCCTCCGGGTGACTGTCTGTGAGGAGTTTGGTGTGTTCTCCCTGTGTCTGCGTGGGTTTCCTCCGGGTGACTGTCTGTGAGGAGTGTGGTGTGTTCTCCCTGTGGCTGCGTGGATTTCCTCCGGGTGACTGTCTGTGAGGAGTTGGTGTGTTCTCCCTGTGTCTGCGTGGATTTCCTCCGGGTGACTGTCTGTGAGGAGTTGGTGTGTTCTCCCTGTGTCTGCGTGGGTTTCCTCCGGGTGCTCCGGTTTCCTCCCACAGTCCAAAAACACACGTTGGGAGGTGGATTGGCGACTCAAAAAGTGTCCGTAGGTGTGAGTGAATGTGTGTGTGTGTCTGTGTTGCCCTGTGAAGGACTGGCGCCCCCTCCAGGGTGTGCTCCTGCCTTGAGCCCAATGATTCCGGGTAGGCTCTGGACCCACCGTGACCCTGAACTGGATAAGCGGTTACAGATAATGAGAGAGATGAGAGTATCTGATTTCACACTGAGCACTGCTGTGTCTGATCCACTTGTACCAGCTAAACACATGCTAAGACAACACCAGGTCTTGAACATTGTAGAACAGGATGAACAGGGCCTAACAATGTATGCCTGGACAATGAGTGTAGAAAGAAGGAGGCCTGATGGTGTGTAGCCGGTGTTGTTCT